>NC_060255.1:16272965-16888182 GCF_921293095.1 Ischnura elegans | reverse complement strand
ATGTGCTTTATCAATATATGGTAAAGGTTTTAAAAAAAGAATCTCGTCAGCATTTAGGTAGCAATATTTCCTCATAGAGTTGAATAAAAGTTTATAATTCTTCCACAATGGGGTAGTTTCCTTCATCAAAGAAAACGAAAGGCATTGATTGCAATTCGTTATCCACCATTAGTGTATTCATAATATGTATACAAATTATTTTGTTTTACAAAATAATTTGTATACATATACAAATTATCCCCCCAGACCCTTAAAAAATATGCAAGATTTTTAATATGGTTCCATTATCATTGCGCTTGTTTTGTATTACAAGGTATCTTTGTGCCATCCCCCCCCCAAGAAAGAAATCCTGGATCCACCCCTGGTTGGCAAGAGGGGTCTGTGGATCTTTTCAATGACTTAGTTTACCTTGGAACCCGAAGGTTGTACTTAGTAGGTTGGTACTTGGAACCCGAACTTAGTAGGTTGCTAGTTGTACAGATAGGGCATAACAAACCTCAGTGACATTTAATCCACTCATGAATCATGGATGTCAATGTGGGTATGCTGACTACCATTGACTGGTGCATCCTTCAAAATTTTTGGTAATGAAAGTGGAGTCGTTGTTTTTGCCGTGCCTAAAAACTGAAGAAATGATATTTTCACTGTAAAATTAAGACTTTTTTTCCATCTTGAAATTTGGAGAGACTTACACATTCCAAGACCCCTAATGCTGCAGTGAAAGGAGTAATCTCAATGTATGGATACCCATGTCAGATAGATCAAAGGGTAAGAGCCAGATGAAAGGTAGGCCAAGTGATGGTGTCTCATAAAAAACACTGGTAATGGGAAAACCCATATGAAACTCTAAAGAACTAAATAAAATAAGCCTTGTCTTCAATTGGAGAATTTGGAATGGGACAGTAGTGGATACAGAAAAAACTCAATGGGGGAGCTCAAAAGATACCTTGAGTTGCCTTTACTTTTATTGTAATAAACAATAATCTTGTCACATGCAAAGTTTAAGAAGGTTTTAATTAAAGTGAGTATGTAAAAGTACAAGGCAATGCCATCTTATGAGTTAAAAAAGTTAAAATTGTGGTTCTGCAATGTGTGGCAATACGGATGGCCCTACTAGGAGGGGGGTGCCCGCCCCCCCCCCCCCCCCCCCCCCCCCCATCTGTAGCATCCGCCACTGGAATGGGAGAGAAAGAAGTAGAATTTAGGAGAGGAACAAGTTCTTTATCACACACACATGGTTTAAGCATCATTATGGGTGGAGGTATACATGTAAGTGTCCAAGGAATACAGATAGGCACCAGATTACGTAGTGGTAAGGCAGAGGTTTAGGGATAGTGTTAAAAAATCATTCAGCATCCCTGATGGATGCGGATTCAGACCACAGCCT
This sequence comes from Ischnura elegans, assembly GCF_921293095.1. Classification (NCBI taxonomy): domain Eukaryota; kingdom Metazoa; phylum Arthropoda; class Insecta; order Odonata; family Coenagrionidae; genus Ischnura; species Ischnura elegans. Next base: position 16,886,795 of record NC_060255.1, on the reverse strand, counting down.
AGCACGTATGAAATACAAGGAAAAATTCAAAAGACCAAGGAGAAAAGAATGTTGAGAAAATGGAATGCAAAAGCTCTGAAATAAGAACTCGTAGAAGGGAATGCCAGAAACAAGTGGAGAATCATATCCAAGAGATTGAAGGTACACAGGCTATAGGGGAAAAGTGGGACAAGATAAAATGGGAGTTGTGAATGCAGCACAAAAGTCGATTTGATTTGTAGTGTAGAAGGCTTTGAAACTGTGGATCACATTGATAAAGACAATGGAGGAGAGAATGAAATGGAACAGGGACATACAGAAGGCTAAATGAAGTATGTATGTACAGGGAAATAAATAATAGATAGTGGGAAACCCAAAAGACAAGAGAGAATTGGTGGGTAAGGCAGGTTGATGAAATCGAAAATTTCAGAAAGGAGATAAAGGCATGCAATTTGCCAAGGTAAAGTCATTATTGGCTGGCAAACAAGGGAAAGTCATGCCAAATAATAGAGCTAAGAGTGGAAGGATGATTACCAAGCAAGATGAGATTCAGAGTAGATGGAAGGAATATGTGGAGGTTAAAGTATGACAGCAGGAAAAAAAAAGAGACTGAACATAGAGGAGGAAAGTGAGAAGGAGAATGATGATCTTGGACTGGGTATCTTAAGGAAATGGGATTTATGGACAGAATGAAAGAGAAAAGGCTGTATTGTGATCTGAAGGTAAAAGTCCAAGATGGGAGTGGAGATGGCGAAGTCATTCTCCAATGCTACATGCAAACCTACCTTAGCAGGTACAATGCTTTAATAATAATGGAAATCCTGTACAGCAAGTGCAGGATTTTCATGACCAAGTCCTGTACAACACAAATGAAAGGTCAAGTACAGTGTGACGCAGTTTTCTAAGAATATTATCTGCTACCTACCTGGAGTTGCTCTTGATGCTTGGATCAGCTGAAAGAGGAGGTACAGGACTATTGATGTTCCTCCTCTCCATTCAAAATGTTCTATACAGTATGGGGAGGATTAAAGTGGAAAGAATAAAGATAGGTTGATGACGAGAAGGGAAATGCTTGGGCTCCTATACTGATCACTTGCAGTGCATTCACCTGGACTCAGGGTGTTGAAGAAAATAACCTGCTGTCTATGAAGCATGGACTGTAAGTAAACCTTTACTCACAACAAATGTAATTTTAAAAAGTTTGGCCCTCTCAAAAGACACTCATCAAGATTTCAAATCAAAATTATGATAGACAAAAAATGGATTGTTGAATGAGTTAACTTTCTTCAAATCCAATTTCAAAAACCATCAAAATGAACATTTACAAATGCAATTTCCAGAAAGTGTAGTATAGAAGCTTATTTTTTTGTAGCTGTTGGTCAATGAATAACTTATTTTGAAATTTACAAGGTAAGCCTCCTTAAAAGTAATCACTGTGGAATATGTAAACAATCAAAATGTGCACTACTGCAACTCAATTATATACTCTCAATTTGTAAAGTTTAAAATAAGATTAACTTGTGAAGTATGAAGAGACTTTTTCCTGCTGTATTTTAATGGAGAATTTCCTCGGGGTTCTATCAAGGTGATTTTCTAGTTCATTTGATGAATGCTGCCAAAGTTTTGGAGAAACAGTTTTCTCCAAAAATGGATAATTATTATTACAATATGGTGTTCTCTCCGTCTCTAGGGCTAGTTCAGGAAACATTAGTGGTATTGATCATCTGAACCAGCACATTGTCTGGACAGAAGCCTGAGAATCATTCCCCATTTACTTATTATCCAGAGCGATTTTCTGAAAAAATTTTACTAGTGAAAATTATCAGTTACTTTTTTATATAAATTCACTGAGTTAATTTGGGGATAATTCTTACATTTTTTTATAAAACATTACTTCTTCTGTAGCTTTTAGGTGACCAAGTTTTGGGAATGTACATATAAATACATGGGTGTCAATTTATTTTACTGAAATATATAAGAAATGTAGTCCCTGTGAAACTGAACTGAAAACTGAATAGACTTGATATTTACCATGAAATTGTCCCACATGATAAATTTGTCACTTTCATCCCGGCAAACACGCAACCAACAATGACTGTGAGTATCTAAAGTTGCATAACTTCAAGGATGTCGTGGCATGCTATGTTTAGGGGCATGCAAAAGGTGAGGTTATTTTATAGCCAAAATTGGTGTTATTTTTTTCGAAAAGCGATGCTATTTTGCCCTGAAATCGGTGTTATTTTAACGTCAAAATAATTGATGTTGATTTAGAGCCATCCTTCCAGTGGCCCACCCATTGCCCTAAATTTAGGATATTATTGACCAGGAATAATTTATGCGATAATATACATGGAGTATTGACTGAATTCACCTATTTTACATATTTTATCCTTCGCGTATCCATATATCTAGCTTTCATAGAGAGAAATTACTTTTGAATGTCTGTAATTTCAAATGAAATATTGCTAGTGTGATACAATTCTCATATTTTACATTTGTTCTCTCATCTGTTAAGACAGTGCTATAGCAGGAAATAATTCTTTCTCAGTCCACGTTTGCAGAGGGGATCCAAATTGCTTATAGGCGCTTAGATGAAAACGATGTCTCAGACATTTGAGCTCATGGATTGCTTCAATTATATCCACCAAACCCCGGGAATTTGGCTTTTGTAGTAATTTCTGTAATTCTCCCAACTCCAACATCAACTTCTCTGTCTCCATTTATTCCAGGCCACGAAGTTTTTGTCTTTAAGTCAGGGTTCATGTCTGTAGTCGGAACTTCTTGGGGATCAAAAACAGAGATCTTTTCAAATACCTATTTTTCTGCTTAGATCTTCTACCATAAGAGAACTAAGTTTGGTTGATGCCTTTTCAGCCATCTGCATAGGTACTGACTTTACAGCAGCTGCTTTAGAGGTTGTCATGTTTTGCAGATGTAATTATAGTGGTTTTATAAAAAAAAGTACTCTTATGAATATTCTCGAGGCTCGTTTTTAACTTCCTTAACCCTTTCAAAACAGTGGAGTTCTCTCCTTAGCATGAATGCAGGACTGCGCCCCAAGAGACTCTTCGGTCTTCTCTCCATGGAGCATTTATGTTGGACATCTGTTGAGAAGGGTCTTGCTGATAATCACACACTCTCAACACCAACCTTTTTTTGATCCTTTCTAGTCGGGATTTCGCATTATCTTGGGCTCCGAGGGTAGTTGGTCTCCCTCCTTTCGCGGTTTATAACCCTACCAGCGGCATTGGTTCGCTGTCAACTCATGCTTTGTTTATATTGTGACATACCGACCATATGTCACGTATTTTCTCTCGTTATGTAATGACCCGAGTAGGGGATGATCACATATGTGTGGATGAGCGTGGGTATGTCTGAGTGTGTGCGTAATAGTGTGTCATGCCCCGGGCATGAGGTAAAAGTGACTCACAAATGTTCAGTGTTTGGTCAGCTCGGACCGGTGGTTGCCCCACCCAACAGTGAGGCCCAAGTGTAACCCCTCCTGTCCCAAAAAACCCATCCCCTGTGTATCATCCCCCTCCAATATCACTATAAAGCGGCGGACGGAGAGAGCCTCCTGGCGAGAAATGCTAGTTTGGTCGACGGGCGAGAAACGCTATCCTGATCGACGCAGAAAGGGATTGATGACGTGCCAGATTGGTCGTCATTTTTCTGGGTGTACCCAAAGAGTGCTGTTAGCGGGACGAGATTGTCTACGGAGGTAGCCAGCAGCGGAGAGCAAGATTGCAGACGAGCGACAAGCAGGACCAACGCCCAGAGGTCGGGAGGAAGACAGCCCCCGATCCCACGGACATTTGGGGTCCAACGTGTCGCATCATCGACGGCTCCTACTGCTCAAGGCTTCGAGAAACCGTAAGAACGTCGCAGTCAGCGACCCGTCCCCGTGCTCGTTCGCCCAGACCCGATTTAATCCCCAAACTGTGTATCCAAAATATTTGGGTTCTTTCTCTCTATCCCGGTGCGCCGTATGTAATCACCAAACTGTTGACTCCTTGTCAGAAATCTGATTCAGTGTTACCACGAGAGCAGCCTAAAAACTTAATTTGGGCAAATTGTAAACTCGGCCCACGAATTCTACCAATCACAAATTGTTGCTTTTTTTGTATTTCTTTTGGAGGGGGGGCAATTCAACCATATCATCTTGTGCACTTTTCGTTCACCTCATTCTCATAAGGGTATTTAATTTCAATAAGTGTGTGTGTATGCTATGTCTGAAGTGGAAAATATATTTTTTTTAATGTTTCAAAGTACTCAATAGTCGTTCGATCATTCCGTACTCGGGACCATTGATGCCCTCCCCACCCAGTAAAATAGGTGGCGTTTTCATGTTCCGCCACAATATGAATTAGCTATATGGATGATTGTTGCTTGCATGCAAAATTACAGACTTCCAATTGAATTCCTCGTTTTATTCTGAGAATTTAAAAATTTTAAAGAAGCTCTACCATCAGCATTAACGAATTCAATGCATTAACAATTTCCATGCTGATTTTATACTAAAATCGAGACATATACGAAATTCTACCGTAGAATTTCGTTTAAAAATTGTAAACGCTTCTCAAAAGACAAAGAATGCAATTCTTAGTTTATATTTTTTGAGAAAGATTATCATAAGAATAGCATATATTTATTTTGCAAACTAGCTGAATGAACAATTGTATGACTGCGGTCCCTTGCCACAAAAAGGGGTAATATAAGACAAGGGATCTACGTTCATGCTCCCGGATTTCGGCAGTTTCAGCCTGTGTTTGGTGCCGAAACGAAGACTCTGCAAACCCACGAATATCATTAAGGGAGAAGAGCAAGGAAACGTGTATTTTCGGCATTCGTTCGCCTGCGCAGGAAAATCTCAGACGAAAATTTTCGCCTTTCGTCTCCCGGGTTGAGAAACGTCCTGCCGTATATTTTCGTCAGTAGTAGCGAAAGGGTCAACTCTTTATAGAATGTGAGCATTTGGATAGCTTGAACCCTGCAGTAATTTTATTAACTCAACCATCAGATTCCAATGGAATTTTGGCTACTTTGTAGACATCGTGTGAACGCGTTTTAGACATCGTACTGACAAACAATTGTCGCCTTATTTCCTCAAATGAGTTTCTTTGTGGAAATCATGAATTTTCTCCAATTCATGGGCGATTTTCACCAACTCAGACACGATTTTCATATTTCTTTTTCCTTCTGCTCATGCTTCTCCCAAGAAATTGTTTTTCGAGGCGTATATTTAAGCCAAATTTTTTTTCACTGCATTGGCCGCTCACCGACGCGACGAACTTCCGTGGGCCGCCGTTCACGGCACAGCGCCTTGAAATCCAGAGTCGTCTTGTCGGAAAGTGGCCTGAATTTCACGGCGCTGTGCCGGGAACGGCAGCCGGCGATAAGTCGTTTCGGCTGAAAGCTGCCTCAACTTAGCTCCTTGTGTATTTCACGGAATAGACGGCGCACAGCCGCTTTTTGCCGTTTTAAGACATTTGCTTTGCTCCGGCCGTCGTCAACGGCGCGGCACTGTGCTTTCATATAACCATTGGTTTCAAATGCATGTCCTCAAACGAGTGGAATCGCGCAGTTGACGGCACGGCGGCGTTGTCGACGTTCAGCAAGGCAAGGTTCAATCCGGCCCGGTGGTGCGCCGTTTATGGCGTGAAATACACACTGTGATACCTTGAGGCTACTTTCAGACGCGACGAATTTTCGCCGGCCGCCGTTCACGGCACGGTGCCGTGAAATTCAGGCCACTTTCAAGCGAGACATCTCTCTCACTTTCAAACGAGACATCTCTCGGCGCTTTGCAATCAACGGTGGCCCATGGAAATCCGTCACGTCGGAAAGCGGCAAATGCAGTGAAAAAATTACAGCTTAAATATACGCCTCGAAAAACTTCATGGGAGAAGCATGAGCAGAAGAAAAAATGGTGAAAATCGCGTCTGAGTTAGTGAAAATCGACCATGAATTGGAGAAAATAGCAATTAACACAAAATTCGTGTATTCGCGGCAAACCCCCGGAATTCGCGTTATCGCATTTGCGACTTTTGCATGTCCCTAGCTATGTTTCATCGTAGAAGTCGAATTTTTTTTTTTAATTTAAGAGACTTTTCGCCTAAGAAAAGAGAAATATTTTGTCCAGAGTTAACACAGGACTTTTTAAAAAGTATTTTAATGCATCAACAACCGTTTTAAAAATGTTCTACCCTGCTAGACAGCCATCCATTGTGTGAATAGCATGGATTGGGAATCTTCTCATAAAAATTCCAAAAAACCCTCTAAAACATGCAATCTCAGACTCTTGCACTCTTTTCTCACTCATTGCTGACCTTTGGTTTCTTCATATTGTAACAGCAGCGCTTGTATTCAATTTTCTTGATTGGTGAGGAGCACTCATCCCGGTTTTGTCCCTCCCATTTTTTGTTTAGTTTTTAGTATTTTTTGTGTTTAGTTTAGGAGCATGTGAGCAAACTGTATTTAAACTCCACGCATCAGCAGTGAGTGCAATATTGCACTCACTGCTGATGCATATGCCTACCCAAAGAGTGTGCATTTAAGAAACCACCAATTGAGCTAGAAGCTCTGCCTCACAGGGTAAAGATTGCTGTACGAGCTGATGCAGACATTGCATGGACAATCTTTCATGCAGCTTGAAGGTGCTATAATCTCTACCCTCTCAATTTGTGGTGAAAACCTGTTAAGGAGCAATAGGCCTCTATGCCATAGGGTTACCAGAAATTTTGGATCTCATATAAATTTTATTAAGGTTGCATGGGCTTACCAGTGGGGGGCAACTGCCCCCCTCTAGAGGCAAAAATAAATTTAGTTCAAAACAAAAGTTATGAACAAATCTCCTTCTGAAGAAAAATGTCAGCAATATAAGACATGGAAGTAAAATAAAAATCATTATTTTTTCAAGCAGATAATTATAAAAACTAATTGCTGTCATCATTTCCTTAAAAATTTTGGTTCGGTCAGTTTAAAAGTTTTTAAAAATTACCTCATACAGAACTTTTTTTACCTCTACGTATTTTTTAACGTACCGAGACTCCTCCCTATCCCTGACTACACTTGGCATAAACACAAATCAAATGAAATGTCTGGGCTATAGCTGTATCCCTAGGAAGTGCCGTAGGGTCAAGATGTGGTCTACTTATCAGCCAAGAGTCCTTGTTTGAATTTCAAATAATATTTTAGAATTGGCTGTTTCTCCCCAGAAGAGAATTTTGAACATGATCACCATAATAGATAAACCGTAGTACATCAATGGGTGCAGTACTTCTTACAGATCATATTAAAGAACAAACAGCTCAGTTTCCAGAGGAGTACCTGAATATGACACTCCAAAGGGATTTGGATTGACAGTCTATCGCTACAGCTATAAGTCACGTCTCATACTCTTTATCTTACCCTCTTTTTTCTACCCTTCTCCACCTATGTAAAAACAACTATTTTTTAATAGAGTACCGTGTGTTAAAGATGCTAAGAAAAAATGACACAGAAATCAAAGTGAATATTCAAGTGCCACGAATTCCACAGAGATAATTCTCAACCCCATTTATTCGAGGTGAACTGTAATGTATGCAATCTCATGGGAGATAACCATGGATTCCTGCTTATAATAGGTAAATTACAAGTGTGAGTAGTGAAAATAGATGACAGGCAATGCCGAGCCTGCACGTCTCCCAGCCAGTTGCTCCCTGTTCCATTACATTAGCTAATATCTATCATTAATAACATACAAAGGTGTGCCTGTAGTGGATGTGGTGGGTGTCGTGACACCTACTCTCAATCTCCTAGGCAGGGATGCCAATCAACAAAAGTCAAAACCAGTAAAATTTCAATACTTTCGTTCCCGGGAGAGAAATGTAGAAACAAAACGAAAAAGAATTAAACCTGAGTAGCTTAACTCAGGGTTGCAACAAAATCTGAGTTAAAATTACTTCGGGTCGAAACTAAACAGAGATAATGTTTCCCCCTGGAGGGACCACATACTTCAACTTCGACTGGTTCAGTTTCAACCCACACACCAAGTACAAAGTATGGTTGAATGAAGTAGAGGCTCGGCCTACCACCATTAGATGCATGTGACACTAATATTTTTTTTACCACCAACAGGAGAATGGTGAATGCAAACAGGCCATTTAATTTTAAGCTCAATGTTTAACCTCTCTACATTCTGTCGTAAGATGTGATTTTAATTTCATGTGAGAACGAAACTAAACCTAGGCATCATATTTTTGTTTCCCTCCAGGTCAAAATGAAACATTTTTGCTTCTTTTCACTAGCCATCCCTGCTCTTAGGGGCCTTGAGGTAAAGTAGCCTTGAAAACCCAAACAATCTAAAATACAAACTCTAATCCTAAAAGCCGAAGATTGGAAATAGGCAAAACCTATAATTTCTAAATCGTGTATGGTAAATTCCCATGCCCTCATATATAATCATTCAAATGAGAGACAAAATTTAAAGTGGTGCTCATGAGTATTATACAGGAACCCATTGGAAAAAATCTAAAAGATACCTACAGTATGTTTCATAGAAAGATTATCCTTTTCAAATCAGATTCGACTGTTCCAAATAAAAAATTCAATTGCCGCAAAGTGGCCCATGGACATGATTTATGTAACTGCTTCCAATGAAGGGGATCAATTTCTTCAATCACAAGTAAATGGCATACACAGCCCTAGGGGGAAAGTATTGGTCCCAGTATAAAAGTTTTCAAGTTTGCTGGACCACGAGCATCATATTCGTAATGAGTCATGCTGTGCATGTGCAATAGGCCAAACAGCTATAATCTAATTACTTAATGTTTGTCGGTGAGCTTTCGTGAGAGCCTGGACATTCTCTGAAGGCTAATAGGGTAAGGGTTAGCAAAAAGAGAGAGAGAGAGAGAGAGAGAGAGAGGAGGAGTGAACTTAACGTTGCCAAATGTACATAGCCACCCTACTTTGTCACTGAAAATGTCGGTGCCGCGACAATATACCTCCTCATTTGGAAGCATGGGCGTACCCAGCAGGAAGTAGAAAGGGGCAGCTGCCCCCCATCCCTATAAGCAAAAGAAAATTTAGTGCAAAACGAAAGTTTTGAAAAAATTTTCTTTAAATCCAAGAAAATTGATATTAGTATAAAAAATGTAATTAAAATAAAAATATTTTATTTTCGAGCAAATAATTTAAAAAACCAATAAAGTGGTGTTATAATTTTCTTGAAATTTATGTTTCCTTAACCTTTTCTGTGCTACAACTTGGACGACCACGGGTTGCCCCACCCCCCCAGTGAGAAATGGATGGTGGAATCCACGTGGAACCCACGTGGAATCCACGTTGAGTGGTGGATATTTGGTGGTGGTGGATATTGAGTGGTTGGACCCACGTGGAATCCACGATGATTTCAAGTGGATTTGTGGTGATTATCATAAAATGTTAAACAGAATTTCTAATTTGTGGAACTTAACTCTCTGGTGACATTGCGTCATTTATCATCCTGAAACCACGCTAGTTATGTGAAAATGTATCGCACATTCTATTTTTATATAATTCGTGGAAAGGCAGCCATGAGAGCACATGAAAAATCGTAGACACATAAATAGAAGGTTTAGATATAGAGTGGTTGAGGTTTTAATGGTTTTAGGACAGCACCAACTGCTGTTTTAATTTTTCCACCAAATTTCCACGTGGGTTCCACGTTGATTCCACGACCAAAAACACGTGGTATCCACGTTAATTCTCCACGTGGGTTCCACGTGGTTTCCACCACCCATTTCTCACTGGGCCCCCTAGTTTTGATCCTGGGTACGCCCTTGTTTGGAAGGTATTGAGTCCTTTCACAAAGGCCCATGACATTTTGTCAGCCCATCATCATCATCATCATTAGTCAACAATCCTAAGATTGGTTTTACGTAGCTCTCCATTTCTCTCTCCTATCCGTAAATCTTTTCATAGCTACATATTTCTATTTTGTCAGCTATCATGCTGAATGAGGCACCGTTGTTGCAAGGTATGCTTAAAGAAATATGTATAAGGAGAGGTTTGGCAACAGTGCTCCTCGAACAGGTCCACGATGTTCACTCGACGGCGGTCTGAGAGTGACTGACTGAGGTCATGCCTACTGTCTGCTGATTGGCCAAGGGAAGGTCAAGTGTTGAGAAACTTTCCCTCCCCTCACGCCCACTTGCTTTGGCCACACCAGCTCATCTGCAAAGACAAAATGAACGGAGTATAGCTAGAAGCCATGTAATGGATATGGTCCCTTCAGGTGAAAATGTAACCAATGTGACATCAGTTTCCAGGCTCAATGCTGGGGCCAATAGCCTCCATGCTATAATTAAAAGTGTATCTTCTTCCATGGTGCATCATTGAAAAGGATGGTTTCCTATTATTATTATTATTTTATTGCCTAAATCAATATCTATCGATTTGATCGATGGATTTTTCTTCCTCACAGGAAAATCCTTCAAAATCGCTGGCACATTAATGGCTTTGCCTGGTTTCACTAATTAGTAGGGCCCTCTTCGCTTCTATAGCGTTGGGGTGTTTTTTTCCCTTGTCCCGACCCTTCCGCACCTTTCCTTTCCCAGAGGCGTCGTCGGGCTCCTATTGCGGCGGTGCCTCTTTTCCTTTTTCCTTCCTCTCCAGCCCCTCCCCGGGTGATCGGGCGTATAAGCCACTGGCTTGGTTCCCGGCCCCGGTGTGTTGTACCCTCGAAGGGTTCGCCCAGAACCCTCATACTATCTCTGCCTAAATCAATATCCCTATAAAACAAAGGAAACTTACAAAAAGGCAATTTTAATAGGTGATTATTAAGAGATGTTTCCGTGAGCTCTGTACCTCATTGATAATCTCAGGCGGAGTAAAACTCCTGGCCACTCGTATGGCATCTGGGTCCCTGTGAGATCATGTGGAGTGGCATCGCATTGCATGCTGCCAATCTGGCCTTTTTTAAAGGAGGTTAAAATTGACCACTAACATTCGTCTAAACTGGGATTACTAAAAGCAAATAATTTGTATATTATGAATACAGTAATGGTGGGTAATGAATCACAATCAATGCATTTCGTTTTCTCTGATGAAGGAAACTACCCTATTGTGTATAGAAGGGTGGACTTGCTTTCTGGTAAAATGTCAAAAATCAAATAAAATAAAATAAACTTACAGTATTAACATTTTCAAGACTTAATTATAATTTAATTAGGCTATGCTCATTTGATAATTAATTCTAGAAAACTGGGAGCACTACATTACTTTGTCAAGTATAATTCACATCAGAATTTTTTCCGCTCTCAATTATTACGAGAAACTTATCACTCGGCATTGATTACGCAGCAGATGGATGCATACTATGGAAAGCACATTTGAGTCATTTTATGAGTTGTGTCACTGTCATATGTGCTATTTGGGAATGTTTTGAATTTATGCTCACTGTAAAAATCATTCAAAATGGCGCCAAATCTTTGAGTTCATGACTCACTCACTCTGAGTGGCAATCTTAAGATACCTCCAAATATTAGTCTTTTACTATTTTGAAACCTTCAATAAACGTTAAAAAGTATTTATAAATTCGATTTTATGAGCCCATTAAGAAGCATCACATGATTATTTTGCGTTATTGCCAAGTTTCCATCCCCCACTCCATTTTCCAGTGATTTCCACTAAGGAGGCGTCTTTGTTTTTCGATATGTTCGATACATTCCTTGCCTGATTCGCCTGATTCCATTGATTCCCACCTGTTCTCATGGGGCCGATTGTGTAACTTTACGTTCGAACGTAACGATCCGGTTCCCGTGGAATTTTGATCAACAACTCGAAAACAATTGAAGGAGCGATTGTGTAACTTTACGTTCGAAAGTATTCCGGCTCTCGATCGAAAGCATCTCTTCGTCAACACATCACTTGACGATAAGGCTATCGAATCGTTCACAGGTGAGGTTTGGGATGGAATTTAAATGTTTATCACCTTTCATGGCCACGTTGTTTGTCCTTTTTTGGGATTAAGTGAATTATGCAATCAATTATATTCATAAATCGCAGTGTTATGTTGTTGATTACGTGAATTTGTAGTGAATTGACATAAATAATTGCAATTTGTGCGTATTAGTTCACTATGGTATAAAGATGAGCAAGTTTACATTTGCTTCGCTGTGTAATGTGTGTGCAATTTAAATGAAATTAACTCATGTGGAATTAAGTGAATTAAACATTCTATTTTTAATTTATATATCATTGTGTTATGTTTTTTATAACGTGAATAAGTAGTGAAATTACATCGATAAATACAATTTGTACGTGTTAGTTTACTATACGATACAAAGATGAGGACGTTTACAATTACTTCGCTATGTAATGTGTGTGCAATTCAATTGAAATTATCCTTTTTTATGCTTGATTTAAACGTGGTTCCACTATAGTATATTAGGTAAATTATAGTTGTGCTATAATAAATTGCCAAAATTATATTCTCTACGAGGTTTAATTTAATTCGGATCATCGGGCGGTTATTGACAAGTAAATGATTTAATTTATGTATTCAAATAGTTTATTTTAACTTCTCAATGACGTCGTAAATTAAGTTGAATTAATATGGTTTATGTACTTCAATTAATGTCTCTGATGCGATATGGTTTCCTCAAAAAGGGTAAATTTTTTGAAGTGATATTCGGGTGTTTGAGACGAGAGGAGATATCAAAGATGACTATGCATATTTGCTTTTTCTCTCAAGTAATGGGTGAAAGGTTTGTGATGATGAGAATGTTTTTGATTGAGAATATTAAGGTACTTATTTATTTCATGAGTTACGTGCTTTTTTAACTGTTTACCTTACGACTATTATTAAGACGTCGTACTAATTCACACTCGTCAGTTTTTATTTCTTGCAAATATTCAATATTCTGCGGCATTGATCCTTGCAGACACACAAAGGCGAAGACGAGAGCCTATCAATATCGAATATCCGTTCATATATTTGATCTAAATGACTTTAGTCAATTACAAATGATACAAGTTATTATTTAGCGAGTTGCAAAAGTAACGAAACGGAGACTTACCGCGGCATTTCTAAATAGTCAGCGATATCTGAGTAAAAACTACTTATCCCAAATATCAGCTACGCTCCAACGAAAAGGAGGAAAGGAAATACTGAATTGAAAGAGATTGATTTATACGCAAAGTTAAATTCTTTCATTAATATAAACTTAATTGGCCAATTGTCTCTGAAACCAATATTGTTAAGCTAGTTTCGCTATTCAAAACAACCACAAGCACTCTCAGCCTTACTGCGCATGAGCAGAAAGAAAACAATCGCGTAACGTATTCCCAATTCCAAGTAAATATGACAACGTCGTAACTTTCGATTGCTTGTTGACGATCGTCCATACACAATCGCACATACGGCTTACGTTCGAATACCGGGAACTCAATCGAGAGTGAACGGATCTCTAACGATCGTTCGAACGTAAAGTTACACAATCGGCCCCCACAACAAAACATGAGCATGTGCGTTTGGTAATTTGGCATCAATGCATTCAGTAGCCAATCACAGGTCGTAAACAGCGGGTTAAATGTGTGTGAATATTTACTTGAGTAAAAGTTATTTTCGACGTCGATTCCTCAATTAGTCAACGAAGCGTTGCTATTTAATAATATTGTGGGTAAAACGGAGTACTCGGCCAACGGTCACAGGCCATAGTAAGAATTGCAATATCTGTGGTAGTAGTGGTGACACAACCATGGCGTGACGTTGAGTTGGTTAGCTTGCTTTTAGGGTGATGTGTTGTTGTGAGCGTAGGGATTTGTGCAGCAGATACATCACGAGAAGTTGACTTGTCAAATATTTACTCTACTTGGGGTGGAATAAAAGGGGTGAATAGGTATTTGATGACTCACATAGGTTCAACCATTCACACCCATGATATCGAATGGTAGCATCATAGAGTTGTGTGTATAAATTGAGAACCTGACGCGGAAATCGAAAAGCAATGGATATAATTGTGGCGAAATGGATTGTCCTAGTCACCCTTTACTGTATTACATTTATATTCACTATGCTACCTCTGAAATTAATGGCCAACTATCGACACATTGACGATGCCGAAAGAAGAGCAAGGTATTTCTTCTTTATTGCTATATTCTTCTGATAGGAATAATCAAAGGAAATATTCTCGTGATATTTCTTAAGTAGCGTTTGCTACAATTTTAAATGCATTTTGTAATGGTTCATTACTCTTCAGCATTAAGTAATCCTTATGCTCTCTTTATTCATTCATTAATAATAGGCATGCCAGGATAATCGGCCTTTTAAGCTGTTTTGCTGGCGGTGTATTTATGGGAACAGGACTCTTAGACCTTTTTCCAGAAGTTGACGAAACACTAACCAAGGTATTTTGGTATTTTCATGATGATTTTGCCGCAAATTTTGAAGTTGATAATAGCCACACTGCAGGGTTCTGTAAGCCTGGTTAACGTGTAGGATATGTATCAAGTGAATTCCAATGAACTGAGTTCGGATGTGTTATAGTTCACATGACTAGCACATGTTGGTAATTACATTATTGTGTATGTGACTACTCAAAGTGTTTTTGGTCTCGCATCAAATTCTTACAAAAATATTTGCCACAGTGCCCTTGTCTATCCTAAAGCGTATATAAAAGGTGTTATTGATTAAAAATCAGATTTCTTGAACCAATTTTTTTGCAATTATAAAGTTCTAAGCTTTATTTACAACTTATACTCAGATTTATTTTATTATCAGAGATTTGTGTGTTGGTAGCTGCATAAAATTATAACATCAATATGAGAATATCATTGTTTTCTTGATTTGTGGACTGCATTTGTTTTCTACGCATCGACTTACTGAATATTGCCTTTCTGCCAAAAAGTGTCTTGCCCTATGTTTCTTTGATATCCTCCCTTGTGAACCGTAATGCAACAAGAATCAGAAAGTATAAAACATTTCATAGCGGATATTTCAAGTTACCTACAGCTTTTCGAAACAAGTAAGTAAGAAATCTGCTAGCAAATGTAGCACAGAAAGCAAATAGAAGCCCGTTCACTTCAACAGAATAACAACATTTATAAAGTATTTCTAACTTTTTAACTACAAGCAAACTTTTAGTTCATCCACTATATCTACTTACAAAGTAAGTTAAAACTTCTTTTGATGCGCGGAAATATATAATGAAAATATTATCATCGTATGAAAATGGATTACACGTATCCTATATCCTCCTCCTTTCCAGATGAAATCGATGTCTCTCTTTTATATATCTAGCCAATGCCCGTTGAATCCGTATGTGCTCCCTGGCAATATTAATATATTTCTTGAAACCATCTCTTTATAATCGATGACACTTCATAAATTTCTTTTATAACTCCTTAGGCAAGCAATGCAATTTCGTATGGCCCATGTTATGACGGCCTCATAGGCACACCATAACATTACGGCCTTTAGGCCATAGCTACAGCCCCGACTTAGGCCTTTTGCTCAGATTAGAATCGCTCGAAGCCATATGTATCTTGAGGCCGTAGTTATATTCGATTTCGACATATGGCCTGGCCATATACTTAGTGGAATTTCCCTGCAGGTAGAAACCATTCTCCTTAGCTCAGCTTCAAATTTTCAAGCCCTTTCCAGTTTTTCTCTCCAACTTTTACTTAAGGTTCCAACTCATCCCATAACTCTTGCCATATCTTCAGCTAACAGTTTAAAAACAGTGGTATTAGTGGACAGCCTTACCTCACTCCTCGGCCAGTGCCAGCACACCCAGATTCGCTGCCCACTACCCTCACTTGCAAAGTCTGGACCATTTACAGATTATGAATGAATCACCTACTCCTCCAATTTATGTGTATTTTCTTGAGAATATCAATTAACTTTACCCAGTTCACTCTTTCAAATGCTATTATCAGTAACAGACACTTCGTTACTTCCACAATATATTTTTTTTAAACTTTTTTGACCGGTTTCAGCTGTCTCACCATTATCAAGTCCAGAAAATATTCTGTACTTGATAATGGTGTAACAGCCGAAGCGGGTAAAAAAAATTTGTAAAAATATATTTTGGAAGGAACAATTGATAAGGACCTATTCGTTCATTTTGGACGATTTGGATTTGGAGGATGCGAATCTTCCAAATAAATCTTTCATTAAATTATTAATTATTAAATTGAGCGGAAAAAACTTTTTAATATGTCTGGTTTGCTTCTTCATTTTCAAAATTACATTGCAATTCATTAAAAAGTTTATTCATTCTCTCCCCGTGGAAATCAATATTTCTTACAAAGACATGGTAGTTTTCTATTATTCACTAATGTTATAAAATAATTGATGTCATTCTCGCCTGGCCTTTTGGATGCCAAGACACACCTAACTTGGTCATGTCCAAGTTATTGAAGTTATCAGCCTAAGAGACTGTTCAACCACTAGCTGTACTTCTTTTTCTCTGCTGTCACGAAATCTGTCTATTGTTCTATAGTCATCTTTCTACCTTTGCACGGCTAAAGGGCTTTATATGACTGAGTACAGATGGGCCATTTTCATCCATGATAAAGACATGCTGCTATTTTCAGTAATTTTTTATCAATGTCATTCTTAGCTTTCAATCCGAATGCACCACTCATGCCACCAGATCCACTCAAGATTGGTGGTGGAATGCCATGCGTGAAATCTTAATCTTGTAATTTACTAGCAATATCCAAGGCCTTTTCCGTTGCAACTGCCCCACTAGGTAGAATAATATTCGATCAGGCAACCTAAAACCAATAGAAATCAGCAAAATTTATCCTCTCAGTCTCTTCTTGCCGATTATCTTCAGTACACTGTTTTGCTGCTCCTTCAAATCTTTACCCTAGACTTTGAAGTGGCATTCATTGATGGTTTTCCAATATTATATTAGCCCCACTAGCATTCTTTCATATGTACTTGTGTCTTGTTCCTTAAAATGCGTTCCCACAGCGTTTTAAGTCTTCGCATGGACGGGCACCCACAATAATTAATGTTGTGTAGCAGGGTATAAACTGATCTCGTGCGTTGTTTATGGAAATTGTTTTTTTCCATTGTTTGCTGTTACATTTTCCTCTGAAGTAATTCCAGTTCTCCCTCAAATATTTTACTTGGAGGTACGTTGTTCTTATGCCATTACTTAATGCGTAATGCCTCGGAATAATATTTGCTCCAAGCCAAACACTCCAGAGGTGACTTGGAGGGCATTATGTAATCATTATGCATAATGGGATAAAATGCAAGTTTTTTTATGGGCAGTCCTCATGGAAGATTAGAGGGATTGAATATTGAAATTTTTGGGACTCATTTCTGTCAGTGGCTGGACATTGTTTGCTGTGATGTGGAGAGTGGATGAACTGTTTGAGTGGTATTATTGGCTAGGAGACTTTGCCTTACTGATGTCAAGAAAGAGGATGAAACCTTTTTTATTTGAAAGTTGACACTTAGATAGGAATACTGTTGAAGGGTTTTGTCCAAATACGCCTGGGTTTGAGAGAAAAAAGCATTTTAAAATTAAAAAATATGGTCAAGTAGAATTTAATTTAAAAACTTTCGCTCATTGTTTAATGCCGATTTGGCCGAGTGGTAACGTGCCGCGCTTCTGTTATGAAAGGCCAGGGTTCGAGACTCGGAGAGAGTAAATTTTTTCCAGTCTGCCATCTCCTCCATTTTTTTGTAATCTGTTCCATCTTCTTCAGATTTGTTCGTTCATGACGTTATACATTTTTTTTACTTGACTGCTTTTTGAGAATAAGCCCTAAACTGACATTTATGTCGCTAGCTATGAAATAATTATTATAACCCTGCTGTTCCTAAACTACGTTGTGCGCTCTGACATTTTTATGTGAAAACCTTTAAACTATGTTGTAAGCTAAATGTACTCTGTCATTTTAATATGAAAACCTTTTTATGATTTCAGGCCCTTGAAGTGTTGAACATTGACCAGAAATTCCCAGTGCCAGAGTTTGCAGTCACACTCGGGTTTTTTATCGTTCTTGTGCTTGAGCAAATTGCCCTTGATTACAAGGAAAGGGCCGAAGTGGCAGCGGAGTCTGAGAGGGACAGATTACTTTCAAATACTCACCGGAGGTTATGTAGACAAGGAAGTATTGAGGGCGTAAGTGACCACGTGGTGGTGCCCCACAGTTGTGGTTCATCGATTGATGGCGAGAGTGCTCTGGAGGAGGATAGCAACGAACCAGTGGCTCACTCGACGTTCAGATCTTTTCTTCTCCTGGCGGCACTCTCTGTTCACTCCCTCTTTGAAGGCCTAGCCATAGGGCTTCAGCCAAACGTGGATGAACTGCTGCAAATATTTGTGGCGGTATGCTTTCACAAGCTAGTCATTGCATTCAGTTTAGGCTTGAATCTTGTTCAGAGTGAGTTGAAAATTGGATCTATCATTAAGTCTAATGTTCTCTTTTGTACAACCACTCCAGCTGGTTTGCTTATTGGCATGGGTCTTGAGGAATTTGGCCACAATATGTATTCCTCGGCCATCAATGGTGTTCTACAAGGGTTAGCCTGTGGCACCTTTGTGTATGTCACATTTTTTGAAGTGCTTCCCCACGAACTCAATAACGGCCAAGACCGTCTTTTGAAAGTTTTATCTATTATAATAGGGTTTTCTTTTGTCTGCGGTGTGATATATATGGATCCTAGCTAATTTTTTTCAGGAATTCCTACAATTTTTTACTGATTTCGAGCAGGGATATGGATTCAAAATATGTGGCAATTAAATTGCATACATTAGCTGTGATTTTCCTTTTAAGTATCTCTCTCCTTTCATTAATTTTGAATATGACGTGGTCCATAGAAGTAGGTTGCTTAGTATTTATCTAATGTTAATTTCCTAGTAACAGTTATGGAATTTATTTCTTAAGGCAGCTATTTGCATTAGAGCATTTTTTTTTAGCTCAAATTTATTTTACCATTTATTCAAGTTTAAATAAGACTAAAAAGTGATTTTTGTGTATTGGAAGTATAAGTGATTCTGTTACACAGTTGGATCTGAAAAATAACTCATGGCTGTAAAAATAAATTGTATATTTTTATATATGGTGTGTTGTAAATGATACGGTTGCTGTAGGATGGCAGAGTATTTTATCTATTGTCATAATTTGTGATTACTGACCAAAGAAGGGCAAATATAAGTGGGGATTTTTGCTAAAGGCAGGGATCATGATGTTATTTGAGGAGAATGTCTGTAACTCATTGGTGAAGATGATAAGCAGACATGAATTTTATAAAGATTTAGAATATTCTATTTCTTTGACTGTCTTTTCTTTGAAGAAAATTCACCATTGCTAGATGGGCAAAATTTTAGGCATGGAATTTATATTTGTGTGATCAAATGTTTTTTTTTGCAATAACTTAACTATTGGCAAACCTCTCTCTTTGCCTTCTCACCATAATTGTCAACAAGACCATTCAAATTGTGATATTTTTATGTTCCATTCCCATCATCGAAATTATTTCTGCATTTACTTTTAAAATGCCATTTTCCTGAAGGTATATTAGTTTGTGGTCTAAATGCATGTGCAATCAAAGTGAACATTGCATTGTGTGCAATAGAATATGTACATATTTTGCTGGCGATTGCATAAATGCAAGTTGGCAAAATATCCTCTGATGTAATTTTTCTACATCACTTAGACTGCAATAATAACCGATTCATCGGCATACATATCAGTACCTCATGCAAAGTGACCTCTTTGTGTCCCTTAATGTGGGTACAAAATAGTGTGAGGTATTTAATTTTCCATCAGTGGTGAGAGCAGCTTCATCTTTTAATGTGATCTTTCATGCATTTTACTGTGCATATGTCATTTTAAGTACTGGAAAATTCATATGAATTGGATTGCATCCTCAGTTTTTCATTTGGGTATATCATTGTTATTATTTTACTCAATAATTCATAAAGAGTGAATATCCTGACTTATTTTTTTTATTCTCTCAGGTACAAAAATGCATATGTCAGAGTGATAATTCTTCTGGAAAAACTAGAAATATTGGGCATTGCAGAATAATTATTATAAAACAATCTTAAAAATGTTAACAACAGTCTGGAAAATAGAGGGAATTTCAAAGTGAATTTTGACTGAACTGCCTTATGTACAGTGCAACCTCGATAAAACGACACCCCACGGTGCACCAATAAACACTCGCTATAGCGAATTGTCGCTTTACCGGAGGTGGAGTAAATAATAGCCAATATACCTCATATTACTCCTTTATTTTTATTTTCTTGCTTAAGTAGACGTGTTTGGTGTTTTTTTGGCCATGGTGTGTTCCATCAAATGCTTTCTATTCATGCAACTCATGGGCGTGCGGGTATGCTGACGACTGCTTTCTGCCGCCCGAGGAACAAAAGAAGATCAAGCATTCGCGAATGCCAATACCACAATATTTTCACCAAAATTAACTTCTTATTTATCGAATGACAGTATACCAAATAAATTTGAGACTGAGCACTCCATTAACTTCATTTCTAACAGATTGCTAGCAATTACAGAGATTAAGGAGTCTTGGTGTAAGTTTTTCCGGCGGTGAAACCCTCGCTATGGCGAGAGCCAACACCAAAAGGGCCTCGTAAAAACGAAATTTTTTACATGCTTATTATAGGATCAATTGACGGTGCATCGGCTATATCTCGTAAAAGCGGGGGTCTCGCTATAGCCCATACTCGCTTTAACGAGGTTCCACTGTATAATGCTTATGGGTTAATAATATGTTGAAAATTCGGTTACTTTAAATAAGCTCAGTGTAAATATTCACGGAAAATTATTCAGTGGATTTGCCCTTTTCCTCCTATGATAATTTTTAAGAATATGAGTTATTGTACTTGCAGTCTTCTTTTTCATCATGAAAATTTCCTGCTTTTTCACGTATTCCCAGTCATGACAACATGGTATACATTTTCCCTTTCGTTTGTTTTTTTAACGAAAATATATGCATCTAATTTTACATCTGCAATTTGAGATTATAAGTCAACTAAGCTCATGCATGTTTAAATTGAATTATCTACATTCCTACCTTGATCAGTGAATCAACTTACCTACGTGGCCATAAATATTTTGTTTGTTTCAATTTTTTGTGCGCTCAGGACTTCAACGGTGGGGCCTAGTGATCAATTTTTTTATACCCGAAAATGTTATTAATGTGAATTTGTTTTATTAACATTTTATTTTTTGAGCCATGATGGGAGGGACTAGTGAATCCATTTTCGAAGCTTTAATATTTTCATTTTTTTGGAGACTGACATGAGAGATGAGTCTGTAAGTTTTATAAAATTATTTCTCTGAATGTAGACTCCCCCCAGCATACCCAAAAACTCTAAAAATAAATCATGGAATTGGATTACAGTAAGTCCTCAATGTACGAACAAGATGCATTCCGAGACCTTGTTCTTTAGTTGAATTTGTTTGTGATTTGGAAAACCGAAGTAAGACAATGAAAATTGTAGTTATCCTGCAGAATGCGACTATTACATATTTGTGTTAATTCACAATGGTGATGAACTGATCTTCAGTCCGGCCCCTGAGAGTTGTCCCATGACGGCTCAAAAGGAGGGGCAGAGAACCCTGCACCAACATGGTTTGGGGCAAATCGCTGTCCCCCAAATGCACCTCACACTCTCGCCTATCCATACAACATTTTCACATGCATATCAAGCACTGAAAGAAGCCTAAACCACCAAATCAAACCCTTTCTAGTTTCTTCGAATCACCAAAACAAAGGATTCTTCCTTTGTGTCCTTAACGCTTATACTCCCACGCCTTGAGAATGGAAGACAAGTCGTTTTCCGTAACATCAGCCACAGTCATCATTAGTAAGCAATCCTAAGATTGGTTTGATGCAGCTCTCCATTCCTCTCTCCCATCCGCTAGCCTTTTTATTTCTTCTCTCTTACATCCTTTATAACCTGTCCTACGTAATTCATTCGGGGCCATCCTTTGCCCTTCTTCCCTTCCACCTGTCCTTCTACGATTGTTTTCATAAGACCATCATGCCGCATAACAATTTGGCCAACTAAGTTGTCCTTCTGCTTAATGTTTTTAGGAGGCTTCTCTTTTCTTCCACTCTTCTTAGCACTTCCTCGTTACTTACTCGGTCAATCCATTTTATCTTCATCATTCTTCGTTAGCACCACATTTCGAATGCCTCCACTCTTGACTTCTCTGCTGCTGTCAACGTCCAAGCCTCGCTTCCATAGAGAAACATACTCTATATGTAGCATCTGATGAATTGTTGACTTACTTCTGTGCTTGTATTTTCGGCTGCAAGAAGATTCTTCTTTTTGAAGAAAGCCCTCTTCACCAGTCCACCCGTTGAGAATTGTCCAATGACAGTTCAAAGGAGGGGCGGAGAACCGTGCACCAGCACAGTTTGCAGCCAATCACTGTCCCCGAAAGGCACCTCATACCCTCACCTAGTCATGCACATTGTCACATGCAGACGCAGCGCTGGAACAAGCCTGAGCCACCAAAATAAGTCCTTTCTTCGAATCACCGAAACAAAGGATTCTTCCTTTGGGTCCTTCACGTTCATCGTCCCTTCTGGCTCCTTTCTTCACGGAACCCTTTTGTTTACTTGTGACGAGGGTGTTTCCCTTTCTTACCTGGCAACCTTGCCCCCTACCCCAATCACACCCTTCTGCCTGTCATCGGACATCTCTCGGCAGCTGGACTGTAGCTGTGCGTGTGACGTGGCTGGAGTCAAAATAATGGTGCTACCCACAAAGGAAAAACGTGCAAAACGCAGAACAGTCCCCGACTTCACAACGGTATAATTGATTCTTTGCTTAGACTGTACCCAAAAAGCAATATATTTTTCTACGTCACACCGTGTTGGGTAGGCGACTCTCAAAGATGTCAAACTTGAAATTTAGGTCACTCTCGAATTTTTTTTATTGTTCGCATTTCTGAAAGTGCATAAGTGGAGGACTTCCTGTATATCCTTATGCTGGCGACTCATTTTTTCCATGGTAGAATTCTCAAAAGTCAGATGGAGAACTGTATTTGGAGAAGTGCACTATGACATTTTATCCATAGTTTTGCTACTGTCTTGCATATTGCTGGGATGGAATTTTAAGATACTTAGCATTGTTTTTGAATCCATTAATACAATTGAGAAATTTGTAGTGCATATAGGAATTATTATGTTTTATGTTTACTTTTGATTGTGGAAAAATCTTTTTTGTTCTCAATTGTCTTTGATATTATTAGGATTCAACTTGTAGGGTGTTGAAAAATGCTGTCCAACAAATTACTCCATTAAGAAAATTTCATCCATGCAGGTGCAAGTGCCTATTTTCACACGTAGGCATCAGAATTAAATCCTTAAGTATAGTGTGTTATGATTCTGATTATAGTGGAGTTCATTGCTCATGGAAGTATGAAAATTTACTCAAGTTAATTATGACATCACATATTCATTCAATTAAATTCTTTGTGTGAGTTTTTCGTTATAGTTTTCAGTAATACCCATTTTGATTTTGGGGGTGTATGAGGTGTACTGCACCGCAAGAGCTCCTTGTCCAAGTCCAAGGGAGAGTATGATAAAGTTAAAAAATTATATGGCCATAGTGTAGACGGTGTGTGGGCCAATAATGAAATTAGTAGGAGAATCTGGGTTTGAAGGATAGAGGCTCTATTTTTTGGTAGGTATTTGAAGTTGCCCCTCATCATACCGTTTGATCATACATAATTTAACTCCTGTATTAAACCCTGTCTCTCTTGTGACAATTATCATTTCTTTTCTGAGCTACCCATTAGGTTTATATCTTTAAATATTTTTTGTACCCCTAATATCTAACGTCAATGTTTTACCTCAACGACGTTGATTTTATCCTATATACATCAATGAAAAAATACTCATCAGAATGCTCAAGCCCTAACTTATTTTTGCTCTACGGAAATATACCTCTAAATATTTAGGTAGCTTTTGGTAAGGATGGGTTGGTTCCATTTTAGTTAGATCAGATTCTAGTTGGGTTACTGGAATTGATTTTTGATCTGACGAGGTTCAGCTAGGAAGAATATTTTTAAACAGTTGATAAGAATTGGGAAAATTTTAATTCGGTCATGTTGTTCAAAATTTGGTGCAACTGAGCATTTATTTATTTCAAGCATTTTGTAAACATTCAGTGTAATACTTTTTTGAATGCATGTAAAAATTTGATATTAAAATCACACTTTTGGCCAGTTTGACAGCATTAGAAAAAAGTCAGTGGAACATTCTTTGTTCTTGCTTTTGTTCTATCATAAATATTAATTCGTTCAACCAAGTTACACCAAAGTCAGATGATTTGATTTATTTCTCATATTTTGAACATGATTTCTAGGATTCAAGTGGTTATTAACCTTGGATAACAGGTAATGACAAATAAATATTCCATTTATAATGAAATTAGTGGGTTTAATCTGCCATCATCACAGGCAAAGTTGGCCAAATCTATTCAGGTTGAGTGCTAAGTTCATGTGCATTAAGATTTCCAATCTTAGCAGAACTCTAGCAGACTTGCTGCAACCATGCATGGTATATGGGAAGTATTTCCATTTTTTGTGAGACATCACATCTTTCATTCAGCTCACCTAGTTAAGATGTAGTTTCACCAGCTATTGATGTAATTCAAATATGTACAGTATTAACCTCTACATTGTTTATTGAAGGAAAGCCAATTACAATGTTCTATTTACCTATCATAGGGCTGTTAATTATTTAGATGGAGTTGAATGTTAACGCTGTACCAATTACATATGTATGTTATTTTTTATATATATCAGTCATTGATCTTATTCTTAACAGACTTAATTTATCAGGCTTTGAAACCTTCGTTTACTAGTACTGACAAGTTTTTAAATCAGCTTTTTGCCAACTATTTTAGTACCATTCTTTTAAGTTTCCATCCTGGTTCTAAGATCAAGAACCAAAGAACAGAGCAAACCCAACCCTAGTTTATAGTTGTTTATCTATCGGTTAATTCATTAGTTACGGATGTATCATTACCATTTCAGTTATCTGTCATTTCATGTATGTATTTGAAATTTGCTACAAGTTTTTGTGGGCAACTACTCAAAAATCGGGTGATTCAGATTCTAAAGACCATTTGAAAATTATTCTTAGTGACCTTGAATATGTGATCCTACTTTAAAGAATTATTAGTCCAATTTACTAACTTGTGCAGGTGTGCCTACTAATCATATAATTTTTATTCGACTGATAAATTTTAATCATTCCTCAGATTACTTCGATATGCGTAATTGTGATGGAGGTGTGTTTATCACTTTGACTGGATTTATTTCCAGAAATTTTGGTAAATTAAAACCAGGTTGATATTCAGAAAAACTGTGGATAGAAATTTGGTATCTACCTTATATATTGGGGATATTATTAATTTGTCTCTCTTTTGGCATTTTGGGTAGTTTTCATGTTGAAAACTTGAGATTATCTGAGATTTATCTTATTTTTAAGATTGAAACTTGTTTAGAATGTTGTAAATATGTGTACATTTATTTATTACACACGTATTTTCAATGGGCGTGTCAGGATTTTAATAATAAAAATCATTGGAATAATCATCACTGCGGGATTGTAAATATTGTAATAAAATGGATTTGTTTTGGCTCAGGCTGTTTGTATTTAATCCATTAAAATTTTCATAGGAATGTTCACTGTGGAGCTTGACTACATATTTTGTTTTTTTTTTGCTTTTGTGGTTCCAGAATGTCTGTCTTTTATGTAAATAGATCATTGAAAAATGTCATTTATGAGTAATTAACTGATGGGATATCTCTTGATTTTATTTGAGTAATGAGTTAATAAAGTTTAACTGTTACTAACATGCCATTGTTAATTTTTTGGTATTTGTTATATTCCTAAAGTTAAACGTGTTGTTTGTTACGAATGGCTGAGTAAAGTATTTGTAGCATTGAAGGACAGTATGTGCTAACTATTACCTAACTCCATATCTCTTTGATTTAGTGATTAAGAAAATTGGTACATAGGTGATCTCACTTTTTGAAACCACCAATAATTGCTACCTCTCCATTGGTGAAATGCTAGCTAGGCTCCATAACTTTAAAAAAAAGTCCTGATTGGTCTGCATTGCGGCTATTTGAATATCCATGACTGGGCTTATCGCTGTGGTATCTGACGTGCAGTCCACCAGCATGTCATCAACTAACTAAAGAAAGGTATGTTTGCTTGTTTACTTCGTAGAATAATGTTAGAGGAAACTTGTTGATGGTTTTAGGAGTAGGTCAGATCTTTCCTATAAATAGGGTGGTTTCCTATTATTTTTTTATTGCCTAAATCAAAAGATTATTACTCCTGGAGTATGCATTTCATGCTTATAGATTTTTAAATGACGATATCTATTTTTTGCAATTAAATGAAAAGTGAAAATTTTCAAGCGCGTGAAAACGCGACAGCTAAGTACGAATGCTGGGAAAACCCCGTGTGACGTCATTCTGGTTCCCACTGTCGCCCTGTGAGGTGACCTTGGGGTGAGTATGTGTGCGACGCTGCGATGCAGGCTGCTAGGAGGTAGCAGAGTACCCTGCTAGCATGTAGCGTTTTGCTTAAATAAGGATTATTAATACCTTATCAAACGAAGGAAAATTTCTGACCATAGGCAGTTTTAATAGGTGATTATTAAGACATGTTTCCCTGAGCTCTGTGCCTCATGCATGCATTGGTAATCTCAGACGATGTAAAACTCCTATCTACTCGTATAGAAACTAGGTCCCTGCGACGTCACGTGGAGTGGCAGCATGGGCACCAATCTGGCCTTTTTTAAATGCGGTTAAAATTAACCATTGCCATTCGTCTAAACTGGGATTTCTAAAACCAAATAATTTGTATATTATAACACACTAATGGTGGGTAACGAATCGCAATCAATGCCTTTTGTTTTTTGAAGGAAACTACCCTATTGAGAGGAGGCCTGGTCCAATTAGAAATAGTAAAAAAAATCCAATTGAACTATACTTATTGTTTGGTAAATTTCTAAATATGTAACATTAATTATGTATTATGAAACCTGCTAGACTTCTTAAGTCTCTGGAATAAAATATCTTTCATAACTCAAAGAGATATAGAGATTGCAAATGAGAATCTGTTTTGCACAAATTGGTTTGTGGTCTTTCAAGGTATAGTGCACACTTAGCAAAATGGTGCCTGAAATTGTCTTGTTGTGAATAGTTGACAATTCCTGCCTTGCCTGCCTGCCAATATGTGAAATCATTTACAGCTTAAGTAATATCTTACTACAGTGGAAGCTCAGTTTAAGGAGTGCCCAATCCTCGTAAAAATTCTACCTATATCGAGTGCTCGTTATATCCAAAGGTGGAGGATGAATAACCTCTGTTGCCTATTTCAACTTACCAGACTGATTTTCTTTTGAATTGGTGATATTTCACTGAAGGATAGGACTGCATTTGCCTTGTGTATTTGTGTAAAATTTTTCAAGTAAAATATCGCAAACCAATTATTTACACTCGTATCCAAAAACCAAGCTTCCTTGGCTGGGTGTCTCACTGTATAGCGGCATGACCATGGCACTAGAGTTGTCCGAAATTGGTAAAGGCCATTTTACAGTGCACGGAATTGCGCAGGTTAGAATTGCATTAATTTCTCCTCAGGGCGTGGAATTGCACAAATGAAATTAGAACAGTCTATCATGCAATCTCACATCCACACATTCTAGCATGTGTTGTAGAAATTCAATGCTTCACACAATGCAGATTTGATTGTGCCTTCGTACACACGTCAGGCTGTGTAAACACGTGCTGCATGTGTAACGGTCTTAATGAGCGTGAAATTGCGGCACAATGGCAGAAACAATATTCCAGACACTGCACTGAACAGTTGTTCATTGAAAGTTGTATCAGTCAGAGTCAGTCAGAGTTGAAAGTCAGAGTCAGTCTTAGTAGGACCCCTTCAACACACACTGAAAGAATAAGTAGACTAATCTCGAAGGCAAGTGATGTATGATCATACATTATGCAGCCACAGATGTGTGGATTTTTTTAACAAGTGTGTAAAGTCACTTTTCTTGTAGGCAGGACTGAATGAAAGACAAAAAAAATTTGGCGACGGCAGAGACCTGTGACATTTGGAAGGTGAAGACTGATGGATATCTTAACTGATTTATTTTGGAAATAACCACCATATTGGATATAACTGTGTTATAGTGAATCACATTCCATGGTTGGCAATGTATGCCCATAAATTTCAACCATATAAAACATAAACGATTTAAGTTTTTCCTGGTGAATACTTCTGACAAATATTTCTCGGGTTTGCATAAAAGCTTTAACCTGGATGCAAACCCGAGAAATATTTGTCATATAAAACATCTTTGTTAAGATAGATTAACTTTGACAAAAGGTCAAAAGGAAGAGAAACTACTCATTACTTGAGGACATTCCCAGACCTGCATTTTACATAGTAATTGTGAGGTAATTGTATTCTGCTGTAATATGGTCAAAACCAAGTAACACTATTTTGACATGACTATGACACGATTCGTTTCCATTGAGCCTTTTCAGGTTTTATTCTTGCTAAAATTTTATCAACAGAAATTTAGACTAAGGGTGCTTTAACCATCATTAACCTCACCCTATCAGGCTGAATGCATTATCTTGGAAATTACTATCAAATAAGGGAAGATGAAAATTCCACTTACTTTGGAGTCTAAAGTAAATCCAGAAATAATGATGTGATGTAAACTTTAATTCACACATACTTTATTGAGGAAAGTGATGGAAATATAAATATATTATGTGAACTCAAAATTCAGGTTCTGCCCATTAGAGCAAGAGCCAGGTGTGGCAAATTAGTTATGTAGAAATTCCCAACATAAGTTTTATTTTCTAACAATTTGTGGTCCAAAGTCATACATAAACAAGCTAATGTCCGATTAACATTAACCACCTATTTCAACAGAAATCACTTTTACCATTCTATTAGGGTATGCAATAAAATGTTGAAAACAATACACATGCAAATATATAACCTCACAAAATTAATTCCAGAATAGACTTCACACCTTAAAGAGGAATTCATGTGTACTTCTGATAACCTTTACTCATATATCCTCCAAGCAGAAACATTCATGCTCAAAAACAATCTATATTTCTTACGAAAAACCAAAGCTGGAAATTCTAAAGACAGCATTCAAGTTTTGTATAGTAGACAAAGTTATAGGCTGAGGGTTTGGAGCGATAATTTACCCCAAATCATCAACTTACGATTAAAAAATACAGTAGTTTACAGAGCAGAGAAAATAACTGAAAAGCATTATCACTGCTTTTTCCTTGGAGAACTGGAAATCTGTACCACTAATACACCGCTTTCCAATGAGCTCTTTAGACATAGAAGTTGCGAAGAAATTTTGAAAAGGCTAATGATATTTCCATTAGACTTGTAATACACTGCCAATTTCCTTATGGTAACAACTGTCTACTTAGCACAGTAACCAAATAGATGTGTTTGCCAAACTCATACACTGTGAGTTACACAAAAACTCTACCATAATTCATTGGGAATATCACTATTAAATTCAAGGCAACATTTCAGGGTAAATTCTATCAATTGAAGAGTAATTACAATAGTCCCCTAAACATCCAAACATATTTATTGAAAATACTTCAAGCAAGTTATTTCATTAAAATAACTAAATGAAAAAAGAAATAGTTTTAGCAAGAGCACAGCTTTCAGTAGATGTCTAAAATTAGTGACGAGAAAACATTTCATCGGTCAAACTTTATTTTTACTTACATAAATTGCTATGTATTTCACACCTGACATTTATCAAGTGAAGGATGGCTCAGAGCTTTGGTTTCAGCGCCCAGCACAAAGTAATTAGCACATATGAGGATAAAATAACGCACAGAAAGGATGGCTCCTGCTTACACACTTAGCCTGTCACTCATCACTGACACACTGCTGCCTCACTTTACGCAGCGGAATCGTTGAGGGCAATTTTAAAATGTACAGGCAGATTTTACAGGGGAGTCTGTACAGGCATTAGATGGTGTTAGCTTTGGGACATCTGACGACCAAGGAGTAGCCTTTCAACAGCAGCATTTATATCACCAAAAGTAGCAATCAAAGCTGAAAAGATAAGAAAGTGAATCTTAGACATTCATTCGCTTAGGATTATTTTATTAGCTGTGGTGTAATTTTAAAACTTTATTTCGCATCCCTATGAATTAAAAATTCAAACAAAAAAATCAGTGGAGTGATTCTAAGTTCATGACATCCAATTTGTCAAAGGCTAATTATTGTTGAATGAAGGCAGCAGCTACGTACATAGCTGCAGAATTAAGATCATATTCAACTTTTGTCCAATAAATAATAATTTCATCTCAAATCAGGTAGATGGGTGTGATGAGACCATCAGTGATATCTCTATAAATTAGCAGCAGTGAAAGCAGTATCCTTATGATGAATTATGATCACTTTATTTCAGCTCAGAACTGAACCTATATAAAGTTATAATCCTTTGAACAATGATGAGTCAGGCCTCGGAGCAAAAAATGGAAAATCACATAAATGCCAATAACTACTGAACCATGACCCTTAAATTGGTGATTTTTGTTTCATTTTGAAGAAAAGGTATTAATGCACACTTTGACATAACTTCAAGTAATTTGAAGTAATAGAGAAATCGATGGTGGTCACCTGACATGATTTTGCACTATCTGCCCCATATGAGGCCCAAATACTAAGATACATGAGGTTTACCCTTGATTGTCATACAATACCTTGAAGATTAGCTTCTCTATTCCCAAATCCCATAGCCGTGAGCTGCTCCAACTGTGTACGGTATCTTTCCTCGGGAGGTTGAGTCCCACCAGTGGTCCCCCCACCTCCACTTTGTGATGACATTGTTGATATCTGAAACATTAAACAATAGACCTGTGTATTTTTTCCATTGGCTTCCAAATGTTTTTCTGAGAGAAGTCTGCACTATGACCAAGGAGTCTGATAATCTGGTCGTTCAATAGTCAGCATATTAGTGAAGACCTTCCTTTAATGGTGGTTGTACGTAGTGGAATGAAGTACCTGAGGGAGTCATTATGAAAGAAATATTTGCCGGCCTCGGTGGCGACGGGGTAACGTTCTCGCCCACCAAACTAGAGGTCGCGGGTTCGAGTCCCGCCTGGGTAGGTTTCCCTGATCCAGGGCATGGTCGTTTGTGTACGTTTACTTGTTACACTTGTTGAACACCCCGGTGTAAAATGGCCAATAAGAGCTGTATCCGGTGGTTTGAGGATAAAATAAAATAAAAATAAAATATGGCAGCATTTGTTTACATCAGGTGATAGGGTCGACATTGATAAGTTTCTATTGATTGATTGAGAATGCGAGAAAATTTAGCCAATATTTGTGACACTCATTTTGTTGTAAATTATTGAATTCCCCCGTAAAAACATCAAAGACCCCCTCGAATTATACTGGTTACTACCACAGCCCTCAGAATCCGGATGAGTGACAACAATCCTGAGGATGCTTGATTCCAGGTGTTTAACTGTAAATAATGTATTTCTCTGAATTTACCCCTTGGTCCACATAATAATTCAAATAATTTTGTATAAGAGGAAAGTTGTTCTAAGTTATAAAATATTAAAAAAAGCAACCAAAGCGCTGAGTAAATCTATGTTGTCTGCTGCAGTGGCACACGCTGGTAAATATGACGGATCTAGGTATTAAATTACTTTTAAAAAAGAAACAATGATTTTAAAGCAACTGGTGTCATTGATTTCACTATTCACGGAACGATGAGGTGGTTCCAAAAGCATTTTACACCAAGAAATTTTGACGAATTACTGAAAAACAAAAGAATTGCCATGATCACAACTTCGAATGCTTGCATGCATGCTTCGAATTTTTTAAACCATCCCTTAAAAATCAGTGGATAGCAAACTGAATAGACTTCAGTTTCCAAATGTCAACAAAATTAAAACAAAATAATTAAAATTTAAAATAACTTTGGAAAACAAAGGAATAGCAATTAATTATGCCTGCCACACCATAAATTATACCTTGACAGTGATGTTCAGGTTGCCTAATCAGTCACTTACACTTGAAAATGGCCCCCTTGGACTTTTTCGCTGCAAATATGGGGCAAAATAGGGGGGGCAAGAAATACAGCAATACAAGTTTACTTAAATATATTCATCCTTCACTGAAACTGAGGAGGTATTGATAAAAACAATGGAATTACTCACCATTCTTGCCATAAACTGGGAGAATGCATCAGCATTTGGCTGTTGCTGGGTAGCACCAGTAGATGAAGAGCTTGTAGTGGTAGTCCCGGTGGATGATGGGGAAGTGGTGGTAGTTTCAGTCGTAGTTGAGCTTGACCCAGTAGTACTAGCAGTTGTAGTCGTAGTCCCTCCCGCGGTTGGTACTCCAAAAGGTGGAACAGGTCCAAGTCCCATGCTTAAGAGTTAAACAAAGAGAAAGAATACAACATATGTTGTTTGCTGAGTTTATACTTTAAACATTTTTAACCATTCACATGCTAGGTTACTTTTACAAGACATTAATAAGAGCAGTAATCCAATTTCTAGACTGATACCATAAGAACTAGTGTGACACACTTTACCAAAAAATTGCAGAAAAAAATGTGATCTCTTATGTCTAGTCTGCAATGAACCTCAGATGTAACCCATAGTAGAGCCAAAATACCATAAATGAATCCTAATTCCATCCTTGCGGCTAATATATATAGTACTCATTTAAATGAATAATTTTCTTGTGAAGTTTTCCTTATTATACAGTGAAGCCAAAGGGGTATATTAATTTACGGTAAAAGGAACTATGAAATTTTTGAAATGGGTGATAGGTCATGAAATTTTGGCTCCTATAGTAATTATAGTTTCAGGGACAGGAAATATTTTTGTAAAATATATCCATACATACACAACTCTCACCCAAAACGAAAAATGTTGGCATCATTAAATCACATTCCACACAATGAATTATATCTAACTGTTACTAAATAGCAAAGAACTGGCAAATTCAATGTCCCCCTCTCCAACTAACAAATGAAACCATTCATCTTAATCGGTTAACCCTACCTGTTGACGAGTCCAGGTGCCAACTGCCTCAGCTGTTCAATTCCCTGTTGAATTTGCAGCAAAGCATTGAGTGCCTGGGGATTGGCCATTAGGTTGTGTACTTCAGGATTCTGAAGCTGCTGAATGAAGTTTGGTAGCATTAGCCTTAACTGCTCCTGAAAATAGAATTTGGAAGGGAAATTAGTAGTAGCACTAACAAAGGTCAATGAAGATAGCTTTACTTCAGTGCACAATCAACATCTCAGATGGATAAATTTCCATAAATTGAGTGAGTTTCTGTCAGACTGATATCTTGACTCTTGAAGGAAAAGGAAGACAACAGGTAGCATGAATTCTAAGATGGAAATTCAGAGGAAATGAAAAAAAGTGTTTGCGGATATTAGGATACAGAGTAGGCAATAACTGCATTTACAAAAGCAAAGGGATACTTTAGTCCATTAAAGATGAATGGGAGGATGAGGAACAACAATTTAGGTGGGGAATGGAATATCCATTATGAAAAAATGAAGGCTGGACATAATACCATGCAGATAGATGAAATCATGTTCAGTAGAAGCACATTATTGTGAGCATGACATACATGCATCAAGAATCCCATAATAAAAAGTGATTGCCAATGCACCCTCAAAATCCATATGAATGATACTGAAAGAAAACTTGATATAGCCAGGCCAAGCTGTACCTGCCACGGAACACAAATCAATATTGTAAGATGTACTTCTTCAGAGTGATACATGAGTAATTAACTTGCAAGTAACAGTGACCAGTCATTTTAAAGGTGAGGGGTGAGGGCAAAAATAATAATGCCAAGCACAGGTGTACGACATTATTTTACAAGCTACTATGCCTCAACGCACCCTATGACCAGTAAATGTAAACTCACTAATTGGAATACTAGGTACTATTCAACTGAATGGCTAGCTGAGCCACCAGGCATGAAGTATCTACAAGGGATCTACACTGTTTTATACAATAAAGCTTTGTAAGGGAAGAGAGCCTGATGAAGACAATCGTCAAAGGACAAGTGGAAGGCAAGAATGGAAAAGGAAGACCCCGAACAAAATATATGGAACAAGTAAAGAGAGATGTGAAAGAGAAGAAATACGTAGGTGTGAAAAGATTAGCTGATAGGAGAACTGAGTGGAGAGCTGCGTCAAACCAATCCTAGGATTGTTGACCAGTGATGATGATGATGATGATGAAGGGAAGAGAACCAAGGATAAATACGAGGCTGCCTTGCACCATCTGGGGGAAGAGCAGGGAAGTTGTCGAGGTCAAGTGCTTAGCTGTTTGGAGCCAAGTAAGAACAGGGACAAGAGATTGCCACAACTCGTGGTATTTTATAGGGGTATTGTCAATCACCTAGATCTAAGAACATAGGATTTATGATAGTCCTACATTATGAAAGGTCCAATGTAGTAGATTTTAGCATTGACATTGTATCCAAAACTTATCTGAATCATGCCTCTGATGTCTAGTCTGCCATTCTATATTATTTAACAAGATGTTGTCTAATATAGCATTCATCAGATATTCAGA
This sequence comes from Ischnura elegans, assembly GCF_921293095.1. Lineage (NCBI taxonomy): Eukaryota > Metazoa > Arthropoda > Insecta > Odonata > Coenagrionidae > Ischnura > Ischnura elegans. The sequence goes on along the minus strand of NC_060255.1, from coordinate 16,852,187 downwards.
GTACCCTTTATACCGCGCTTCCACTATAAGTAAAAATTGACCTAAGCATACTAACCCTTCATTACTAATACATAAGCACTGCTATACTAAATAATAGCAAAAGAAGGCTATGGAAGCCAATTTATTTATCACTAGGCAGGATATGACACTAGAACAACATCAAATCATCTCAGTAAAGATACTGAAAAATCGTCAAACTGCTTTCAGTTCCAACTGGGAGGAGTCTGACATTAAGTGAAGCTCCGACAATTCTATGCTAGTGAAACAATCAGCACTTTATTCACTTAATTAGAAAAATTCATATGCCATTAATGGTACGGTCAGTATTGGCCTTCAGGCAACGATGAAACTACCAACACAAGACTAAAAGGCACAGCTAAAATAAACACTTAGTAAATCAACTCACACCCACAGAAACTTCTGAGCCTCAAGAAAATAGACACCCAGAACCATACCTGGAGGGCAGGATTATCAGCAAACATTGGATTCGCGTGCATAATTTGAGTGGCAAGTTCAGGATTTGAAGCAAAAGCCTGCAGAATGGACTGAGTGTACGGAGCACTGAGCATGTTCTGCATCAGCTGGGGGTTCTCGGCCATCTGCTGCATCAAACTCTGCATCCCCGGTGTGTTCAAGAGGCCGGATCTACCACCCGGAGTGCCAGTAGCACCACTTGCAGCAGCGGCCCTCCTCCCTTCAGTCGAACCGGTACCACCTGCGGTGCCGCTACCCGGACCACTGCCACCACCAGACCATGGGTTAGGAAGAGGGTCTCTGTTCTCCTGCCCTTGCTGAGGGTTATTTGGTGTGTCTGTGAAACATTTTACAGAAAAGTACGGAAGTAGTGAGTAAAAAAAACTAATTTTGCAACGAGAAGAGTCAATTTTACCAAATAGTGCCAGACCAGCTTGATCATGGTTTCACTTGCCATGGGACACTATGGAAAACCAAGAATTTACAGGAAAATTTGAACTTAAGATAGGTCAAAGAAAAGGAACAGAATCTTGTATAAAGTCGGAGGAAGAAAAGTTAAAAAATCCTATTTATTTTTGAACTATTACTTTACAGGTAATTGAGTGCATAAGCATAGTTTGGAAGGCAGCTCATAAAAATCCAATTTCTGAAATCATTGGTCGTGTAAAGACTTAAAGCATATAATGCTATCATTTCAGCTTGGATAAAAACTTTAAGTACAGCAGACTCCCGATTACTCGGCTGTGGTTTATCCGTGTTGCAGATTATCTGTGCATGAGTTCATGCTCCTTGGACGTTTTCCGTAATCTTATTTTAAAAATTAAATCGTTTGCAAAAGCACCAGGTTATTTGCATTAAAATACAAGGCTAAACCTTTCGGAATATTCTTCAATGGTTAACCATTCGTAAATTAAGAGAAGTGTTATCTACGATCTTTAATTTTATATTTCATAACGCAAATGCACAATTACTACCGTGGCCTTGCATGCGGTTGAATAAGGCCCAAGATAATGGGAGATTTCTTTGCACTCGGGCATGTTCACGCCGTGTTTACTAATCAAGGTCAAACGGGAGAGTAAGGGAATAGTAGATGTGAAGGCAGCTGGGGAAGTGGAAGCAGAGATAGCATGAGTCATTATGGTCAGGAACTTGCTGGCATTGAAGTCCTGGTTTCATATAACTGCTGCTGTGTGATGGCGCGATCGTACACCAGTTGCCTTCATGATAGTTTCCAGCTCCTTCTTATCCCAAGCATTGTGGTGCACGATCGTGCTCAATGATCATGGATCCGTGTCCCACAGCAATTGCATCCCCGTCAACTTGTGCAAGATGTTACTATGTGGCGTGCCTGACAGTGTAGTTTCCGAAAACGCGCAATGGTTTCGAAGAATTCGTGCAAACCACTTTCCATAATTCGTGATCTTGCAGATACGGTCACTTGGTTTTAGGAAACCAGGTGTTACACGGAATATTAGGAATACAAGTGCCATCACGTCATCGCCACAAAAAAGATCACAGCCATGAAAAGAAAGCTCTCAATGATTCCGGAAAGTAATCTCAAATAACAGACAATTTACGTAAATAATAACTGACTGTTTGATTTAAGTAAATTATGAAAGTTTACAAGAAATTATGGAGAAATTTTGGATTATTCGTGCCGCCTCTTCCCATCACTAGTCCGGATAATCGGGGGTTTGCTGTACGTCCAAATAAAATTTGCCTCCCACAAGTGACCTATTGATCACTTATACGCCAAGGATATCAGTAAAGCCATGTGGGAAAAGTCATGTGATCGATAACAGTAAGACATTATTAATACTGTAAAATTAATAGCACTCCCATTAAGGAATCCATGAAGTGGACATGATACTGCTACCTCTCTCACCAGATGAGTTTTCTACCAGGGCAGCGAAAGGATTTCTGCCAAACTGCTCAGTTGCTGCACTTAACATGGGTTCTTGGATGTCTCGATACATTCGTTGTAGGGCATTATATCCACCTAAGAAAATAATTTCCAATAGAACGAAAGATAGCCACATACTATCTTATACTAATTTATCATATTGACACTCAAATGTCTTAGATGGAAAATAACTCACCTGGAATAGATTCTAAATTCGACATTGCTCTATCATGGCTCCTCATGAGCTCCTGGAGCATTGATGGATTCCTTGCAAGTTCCATTGCTTGCCGCAGAAGGTCTGGATTGTTCAGGGTGTGTGTTATTTCCGGATTACGCTAGGAAAATAAATTAGGAATTAATTACTTCCCGCACATTAAAACGATACAGCAGCATTTGTAGACTTTGGCAGATACAATTTCCGGCGAAATTCAATGGAAATGTATGATATTTAACATAATGTAAGCACTTGTCTCATTTCCACACTTCTTTAGATCTGCCGACCTGGGTTTCAACACATAATTTCATTTTCAACAAATTTTTCAAAAATAGGCACTAATCAGAAGTTTTTATGGCAGGCAATCCAGCATTTACCTTGTTAAATTCAGCACTAACTTCTTAAAAACCTAATTGTGAACATTTTTATTGCACCCCACTCCGTCAGGAGGCAATTGTGTCTTTAGTACAGTGAGTCCTCGTTCTACGTCATTTCGCGATAACGTCGCGAAAATTTTGAGACCATCATTCGTTTATCGCACCTTCGCTTCGCGATAACGTCAAGGCTTTTAAATTTCGTGCGAGAAAAAAACGCGAAGCGGCGGGCATTACAGGTTGTTCGTTTTGTGGGCGGTAATACAGTCGGTCTAAACGAAGTGTAAAACGGTGGGTTTATTGTTAATTGCGATTACGGTTTTAGCAAATTTTCTGCAAAATGAATTCTTAGGTAGATGGGCAAGGTTTTACTTGACATAATGGTTTTCAGGAACCTAAAAAGTGATTTCAAGGAATTTTTCCGTGTAGAACTCTGGAGTTTTTGTCGTCACTTTTTTCGCCGTGTTCACAATAATTTTGGTCACGCTCGCCCGGGCGACCACCATAGCGAAGCCGAAAAGCAAATGCGGGAAGATACAAAAATGGAGAAGGATTTACGTCACTGTTGCTATTGTCGTCGATGAACACAGGAACTCGTATTTATGCCATAGTTTGGCATTCCCATGGTGAAAAAATGCCCCAGATATGATACGCTAAAATTTTTTCGCGTAGGAATTGTGAGGTTTAGGAGCCGATATTCACTTTTTACATTGTTTCTTATGGGATATTATGTTTCGATTAACGTCATTTCGTTTATCGTCACATTTTTCAGGAACGGTAAGTGACGTTAAATGAGGACTCACTGTACATTACTTATGAGAGTAAAAGAAATTAACACATTTAGAAAACATGGCAAAATTTGTTACAATTTACAGGAGAATTTGAAATTTACTGTTATGGACCAATTTTTTAAAAGAAATATCCATGACTGTATTTCCTCACTTTTCACCAATAACTGTATGATTTAGATGGTCTACCCCAATTGGATATCAGCCTAAAATGAATTACTATACTAATTACGAATGAAACATGTTAGATGTGGTGGCTCTGATACATCATAAGTGTAAGAAATCTAGCAGGTTCCACTAAAAAAACTTCACTTACTAACACTTCATGTTTAGATGCCTATTCATTTTCAAGTTTTTTTCTCCCCCAAACTTGAAAATGACGTCAAAGCGTTGAAATGTGTAGTTTCAATTAATAAATTTCTTGAGCAGAATTTTCAATATTTCTTTTATTAAAAATGAACTTATGTTCATGTTGTCCAACAATGAAATTTCCTGAATTTCTTTTATTATCTGACCTACAAAAAAAATGTTAAAGTGACCCTATGAGTCAGCAGATTCATCTGATTTATTATGCAATTCCGGGATCCTGAATGGTGTTAACTGATTTTTAGGCATTTTGATGATTCATTATGCTCCATTTATTCAACCGTCAGGGATATTTTAACACAAAACCTAGCTTGTAAATAGGTACGAAGCTTCTTCAGGTATGCCATGTATTCTAAGATAGATACAATATCAATTTTGTAGTTCCTACTTCATTAGTTCTGGTGCAGAAATGTCATCTACAATTCAGAGTTGATTAATCAAGTGATAAGGACTTAACTTACATAATATACTGATACAAAGGAAATTCTAAAATGAATTACTATCATTGCACTTAACATAACATTGATTTACGATCCATTTCATCAACCATTTAATCCAGTGCTTGTTCAATTCCTATCGGCAATGTTGCATCACTTGCTTTGCACCATCAAGGCAGTAAACCTTTTACCAACTCCACTATTTACAAAACTAAAAGGGCTTTCAGAGAACAGTAAGTATAGCTTTAAGATGCTAGTTTTAAGAAAAAAAGTTCAAAGTAAACAAAGAAGTGCACTTCATGACCTTATATACTACAGAGGAAATATCTTTCATACAATCAGATACTTTTTAGCTTTGAACTGCCATTGGTTTAATTACTTTAACCCATTGTGGTCCAACGTCAAGGCTGACTTGACAGGCCTAGAGCTAGCATCAAATCCAAGGACAAGTTTAGCTCGACATCACAAGGCGCTGAGATCATACAAGGGCTCTCATGAGCTCCTTCAACCCTTCTAGTGCCAGCCTATTTTGCCTGGTTTTGCTGAAGAATGCCAGGGTTTTTTTTTTTGGAAAATTTGTAGGTTTGTGCTTAAAAATTTACATAAAGCCTAATACACATTTACAGAAACTACACTTTTTTTTATTTGCATCCAAAAATTTCGGGTATGTTACAGCATGACGGATACTAAAAATAGTTACCAAAGCTACATGAAACACAAAAAATTGAAGGCGTGAGTGTAAAAAAAACCTAGTCGATAAATTGGCACTCTTTGCACATAGCCCCCGCCGATAGATTGGTCCGCTGGCACTTTAAGGGTTAGACAATAAAATAAGAACATTTAGAGGGAATCAACCCTGTAAATTATTTTTTCCCAAAAATTATTTTAAAAAATAAAAATAAAACAATTTGATAAAAAAATTAGACCAGAAAGTGTTAAAGAGTACATAATCAAAATTAAGCCTCTCCAGGACACACTAAGGGATTTGCGTCGTACATTTAAAAAATCTATGAACTCAACTTAAGAGCAATGGTATTGGTTTTTAGCTGAAAATCATTCCTACTCTACCCGAATTCAACAGATGCCATAGTTTGTTGTCTTCATGTGCTCTCTATACCTAATGGCATGGGGGTAATGAATTATATTAAGGCCGTTTTACATGGTACATGGAATTGCCCAATCTGACGTATGTGCGAAGGCGCAGTCAAAATTGCGTCGTGTAAAGCGGTGAATTGCTAGAACACATGCGAGAATGCGTGGATGCGAGACGGCAAAATAGCCCCTGTTCTAATTTCGTTCATGCATTCGTGCAATTCCACCACATTTTATAAATTAATGCAGCTCTAGCCTGCGCAATTCCGTGCCCCGTGTAAAACAGCCTTTACATGAGATTATAAGGCATTCCAAGATAACCATTTTTCCCACAGTTTGAATCTTCATTCTTAATTAATTAGGAAAAATAGAAAACATCAATAAAATTGGAACTTCATCAATTGCATGGTCACATCATTGAAAATTTCGACAGGAAAAAAAAATGGTATGAATGACATTTTAAAACCTATTCCTCGACCTTGATTGAAATCTTCTCCTTTAATTTGAGGTCAGCAAGCATTTCATTCGCAACAAGTTAATGTAATACATGCACTCCCTGATTAACAGTCCTAATGATTGAAAAAGGATTTGATGTTTTCGGGGCGAACAATGCGGGTAAACTGTTCTTGGGATTCCCACCGGGTTAATGGTTATGAAAGAATTAACCTGGTGGGAACCCCGAGAATAGTTTACCCACAGTCCTAATGATTGTGACTTGTTCACTCAAATCCCTGTGGGAAATCACTTTGGGTAAATAGAGTTAACGGACAACATTAACTGGTTGCTTAACTGGCGGCATATCTATCTGAAAATGGAGAAATCCAGGATGGAATCCTGATAAAATCATCAATTAGAGAGATCTGCAACAATTCGTGGGACTGAGCACAGGGTTACTGGTTCAGGGATTCAAAGAACATTAGATCGTCACACAGTCAAGCATTTGTCATTAAAGAAATGGATAACTCAACTTTTCATTCTTTCATTCCCCAATTAACATAATAAATCCAGTCCCCTTTCCTTATAAATAATCCTTCACTTTTAATTTTCTCTCTCAATCCCTACTTCAACATGGGGTGGATCTTTACTCATCAAAGAGGGAACTCTTCACTGACGTCATTTTCCAACATCACTGATAACTGTGGACTGTACAATGCAAGGTGGCCAAAATGATTGATTAATGGTCTGTGGAGTGGTAGATATAAGAAAAATTAAACTCATCAAGAAGAGATTTGCTTCATTAAATAAGAATGATACCGCTAACTCTTCATTATACGAAGCAGAATAATACAAAGTTTTGAAAATATGAAGCACAAATTGCAGTTCTAATGAAATCCCTATGCCATTTGTACCGCGTGTTCGAAAATCGAAATTTCGAATAGATGAATTTCGAACCTCGACCCCCTGGATTAAGTACCATTCGTTTTTATAAAGGGCACACAAGTCGGAAAAACTTGACTGCATAACTATTAACAATGACATATTTACAATGGTGGTTGGTTTAATACAAATATTTTTTACTTTATTTATATACGTGCCAAACAAAATTTGCAATCCTATTTTTGCTTCCTAACTAGAAAAAATGCTGTTTCCTTCACTTTGAAAATATTCCTTAGAAGCAAAATCCTTGATAAATCTCCTGAGTCCATTCTTACAATGCACCTTAGTTAGGCAGAGGGCATACACGTATTTATGGCCCTCGAACAGGGCTCTCCTCCGTATCAAGTCTGGACTTAAAAAAATTAAGTCTCCAGGGCTTCTTTTTTTTTAACATAAGAGTGAACTTTTTTCACTGCTATAACTTATTTTCAGTACCTGTTCATGGATCCTGAAATTTTAATTTTAACTTAAAATTGAACTTTATATGATTTAATAGCATTTCGGATACATGCGGAGATTTCAAAGACACTGAGATTGAAGATTAAAACAATTTAACTGCGTGTTATACTTATTACAAGGTGTAATGCGTACTTAACCATAATTTATGCCTGAAAATCAACTGCAAAAAATATTTATTGAAGAATACTTTCACAGAAAAAAATCCAGAAACATATAACTTGATACTTTAAAGACAAATGGAATAAGAAAAAACAAAAGTACTTGTCTCTGCTTGAGGCTTTGGCAGTGCATGATTGCAGTTCTCTCCATAGTTTCCAGGTTAGCTACGTCAATGCAGCTAACCCAGAAACCAAAGAAAGAAAAGTACATGTCTTCAGCTGTTGGAATTCTTGGATATTATTATTCTTCTTGGAATTCGATGATTAAAAAAATAGATAATAAAAAGCTAACCTACGATCGATCAAGCCTTACATGAAATACAATTCTAATGGCAACTTGAACAATCATTCACTAAATTACGTGTGACGCTGTGAGATTTACTTACTTCCATCAGTTCTTGCATTTGTGGGTTCGATGTAATAAGATTCCTCATGTTTTCTGGGTCATTCATGAGTCTTTGGACTAAGGGATTATCCAGTATTTGACGGAGCATGTCGGGATTGCCCAAAAACTCTCTTTGCATTTGAGATTGGAGGTCTAGGAAGTTAGTTGATCCCATTCCCAAGCTTTCCAAACCCGGCAGTCCTCCAAACGATCCCAAGCCAAATGGCGAAGCACCTATGTCAGCTTCATAGAAAGATGAAATTTTATACAAAATGAAGCAAATACCATATGTTTAAGGGGATACAAATTTCATATGAGTAAATTAATTACAACACATCTACAGTTTAGCTGACTGAATTACCAATAAATAACTGATACTCTTTCGGTTCTCCTCAACATTCCCTACTTTAAATTCTCACAGCATTCTCAGTAAAATAATATATGATGGGATATTGCAAAAAATAACAGAAATCAATATGCCCTTAACATCAAAAAAATAAAATAAAATAGAAAATGCTAGATTAAGTTTTTTTCAATTCATTTATATTAACAATGTCAACAGAAAGAATAAATCGAGCACCACTTAGCTATCCGACGGTAAATAGCCAGGGTGAACAACCACATTGCTTAGTATGATAACACATACTGTTTTGGAACACTCATTAACAATTTGACCATACAATTGCTTACGGCAATGGTAGACTATCCGGATATAATAAACAACTCCATGAATCGTCATGATTACAATAAAACTAGATTTCTTCACTAGAACTTGATAATCAGCAATTCTACATTTCGCGTTTGCAGCTTAAGAAACATTAGGCTATCGCAATAATTAACCATTAATTGCACACCTCACCACAAATGCCAACAGTACACGAATTCATTTTCCATTACACAATTTCTAATGCCATGGTTCATTTTCGAAGAATAAGGTTCATAAATATGGGCAGTAAGGTTAACTACAATAAAAAAATACATTTTTGCACAGAAATAGTCCCTTTCAAAATCAGTGTGTGCCACTAATACGAATTTCACCTTACCTAGGTCACAACTATTAGTAAAAACCTAAAACTATTATCCTTAAAAAATAAAGAATCATCCACGAAGAGTAATAATAGGGGTCACAAAGTTAACATCATGCAAACTGACCTTGTGGCCGAGGCTGGCTGGCAGAACTCGAAGATTGTTCATTCTGGCGGCTGCTTCGTTTAATAACTAAATGCACTGTAAGGCCATCTTTTATGTTATGGGTGGTAAGAAACTCATGATCTTTCATAATCTTTCCCGCAAATATTAAGCATAATTGATCAGGTTCGGCGTTGAATTTCTTAGCCACTTCATCTTTGAACTGAAAGAATAGCAAGTTTGACAATCAACTAATTGAATATCCACTTCAATCAAAACAGCATACGATAACTAAAATTTAAGGCTAGGAATTAATCAGAGACAGTTATTTCATCATTATATCTCTTGTAATTGTGTGACAGTACACGTATCCTCCAAGTGAGACATGGCAATTACCTATTGTGGGGATGTAATACCCGACCAAAACAATTGTGAGTAAACGGCAAGACCTTTCACTTTTATTTATGAGAGTAATATCGTTTTTTGGTCAAAATATTGACATTAAATAGTAATTTCATGATCTGTACAACAGTAAATCGACAATAGAATCACGTTGTGCGTTTTACTGAACGGTAATATCCATGTTTGCACGCTTATTCCCCGAAAACTATTGATGGAAGAGACCGATTTAATGAGGATTATAAACTTACATCTTTTATTGATGCATCTGGTGATATTTCAATAGTTTGTTTATCGTTTGGTGTTTTAACTGTGACATTAATCTTCTTCGGCCCGTCTTGCCCTTCCGCCATTTTCGACCACTGGATGACTCGACGCGAAATTTGTAATCCTTCGGCTGGAGCGCTATGTGCTATTGGAGGACGCATTTGATCGTCATTTTTAGTAGTACTGCCGCTTGTTACAAATGTAGAAGAATGAAATAACCTTATTTAGGATGGACGTACGGCTGTTACTTCAAGGTAATGTTAAGCATCTGTTTTCACAAGCAATTTTGAAATGATTTTTTTTCCTTCTTTGCCGGTAGTTATTATTGTTGACGCAATATCTGGCAATGACAACATTGTAGACATGCTGAAGTCGCTGTTATTTCGAATTTTGCTGCATTTTCACGCATAGAGATCTTCGCCGTTTCCATTGTATGAAGTAACTAGCTCTGTTATGAATCCTAAGTATTTATTATATTTTATTGACATGAAACATAAATGCTCTTTTCTTGTGGCTGAAGGTCACCAAGGTTCCGCTCTCTACTGTTGCCTAATCACGAATCCCGTCTGATGCCGCCTGACCCGACTACGCACTACTGGCTCTTGTTCATTAGTGTTAATGATTTTTCTCGTTAAATAAGCTATTTATCCACCTAGAATTCATTTATGCCCTTATTCTTTGGAAAATTATAATTCTTCTAATGGACATTAAATTGTAATTGTTTATACTTATGCCTGAATTCTTTTACAAACCTCATATGAAAGGCTTTAGTTTTTAATTTTGTGGGTAGCAAATGTAGAAATATACTTCTGTATTCATGGGCACTTAAATTTGAATATGCGGTTAATGAGTATGATTTTTCATGGTTTACAACAACTTATATTATCCTCTCATTGGTGGGCTTCTCTTGTTTCATATGAAAATGTAATTCTATTTGCTGCTTATTACTCATGGCACCTATTAACCAGTAATAATGTAGGGTACGTTGGGAACTCTTAACCTTGTATGTGTTTTGAATTATTTTTGCCTGAATATTACCTTTTCACCTCTTGTTAATGATCTCCTTGTTTGATTTTGGTCTTGGTCTCCTCTTTCCCAATGGCGTTAAAATTATTTTGTCATTTGCAAATCACTGCTTGCTAAGTTTTACCCAATCAATATTCTTTCTTGAAACAGTCTGTTTTACTTTTATTGATGTGCCATTCTCAATTTAACCATGGAATATCATGGAGACACCACAATTTTCTCCAATAGCTTTCCTCATTTTTGCTTCTTTGCAGCTGGATCGAGAAATTTTATTCTTGTATAAACTCTGGACAATTCTTTAGTCTTTTTCGAGCACTCAGAATTCATTCAGAATTCCAAGCATTGGATTCCAAGTCATCTCCACAAATGCAATAAATATAGGTCATATCGCTTCTCTTGTGAGTCTGCTGTTCCTAAAACAAAATTGGTCTTCATCAATGAACTCGATCCTTTACTTTAGTTACCTTATAAATGACACTTGTCCATATCTTCAATGCATATGTCATCCGGCCAATGGTCCTCAACACCTCACAGGACTGTGTGCACACATGGAATATTAGGAAATTAAATTGAATTTCCATATATTCAATTGAAATTTATCACTTTTCAATTGAACGGTATTGAATATTTCGGGTGCTCTCTTGGAATAATTATGATGATGTTCTTAATTACGTCCCTTGGTATCTCTCCTGTTGAGTACATACCATGGTTGGTTTTTTAAAGCTCTACCATCAGTGATGACCAATCCTTAAGAGCATAACACCTAGCACCATAAGTAGTCATTGAAATCATGGAATCTGGGATTACAGAGATGCTGCCTGCTCAGTGGCCCAGAAAGATAAGGTCCAAGGTTTGATTCCTGGTGAGGGGATTTTTTTCTGCGTCAAATTTTGTTTTTTTTTTCTATAAACATCTTTCTTTCTTTGCAGCCTCTTGTGGTCTATATTCTATGGTAATTAAGTTGCGCTTTTTAAGTTTTTGTATTCATGGAATTTCTTCTTTCTGTAATGAGATCTTTGTCTTCGGGGATCCATGGCTTTTTCTGGGCTACTTTCTTTCCCAGAATAACATTTTTCTGTCTTCATATTTTTGCCTTTTTTCCAACTATATTTTAGAGGATTCCATCACTATCTGAAATAAAACAAAACAGAGTATCTACGACTTTTTGCAATAATAAGCTTGTGATTTCCGCTTGCCTTCCACATCCCAGTGATGCAGCTGTTGAAGTTAACGGTGAAGTGCCTGTAGTGTTTCTGTACAAATCATTCTGGTCCCAACCTCGCTCGTAAGAAGAAGAGCTGCTGCCCTATCCTTACAGGAGATGGAAAACATAATGGGCCAAAATGCCAATTTTTTTAATTATTGATTGTGATAGTTTAAAAAATAAAGATATCCATATTTATCTGTTGTTTGGACTGCCACCTACTTCTTGAGATATTCTATGCAAAAAATCGATAGTCTTTACCCTTTTGCAGATAACCTGATGACATCACTAACTCCTGCTAAGTGAGTCGCTAATTCCAGGCTATTCCTTGGCGTTGTGCATGTGCCTCTCGTTGATCATTGCTGTTTACTTTCTAGTGAGCAATACCTCCCATTAATGAGCAGTTTTCAATGAAAGAGTTTATGAACCGAAGCTATAATGTTGTCACCAACTCAGGAGAAGTTTGTAGCAACTTTAATGATATTTGTCACAGTCTAATACGTCTGTGCAATGCCGAACAGCTGACGGAAAATTTTCAGTTCTGGGCCACTCCACGATTTGCAGTGCGCCCACGAAAACAGGTTTTGGCGTCCTACTCCCCTCACCCCTCCCCACCTCTCCTCCCCTCCCGGGATCTCTCCTGACCATGTGATGTGCGCGTACGATCGGCCTCTTGCTCTGTAGACACCGTCTGAGTAGGTCCTCTCCGCCACGCCTCCTGTTCCGCCCATCTAGGTAAGTCCTGCTGTCCCACCGCCCACTCTTCAGTTTCCTCTGGTCAATCTTCTCCGCATTTCTTGATGTGCAATCTTTGTGGAAATTAATCTTGTCAAAAGAGACTGTGATGTACTTTTACTTGGTGGTGCATCCTGTGTATGCACCTGGCGCCCTATAAAAAAATCTCTCTTTCAACCAAGGTTTTGGGGAACCACCCCCAATCTCTACCATCGGTGGTGCGTTCACCGGGAATGAGCAATGCATGGGCAACAGGCAGTTTAAGTTAGTAACTCGTGTTTCCTGCAATGTGGGATTTCGTCACATATTGCCTATAATTTTTATGAGAAAATGGCTGAATTAAGAAGACTCTTTTTTGGAAACACATTTCCCATCCATCTGCTGAATTATTTTAAGAAATAGTGATTTTGGCTCTCAATGAATAGCCTCCACTAGTTGGTGGTCCTCCATCTCCAAGTCATGGTATCTTTGTAGTTTACAGTATCACCTCATTTACACAGAAAATAGACCAATACCACTTTGGATTGCCATTGCCTTTTGTCCGTGACCAAGCAAAACTGGTAAAAAGGCTTCCGTGGTGGCTAACCTCCTTGTCAAAAGGTGGGTACAATATGCACAACCTGATGAATATGCTTGGTCCTTTTAAGCTTAGCTTTGAGCATATTTTTATTGGATAAATTACATATTTAGTACTGTTCTGTTTCAAATGGCTCCTGTTGGTCCAATAAAACTTGGGTGTTGCTGTGATTCGTACAGCTGGACTGGAAGTAGACGTGAAAGTCACTCATGGATTTTGTCTCTGTCGAAAACACTTTACAAATGGAGACATTAATAAAGTATTTTCTATTACTTATCTAACAAGTAATTTCTATTATTTAAATTGTATAGTCATTGTTAAAATTGTACTGTAGATACATATGAATTGTTAGAAAATATTCCTCTGGACCAGGAATCGAAGCATGGACCTTTGACTTTCCAGGTCACTGCGTAAACCTCTACTCTATCCAGGTTCCTTAATTCCCATGGCAATTGTACCAAGGCTCATTGTACTAAATGTCAGGCCCTTGCATCCCATCAAAGATTCTAACACAGGGAGAAAGGACTTCCAAGAAGCCACAACCTGTTGAGAACCTTAAACGTGCGCTTAAAGCTAAAGCTGCTGTGGCATTTTTTAGTGTACCCCTCCCCAAAATTTCTGGTCATAAAATTGCTTACTAAGCCACTGTCGGGGTGAAAAACCCTTATTTTGCCGCTGGATTTTCATCCTTTGGTGTATTTAACTTTGCACCCGTGCGCGTGACTGCGTACAAAGTCACTTGTTCCTGCAGTGCTTTGAAATTCGTCGCTGCAGACCAGCGGCAAAATAAGGGTTTTTCACCCCGACAGTGGCTTAGTAAGCACGACCCATGCCACATGTGCCACAGTGTGGACTTGTGACGTCAACATCTTGTTCGGTAAAACCCATCCCGAAGTTCGCTCTGAGAAAATGGCTTGGTGGTGTAACTGGCTAACACACCTGACCGGCAATCGGGAGATCCGGGTTCGAATCCCGGCTAAGTTAAATATTTTTTCATGGCGAACTTCATCCTTTGGTGTATTTAACTTTGCACCCGTGCGCGTGACTGCCTACAAAGTCACTTGTTCCTGCAGTGCTTTGAACATATCCTTTGTTCAATTTGTACTGAATTGCCAATTTAATCACACTCAATCATATTTTTGTGACCTGTAATGATAAATGTCTCATAAAAGTATAATAATTATGAGGCCAATAAAATTATTGAAGTACATAGTAGAAAGAGTTCTCAGGTTTCCGATGGGGTCCATGGGTGGATTTATTCCAACAAATTAGGGCATGGTCTGCCATCATCATTTTGGGCATCTGATTTGGATCCTGGACTAGAGAGGGATCTAGGGACCAGAGATCCTGATTACCTACCCAGAAGAGACCCTGATGTGTCTATCCTGATTACCCATTACCAGTCTGCCATCGTCCTCAGGGTCTTCATCTTCTTCATCACTCTGAAGATGATGTCAGGCTATGTCCTTGAAATGTCAGAGGAAATCAACCTGAGAACTCTTCCTTTCATCAATTTGCTGGGTAAGCCTGAGATCCTTCATAAATGTGAAAGTAGTTTGGAAAACACAGGGAACTTCAGATAGATGTTTTGTTGGTCACCTTGAAATGGATTCCACGTCCTTACTGGAACTTGACTTAGCAGTTAATGAGATAAGTGCTTTTATGTGACTTGAATTAGTCTCTGTGGTTTCCTTTTCCTATGATTATCTTGGTGTTTTGACCATGGGAACTGATATCTAATCAATAATTTTTACCACCACCTCATCTTGTTTCTTACCAATGGCTACTCATAAGCAGTGAACTTAAAGGGAGCAGCTGCCTCAATCCCTGACTGTCAGTGGTTACTCCCATGGCGTGATAGTTTAAACCAAATTAGGTTAATTGCTGCCCTTAATTTTTTGAAAAATATAGAGGGTTAATGTGGGACAGCAATGGTTCTGAATAAAAAACTGAGAAATGAGTATGTAGTTAACATTGGTCAGAGGAGTTACTGAATATTACAGTAAATTTACTTCTCTCCTTCTGATTTCAACCGAATGAGTTGTTCAATAACTGTTGAAATTTCAAGATCGGAATCATTCTTTTTCTTCAGGATAAATATCCTGAGAAATTATCTCAATTTATACATGTAGTAGTATTCCTTATCTTGGCTGTTGTGCATTTATTTCGTGGGTAAATAAACAAATTCCATATAACTAGTGTCAAAAAAGTAAAACTGATTCAATCTGAAAATTTAAAATATTTCTTTTGATATGAGAATGTTGAGTACCTTGGTATGTCTTGCATGGACATTTCTACCTTTGAGTGAGTGTATGCACATCAGCTAGTCATGGGTGGGTAACAAGCAGTAGCGACTCGTGAGTAAAATGCTGGGGAGGGCACACTCCACACTCCACCGGTCAACATTTTTGAATATTTTGTGTATTTTAGTGAGTTTTTAAGGTAATCTAGGTATTAAATTTGTGATGCCATATGTCCTGTTTCTTTCAACAAAAATACCTAGTTTTCCTAATAAAGCTTGAATGATATACATACCAAATATCACTCACTCGATAAAACAATTTACATACAATAAGCCAACTGGTCACCAAAACAAGGTATTCCGCAACACTACAACACCAAGTAGATGCCAGATTATACGGCCACCGGGTGGCGCGGCGATATCAACTCACTAGATACGTCGCTGTACGCATGCTCGGGTGGCATCCCAAGACTTCCTTAAGGCACAAGCTTAGATGCGCCATAGCACCAGCTGCCCCCACCACTACCACTCTTCATATAACTGCATGTTAATGGATTGAGAAGATCTGGCCAGCACCCCACCTCTACAAATACGAACTTCTCATGCTATTTTGGCGTGTTTTTCCTACATTTTTGATGCATGTGATTGGAAAAACACTTTGGTTAAATAGATGTATAATTATAATTGAATAAGTATTTATTTTTTTTCCTTTTTCAAATCTTTGGGAGGGGTGGCATCTGAGAGTCCTTATGGGAAAGCCGCCACTGGTAATAAGGACGATACTAACCCTTTCGGGTCAAATATCGGCAGTAGCAGATGAGCATTTTCATATGCAATAGAGCTAACGTTGCCTCAAGCTGGCGTGGTTTTTTCAAAGCGAACGAGCGGATGTCGACCAGAGCCGACAAAGAATAAGGGAAGTGGCCGCTGAGGTAGCGATGGTCAGAGGCATTCAGGCCCCGCCTGAGACCCAGCTCAGTGAGGCCTTAGTGCCACTCCTCAGCAATTGGCCCTAAACCTCCTCCTCATTTATGATCCCTCTCACTAGAGAAATCTGTTGTGAATGGTTATGCGTATTGTAAATGGTTTTTTGTCGAGAAAAATTTTGTTGCATACCTCAACCTCAATGTTTGATATTTTGAAATGAATTATTTGTTTTTTTTTATGAGTGTAAGCTATTTTAAAATGAAATTTTAGCTTTACCATTGACATACTTCTGGAGTTTGAGTCTTAGTGCCTTGTGTTTACTAACTTTGTTATTATCAACACCAGGGGTGCAGCTAGGAATAAAGGCTAGGGGGATTTAAGGCGCAAAACACTGGGGTTTCTGAGGGTGTGGAATACCCGCTAGGGTAAGCGGGTGGTGTGGGGGCCCTCCCCTCGAAAAATTTTCAGATAAATGGTTGAAAATGGTGAGTTTTACGGCCTTCTGAGTGATATTTTATTAATATTTACACTTTTCTATAAGTAATATTAATCCAATTAAGTTAAATGGATTAAACTAAAAACATTTCTGAGCTCTTGGGGGGGGGGGGCGGGGTTTATCCCCCAAAACCCCCCCTCGCTGCGCCACTGATCAACGCTAGATACCCGATTAAAATTTTACAATGCTTAAAAAATGTTAGTTATTCCAGTAGATGTGTTAATTATTGAAAATGAAAAGCAATATGTGGTTTAAAAACACTGGTAACGCAATAAGTTGACCATGGCCTCAATAGGGTTAGAGGGTCTAGTCCATTGACGAGGGTAATGGCCAGGCACCCCATTGAGTTTGGTCCCAAATTGGACAGATGAGAATTCCTGCACGATTTCTCCCCTAAAGAAAGAGCTCCATTCAGAGAGATTTATAATATTCTTAGGCTACTCTTGGCACAGAAAACATTTTCCTCTCGTAGGTGCCAGCAGGAAAGGGCTCATCATTGCTAGTTAGTTTGTTGAGCTCTTTTCATGGTATTAAACAGAATGACCATTCACACAACAGCAATAGACCTGTGATTTGGTGAGCAATGATTTTACAGTTGCTTGTTCAACTTTGTGGAATTTTGCCGTGATGATGGGAGTAATTATGACTTTTTTATTTTCTGCATAATATGTGGTGAATGAACCGATAATTCCACTGCAAAAGCACTCAAAAATCGCCCACCAAATCAAATCTGCTCATCTAGTAGCTCAACACTACGAATCCGTCAGCTGGCAGTGTCAGGAGCATAAACGCTCACCTCCAAACTTGGAGAATAGGAGATTGGGCTACTAGATGAGCGGATTTGATTTGGTGGGCGATTGTTGAGCGTTTTTGCTGTGGAAGTATCAAAACATAGTGCGTAAAATTTCCAGGAATTTTGAAATTTGGATATTTTTTGAAGTGTATGGTGGAAATCTGGTGAATGTGGTGGTGTCGAAGATGCACTTACCTTTCTCGCTGTGCAAGGATCTCCCTACCCTAAAATCTATTTCGATGAGCCTGCCCCTGCTTTTTCCTCTTAAATGAGTCCCCAACCTGCTCAAATTCTATTATTACATTTTGACCCCACCCACCCATCCCAAAAAATAATATTTATTTAAATAAATATAGTAAAATTCCCATGGGAATTAAGGACCTGGATAGTGTAGTGGTGTGTGCAGTGGCCCAGATAACATAAGGTCCAGAGAAATTTTTTTTTCGTGGCAATCAATTTGAATGTTCTTGGAAATGACATGATGTAGGTATGTTAGAATAGTTCAAGAAAAATAAAAAAAAGAATCCACATAGGTTTCTGTTGTGTACGTGATAAACTTACCCCTGCTTTAGTTGTTGTCTCATATTTTTTCATATGCAATTCTTTGTCAGTAGAAGTGAGGCCTCTCCGATATTAGTAATAGGGTAAGAAATGAAGGTAGACTTTTTCTTTCAATGTCATGTATTTTGATTGAGGAGATTTGCAATAAAAATGCAATTGTACTAGGTAAAGTTGGATAAATTAAGTAATATATTCTAGACTTACCAGTGACATGGTATAATCCAGCAAAGAAGGTATTTACAGAAGATGTACAAGAATAATAATGTCTTAAAGCATTCTACAGCATCACTACACTATTAAGACTGCTTAGTTTAATTTTCACTTTGGCTGTTTTAACAACCTGGTTGAATGAATTGGGATTTTTGTACTTGTATATGGTAGGAATGAAAATTCTATGCCTTTGGACCTTTAATAAACCACACTTATTCTAAATTGAAATCCCTGATTGATATTGACTGATTGGTGATTACTCTATCTTGTCATACTTATGGAATTAATTACTTGCAGTTGAGTTCTTATCATTATAATTATAATGGATGGTGACATGCATCACTTTTGAATGAGCTACATCTTTAAAAAACGTTCTCATTTTTAGATTTTAAAATTAATTTCTTGACTGTCACTCCTTTCTCAAAATCAAACACAAAATGCTCTGAAATCTGAGTGTGTACATTTAAATTTTAGGAACCAAATGGTACCTAATATTGGAGCAATGAGAATGCAGTAACATTTTAAAATATTGTAACAAAACAAGAGTATGAGGTGCAATTGAATTTTTGAAACTACTCAACTTGGTTAATTTGACCCTGATTTAAGATTTGACTGATTATTTTCACATCCAATTGAAAGAAGGTCACATGAGGCAAGAATGCCAATGTCATCATTCAGTTTCCATCCATTGTGGCTGTGTAAAGCTTTAGTGAAGTCTGTAGTTCATTTTAACACTGTAGCTTACTTTTATTTACATTTGTAAAGATCACAGAAGGGCATGTACTCAGTTGTTTGTGTTTAAGAAGAGCTTGAAATGACTGAACCACACAATCACGCCTTTTCCTAGATTTTTTGACTGATTCAAAATGATACAAAAATACTTATTATCATATTTTAAATATAGTTGCTCAGTTTTTGCACCATATTGAATCCATCACAAATACTTTACTTGCATTCACTTTTTTTCCTAGCACCAAAACAAGTCTTGAAGGTTTTGATTCCTACAGTGCTGAAAAGATTCAGCACCTGGCTTTCGTTTAACAGGCTTTGGCCTGTACGATCACAATTCAGTCTCTCCGCAGCCATAGAAACGCACTTTGTTCTTTCTGCTCTCATTGTCGATGATGATAATGAATCCATCATCCACACATGTGACATGTCAATTAGTCTGATATTTACGTTGCACTGACGAAGAAGGCTTCACTTAAGGGAAACGTTCTATGATGAAGAAATAACGTTTTATGTACACTCCACATCAATTTTTTCAAAAGAGGCACGAAGGCAAAGTTACATGACAGTCATATGTTGAAGCCCATTTGAGCTCCATTCGTGAAAAAAATGTGTGGATGGTTGTTAAGCTATTTCTTCATTTCAGTCACTTGTTCTTGTCTTTCAGGAGGGTCGTGCTCGTCTCTTCCGTCAGACAAGAGTGGAGAGTTCATGG
The DNA here is from genome assembly GCF_921293095.1 of Ischnura elegans. Taxonomy (NCBI): domain Eukaryota; kingdom Metazoa; phylum Arthropoda; class Insecta; order Odonata; family Coenagrionidae; genus Ischnura; species Ischnura elegans. The sequence continues at coordinate 16,832,151 of NC_060255.1, read as the reverse complement.
GGAGACGTTGGTGAAAGGGAAAGTGCACTCAAGTCGAGCGTGGCGACTGGAACTCCATTGCTACTCGAAGGGAGGCCAGAAGAGAGGATGGTTGTCGATCCACCCGCGTCCCTCACGTGACTTCCTCCATTGACCATCCCGCTCCGCGAGCCTTTCATTTCTGCGAGGGCGGCAAGAGGCGAGAGGGGGTCTGGCGATGGCGAGCGGACATGCTGGTGGGCCATCCTCGCTGCGTTAGTCTTCTCCTGTAGCATTTCTTTGTTATGTGCATTTGCTTCTCATTTTTTGAACAGTTTGCAACTGAATGATGAGCCACATTTTTGAAACTAATTGAGGCTCGCCAGGCCATTTATTCAATAAAATTCTGATGGATTCATTATCATGACTTTGTCAGCAACAGTGATATCATCTAATGTTTCCTCTATGATTGTAAAGCTATTCAATTGAATGGCATCCATGGATTCAGGGATTGGCCACGCCTCCTGTTTTCAGTTGACAGCAGTTTCACCAGCTTTCCACGTGCCATCTTGAGGTAGAAGTGACTCAGAGTGACCAATTCAACCAGAAAATGCCAACAAGAATGCTGGTGGAACTGTTTTCAATTAAAATCACTGGATGGAGTGAGAACCTTGAAATCATAGATACCTATCAATAAAATTATCTCAATTTTTCTCTTTTTTAAATCTGGACTGAATAAAACTTATACAGTCGGCCAAAATTATTTACAAATCTTGCTTTATTTAGCAAAATTTCAATTATGTCTCACCTTTTAAAAGATGATAACAAACTATTGTTTACTATCATATTTAAAAAAAAATTAATTGGGCAATGTTGTTTTAATAGGTTTCTTATACATGATGATCTCAGTTTTGAATCATTAGCCGCAGTGGATGAATGTCATTTTTAGTTATATATACGTGTTGAGGTGAATTTTGAATTGAAAATGAGATGGAAATGATGAAATTTTCTACCATTAAATTTTAAAAGGCCTATCTTGCCACTGAGACTGATTAACTTGTGAAAACGTTAGTTATAATCCCTGTAGCATTGCAATTTAAAATAAAATTATGAAAATAGTTGTGCATCAGTAAAAAAAGTTTTGAAAGCTATCTCATGTTTTTAGGAAAATGTGGCTTAACATTCTGTTGTTCATTTAAAAAGCATTAAAACTATTTAAAACAATATGCTATATGCGAAATAAAAGAACTGTTTTGTGAATCAATTGCTTGACATGTAAGCTCAACTATGGCTCTTACGTAAACATGTTATTAGTTGAGAAATACGGAAAACTAGAAAAAGTACCTAATTGCTTTTTTTTGCCATTTAGGACATATTTTATTATTATGAAAATGAAAATTTCTGCTTCATCAACATCACACTGATAATTTTACAGCATATAAGACTTTGATACATATTATTTTTTTAGGAATTCTCTGCTGAGAATTTAAGGTTGTGTGTAGTTAATTAGGAGTCTAATGAGCATTTTGGGGAATGCAAAGCAGAAGATTTGGCTAATATTGAATATATAATTCATTTTTAAACCAATGGATAAGTTTTGGCTCATTATCAGAAATCGGTGAGGCATTGTTTCATGGAAGAGGTGATTATGGTCTAGAAAAGGAGGGGACATTTGCCCAGCCACTTTGTGGAAGTTCAGTTGGATCTAATGACAGTAGTCAGGAATTTTTCTGTGGACAAATTCAAGAAAATATAGCTCAATTTTGGCACATATTGTTAACCCTAAATTCTCTTGCAAAATGAATCAGGTCCTTTATAATGGACCCTCCTAAAATATCTTTGTGTGAGTTTTCCATCCCACTTTTCTTTATTGCCATTACTACTGTTAATCATTGTACTTCCATTTAATATTGACTTAGTCTCATGGATAGTGTGTGTTTTCAGTAATTCAAGAGGTTAACACTTCAAGATGTCTAGATGCTGTATGACCCAACACTTAAGAAGTTTTTTATTCAGACTGTGGAATTATTCATTCTATAAATGGCTTTAAAATATTATTTTATGTGTGACTTTTATCTCTGGTCTTGATTGTTATTACTTTCCCATTTACGCTTTATATTTAACCATATATTGTGAAAGTTTTTCAGCACGTCAATCAATATGCTTTACTACTGGCAATAGGTGAAGACTACATTGATAGTCATGCTTTACAGTAAACGTGTCAAAGGAAAGGTATTTAACCTAACTCATTACTTTTAGGGAAGCATATATAGGCTACCAGAGGCTTTGGGCCTCCAAAATATTTACCCTTGTGGTGACTACATCCAATACATGTGTTGAGGAGACCATTAGCATAGGGGCATCTCTCTCCTGGCAATCCATTTTTTTGATGTACAAAGTGTGTTTAGAAAAAAGCGGAAACTAAATTTTTAAATTTCTTGAAAGTTTGGAGAGTCTGATGGTCAATTTTTTTCTATTGTACTCGTTTGTTTTGCATTATGAAGTATCCTTGTGCCCTCCCAAAACAAAATTCTGGATACGGCCTTGCTTGTTGCCCCCCCCCAGAAATAAATCCTGGATCCACCCCTGACTGTACTTGTGTACATGCCCCAGGAGTATGACAAAAGTTTTAGTTGTTATGGTTAAACATGTTTTTGTGGCCATTGTTGATCAATCATAGATGACTTTAAAAGAAATCGCTGACAGAGCTAAAGGCTATTCGAAAGATCAAGTTTGAGAAGTGTTTTGAGGGTTGGAAGAAGCACTGGCAAGAGCGCATAATATCTAATGGGGAGAATTGTGATGGTGACAATATTAATTTAGATGAATGAATGAATATTTAAAAAAGCTAAAATTCCCATTGTTTTCTGTATACACCTCATAGTTAATTTTCATGCTGAAGTTCTTCATTTCCAGTTACTACTGCATTGATCGCTGTGGTGATGACTGCAGTTTTTCTGGCACTACCGCCAGCGTCTTTAGCAGGAAGATGCACGCACACATTAGATTCACAATTTTCGCTCTCATTATATAAGGCCCTGTTGCCATCAGTTCTTGCAGCTGCTCTCGCATTGGTCCACTTGAGTAATCTCCTCCAACGGGCATGGAGATGGTATCCATTGTTATGATTAAAATTGTGAACTGGCATCTTTGATCTGAAGATGCTGGTAGTAGTGCCAGCAAAACTGTTTTCATCGCCACTGTTACCGATATGGTAGGAATTGGAAGTGAGGAACTTCATAGCACACCTCAGAAATATCCGTTCTCACACTTTTCATATTGTCTGCCAATAACCGAAAATGAATTTAACCTCCATCATAATGAACACAAAATATATGGCCATTTTAATGAAATGTATGATTTCCTGATGCGTGTGAACTGACTACAAAATATATTGTATACCCAATCCCCCTGCCACACAAGCTCCTCCCAAAATTTCTGGCTGCGTGCCTGATATAAAGAACAAGATGGAGTATATGCAACCTGAAATTGGAATTTTTGTGCATGTAGGTATATTGTTTTTGTGATCCTGAGAAAAGCTGACATGTGTCTCTTTCAGAATGGGAGTGAGGAGAGCAGTTTCCCAAATGATACTTGTTCTTAGAGGGTTTGGCTGTAGATAACCTATATTGGTATTGAAGGAAAGGAATGGCTATACCTTTAATGTGTGGTTGTTTTCTCTGTCCTTGTAGAAGGCACGATGGTATGTGTTATCTAGCATGATTGGTATTGGTTCCAATGTTCATAATAGTTAATGTGATTATTAGTTAATGCTATAATGTGAGTGCCTTTGCTAAATAGTTCTACGCTTCAATTCCTGCTGTGGTATATTAAGTAGGTAGCAGATGGGTGAGTAGGAAGTTCTTGGGTTTCCCACCTGATCCAAGGGTTGATTCCTTCCCTCGTTTCGGGGGAATAGTCTACCATCAGCTTCAGGATATTGACAATGGCAGACTACGCCCTCAAAATGTCTGAAGAAATTAATCCTTGGATTCGGTGGGTGGGTGGGTCTTCTTACAGTCAATTCGCCAGTAAAGCCTGAGATCCTTTGGAGATAGACAAGAGGTCCATTTAAAATAATTCTATCATGAAATATTCTTTTTCCATTAATGATGCAGCGTTGAAAATTTAAAAATCTTATATGCTGTAAAATTATAAACATTTGAAAATGATTTATGAACACACTAGACTTACTTATGATCACATTTGAAACCAATTGAAACGTTAGAAGTTCTTAAAAGATATGAAGTGAAAGAGGAAATTTGTTTCTCTTGTATTTGTTGATTAGATCCTAGGGTTGCCACCTAGAGCTCTACTGATATGGAATTTTAATGAGGTGAATTCTATGAAGGAAATGCATTGAAATTAAACTTAGGTAATGTAATTTTACGGCTAAACTAACATGCATTTTTGTGCACTAAAATCAAAGAGGAATAAAAGTGAGGATAGGTTAAAAATTTTCAGATAAATTCAGATTTATTGAAGATAATTCTACATGCATAAAGTTATTCAATAATCATTTTTGTTTGCTTTATTTAAGTGTACACAAGTAAGAGTGCTTCAGAGTATATTTTAATTTTTTAGAAAGCCTTATACGTTTACAATTGTTATTCCATTACCAATAAGGGACAGAAAAGAAGGTTTAATACTCAAAAAGGCAACTACAGGAGCATTGATTGGAAAGCATGCTCTGCATTTTGATATATAGTTCACTCTACAACAATTAAACTAAGTATACTCTATACTACATAACAAGGAATATGTATTCACTCATTGCACGAATTCGATCACAAAAAATTAAATGTGACATGAATACCCAAGGTCACCATTGTCTAATTATACTGTGATCCAAGTAATGATACCCTTGGCCTCATTATTTGAGAAACAGGTTCCACATTACAATTAAAAAAATGAAAGCAGCTAATCAATGATTTCCAGACTATAAGTCATTTTGACTTCGGCTCCATTCTGGTTCTCCTATTTACAATACAAATGCCATTCAAAACATTAAGAAGCTAGGGATTACTTAAAAGATTCCTGAGACTTAAGGACTATGGCAACCCTATTGGATCTTGAGTAACTTTGAATGTTTTACCCCTAATAATTAACATAAAATGTTGAGACAATTCTAATATAAAAATATTCCAAATTCATCAGAGCCTTCAATAGTGACTCACAAAAAATATTTCATTTGCATATTTAAATACTACCTTTACTAGTGAAATCATTTTTTACTTTTATGCCCCAAAAAAATGTGTAAACTTAAATCACTATCATAACATTAACATCATATTTAAGGTAATTATTTTGGGAGAGCTACTGCCTTGAAAACAAGACAGTCAGTATTTGGGTCATAATATTTCACTCTGAATGGCCGTAGTTTTCACCTTTTGCCAAACAAAGACGTTGTGGACCATTGCACAGCCACAGAAGATGATCCCAAGTCCAATGAAAACACTAGTTATTATTGCTGGTGTTGAGTGGAATTGGATGAACGTATACAATATGATCCCTGGAAATTAAAAATAGAATTAGTATTTCATCTTCGAGTACACAAAAATTGATATGATGTTTATTTGTTAATCAAGTTTTGGCAATGAAAATGGATTGGTAATATTTACATAATTTCCAGAGTAAATGATTGGATGACGTTAGTTATGAAAGGATGTACTATAGAGCACAGAAAAAATTCAATATTTGTAAATAAGATTTAGGCATCTGAAATTTTTACCTCTTATTCATGTCTCAGAAATGATTCTAGTCTTTTATCTTGAATTTACTCATAAATATGTATCAGAAAATCAACAATTAGTTCTTTGATTACATGTAACTGCAATAATATTTGGAAAATATTGCTGAACTCGTACTTGAACATCCATTGGAATTTATTTGATTCATTTTTGAAAGTGATTCTTTTACAGGTAAGAAAAATTTTCACCTACCAGTTAAAAAAACTGGAATTGAAATGAAGAATCCGCCGACAGCACAAACTCTGGTTATGGAGGATTTTTGCAGGTACTTATTGGTCCTAAAACAGAGACAAAAGTATGGTGTTAAGAGGGTGTGCTTAACTATCATCTACATGCAAAAATTAGTTATCGATGATTAATTATGAAATAATATCTTGAAAAAAACTAAAAGTATATATTTATTAACTCTCCATCGATAAAATTATGATGGTTAAAATTCTAAATACAAAGGAATCGATACAAGGAATTTGTGCTAACAAAAAAACACAAGAAGGAAGTGAAGGAAGAATACATTGGTACCAAAATATTGAGGAAGCATAATACAAATATTGATGCTGTTGACTAATTAAGAACACAAGGTATTTCATCTAGAATTGGCAAAGTTGCCCTGTTTGGTATTTTGATGATTTTTTTCATCATCATACCTTTCAATGTATGTATATACAATTTAAATGAAAAAGGTTTTATTTTTAGGAATGCCACCTTTGTGAAAATATGTCCTAGAACTTTCTCCTTCGTATTTAAGAGAGGTAGAAAAATTTTGGGAGACTCATTTTGTACAGATAAAAATTAATGATTTTTGTTGATCAATCAAGCCTTGAAATTTTAATTTTTTTTACCTCATAAAATGTTGAAAATATGGCATTCAATTTTCGAAATTCTCACAACCTTCAATCCATATCAAATTTTAGATCTTTATGCTAGTAAAAAGGCTTTAAAGTATTGTGTCAGAATATTTCATGTAATCACTGATGAGGGATTAAATCTGAATGATTAAATAAGTGTATGGAGGGATTAAATAGAATGAGATAAGGTAAAAATAATGTTCAAATGTTGAAATTTCAGCCATTTCGATGTCCAACCCACCATAATATATTCAACCTTGTTTATTGCTTTTGTGTAGGTTTGTAGACAACAATCTTCACTGTGCAAGAGTAGGTAGAGGTATATGTACATCATCCATAGTCATAAGCATGATATTTCTGGAAAAGTTACTCTATGAGAAATACAAGCAGTGTCATCATTCTACATGGAATTGCTTTGAGAAGCCTGTGCAATGCACATTTATCCCAGTGGTCTGAACAGCATTCATGAAAGTTAAAGGCCTATCGTTGAATTCCCAGGCAAAGAGTTTTTTTCCCATTGCAATTTATGTGAATTTCACCGCCGTGTTGTTCACAGAGGAATACTGTGAACACTTTTCTGGAAAAGTTGCTATCCTGCTTTCCCAAACATTTCAAGGGAAGAATAATCTGATACTTTCATGTCGTATCAGTTCATTAAACTGTTCATGGGACTTCCCCTGAGCGAGTTGGTCCCTTTTTATTGATTCGATGTTTTGACCGCTGCCTAATCGGTCGTTGCCAAGATTTCTTAGATCCTGATGACGACCCAAGAGTCAGTGGTTGAAACATTGATAGAAATGGAGAAACTCACCCAGTCCAAGACCCGGGAACAGTACATTCAATTTTTGGAGGGTGGGAGGAGTGGGTTGAACCCAGACACAGCCAGTAGGAGCTTGGGTGGTGTGTGGGTTGCCTATGCAATAGATTTTGTTTTCAATTCGCACTCATTGAAAAGGAAGCATGCATTTCATGAAATCTGCATACAAATGCTTAACACTTTGAAGCCTGTGGTATTTTCAAGTGTGAGTTATGAGAAACCCATGGCTTTCGCTGTTTTTTTATGAAATTATTTCCTAATCTGAAAAAGTTCATTTAGTGCCACTAAATGACAGAATCTTCCATACATGAAGACCAGGGGATCGGGTTGGTGTGGTTGCTAGAGTGTTGGCTTCCCATCCGGTGGGCCCGGGTTTAAATCCCAGCAGTAGCAGAGAATTTTCAGAGACTGCCCGATCCCTGCTTGAGTGTTGTGTGGAGGACATTTCAAGCGCAACACTCCGTCCGTCGGATGGGACGTTAAGCCGTGGCCCCCTTGGTGCCTTTCGTTAAGAGCAGGCTAATGCCGACGCCAGGTTTCTCTCCACCCTTTCTTACCTACCCTTTCCCACATGGCGCAAATGACCTCAGCTGTCGGTTGCCTCCTCAAAATACCATACATACATGAAGACCAGATAGCTAAAGAAAGAGGCTAAATAGTTCAGGCCCCAAGAAAAATGCACAGAATACTTTTCCACAGAATAAAATACGACAGCCCGAGCTCTACTCGGGCTCAGGTCCCTTGCAGAAAATATACCTCTCGAGGTATACTCGCACTAGGGCTTCAAAGTGTTAAAGTTAAATTCATTTTTGGTTATTGACAGACATAATGAGAAGTAACAATATCAAAAATATAGAGAGTCAGATGATAGCCGCCTCTAAGCTAGTGGTCTCCTCAGCAGATGTACCACTGATAGTCTTCACAAAGGAAAATATTTCAGGGGAAGTCTAAAGTCCCCAAAGCCCTCCCCCTGGCTACGTACATGGTTGAACCTCTTGACTGATTGCTAGGCCTGTCCCTCTGAAAGAAACACTCATTCCCTCACACCTTCCACTCAAGGGCGTACCCAGGATCAAAACTAGAGGGGAGCAAGCTGTGGTCGTTCAAGTTGTAACGCAGAAAAGGTTAAGGAAATTAAAATTTTGAGAAAATTAATACAGCACTTTATTAGTTTTTAAAATTGTTTGCTCAAAAATAAAATATTTTTATTTTAAGTACATGCTTTACACTAATATCACTTTTCTTGGGTTTAAAGAAAATGTTTTTGAAACTTTCGTTTTGACCTACATTTACTTTTGCTTCTTGGGGGGGGGGGGGGAGGGAGCTGCCCCCTGCTGGGTATGCCAATGCTTCCTTTGTAATTAAACCTTGGTCTGTTCATTGTATGGTAAAACCTATTTTGGATCATTCCCCCATCTTTCCTCTTGTATGAGTCTTAATCCAAAGACATTGACGTACTTCTGCTCAAGGGGAGATTCCGGAATTTTTTTCTGGGGGAATAGAGGGGGTTTAAGGGTCTGAAAGGCAAACGGTCTTCACATATTTGAGATTATAAACAACATGCAACAATTACTGTCGGAAATATTCCCCTTATTTTAATATGAAAGTTATTCACATGAAAATATTAATAAGTTACATATATAACAACGACAGTCCGTACCCCTTTTCCCCTTGGGCGTTGCAGTAGTGGATACGGAAAAAACTCAAGGGGGGCGCAAAATATATCTTGAGTTGTCTTTACTTTTAATGTAATAAAAAATGATCAAGTCACAGGCAGAGTATAAGAAAAATTTATTTTAAGTGATTATACACGTGTAAAAGACGATGCCATCTTATGATATAAATGTGGTTTTGCAATATTCGGCAATACGGGCTGACCCGCAAGTGGAGGGGGGGGGCACGCCCCCTGCGCCCCCCGTCTGTATCCGCCACGGGCGTTGCTTTTTTTCGAGCGCTGACTCTCGAATGACCAATGACCAGTAAACCTGTCTTCCTGACTTGTGCTCACGGCTTAAATGATTGAGGCTCCGTATCACACAAAACAAAACGAACGTAATGATAACCTTATCAAAAATCTAGTCTTATTTTACAAGCGTCTTGGAGGGGGGCACGTGTCCCCCCCTCCCAAACTCCGCCTAAGATTCTGCTACCACGACGGGCGTCCTCCTGCCGTCCTCAGTGTACGCGACCAAGGGGAGAGGTGTAGAGGAATGGAAACCTGTTTATTTACTCCTGTCGTTGTGTTCAGAACTCGCTCGTTTTCTGTCCCCGTGATTCCCCCACCCCTCCCAGTGAGAAATGGATCATCGAATCTACGTCGAATCTTCGTCGATTCGACGACTATAGATCGATATGTGGTCGACGTCGATTTTATTTGTTCAATCGACGTTTTTTCGACGTGTTATTCTCATTGGCCAGCGGGGTCAGCGTGTTGATTGGCTGAGGGGAGAACTTAGTGATGTAGTTTTAATGTCTTAAAAATAACGGTGAGACGCTATTACAACATATGTGTCTTAAATAAGAAATATAAAATTAAATAATTACTTTATTTATCCATAAACATTAGTTTTAATCTCCGAGAACAATCTTTGATTCCTTTTAATTCTGTAACTTGACCGTTGAAGTTCGATTGCGTGTATCAGTTGAGCTGTTAGTCGTCATGCTGTTAGTTCTTCGCAGTAAACTCAGAACAGAGACATTCGGCGCCGTATAGAAAATTTATTTTGCGCGACAAACTGCTAGCTCTAAATCCTGTTATTGGTATTTAAAATCCTTCTGAAACTTAATGAGCTTTTGGATTCGTGTTAATCATCGAAAAAGGCATTCCGTCGCTTAGTAAAGACAAGCTTCACTACGTCTTCCATACTTCGGAATCGGTCTGCTTTTGGACCGCTGTATGACAGGTAGGATTAGCTTCCCCTATTTAATGTGTTCAAGATTTCCATTTTCACACATTTGCCACATAGGCCGGACCTTCTATTTGCGTCCAAGTTCTTACTTCTTTCCTGCGTGGTATGTGATATGCACAAGCTTGGCTTTGTGACTACGTTTACCTCATTTCGATACCTTTATACTCGCGTCATAGATGTCAACACCTCACATTTTTTCTCAAGGATTTCTGATTATTATTGAAGATGAATACGAAGGACTTAAGATTACAAATCATCATTATAAATTTATTTCAGCCTTCATTTGTTTAGACTTTACGTGCTCGATTGAAATACGTCGTTGGCGCAGCAATAGATGCTCTTTATTAGCCGAAAAGATGTATATTTCCGCAATTATTAGTAGGAATCGCAGGTAAAAAGACGATATCTCGTCGACATAGAAAACTCGTCGATGGTGTCGACGTCGAAAACACGTCGATGGCTTCGACGTCGAAAACACGTCGATTTTCGGACCATATAGACATCGATCTATGTGTTACCATCGACGTTTTATCGATGAGTACTTCGACGTCGAATCGACGTAGATTCAATGATCCATTTCTCACTGGGCCTCTCATTATCTCTTCCCCTCCCCCTCTGTTTACCTCCTCCCGCCACGAGGACCCCTATCTCCCATCCGTGAATATTGAAGCGTGTCGACAGAATGGACACAATTCAATGGCAGTGGCGCCGACTCCAAAGGGCCTGAGGGGGCCCGAGCCCCCTCAAAAATTCATTATGGGTGTGGGGAAAAATATGCCAGGCTTGTCGATTTTTCCCGAAGTGTCTAGATATCGAGGTTCGAGTTATCAGGGTTCTAATGTTGATCATATGACTCTTCTAAAATGCGTAAAAAAACTTAAAACTCATTACTTATAAAATTTCCGGGAGCAAGATCCCCGGTTTGGGCCCCCCAATATTTTTTGTAAGTCGGCATCCCCGTTCAATGGTCAACTTCGAGAGAACTATTCAACGTTGAACTAGAGAAAGGTTTTTCGGAAAGGTTTAAAACCCATTTTATCCGCCTCAAATTTGTTGTCACGAATATTACAAAAGATGATCAAGTCGGCCTCTAAATGTGTTGTAACCCACTGCACATTTAAATGGGTTTACAGAAGTCGCCACTCGCGTCGCTGACGGAAAAAGTGATCCGAGTTTCCCGGGGAAATAATCTTTGATGAGGGGTGTTCACGGAAATTAATGTGCATGATGATGCGATCTACCAAGTTCATAACATTTCAATGCTATTCCTCGCAATTACGACCATTATACTGAAAAATATTGAAAAAATGGATCGCATTGGTATTTTAAAAAATTCTCTAACTCTTGATTAACTTTGTGGCATTCCATTGTAAGTTTTCCTGGATATCACACAATTACTTATACCACTTCTAATTTGCGCCTGAAGATGATGATAATTCATTGAAACCCGGGTCGCGCTCTGTAAAAAAAGATGTATAAGCTTTTGTGTGATATTTATTTATTTTACACACCACCGAAAACAGCACTCTACGGCCTTTACATCGGGGTTGATAACATTTAACAATCACAAACATCCATTCCCTGGATAAGGGTAACTTACCCAGGCGGGAATCGAACCGGCGACCTTCGGTTTGGCAGGCGAGGACTTTACCCCGCCGCCACCGAGGCCGGCATTTTTCGCATTGGTATTGGTATCTTCGGATTGGTATTAGTATCTTCGCATTGGTATTAGTATAACGATTGTGACACAGCACCGAGTATTTTTTTCGGTGACATTGCACCATTCGACTATACGAAATAAATCATGGGCATTTTACTTCTCTAGCTTAGCGGAATCTCCCGCGAACAGAGCGTTAACAAGGTTGACCGGGTCTTGAAAGGTTTCTCGCAATTGTTATCCTTTGACTTTAGATTCTCGAAACTCAGTTATCCCCTTAACTTAATTTGTTGCTAATGCCACAGCAGGAGGGAGTGGAAGAAGGAATGAATGCAACGGGAACACGATTTCAATGAAGATCGTGTGCCTTTCAACATGCTGTGCGGGATTATGGATCACTTTTGCTAACAAGTATTGCGTTTTCGAGCTTACAATAGGGTAGTTTCCTTCATCAAAGAAAACGAAAAGCATTGATTGCGATTCGTTAACCACCATTAGTGTATTCATAATATACAAATTATTTCGTTTTAGAAATAGCGGTTTAGACGAATGACAATGGTCCATTTTTATCCTCATTTGAAAAGGGCCAGATTGGCGCCCATGCGATGCCACTCCACGTGACGTCACAGGGACCTAGTTTCTATACGAGAAGATAGGAGTTATACATCGTCTGAGGTTACCAATGCATGCATGAGGCGCAGAGCTCAGGGAAACATGTCTAAATAATCACTTATTAAAACTGGCTAAGGGCGGAAAGTTTTCTTCATTTGATAAGGTATTAATAATCCTTATTTAAGACAAGCGCTACCAGCCAGCAGGGTACTCAGCTACCCGCTAGCAGCCTGCGTCGTATCAGCGCTAAGCCTCGCCTCAAGGTCACCTCACAGGGGGGCAGCGGGAACCAGAAATAAGTCTCATGGAGAGATTTCCCGGCATTCATACTTACGCGTCGCGTTTTCGCGCGCTTGAAAATTTTCACTTTTCATTTAATCGCGAAAAATAGATATCGTCATTTAAAAATCTAAATGCGTGAAATACGTACTCCAGGTGTAATAATCTTTCGATTTAGGCAGTAAAAAAATAATAGGAAACCACCCTGTTGCCGGACGGGTCGAATATCTCACCTTTTGCCCTTAGGAATGTATAATTTCGCCCCGCAAAGGTCCTGCCTACGTTTGCTGCGCATAATTTAACTCATTCTTCCCTCTGGTTTGTTCTTCTCATCGTATATCTTCATCCAAATTCTTCAAAGTACCTCCTTTTAATGAAAATGTGTCGATACCCCCACTGCAAAAACGCTCAAAAATCGCCCACCTATTCAAATCCGCTCATCTAGCAACTACTAGGGCTACTACTAGATGTGCGGGTTTGAATCGGTGGGCGATTGTTGAGCGTTTGTGCAGTGGAGGTATCGGTGAGCAACACCTTGCTTTTGTCTCGGTTCATTCGTCATTTTCTCCAAAGAAATAGACATTAACTGTGCCTATTTTATTTAACCCTCTGCGCTGAAATACGAGTCCAGCTCGTCATGATCTTCCGATGCCAAATCGAGCAATGACTAGTGCAGCTCGTCATCAGATTTTCATAAATTTAGCACTATTTAGGGGACCAGTATAAATATTTTGAAAGTTTAACAACCTTAAAACCTCCATTAGGCCACTCTTAATGGCCAATATTGCTGTATGTGGGTTTTTGAAATAAATAAATAATGTACACAAAGAACTCATATTTCATGAAATTTGATGCATTGTAAGGAATAAAATGATTTTATACCAGTATCGATAACTGTGTTCTCGATGTTCTTACGGTAAGAGGGTTCGTTTGCTAACAATGTGAAACAATAATCACTATTTCACTGTTCTACGTTGATTACAAATAAAAAATATCATTTCATAATCTACCATTCCATTTAAAAAGAATCAAAGGAAAAATAAGTGGACGATATGAGCACGATATTCAGAAAGTAAAATGAAGTGGAAGGGTTTAATACGCTGAAAGGAACACAGCGATTAAGCCGAGAAATTTCTCGAGCATTTTTCCTTGCGTCCGTCGCGGTAAACGCATGTACGCGTACAATCGCTCCAGTGAAATTGTATATCGAGCACCAGCACAGCTGTAGTGGTTATTGCAGGGAAAGCGTGGCAGCATGATAAGGTAATTTGAACTTCTTTACGGTGAACCAGTAAAAAGGGCAAAAAAAACCTGAAACCAAGAAAAACGAGTTGTAACATTTCTTTTGATTTTTTAAGTCAGAAAGTTAACTGTAGTTTATCGTGCATCGGAAGGAAGTGATTTTCATATGCGGGGTAATAAGTTCAGAATGTAATCGGTTAGTCACCTGTTCGGTAAAAATAAAAAGTAAGTAATTAATGTTAAGAATGCATTGGAATTCGTCCTTAAAGAAATACGGTGTCCAAGGCCCAATTAAGGATTCGCAGATCATTTTTTGATGTGAGTACACTGTATTGCTATAAGCAAAAATTAAGCTTCTTGAATTCCTAGTAAAATTTATCGTAAAAAGCATGCATTATGAGTGTTAAATACTATTGTCATATTTAATTACTTGGAAGTAATGCTTAGATGCGTTGCTAGAAAAGTAGGGGTCCAAGAACGTTGGGCCCTTGTGTCTGTTCGCATGCGATGCTCCGCTTGTAATAATGCTTCTTTACATTTCAAGGTCTATTGCACGAGCGACCTCTAGAAAGACGAACAGGGGAAGAATGTACCTAGGTGTATCATATTTCCCATATTTTATTCTCCGGGGCAGTGCGAATTCTCGTTGAAAATGGAATGCACGACGCACTGCATTCGTGCGCTGTAATTGTTATTATACATCAGTAGCGAATAGAGAAAAAACTCAAGGGGGGGGGGGGGCGCAAAATATTTCTTGAGCTACCTTTACTTATATCGGAATGAAAAATAAGTCGCATGCAAAGTTTGAGAAAGTTTCATTTAAGTTAATTTTACAATTATACAAGATAATGCTATCGTATGATATAAAAAAGTTACAATTATGGTTCTGCAATGTTCGACAATGCAGGTGGCCCCGCAAGGGGGGGCGCGCGCCCCCCATATGTATCCGCCACTGTTATACATGGAGTAGAAGTAAGAATAAATTAGCTTTAGAGAAGTAAGCGCTGATTCCGAGATCAAAGCATAAGAAATTATCTGTATGAATATAAACGATAAAGGGTTAGAAGTTTTCTCCGTGGGCTCCAGAGAAGATCTCCATCCCCGGAGATACTCAGTTTTATGTCGGGGTGATGGAGATTTCAACGCTTGGTGTCGAATGTTATGCTCGTGAAATAAACAATTTTTGAATTGAATTGAAATCTATAATTTTGCGTCGATGTCATTTTCTTAAATATTGGTTGCGAAATCGTTTCAGTTCTGATCACTGAGAGAAATATTGGATGTCGACTGATGATATATTGTGGGATTGTAACTGCTTAGATCTAATGCGAGTTATAATGGCAGTCTTCTTCCTTTTTATGATCAAATGCAAATCATAGCCATAAATCGCGTATATAGGCCGTAAGAACTCTTCTTGCTAAAGAGGACTTAATATATTTTTGTTTCAGTATTTTTGAAAACATCCGAAGAACTTTCGGAAACTAAATCGCAGGAAAATTATTTTAGCTCCAAATAATTTTCGCTGAGATAAAAAATTCACGAAATAAATTTACCTGGCCAGATTATGCTTTAATCATTTAGTGACCGAATTTTTTACTTTCTTAAGTTGAATTTTCTTTGAAAAATTTCATAAATTTCGAATCTCATCTTCCTAATAAACTTAAAATGACCATAAATTGCTCTTGTTTAAGGGTAATAAGTCTTGAGTTTTTCACCAAAGAAAATTCACTCGGACCCCATTTTCATTGCCTTTGCATCATCGTTGGGTCGCATTGCATCAATATTGGAACCCAGGTTCGATTTTATATATTTTAAAGCATAAAATTTTCCATTTCGATTGCAACTACAGGATACTATCGATTTATAAATAAAATAATAAAATATCCCATTTCATTTGTATTATGAATCAATGAAACGGTTGGGGAATCGGCTGGATACTTGAATACGAATTCCATGTGATAGGGTGGATGGATTCATCAAGAAAATGACTGGGGAGTTCTGTAAAATCATTCTAAGTATTGCTGACAGGTCTTTGTGTGCTGTGGGGCTAATTTATGCTAAAATCTATGATGCATGGAAGAAAAGGAGTGAGGCAGGAAGAGAGCGAGCTATTTATTTGAACCGGAGATTACATGTTCGGGGGAAAACCCATTCCACGCATATATTTTAAAGGATTGGTAGATCATACGACCTTCATTTGGATGCTAAATTATCTCTGTAGTCAGGCGAGCCCCCTCCGGGACTATACGACTAATTGTTTTGAAGCCCATACATTTTCTCATTCGAGAGGCACAAACCATCCATTTGAATGCCCTCTATTTTGTGCAATAGTAGTAGTAATGTAGTAATGAAATGCCTAGTTCTTAGATTCAGTCAAAGAATTATGAAGAACCCGTTACTTAATTTTTTTATTAACATTTATTTGCAAAGAAAGACTCGGTATTCTTTTTTGAGTGAAATGTTAGCCCTTTTTCAAGAGTCTAACATACGCGGGAACTTACGTACATTCTGGGATTTAGAATGCTGTGAAATAAAGGCACCGATTAATTAGTCAGTAGAACTTTACTTTTTCAGCAACAATAAGTAATTAAATTCAGTTGTTGAGAGATTTTTGAATTAATTTTATCTTGATTGACGTCTGATTTAAAAAAAATCAAGATTCACGAGTTGCGCATTTCAGTAGGACGACTACTTTCTGTCTCAGAAATGCACTGAAGTAATGCATTTGAGAGTAATCCCACTTGACGGCAGAGCGGTCCGTGAGGTTATGAGCCATATTTTGAAGTGGCCCCTATAAAAAGATTGCCCTTATGTAGCTGTATTCTTTTGACCGCCGTTGAGTAGGTACAATAGGAGGCTGGCGCCAGGTTCGCAGCGGTAACAGTTTTAGTGCATTGTATCCCGTTCCTTTTCTAACGGCCGGCCCATTGTATAAATTATTTGTTACTGAAGTCGGGAGGAGTGATTTTCGTGTCCTATAGACTCGGGTATTTACTCTTTTGCACATTATTTATTTTTCTTGTATGGGAGATATTTTGCCGAAATATATATGGGAATTCGTTTTTACCCAGAACCATGAAGGGCTTTAATAAATAATAAAAGGTGGAACTTTGCTAGAGCATTTCCTATTTTTTTGCTAATGGGTGGTGTCCTAACATCCCCCACCCCACGCCTATTAAGGTGGCTTGCGGGGTACCACGCAGATGTAGATTATCATACTTTAATAAATGTTATTCGTCATTTTGTTTTTTAGTATTTGATTTTTATATTTAAATGGCCCGTGTCCTAACAGCCCCTGCTACACGCCTTTTCAGGCAGCTCGCGGGATAGTATATAGATGTAGAGTATCCTGAAGGGGAAACGGAACGATGAAGAGACCATCTCGGTTAACTCGTAGCTGAGGCGCATCACAGCGAGCTGCATACGAGTATTTCCGTTTCCTGCTACCGTTACACTCGTGTGTCGTGCACCACCTCTAGGTTAACATGGGGGCGATAAACCCACTGTTTTCGGTGATTGTGTTGCTGAGGGAAATGGTCTGGAGGGGAGCATTTTAAGTGGGGGGGAGCAGGCGCCAGGGACCGTTTACAACCACTCGGAGCACCTGCGGGATGCATGCATGCATGCCTTTGAGGTGAGAGGTGGCGGTCAAGTCCAATTCCCTTTCGTTAAATTGAAGGCTACTCCCGCTCTGGCGTCTATTCTACCCCTCCCAATTCCTCGACTGTTGCTGAAATGACCGTAATACGTGGCTGGTGTGGAATCTCCTCAAGCCGTGGACCGTTATGGTTGCATGCGCGACGTTTGGTTACAGTATGTAGAAGGAGTTTATAGAAAAAACTTTGCTTTTTCCTCATGCTGATTTATTTTTCCCGAACAACACGTTTTGTTACCACGTAAAAGTTTAAAGGTGAGGAGCACAGGAAAATTGAGCAGTATATTTAGTGAAGAGTTCTCGGGATCGCCACCGGGTCAGAAACTGCCGAGTCGGGGATCGAAACGTCGGCAGTTATGCAGTTCCTGACCCGGTGGCGATCCCGAAAACTCTTCACTAATGTAAGTCTATTCGCCGGGAAAGCAGGAAATCTTTCTTGAGCAGTATATTTATTGCGTTAAAAAATGGAGTGGAAAATTTTCGGGTGCTGAGGGGTTGGTGGTGGTTGGGCTCGGTGCTACTTCGGAATGATACTCAAAGAGAAGCAACGGCTATTGAAAAAGATATTCAGTGACACAATGTAAAACTTAACTGTCAATATCATGTGGAGATCACTTATATTACCTGAATGTAGGTATATAGTTAGAAATAAAACGTCAATTATGAAATTACTTGGAAAGTTACCTGTGAAAGCATATGATTTTGTAATTATTTTCTTTATTAAGCATAAATCTCCTAATAAATCGACAGAATACGGTTTGTAATCAAAATAAAAAAACAATTTTTAAAAATTTTCCTATACTTCAATCACTTATTTTTCTTGCAATCATAATGTATTGTTTTGCATGATTATAATGGATGTAAAGTGCATCGAATGTCTTTTAGCTAATTACCATCTTCGAATTTAGTTAATATTGTTATAAGTATTTCTTACACAGCTCAGTAAACCAATTACGACCCATGCAACGATTAGAAACGTCTCTTTTTTTCAAAGTCATGTTCAGATTTTATTTATGACATAAGCCCAACGTTTTAGGGTTTTCAAGCTCCTATACTTTATCATGCGAAACCAGCGTTGACGAGCATAATAGGTATAAAACATTGATATCCGTCTTGGGAGCGCATAAGAGATAATTACTTTCAACGCAGAGTGGAGTGAGGTATACCACGTGGAATGAACAATCCTGGCCACGAGTTTAAATACCAGTCACTCCTCGACAGGTCTCTGCGATGACTCATTACTCGCTAAAATTTTATTATATCATCTTGATGTTTTAAGGGCCTACAAAGCTCACCTTTGCCAAGACTTTCTAGTATCTCAACGTTGAGAAGTTTATCTTGGTATTTTATCAGATTTAATTTTTTTAATGTATAGGCAAATTTTGACCAATGTCCTCTCAATTTACTCTTAAAATTTCAAGATGATAACATGTTTTAAACGAGAAATAAGTCGCCGAAAGACAAAATACGTCCGGTAGAGCGGGAGTAAAGCGTCCTCTTGAGTTTGATTATTAAAATTCAAAATTGTTGCTCCCAGATATGTAGTTGGATGGAGAACGGAAATACTAAATACAACGTCATACGTCGGAATCGGCCTACATAGTGTTTTATTACGAATGCCGCAAAACCCATTTTCGAATGTTATATCCAGTATTAGTCTTGTGGAGTGTTTTCATATTAGTGTTTTTGTGACTACCATGGATCACACAAACCGACGCGTCGCGACGTACAAAAAGGTGCAAACAAATGCCTCCTCACATAACTATATTATCCGCAGTCAATCTGGACGTGGCACAGCAGCATTCCTCTCCATTTCCGTTCCCGGCTACCGTACAGCCTCCGTCACGGAGGTGCACCGCCTTTTGAGTTAATATGGGGGCGATAAACCCCCTATTTCGTGATTGGGAGGTGGAGGGAGGAAGGCAGGGCGCTCAGAGTGTTATTGACTGGAGCAAGGGACGCCCGTATATCGTTTATGACGGCACAGCACACGCCTCAGGGGAAACCTGTGAGTCTGAATCCAACGGGAGACACCAAAGACACCTAATGGCTGCGTT
Organism: Ischnura elegans; assembly: GCF_921293095.1. Taxonomy (NCBI): domain Eukaryota; kingdom Metazoa; phylum Arthropoda; class Insecta; order Odonata; family Coenagrionidae; genus Ischnura; species Ischnura elegans. The sequence continues at coordinate 16,812,370 of NC_060255.1, read as the reverse complement.
TTGCTGAAGAAAAGGCATGTCGCTATTATTCCACTCTTATTTTCTATACTTGGAGTGGCATAAGATTTAAACTGCCTTGATTCGCGTAAAACCGTGGATTCAGGAAAAGCAGATCGTGCGAAACTCAGTTAGCGCTTTTCGCCCACGATATTTTAGTCTCCGGGGAAGACAACATTCCAGTAGACGCGATTTTTCTTGATTTTAAAAAGACATTTGATAAAGTACCCCACGGAAAGTTAATAATAAAACTGAAATCTTATGGTCTAGACGAAGATGTCATTTTCTGGATTAGAGAATTTCTGAGCGACCGCGTCCAAAGAGTAGTATTAGACGGTGCAGTCTCCAATGAGGTTAGAGTCACTTCTGGCGTTCCTCAGGGTAGTGTCATTGGCCCACTCCTATTCCTTCTTTATATAAACGACATTGGCGAAGTAGTACACAGTAAGTTACGATTATTTGCAGACGACGCTGTAGTTTACAGAGAAATCCGTTCCAGCAAAGATTTGGATGAACTAACGAATGACCTTGCTGCTATCCAAGCTTGGTGCGATGCTTGGCAGTTGGAATTAAATTTGGAAAAATGCGTCGTAATGAATTTCTGGAAGAAGAATAACTCCCTACAGCGTAACTATATCATTCGAGGCACCCAATTAAATGCAGTTGAATCCGTGAAATATCTAGGCGTTAGACTCAATAATGATCTATCGTGGAATAAACATATTCGAGAAATAACCGGTCAAGCTAATCGTAAAATGGGTTTTGTTAAAAGAATATTAGGAAAGTGCGACGATAAAGTGAGAGAAATAAGCTACTTTTCCCTCGTTAGACCACATTTGGAATACGCTGCCAGTGTTTGGGACCCTCATGAAAAATGCTTAATAACAGAGTTAGAACGCGTGCAAAGAAGAGCTGCCAGGTATGTGAAAGGTCGTTACGACAGTCTTGTTAGTGTAACTGACCTCTTAGATAAACTCGGATGGGAATCTCTGTCGGACCGTAGATTGAAAAATAGACTAAACCTTTTAGATAAATTCAAGAGCAGTGTCTTTTCTGACGAAGTTAACCATATCTTGCGGACGCCAACGTACTACGGAAAATCAGATCATATAAATAAAATAAGAGAGATAGATTGTAGAACAGACAGATTCCGAATGTCATTTTTTCCACGATCAATAAGAGATTATAACGGCAGCAATAGAACTCGTAAATAGATTGCATGGCTTGTAGTGTAGCCTACTAACCTATGTAAAACTTAATGCATGTTTCTGAATTTCAATTCTATATTCTATTTCTAACAGCATATAGTAGTATAGTTTGTTATTATACGGGACGTTTTTTGGACGGTGTGGTGTGCATGTGGGAGTCCAAATGCATGCTGCATGCTGGTGATTGATCACCCCCTGCCAAACACCCTAGAGGTGGCTCGCAGGGTATTATGTAGATGTAGATGTAGATGTGGGTTCCCCTACGAAAAAATGGTATAAACTTGTATAAAATTTGTATACATTTTTATACAATTGCCATGACAATGCATAAGAATGTATAAAAATTTTATACAGGTTTATACATTTTTTTCATAGGGGTTAAGTTACACCAGAAGCAGGTGCAGTTAAAAAACAATGTCTTTTAAGCATCGATAATTCTAAGGAGGGCCTACATGTTGATATAGCGGTTATTTGTAATTTTTCGGGTGGTCTGAGTAGATTATTTTAAATACTAATGTGTGAAATTTGACGATCCTTGTTTACCATTGACAACCGAGATCGTAAGTGGAACATCGGCAAACGACGGAAATTACAATGGAAAATTGGCTGAAGCCTGAAAAAACCTCCGACAATCGACGGCAATTGAATCGCTAACTGCAGAAAGGCATCACGTCCAATTTGAACGATTTTTCTTTTTTTTTAAGTTGCTGCTCGGTTATTAGTGTGCACAAATTCTAAATGCCGATTCATGTAAAACAAAAGTATTAAAAAAAACTATATGTGTGGTGTATAAGGGTTTACTGAGTTTTTTTTAAGTTAGTGAAGTTAGCCTGTAAAGTTAGCCAAATTGGACATAATGCCTTTCTGCAGTTAGCGGCTCAATTAAAATCGACTATCGGCGACAATTACTATCTACTATCGAAGACAGTATCTGGCGACAATGAAGGACAATTAGAATAAAAATATTTGACAATTAACAAGAGATTTCCCCTTCGGTATAAACATCTTGCACTGAATATCGATGCCCACTCGTGAGCATCAACAATCGACTACCACCATCCGGTAGCCATCACGGGAACTCATCGATGTTAAACGACCCAAGGTAGCCCGACAGTGGAATCTCGATGACCACTATCACCACCCATCGAAGGAGCCGGGGACGGAGGGCATCTAAAGGCGGGAACATGAGGCGTTTGCAGCAGCGAGCCGACTCACCTCCGGGAGCTGGCGTCGGGCCCTGGGTGGGATAAACTAAAACAAGCAGGAGGCAACCTTATCCTATTTCCCCCTCCCCTCCCTTACTACACTCTCTCCCCCTGTGAGTCAGCTCCCTCGACCTTGCGGGGATGGAATGTGGCACTAAGGGGTGGGTGAGGAGTGGGAAAAATAATAATAAAAAAGAAAGATCCAAAGGTTTTTTTTCTCTCTCATTCCCTCTTCCCCAGTCCGGAGGAAAGAGGAAATCTTTTTCGAGGAGGTTGGAATGATCTGCCTGCCGTCAGGCGGGCAGTAGGGGTGGCTTAGATAGCCTCGGGGGTAGCAGGTGGGTCATGGGGGGCGGGAGACACGGTCTGCCGTGGTGGGGCGCGGAGCTGCGTATACACGCGTTCATTTCTGTGACCGAATCGTGAGTCGGATCAGTGGAATGAATCGGTTCTCAGGAGTCTTTCTAATTCACGCATATTCTATGATACATAAATTTAAAAATTTCAGAAAACAGAAGAAAAAAATCTTAAGCTGCTAAAGGAATGTATACAATCCATAAATAAAATCGAAGTTTTGTATTAGATTTGTGACTCATAATATATTACAAATTGTAAATAAATATGTCAAGTGTTATATAATATAGTCTGATGCATTGTAAAAAAAGAAACACGCATTCCGTATTCGCTAACAAAGTGATGTAAATGTAATAATGCTAATTGTGTACTTAAGGATGTATGTTGGGAAAATTTCTGTCTTTGTTAAACAACACCAGCATTGGCATGCATTTATTTACGGAAGGCAGTCTCGATACAAGTGCTTGTACCTTTGAGGCTTCCTAAAGTTCCGAAATATTTGCACTTAAATAATGTAAACAGTGTAGTAAAATAAACTTTGCGTTATTATTATCATAAGTATGATCAATTGAGAAGCGCTTTGTCGCCATCTCATTTTAAAGTGGACTGTGATTGGCCTATTTGGTTGCAATGCTTGATTATGAGAATTCAAGAACATGGCAATGAGAAAATTTCATTGCTCCCTCTGGGTATATTTGCTTATATCATTAGATATTAATTCGATACCTCCACTGCACAAACGCTCGACAATCGCCCACCGAATCACATTCGCTCATCTAGTAGCCCTTGTAGTATTTGATTCGGTGGGCGATTGTTGAGCGTTTGCACAGGTGGAGGTATCGAATTCCAACACTTAAACAAGGACTCGCCTAATAATTAGGGTTTGAGCGCTATGAATGATTCTGCACTGCAATCTATCTCGAACATCGTATCAGAGCCCCACCATATTTCCAGGTCTGACAGAAACGATAAATTAAGAGAGATATTGCCGGATGGGTTGGAATATTGCGGGATTGGAATTCGTTTTTCCCCCGAACTATGAAGGATTTTAATAAATGCCATTAAAACATTTCCTTTTAATGTGTAAACGGCTGGTGTCTTAACACCCCCCGCCACACACCTATTGAGGCGGCTTGCGGGGCAATACGTAGATGTAGATGAAAGCCGGATTGAATTAAAAGTAGCTTTTATGACGAATTGCACCTTATTATTCGTATGTGTTTCCATTCGTTAGTAAAAACAATTAAGCATTCTAATGAACGATCCTGTGAGTCAATTTACGAGAGTGGATCAGTCGCGAACGACTCATCCCCGGCGTGGAGTCTGCGGAGGGCAAGAGCGAGGCGGTGGTGAGTCCGTGGTGGTAGGCATCCATCTCTTCTCGGGCCGCTCCTCCTCCTCCCTCTTGGACGTTGACCTCGCTACGACCATCCTCGATCGCTGACTTCCGAAGACTCGTACAACGAAAAAAAAACAACCCTAGAGACTCACACGCACAGAGAAAGAACTCATCGCAAGGCTACTGCCACTAAAGCGTCGTCGCGGCTCTAGTTGACCACAAGGCTCTTCGCCACCACCGAACCTCACACCCCTTACAGCATGCGCGCACGCGTATTATTATAATTAAAGATTTCTACCGATTAAGGTAGGTCTCCTTGGAATTCTTAAGAAATTAATGACATGAAAAACTTTGTTGTATTCCATAAATGTATTTGGCTAATCGCGTCGAAACTAATCATGCCTAAAATTAAATAGATTGAATACTACGAAGTTTTTCACTTCATTACAGTTAAAAACGAACTTCCACAAAGTTAAACCTAAGACGATATAGATACTTAAGAAGTATTAATTAATTTATTTAATGACACATTGCAAATAGACCGATGGCCAGGTGGCGAGTAATTATCAGCTGACATGTAAAGCGCTAGGATTACATTATTAGGTGCTCGGAAAGAAACAATGCGGAAAATAGATCCAGCGAGAAGAGAAAATCAAAATAATAATTATAATTTAAAGAAATAAGAAGAAAATCAGAATAGAAACTAAAAAGAAAAACCCAAGTCTCACAACCAAAGAAGTAAATCATTGTAATGATAGACTATCCTTACTCTCAATTCGCGACAGCATTAAGTCTTTTGAGCTCTTCCTCAAATCTATTTGCTGTTTTTGGGTAAGGATTTAAGTATCCCTTTGGTAGTAATTTCCATTCCCGTATTTCAGTATATTCTGGCAATCTCCCCTCCCCTCATGGACCCCCCCAGTAAATTCACGGTAATGCCTACTCCTTTTCATTCTGTGTATAAATCCTATTCTCTTCCTTCCTCTCCCTCGTTTACTCTACATTCTACCCTCTAACTCTATTTTCAATATTCCCTACCCGTTCAGAACTCGCTCCAACAATACCTTCTGTCTCCTCTGTATCTCATCTAAAAGCTGCCTCTCCTCACCCACCGTGTCCTGCACTTCGTCGTTCCTTCTCCTCTCCGTCTGCTTCACCTTCTCCATTCTTCTTCTCATCCGCATCTCGAACGCCTCCAGTCTCCTCTAGTCCTCTTTCTTAAGTGTCCATGTTTCCGCACCGTAAGGCGCTACACCCTAGATCAAACCCTTCACTACCATTTTATTTGAACTTCTAGACAAAGATCCTTTCTTAAGCTCCTTCCTGTTTATGAACGCCTTCTATGCTAAGGCAGTTCTCTTCCTGATGCTCTAACTGCTGCATCCGTTTTCCTCTATCGTGCTGCCTAAATAGTCGAATCGCTCTACCTGCTCACGTTTTTGCCCACCTACTTCTGTCTTGAGTCCAACATTCGTAGCTCGAGATGCTTTACAAAACCGCATGACCTTGGTCTTCTTGTGATTAATCGCGCGCACACGTAAGCACAGCAATTTCATCTGGCGAGGGAAGAGAGGGCAGCGTAAGGAAATCGGATATCTCAGCAGGGATCCGCGATCGTTTAATCCCAAGGTAGCTTTCTTGCATTGTTACCTCCCTCTCCTCCTCCTAATTGACTATCCGTGACGATATAACGAAGACGCGTTTGAGGTGTCTCGATGAAGAAGGCTTTCTAGGGTTTCCGGCTGGGTTAGAATGTCCATTTTCTCCAATGTTTCGAGCTACGCGACATTCCTCTTCATACCATGATTGATGAATGTTGCAATTACTCTTTATAACCGTTGGAATTTTAAGAAGTCCATGTAAAATTTGTGACTGCTTCGTGTAAAGTTTTGTCGGGATAATAAACATTAATTTAGTTTTATTGAATTCTCTTCACTATAATTTTTGGAGAGATCAATGTAGCTAACTCCTCAGCACTCAATATCCTAGAAGAAGTTTTCATGCGTATCCAAAGGCTAGTTAATTCATTTATTTAAGCCGTAAATCCTAATGTTGTCATTCCTGATGACACCAATTTGGTTTAAAAAGTATGGGTAGTGCACATTCCAATTTCCACGATGTCGTCAAAAACCACTGAAGGTGTAATATTAATCCGTTAGAGTACTTACGATGATATCCATTCTATCGGAAGTGAGTGCAGTAATGCTGAAGACAATATAAAGAAGAAAATCCTTATGCAAGGGATATTTACGCTAAACTTATGAATATGAATTTTAATAAAAGAGCTACCACAGTCGATAAAGAGAAAAAATGACGTTACATAATGTTAAAAGTGAATAGAAGTCGGATTCCATAGGCCGGTGTGTGCAGTATATGCCAATAGGAATGTAAAAGCAGTCATGTAAAGGTAGCAGAAGTATCAAGAGATGATTTCCTCTGCAGTTTAATTAATGTAACAACAGCATATGGACGAATTCCTGCATTCTCAATTAATCCATGAAAATTTATCGCTGTTGACCCGTTCACCTGATGTAAACCAAAGCAGCCTTTTTTGTGAGGTGCCCCTTCTGTACCTCACCTCACTAGAATCAACCGGCATCTAAGGCCTTCACCTATTGACCGGAATTTTAACGGCCGAATGATATAACTCCTTGGTGCGATTATAATAATGCAATTATTCTAAGGTTAGTGTGTTGTCAGGCTTGTTTACACTTCGTAATACCTCTTCAGAGAGATTTGTTTATTGATGCCTTGAGTAAGAACAGGAGTGTGTCAAAAATACTACTGAATTTTAAACATTTTGAAATATAGTAGTAGGTATCAGATATGGGAAACATACGAAGCGTAATCATATTATCTCCTGAGAAACATATCTGTCACGTACCATAATGGTAATTTTATATGTAAGGAATTTATTTTTTAGCTTAGATAAATACTCATTATGAACTTCTCATCGGTAGAGCAATGGCAATAGAGTCCGTGAAAGCTTGTCGCCGTCTTTTTGTCTTATTGTTTAAAAGTTTTTAATTTCTTTGACATTTTCCTTGCGTTACGATGACTATTGTCGTCTAATTTATAAACCTGGGATGATGTTCCGGCATATGAATGAATTTTTTATTCTTTTGCAGGTGTTTGTGGCTGAAGAATCAGTTCTCTGCTGAGGTTCATCGACGACATACCACGAAACATTATTTCAAATCGAAGGATAAGTGGACTGAGTGCGTTTCAAATAAATATAGATTCGCTCGAGAGATGCGGTTGCAGGTCATTCAATACTGGAGACCACAGCAGTGGCGCCGACTCCATGGGGCCTGAGGGGGCCCGAGCCCCCTCAAAGATTCGTTTGGGGGGGCGGAGCCCCCTCAATAATTCAGGAAATTAATTTAGTTATATCATGCTTTGTGAAATCACAAAAATATATTGGTATTTTTTATTTCCCATACTTGACGATAGTTACCTTTTAAAATAAATTCAACAATGTGTTAAAACAAATCATAAGGTAGTGCGCAGGTTAACTTAAAACAAGTGGTATGAATCATGATAGTGTTTCGGTGCTGCGACACACTTTGAATTTAACCTCTTCCCGGAGCAAGACCTCCGATGTGGGCCCCCCCAATATTTTTTATAAGTCGGCGCCTCTGGACCACAGACCAGGAATGATGCAGGATAAAAACGAAAGAGAAATGAAGATTGATGTGCGGAAGGTGAGCTAAAAGCGTTGAGTAAATACTGTGGAAGTGGGAGTAAATTGGATGGTGTCACTAAGTTTTTTCCCGATCATAGATGATGAGGATGCGAGCCATGGCCCGTGCTTTTTGTTGCCCGAGTATGACATCAGTGCGTTTTTATTTACAATAGGGTAGTTTCCTTCATCAAAGAAAACGATAGGCATTGATTGCGATTCGTTACCCACCATTAGTGTATTCATAATACACAAATTATTTGGTTTTTGAAATACAGGTTTAGACGAATGGCAATGGTCCATTTTTATCCTCATTTGAAAACGGCCAGATTGGCGCCCACGCGATGCCACTCCACGTGACGTCACAGGGACCTAGTTTCTATACGAGTAGATAGGAGTTATGCATCGTCTGAGATTGCCAATGCATGCATGAGGCGCAGAGCTCAGGGAAACATGTCTTAATAATCACTTATTAAAACTGGCTAAGGTTGGAAAGTTTTCTTCGTTTGATAAGGTATTAATAATCCTTATTTAAGCCAAACGCTACCAGCTAGCAGGGTACTCTGCTACCTGCTAGCATCCTGCGTCGTATCAGCGCCCAAGCCTCCCTCAAGGTCACCTCACAGGGTGGCAGCGTGAACGAGAAATACGTCACACGGAGAGATTTCCCGGCATTCATACTTATCAAAGAAAACGAAAGGCATTGATTGCGATTCGTTGCCCACCATTAGTGTATTCATAATATACAAATTATTTCGTTTTAGAAATACCAGTTTAGACGAATGGCAATGGTCCATTTTTATCCTCATTTGAAAAAGGCCAGATTGGCGCCCATGCGATTCCACTCCGCGTGACGTCACAGGGACCTAGTTTCTACACGAGAGGATAGGAGTTATACATCGTCTGAGGTTACCAATGCATGCATGAGGCACAGAGCTCAGGGAAACATGTCTTAATAATCACCTATTAAAACTGGCTAAGGTCGGAAAGTTTTCTTCGTTTGATAAGGTATTAATAAACCTTTTTTAAGCCAAGCGCTACCATTCAGCAAGGTACTCAGCTATCCGCTAGCATCCTGCGTCCTATCAGCGCTCAGAGTCTCGATCAAGGTCACTTCACAAGGAGAGAGGGGGAACCAGAAATGCGTCGCACGGACTTTCCTACTTACGCGTCGCGTTTTTGCGCGCTTGAAAATTTTCACTTTTCATTTAATCGCGAAAAATAGATATCGTCATTTAAAAATCTAAAAGCGCGAAATACGTACTCCAGGAGTAATAATCTTTCGATTTAGGCAATAAAAAAATAATAGGAAACCACCCTATTATAACTTTAGGTGATGTAATTGAATTATTTTTTGGATTCCGTCACGCCTTATTACCCAGTGTTTCCCTATTTATTTTTTGACGAGGTTGCTCGTTCTGATCCGAAATCGACATATAAATTATCAGCTCAGAAAATGATTACGTGAAAGGACTTTTTTGTTTGCAAACATTATGACTATCACATTTAGAACGCTTGCTATTTTGAGCAGTGACATAAAGTGGATTAAGAAGTATTAAGTTCTCCTCTAAACTTGAATATCGAACGCCTCCAGTCTTTTCTATTCATATTTCTTTAGCGTCTAAGTTTCCCCACCGTAAGGCGCTACACTCCAAATGAAACTCTTCACTGGTATTTTCTTTAAACTCCGATTTTTCTACAGTTAAATTTGCTGGCAATGATCCTCTCATAAGTTACGTGAACGCTTCTTATCCAAACGCAATTCTCTTTCTTGTGCCCTTACTGCGTTGCCCGAATTCATTTGATTAGATGCACAAGTAGCTAAACTGCTCCATTTGATCAAGCTTTAGGCCATTATTATGGCTCCATTTAAGTTAAAATATGGTGTAGTTAAATAGTGATATTCGAGAATCCTGGAAAATGAGACGACAGCTATCGGCGGAATTCGTAAGTAGAGCGTCGAAGATAACAATTAATTAAAGAATAGTGTTTTTTTTAAATCGTAGTCACGCATTTTTGGTCGTTGGCAGCCCTTTGAGAAATCGCCGTTAGCTATTAGCCGACATTTATACAGTAAATTATTACTCTTTTATTGCTATTTTTAGCCCCTAGCCATCGGAAGACCCCCTCAAAATTTAGAAAAATTTTCCTTGACATTTTCTACTTAATTTTTCTTAGCGGCTGGACGATTCTTCCTTTTACACCTATGTTATCAACTTGCGCGCGGCTAGGAATTGAGGCTAGGGTTTTGTTTTAGGAGCAACTATTACTGGGGGAATGGAATACGGGAGGTGAGGGTGCCCTCTCTTAGAAAACTGTTAAGATATATGGTTCAAAATGGTGAGTTTTACCGCTTTCTGAGGGATATTTTATTAATCCTTACACTATCCTGTAAGTAATATTTATCTAATTAAGTGAAATTGATTAAATTTGAAAAATTTTGAGTTCTTCGGGGAGGAGGGGGGGGGGGGGGTTTATCCCGCAAAACCCCCCATCGCTGCGCCGCTCACTAATATCCTCGATGTGTCGGCCATATTGGCAAATTACGTCACCACCTTCAGCGCCGCCATCGGTGAATATAGTCTCGAATCTCTTTTAGTGGAGACTTGTAGCCTTGCTTGAGGTGGTGGTGGCTTGCGCCGGTAGGATCCCAAGTAAAAGCAGAATTCTTATTTTTCACCTGCCCTCATTCCTGGGAAGATGGCATCCTAGCTCATTCTCAATGCGAGAAACCTCTTTCACGTCCCTCGGTCCCTCTCAGTCCTGAGTCGCCTTCTTCCCTCGCTTCCGGCTTCGTAGAAAAGGGCCCCGGAATGCAAAGAGGGACTGTTCACTGCTCTCCCTCACGAGGCTTTGGGTGGAGAGAAAGTGGCCTAACAGTGAATGGGTTAAGGTATGCGGGACCCTGTTCACCTGTGCCCCAGGTATAGCGGAGGGATCGCCCCTTAAGACATGGATGGCGGCTTAGGAACAAAAAGAAGTGGCTTTGGGAGAGGGGCGTGGGAGCGAGAACAGGCCCTTAGGGCCAAGGTCCCTCCCTTCAAAGGGTCTGGCATATCTCCCGCCCATCGCTTGAATGGGGATGCAGCCTTGGGGCCCCTCCCCGCCCATTACTGTGCTAGCCCACCCTGGCCTGAGCCTCTCCAGGGCCCAAATTAAACGCACGTAAATTCCCTTTCTGACTTCCGCTGCCACCTCTCCCTCACTCTGTGAGCCTACCTGCCCGTTTTTAAGTTGGCGTTCATCTATCCAGCTGGTAGACGTGAGTTTCTGTTTTCTCTCTGGGTGATTTCGATGCTTGGTACGTGTTGGAGTCTTCCTCGAAAAGTACCATTTAATGTTCTCAATATTGGCCAAATATTTACCTTGCAGTGCCAAAATAATAAAAATAAGCCGTAAGTATTGACAAGGAAATTGACCGAGGAATTAGTAGGGTAGATTTTACTATTGATGTGTGATTCGGAATTAATGTAAATGGTAAACAGGGATGGTGTCTCTAGCATATGTTAACATGTATCGCAGTTCAGCCACTTTTTATTTTATATTTTATAAACTGTACCCATTTTATTTTTCTTGAATTCCATTCTGATTCATATTAACTCTATTTTTTATTACAGGTTTAGTTATGGATAAAGTGGAAGTTGTTGTTCCAATATAGAAGGTTCTATTTATTTTCTATTGGATTTCATGTGCCTTGAAGGATTATGTGGGTATTCGGATTTTTAAAAATTATTTCTTATAGTTTTTCTAATCGAAAAAGCAAACTAAATTTTTATTTCTGTGCAGTCTTTAGGACCTTAAGGGTCCACGACGATAAACGTTTATTATAAGTACATAATAGTAGCTGACAGCCTAAACGTTGTAGAGAGTTTGGTAAATAAACAGAGTAAATATAATGAGAGGAATTAGAGCGTTGATCTAAACTCTTACAATGTTCCTCTGAATTAGCGTGGAGTGTTTTTAATAGGGTGGTTTCCTATTATTTTTTATTGCCTCAATCGAAATATTATTACTCCTGTAGTACGTATTTCACGCTTTTAGATTTTTAAATGACGATATCTATTTTTCGCGATAAAATGAAAAGTGAAAATTTTCAATCGCGCGAAAACGCGACGGGTAAGTATGAATGCCGGGAAATCTCTCTGTGTGACGTATTTCTCGTTCACGCTGCCACCCTGTGAGGTGACCTTGAGGGAGGCTTGGGCGCTGATACGACGCAGGATGCTAGCAGGTAGCAGAGTACCCTGCTAGCTGGTAGCGTTTGGCTTAAATAAGGATTATTAATACCTTATCAAACGAAGAAAACTTTCCAACCTTAGCCAGTTTTAATAAGTGATTATTAAGACATGTTTCCCTGAGCTCTGCGCCTCATGCATGCATTGGCAATCTCAGACGATGCATAACTCCTATCTACTCGTATAGAAACTAGGTCCCTGTGACGTCACGTGGAGTGGCATCGCGTGGGCGCCAATCTGGCCGTTTTCAAATGAGGATAAAAATGGACCATTGCCATTCGTCTAAACTGGTATTTCTAAAACGAAATAATTTGTATATTATGAATACACTAATGGTGGGCAACGAATTGCAATCAATGCCTTTCGTTTTCTTTGATGAAGGAAACTACCCAATTGTAGAATAAATCTACCAAGCGTTTTTCCCATTAATAGCTGTGATTGTAAATGTCTGATGAACAGCAATTATGTACATATTTAGGAAATTATTATTCTATTTTTTTTGCATTTAGGTATGCCATTCTTAATCAACAAACTTGGGTGTTTTTCCTCGTCTGCGGTCTAATTTTTAGAAAATGTTTTCAGATGACTGTAGTTTTTCCGGCGAATCTCCCTCTTTCAAATGCACTCTATAGTCAATCATCCCATACCTATGTTTTATTTTTGTTGGTGGAAACTACTGGAAGAAATAATTTTTTCATCTTGCCCGAATTTTTTATCTTCTTTTTTATGGGCTGAGGGTGTAAAAATGCGCTCGGCAAAAGATTAGGGTTCTCCTGCGCTATAAAGATAACGGCCTTTTTTTATACGTGTTAACTATCTCGAAAGTCGTAAAATACCCTGCTTCCTTCGCTGTTAGTGTTTGCCTGCGATTATCCCGTCATGTTTAATTTATCCTAGTAAATAGTGCACTGAGGTTGGTCGAATATTATGGAAAATGTATTCTGACCGTATCACATACGTTATTATTTGCCTAATGAATCACACAAAACCATCATAGTTCCTGACTGCTTGGATTATTTCTTGCTCTATGAGTATTCCATTCCATAGAGTTTTCACAGAAATTTTGTACACTAACCTATCCATTTTAACCTTGTATTTTGGCGAAGAAAGAACTTTTTATTTATTTGACGATAATACGTGGCAAAAATGTGGCTAACGGTACCACAGTTTCTTTTTGTTGCAGCTCCTGGATCCCATATTGATAATGCCACTCAGTTGGCGAAACCGAGCGGGAAATGTCAAAATTACTGAGTAAAAATGCGAAGTTTTTCTTTGACAAATGAATAACCACACGCAATTAAAATATTCTTTGAAGATACGAGGTAAATTCTAGAAGACAAATTAAGTATCATTTAGTATTTCCTATTGATTGGTGGGATTGGGGAAAATTATGCCGTAAGATATAGTTTGATAAGCTAAACAAATGTGTTCCAAAAAGGTTGTACATAGCAGAGCGTGGTTTCGATCCACGGACCTCTGGGTTATGGGCCCAGCACGCTTCCACTGCGCCACTCTGCTTGTTGTTGTAGAATGGTTGATAGTCGATGGCAAAACTTCCAGTCTTGTGCGTTTATCTAATCGTATATTTGTCTCTTTATATTTTTTGTTCTGACAGAAGGCCTTCGGTATAACGTTGCAAGAATAAATTGCAGGTACATTCAGATAAATTGGCTGAAGAAGCAGTAAAAAGGATGATTTTATGGTAATACCCTCTGTTTCTGTTTTGTATTGTCTTTTGCTGTTCATCTTATCAAAAGTTTATTTAATTTGGAGTAAAATATTTTAAACACCCTGCCTGCTGCGCCCTAATGTCCATAATATGCGTCATTGATTTCGCCGGTTTTTTGCTTACAAAAGGAGCCAATGGTTGAGCACGAATTTTCATTACTATTTGTGAATTTTCAAAAGAGAGGTAAATATTGAATATTAATTAAAATATTTTCCTCATTACTTTAAGGAATGTTTCTCAGCTCCCTCAGATTTTCGTGCTTTTGCTGCAGCTTTTCCATCTTGGGTCAGAATTTAATCTAATGGATGCGTAAGTAACACAACTCCACGATAATAATATTACTTTAATATATAAATTCAACAAAGAAGTATTAAAGTTATCGAGGGTGAAGGTTTGTCGACTGCATGAACACGGAGGCTACTTTTTTTGTAATATAATACCAGCTATTAACATTCACTAATGCGTTGGTATTAATAAAAATAAATCCCATATTTACTTCGTAGTTAACATTAATTTTTCCCTTGTCATACTTAAATATGCAGCGAGCATCGCAGAAAGACTTAATCCGTGATCCTAATAAAATGCAAAGGAGAGCTGCGCGATTCGTGAAAACTGCTACGGGCTTACAGAAAGCGTTATCCAGATATTTAGCGAATTAGGCAGGGAGCTGCTAGAGACAACTTCTAGCCTTAGATTTTTTGAGCCAATGAAAAAAAGATATCTTTCAGAGCGACACGGAGAAAATCATATTAGGACCCCGCTATGTATTTTCAGGTCCGACAGAAACGATAAATTAAGATAGATATTATGCCGAATGGATAGGTATTGGAATTCGTTTTTGCTACGAACGCTAAAGGACTTTAATTAATGTCAGGAACTTCATATGCGTATTTATTTTTTATTTGTTAATGGCTTGTGTCCTAACACCCCCGCCACACGCCTTTTGAGGCGGTTTGAGGGGTAGTATGCAGATGTAGATGTTAGAGACGAGGGTTTTGAGGAGAATGAAGAGGTGAAATTGGCGTAGGGAAAAGAAATGGGGAAGTTCTCGAGGAAGTGGGTAAGGAGATGATACTGCAAGGAGTGAGGGGGTAGGGTTTGTAGATAAGGGATGATTAAGAGAGAAGGAAAGCTGAAAACCGCGATAGAGGTAAGCGCTGTTAGGTAAGTGGGGAAGAGAATGAAATTCCTGAATGGAACAAGTTGTTCTATGACCTTATGTCGTCGTTATCCTTATGAATTTATCTATTTTATGTGATGATTAGGCTAACATTGTTTATAAAAAAACGCTTGAATAATCACCAACTCATTCATGCATCCGGAAGGTTGGTGTTGGATATGTGAGGATATATGTGTCTAGATCACTGATTGCATTAGTCATTTCCTTTATCTTATGGAATATTTTAAAATTGATAATTGAATTGCCAATATTTTCATTGGGCAATCGTTTCAATCATAATTAAACCATCTTCATGGGGTGAGAAAAAATTTCTCCTTTGCAAAATCTATGGATTCAACCGTTCATGCACACCTTTACTCTCTTTGGTACTGATTAGATACAGTCGCCCACGACTAAACTACTGGCGCATGAAACATTGTTCAGGATAGGTGGGCCAGCCCTTTCCATTGGCCGCCTCGCACTTGTAGGATTATCTGCTATAATATCTATCCATACGATATCTACTACAGGCTCTCTTCTTACTACGGTGCCACTTCCGCGACTGAAGAGTATTTTTTTCTAAACATTTACTAAAAAAATGTGTAAATCATCGAAACTCACGAAAGTTTCTTGGCGCTACCCGTTGCTCACCTCTGTCAGAAGGTCATGCTGAGAGAGTTTTCGAATGCTTTCCTTTTGCATCAATTCAATGGGTATGAACGCTTGCACGCGGCGCGCCGTGTTTATGTTTTTCACGCCGCTGAGTCTGCGGCGATAGCATTGGCTCGGGTTCTGCATTCTTCCGCCGGCTGGCATTTCGCCTACGCCGCCCCTCGATACGCATTGCCCCTTCCAATCCGGTCAGAACGTGCAAGAAGAAAGACTTGCATGAGAGAGTTTCTTCAACACTTACTCGAGGGTAGTGAATTCGTACTCGGCAGACTAACGTTAACGCTTGGCTTTGGAGTGCACGACTCTTTGAATTGCATTCTTGGGAATTCCATTTCCAGTTTGAAATTGGCAATTCTTTTGTTTCGGTATTGCTTTGGTTACAGACTGTGGCAGAGTTTCATAGATATGTTGTCCCCAAAAATGTGTAAAAATAGTTTGCGGTTTTTCTGATCTAGATCATTGGTTATATTCGCGATTTTATTTTTTCTTTGGGAATTTTTTTAAATTTCTAATTCAATTGCTAATCTTTTTACTAGGCAATCCGTGATGTTTTATTATCTAGACGAAATCGGCTGACGAAGTCTTATCACCTCTTGCCACACGCCTTTTTAGGCGGCTTTTGGGGTAGTTGGAAGTTGTAGATCACTGATTACAATGGTGATTTCCTCTTTCTTAGGGGATATTTTTAATTGATAATTCAATAACCTTTTTTTTTAGGTATTTAATAAACCATCTTCATGGCTTGTGAAAAACATTTACCCTTTGCAAAATCAATGAACTAATCGATTATGCACCTTTAATCTCTTTGGTACTCATTAGATGCAATTATTGCTTGTGTATAGTGAAGTTATGTCTACAGAAGATCTATCGCTGAAGAGGGAAAAGTTTTCCTGAAGTCCTGATGGTTTTGGTAAAGACTGTAACGGTGGCCCAAAGAAAATATATTTAATTGCGAACTTAAGAAGGACTAAGAAGTTATTAAATAAATAAATATTATAATTTTTAATGCTTCTATTTATGTAGCATTTACTACATGATTTCATGATAATGCATAAATACGCTACCCTTATTGTTGATCGTAAGAAATGAATGTAGTGAATAAGTAATATATTTGAATGAAAAAATTAAGGGTGTATCATCCTTTCACATATACATGAGTTAATGATGTATTTCATTTAGACGATAGTGTACCTCGGTTAATTTGAAATACTTTTCTTAATTCTATGATATTCCTTTTTAGCAATGTCGAAACGTCTGTGTCGGGAGTATCTGAAAAATTTAATCTCGGCTCAAATTTGGTCAAACGAGCTATATATTTTAAATCGATAGATAATTATATTTCTTCCTAAGTAGGCCAACATGGTGTACAATGTTTTCCGTTTATCAGACGTGGCAACATTGAAGGTAAATTTTTAATGTGATTGGAACTTTACGGGTACTCATAAGAGGAAACGGGGTTCTGTTATATTGCCAATTCCTTCACCGCTCTAATGGTGTAACGTATATCTAGTTATAGATTTGCATTCCTTATTTATTTTCAGAATATCAATCTTTCTTGGGCCAATCGGGAAGGTTAAAAATGAAATCGGAAGATGATGGAGTGGAATTTTTTCGTATTGAAATAAATTCTTGCAATTTTCCGCGATTATAAAATTTATTCCGCCCCAGGTTTCAATGCAACTACAAAATCTTCAACTTAATGTAATAACATTGACACCTTGGTCGTTATAAATTATATAATCGTGGAAAATTGCACGCACTGAATTCAACTAGAAGGTTAGAAAGATGGAGCGATTTGTTAAGGGTTTTCCACGATTCGATCATATGCAGCAAAATATGATTTTTATAGGATTCCATGCCGTTGCACACGATTGATTTTCTCTCGGGGGTCTACTTGCTCAAGTGCAGCGGAAGGGAAGTTCTGGTTAAGTGATTCCCATGCATAAAGAGCTTGGGGAAATTGTACGGGGTCTGATAACATCTATTCCATCGTGCGCTTTCACGATGCACGAATTTTCTCCTGGCAGTATTTCCGTCTATAAACACATGCTTTTTCAGCGAAACCAATTGATAATAAGGAAAACTGCTTGATACCTTGAGATTTTTTAGAATAAGACTATTTTTTCATAAATGAACTTTAAATCCAACTCTCCAAAAAAAACAATTTTTATGGTAGCAATAGTTGCATCAAATTGTTAATTTTATCGTTAATCCCCCTCTGATGATGCGTGACTTTGAAGACGCTTTGTATTTATGATACGAATGAACTGTTAACCTACATCTTGATATTCAAACTAAGCACCCTGACTTATTTCGTATTAGGCCTCATATCTAATTGTTTATTTAACCTTTTATATATGCATGTTTTTACCTTTTACATATGCTTTTACATTTCAACCATCGACTGCTCTGCATTGCTCCCTTTTATGAATTTTTAAGTTCCACCCCACCCTACCCGTTCTCATCCCCTAATCCACATGCCCGTTCCTAGACTTTCACTTACTAAACGTTCGTTTTTCTACCGCATTACTTGTGTTGAACTCACTCCCTCCACACATCGACCCCTTTGCACTTCCATTGAAATCCTTCATAAACCTTTCCCTATCCTATCTGTCATCGAAGTAGGCTGTACCTGCATATTCTTGTTGTCCTTTTTGTTTTTGTAAATGTAATTATTGTTTTCTACTTGTTACATTGTGTCTTCGTCCTCTAATTTATGTATTGTTACATGACCACTGTAAAATGACAACTGTATGCTGTATGTTTTTCTTTTTCTTGAAAAATAAAAAAATAGGTGTCTTATTAGGTCCTAGTATTCAGGGGTAATCATTAGAAATTGGCTAGGTATTAACTAACTTTCTGTTGAAAATTATGATATATTTGGAAAAAAGTCAAGTTGTTTGCATTTCTTAGTTACAATTTTACTCCTTCCACCCTTCTCCAAATAAAAATGGCAATGGTACCATAAGGATTTTAATCATTGCTTCACTCTCCTCACTACGCCGAAGGGGGCGGTTCATCAGTTCCGTTTAATATATCTTGACCTTTTTACCGTAATCCAAAGAATACCAAACACCCCGAAAAAGCTCCCCAGAAATTTACTTTTGCGTATACGTTTACGTATCTCGTACTAATATTCATTCAAAATCCACCCTCCCACGAAGTTGCCTTATTGCGGAATATGATAGCCTTTTGCTACGAGTACTTGTGATGAAGTTGAACCGGCTGAAAATGTTGATGGGCAACGACTTTTCATAAGCAGTGTGCTATCATCCTTATTATTGTCTTTCACCTCGAGGACAATGGCAGACTGCTTCCGTGAAATATCAGTGTCCATCAGCATCTTTACCCAGTTTGAGAAGTGAGAACTTCATTATATCCTATAACCTATTAAAGCTGCTAACTATATGGTGCACTATCCTTTGTTATGAGTGGGAGTAAGGCAAATTTATCTGATAGTTCTTTAAGGTTCACTCCAAGAAGGGGCGAGGTAAACGCAATCCAATCTAACCTTACTATCTTTGAACGATGCTTTGTGTGTATGGGACCAAAAATCTATAACTTGCTTCCTGATTGTATAAAGAATAAGAAAGGCAGTAAAGTATTCTTGCGGCTATCGAAAAATTGGCTATTGGCTAATGAAAATATTGCTAGATTTTTAAAATCTACCTTATACTAGTCATATTATCTATTTGGTATCACCTGCTGTATTATTAATTCCTATGTCTAATTTGTATAATTATTTTATATGTTTACAACGCATTAACTTGCAAATTATTATGTACTATACATCAATGTAAGCAATGTATATTTCATGTGAAGGTTGCCTCAACACAGGTACTCTTTCGAGGCAACCTAGATTGCAATCATGACATGTACATCTTGTTTTGATTCGTAATAGTTGTAAGCAATAAATATATCAATCTGTCTATTTTGGAATACACGTGTAGATGTTTCTATGCTTGGGAGAATAATTCGCTTACCTCTCAGCGCCCTGTGGAGACTTCACTAACTTGACCGCGAAGAGAAACTGGACCGCGCAGACAAGGAGGCAGCAGAGGTTAAGCGACAGCGTGAGCGCGCACAGTGCCAGCGTCACCTCGTAAACCACAACATATTCTTCCGCACTGATGATCTTGAACTGTTCCGTCCGCAGCAAGTCCCTGACATCGTCGGCCGTGGCGGGGGATATCTTGAGGAGGAATATGAGGGACAGGAGGGCAAGGAGGAGGGACACTAAGCACAACAAACCGAGGGAGGTGAGGCTCTCCCTGACTCCAACCACTTTGGACATATGCATGAACCGAGTCACGTTGGTGGGGATCACCCTTCTCGGAATGTTCAGTCCGCCGTTGGCCATCTTCTGGTGCGGAGAGTGTTGGTGGGGGGAATGCTGTTGGTGCACTTGGGTGTGGTGGGGGATCTGGGTCTGGGGGACCGGCTGGGGGCTTTGGTGGTGCATGTGGTGGTGCGCCAGGTGGGGGTGGTGGTGGTGCAGGTGGTGCGGGCTCAGCTCCAGCCCGCTCATGTTCCCGCCCATCATGGCGCTGTGGTGCGACACTCCGGACGCGTCCATGCCCACCAGGTTCTTGCTGAGGTTCGCCCCGGGGCTGATGCTGCTCGAGTTGCCCCCGAGGGAGTGCTTGGAGGTGCTCAGCGTGGAGACGTTGAGGGCGTGGGAGTGGTTCAGCATGCGGTGGGACATGTTCATGGGGCCGTTGGGAGTGAGGACCATGGGCTGGGGGCCTCCGCCCCTCATCCTGGCCCCTCCGTGCATGTCCGCACCCATGGCCGCTGCTACGCAGTCTGCGGACTGAGGGCGATAGCCGCTGTGCACCGGCGCCGCGGTGGCCGTTAGCATGTGCTTCAACATCAGTGTCCACCCACCTCCGGGACCGCCGCCTTGCGGTACAGGCGGCTTCCCGGGAGGCTCTGGTGAGGTCTTGGAAAGGTCCCTGCGACCCGCACGCGCCTCCCGGCCATCGGCTCAACGACTACGACCCCGAGCGGAGGGCAGTCGTCTCCCGTGGCATGCTTGACCCGTGGGTACACCCGAGGCCGCTCTTCGAGAGGCCACTCCGGTCTCATCGATCTCCTAACTCCGTTGAAGCGGGAACTCCCTCGTCGTGCACATGATGGGCGATCTGAATAGCACCCAGCGTCATACACTCTCACTCACAAAGCTCAAATGTCCTGGAAAAAAACACAGCCCTAAATGTGATTTAGGGTTCGGACACACTTTTTGTGGCACACTCTTCGGGGTTTCATCTGCATGCGGATGAGGTATGGTTGAGCACTAGAGGGTTGCACGTTGTACCCGGTACGCCTTGCAGCGTGGCGGGAAACACACTTTTGGTGGTCACTAGCGAGCGATGAGGAATGAGAATAATCCTTGTATTACTTACTGGCCGAGGTGGTCACCTTATGAAAATCGATGGAGGGGACATCTGTGTTAAGGTGTCGATGACTTTCGTAGGTCTTCTATTCTTTCTTTTTTTTGGTTTGAGAAAGAAAAAAAGATGGAAGCCCTACGTTCTCGGAGGGCTGCAATCTGCTACGTGCTGGCTGCTGGTTTTTCTTGAGCCCCCAAGTTGTTCCCGTCGAGATGTTCTCATTCCCTGCGTAGGAAAAAGAACAAAGGACATATTTCAGTCGATGAAAAAAAACTTTCGCGGACAAAGAATGGCATGATTTTCTTCGGAAACAAAGGAATGCACGATTGGCGAATTTGGATTCATTGCACTGTTTGGGATGTACGATCATTTTTAAAAGCGTTTCTGGTGGCAGCAGATGTAGATATATCAGATTTAATATAAAAATTATGATAGCTTGGGCATTGAAGGAGAAATCCATTTTATTTTAATATTAATTTCATGGACATAAATTTGCTGAAACAAATATGCCACCTAAATTTTATGCTAGAAAGTTTGCACTACTTTTTATACAGCGTGAAAAGAATCAAAGGTTGTCCCTGAGAAAATCTCGCATCAGAACAAAACAAAAATATTATCGAGAACCAGCGCACTTGTATTCGAACTTTAAATTCATTTTGTTAAGTGAAAAAACACCGTATAGGTCGAACCCGCCAAGCGAACTAACTGCCGAAACCAACAATTTAAAGATAGTTATAATGGCAGTTTTCCTCGACCATAGGATTCAATGTTAAACTATAAACAATGGAAAGGTTACGGTAAAAGTTAAGAGGCATTGCTGTAATTATGGTGTTCGGTGGTTTGAACCTTT
This sequence comes from Ischnura elegans, assembly GCF_921293095.1. Lineage (NCBI taxonomy): Eukaryota > Metazoa > Arthropoda > Insecta > Odonata > Coenagrionidae > Ischnura > Ischnura elegans. The sequence continues at coordinate 16,790,547 of NC_060255.1, read as the reverse complement.
TAGAATAATATGTTACTTTAATGCGCTTGCAGTCCACATGATTCGCACCTGAAATTAATCGGAAGTTCATGCGAATGCGGGTTCTAAGAAATATAAATTTAGCAGTGCTTGAAGAGTTGGTATGATGCAATTGACGAATTGTTTACAACCTGCCCTATTTTAAAATTACTTTTACTGGCATTGGTAATTCGACAACCTGCAAGTGTTTCACGATAGAAAATGCAGTTTTAAATAAATTGATGTTTAACTTATTTGTGGAACGCCACGATCTTATTCGCCTGAATCTTTCTTATTTAGTTTTAGGTTTCTACGTGCTGTCACCTTAAAGGGAACCATGTAGTCGTCTGAAAAAAACGTAGAAATTATTTTAAATCTTCTTAAGAAAGTATCACACGCAAAAGTTGCTGAGTTAAGTTATTAAACCTGCCTGAAAATCCTCTTGAGGTCTTTAGCTTGGTTCTCCACATGCAGCACTTTCTCGACAAACTACTGGAATTCCTCATGCGTCGTACGAGTTACTCTTCCCTCCGTGGCTTCAGCTGACAAGCAGAAGTGTTTGAATTGGAAGATAAGGGTGTCCACAAAGGTTGATAGCACTGAGGGATATATTCATCGTAAGGTAAACCTTTCATTCCGAGAAAGTTATGACTTGACCTTTGCTCGGGGAATGTAAGGAACTTACTAGCGTTGCGGAATCTAATTTTAACCGTCATTGCTTAGTTTATTAATGTTTTAGTTTAGTTTAGTTAGTTTAAGGAACTTATCGTCTAAAGGAGTTAATAAATATCAATGCAACAAAAAGCATACGAAAGAGAATTTATTTCTACGTTGGACCCATTGGTGTCGAAGTTAGCGGATATTTGCGTTGTTTACAACAAAACCAGGTTTAAACAATTTGTTTTCTGAAAATTGTCAATAATAGATCTGGCTTTCTTATATCAAAAATCCAAGTTATATGAACGAAAATTACGGGAATACCAAGCGCTCAAAGTTAGGCAACTTGATTTTACGCGCAAAAAACGGGTACTTTTTTTTTAGAAAAAATTAAGTAGGTACAGGGAATACGAAGGTGCGGAAAATTTTTAAAATTAAACGACCCAACGTAGAAATAAATTCTCTTTCGTGTGATTTTTATTCCATTGAAAAAGATGAACTCCTTTAGACGAAAGAGTCCCTCAAACTCAGGTATCTTGCTTTTTTTTACAGACAGTAATTTTCACGATTTAATACACCGTATTCCAAAAGGGGCTTTCTTGTATGTTCTCTCGATATTCTTAATTTTCCTTTCAATAACTACGAAGGTTTCCGCGGTATTACGAAGGTGCAATAGGATGCGTCACTAAATATTTTTACAAGTATTAAGTAATAGTAGTGGGCGTGAATTGGTGGAAATCCTTTATCGTACGATTTTGAAGGAATTAACACTTGTTTTTTCCAACATGGAGAAATTATTGCATTGGTCTTTATTTTTAATAAAAAAATCTTTTTTTCTCCGTTCTGGTAGACTGAAGATGATGTAGACACCTTGGAGATGATGTAGGAAAATTTAATCCTAGGTCGAAATAAATGTTAAATGCGTGGAAAATACAACTATTTATTTCAATATCCTAGGCATGTCATTTCCCCTCCTTCTTAAATAAAACATGTTCGTGTTTTTTTTTTCAAAATAATACCTTCAATTCAGAAGATTTGAGCGGCACTTTAAACATTTTAATTGCACCGGAAATCTCTCTGTTTAGATAATGAAACTTAATCCTTGATAAAGCCAAAACGCGCCCATCCAATCCAAAAAATGGTTTAAGAGAATTTTTGTCCAACAATAATCTGTATAAAACCTTTCTCCAGGTGAATGATGAAGGTGCTTTGCAATTCAATTTTATTCGGAGGTTGTTCATGATTCTTTCAGGTAGTTTCCCCGAATCACCATAGGTTTAAAAATAAAAGAGTCGGTATGTACATTATCTGAGATAGGACACATCCACCAGGTGGCTTTTTACGTTATTCTGTCGGTTGTAGAAATCAAGTTGAAGGCTTAGTGTCAGAATCTGTTTATGCTCGATTGAGTCAGAAAATACTTTATAAACACATAACTATAACTATTAACTTTAATGAGAAATCGAGAGAATCTAACAAATTCTGAGCACATTTCAACTTCATCTAAAATATTAAATACTGTGTGCTTTAAAAATAAAAAAGTGCAGGAAATTATGATCCTATCATATATGTCTGCAATTAAATTCTTCCAATCTAATGGGAAAATGAGTAATATTGCAACGTGAAACACAAATTCCTGTAATCTTTGCTTTCGGTGGCAAAATTTTTCCTACCATATACCATTCCTTCCTCGTAGAATTTTGTGCGGCACATGTATGGTACGCTTGACAATTTGAGTCTGTAAAATAATTTGTAAAGGCGTTTGTACACCTGTTATCACCTTCTTCTTTCATTCCGCATTAGTGGTGGAGTGGTTCAAACACATAAAAATTTTGCATAATCGTATTCGTAAGCGCATTCGCACTTGCGTTTCTAATTCTTCCGTATGATGTGTTTGCTTTCTCGCTCGAGGATGACAATCCTTCGGTAAAGAGATACTGTTGCACCTTAACGAATATTGAACGTGGAGTTCTGAGGCTAATACACCCTCACCTCGGGCTCCTCATTCTTGCTTTACGGGTTCGTTGATACCTGGAGAACCTTGAAGAGGTCGAATTGATGTAACCGTTTAAAATTAGAACTGAAAATGAAAAACAAAAATGCCAAGGAGACTCAACTAAGCCGCATCAACAGCGTCATCACTAGGCCATACCCATTATCACTGCAATCGGTCCTCTTAAGGTAACGGTCGCTCTGGGACATTAATATGCAACCGGATAATTTTCACATATTCTCGGAACCAGTTGTTGAGTTGTTATGCAGTCGAGTTTTTTTAGAATGATGGTAAAGGAAGAAAAACCTGACCGGCATTCGTCTTGCTTACTTAATTCGACTGCATTTTAATATCCTTTTCCTCCAGTTCCCTCCAGGTCTTTCCGCAGATGATGCAAGTACGCCCTTCCCGGCATGCATCACCGCGAACAATTACCTTTCCTACTTCCCCCACTCTCGCCTCAGAAAAAATTGATCTTGTTACCTCCCTCCGACTTTTCTTCTCTCTCTCTCTCCGAGGTAGAGCACAATTCAGATTTTAATTCATATTCCAACTAAACAGTAATTTTTCTCAGCATCCTTATGATTGTGTGAAACCTTTCACCATCTTCTGTCCGATGCATTGAATTCGCAAAATGATATAGTTTCCTTCTCTTTCATTGCTCGATGAAAATCACTACCCACTCTTTACGTAAATATTTTTTTCCGGACGCTTATACACGCATCCAAAATTAATATTTAATGTATTTTATTAAATCCTTAATTCTGGATTTGAGGGATATGACTTGGTGTATTAGGCATCATTCATTCCAAGCGATAGGGTGGTCCAGATTTAGATCACGGTGAAGTCAATTCAATTTCTCACGAGTTACTTCCTTTGAATGCATATGAATGCATGTTTTACTTAAAATTAGTATTACGTGATGTTTTATTGGAGCTGTCGTTACTGAGATTCATCGTAAAAAAAGTCGTCTTGTTATACCTGTTGTACGAGATAAAATGCTGTAATTTAATCGAAGCACTTAGAAAAATAATGAAATTCTACTTGGTAAGATCCAAGCTGTATGGACTCTATTTTAATGTGTCTTGCAATTTAGGAGGTTTTTCCGATGAATAAAAAAATATAGTTTTCGTGAACATTCCTAATTATAATTTATGACGGTAAAAATTAGCTTTATCCCGTGTGTATGCGGTTTAATATCGCTCAAAATTCACTGTTAGCATTCTAAGGTGTCTCTTGTATGATGGGCACCAATATGTGGTGGAAGTTCTTAATTTTATCTAAATAAACATTGCAATAGTTTCACAGGATTTATTCGAACACACCGAAACGAGTCGATTACATATAACTCACAATTCACTGAAAGTTTGAAATTTTATGGGATATGCAGACATTGTGCATGTATGATGATACAATTAAAAAAATCATTAGCATTGTAAAAATGTAAACGTTCTAACGCACTGATATACGATACTAATATAAACTATAAATAGTGCCTGCAAATACTAACTGTACATAATATTTATATATTCAGCTACAGGTGTTACTGCTGCACAAAAATGTATTTAAAAAACTCATTATTTTAATCCTGCTTGTATATTTTTTTTTCAATTCTTTCATTGTGGTCTCAGCGATGACGTTAATGTAAAGTTTGCACTGTAGGAACAAATTTCCTCGCACATTATCCTCCAGATATCATATCGCAGGACGTTTCGGTAGGTGCATGCCACCGAGCGAAAAGATGAAGGTCAAAACGAAATGGCTCCTTAACGTGTTGCGCTCGATGCTGTGTTGGATTTGTTCCTCAGCCGTGCATCGAAATACGCCTCGACCTTTATCTCTCAACCCCTTCCGCTTCACGGTCCGTTATGCTAAAGGCGGCAAAGCGAGCGGGAGGATAACAGGGAAGACTTTCCATCTCAACCCCGCCTCCCTTCCCCGCACTTCCACCGCATGCCGATTAGCATACAATCAAACACACTGTTCGCCTTGGGTCACCTCCCCAAAGGTCTCCTCCTTAAAGGTCTCCTCCTCCCTTTAAACTCCCCCATGTTTCTCTCTCCCCTCGTGTGACCCAAGGTGAACTCGTTTTTAACCTCACCGAACATTCTTCCGGAACGTCTGTTCCGTTTTCTGCGAGATGTTTTCACCATGCGACGGGGGGCGGGTCTTTAAAACGCCCTTAGCCATTCATATATTTCGCTCCCGGTGATCGTGTCCGCAGTTGAAAGGGCTCAGCGGAATATGAATATGTGCGAAAATAGTGTTGTTGTGGTATCGATCAAAGTCGCTACAAAATATATCCTCTTTCTTCAGTGGCGGATACAGGATAGGGACAAGGGGTGACTCTCCTCTCCTGTATACAGGGTGGGGAAAAATTGTGTCACGAAATTTTAACCCTGGATAGTTTATGCCAGTGGAAGCCGAAATTACTAATGACTGCTCTGCCGGGCACATGGCTACTGGGACCGCCTTGTCAAGTAAGCCATTCATATCCGGATATCTAACATAACAAGGCGCCGTGTCTTATCTGACCTCATGTTTCTGCATAGAATCTTTAGCGGTTCTCTACGGACAAACGAAATTCTCCCTCTTTTCCGTTTTCATATTCCTCCTCGCCCCTTACGAAACAACTCCCTGCTTCACATTCCGTGATTCCGTCTCTCCATCTCTCAACGCTCTCTGTTCTACCGAATCCCCTCCTTGTTTAACTCCATGGCTTCAAAAATCCCTTCCCTGGACCTCTTTTCCTCTCACACTAGTTACAAAGCCACCTTAAAACGCCGACAAATTTTTATTTTTCAACAAATTTTTATTTTTCCGACGTGTGTCGCCAACTTACAGCATCATCAGGTTATTACCTGCCTAATAATCATATTTTTTGGTTAAAATTAACAGCATGAGTAACTTTTGCTATTGTGTGGGTAGTATTTTCGCAGAAAAATAAAATGTAGAGCAGTGCAGTAATGAAATAAAATACTTTTTCTTTGTAAGTTTGGAAGTTTAAAGTAGGTATAAGTTTGATTTTTTTAAATATCAAGACAGCATGAAATTTCAATGGGATTTTTTGATGCCGCAAGTTGGCGGAAAGCGTCGGTAAAATAAATATTTTGTGAAAAAGTACATAGTATATTATACAAACTACGAATTATGTTCAACTTCTACAAAGTCAACCCGTTGGGCCTATTAGTCAAGTGAGACGTTGAATTTTTCCTCGGGATTTATTTTAAATCGACGCGTTTCGTCGTTACAACAACATTATCAAGTGCATCCACAACGAAACGCGTCGTGTTAAAATAAATCTTGTGTAAATATTGTAATGTCCGATTTAACTAATGTTACGAACTTCCCCCACGCATATATATATCAGTGCCGCATATCATCCAAGATATCCGTGTGACATAATTTATCGAGTGGGGCTGTTTTTGTCCGTCGGGGAACGATCCGGGAGTCGTATCCGGGAAACATATTTTCAGTCTTCCTGCATAATATGTTCATGAGCTCCAGCTGCACTTGCGCCTAAGAGCTTGCACGTTCAATCTATATCTAATTGTATGACCCACCAGGCTAACCTACGGTACTGTGTGCATAACTGAACCTGCATGTCTTGTATGTACCCGGCGTTATGTAGGTATTGATGATTAACGTCTCGGGGTATAGGTCTGAGAATTTAATGAAAAATTGTTTGCCAATGTTTCGATATATTTCTTTTGTCTTCTTCTTGGAAATCCAGCTCAAATCATCCATAAACAATAGAATTACACTATGTTCCCTTGAAAAGCGTTGTCTAAACCCTTGAAACGTTGTATAATGTATAAATAAAAGTATAAACAAGATCCATACCTTTGACTTCGATAATGCTGAAATTTTAGATTATGAAAGTAATTAAAAATATTTAAAGAAATGATTCATACATATCTGAAAACAAAAATAACTTCAATAAAAGATCAGGCAACTGAGAATCTAAGTAAAATTTATTTTTGTTTGATAAATCCAAATAAATGGTATCTATGATATTGTACTAGCTTAGTTAAAATCAGAAAACAAATACGTGCAAATAAGGAGTTTCAAAATTCTTGTCTCTTCCTTGTCATTTATGTTATTGCAATTGAATTATTTTATATTTTTTATTATTGTAAAAAATATTGTAATAATCTTTCATGCCTACAATGTATCAATTTATTGTAACCATTATCATTCATAGCCCTTAAGAAGATGTAAGAAATATATCGAAACGTTGGGAAACAATTTTGCATTGCCCTCTAAGATCTATGCTCCGAGACGTTAATCATTATTTAATAATTGAGGTAATAAAAAAAGAAATCGGTTGAATGTATTATCTCAGGGGCTGGTTGTCGAATGAACTTACTAGACTAGTACACTTCTTTTAAGAAAATGGTCGAAATTATTACTACCTGATCGGTGACTGAACATATGGGGTATAGAGTGAGATTTATTTGACTGTTACTTTTTCTGATGCAATCTCAAAATTCATCCACACGATTCACGACTTTGAACTTACCCCACGCTCGTGGATCTCTCAGATTGAAGGTGATGACTGTGGCAGCTTCGTGTAAGAAACACACTGAACTGTGTCGACGGAAAATGTAGCCATTCGTTGGAATTAGTTCGTCATAGCTTCGATTATTCCTACTACCGTTTTCGTCCCCTCGCCAGATGGTGCATTTTTTATTTTTTTTTGCGCAGTAAGCATCTAAACAAAAGATGTTTGGACGGCCGAAAGAATGAAAGAGATCTCAGCTATCTGAACTTCCGAGGATTTTTAATTAAGCAGCGCTGATTGTGCATCATTTCATTGAAATATTTGTTATGCTGATTTTCTCGAAAGCGTCCAGACTGTAGTAGAGATAACTAATAATCTTCATTCGTCAACAATCCTAAGATTGGTTTGACGCAGCTCTCCATTCCGCTCTCGCATCAGCTAGCCTTTTCACAGCGACGTATTTCTTCTCTTCTACATCCTTTATACCTAACCTGTCCTATGTAACTGATTCAGGGCCGTCGCTTGTCCTTCTTCTCTTCCACAATTATTTTCATCTGGCCATCATCCCTCATAATGTGGTCAACTAACAATTTGTAAGTTGTCCCTTAAGTCTTCTCCATAAGCATTTTAGAAGACTTATCATTTCTCCCTTTCCTCTTAGTACTTCCTCATTACTTACTCGGTCTATCCATTTTATTTTCATCATTCTTCGGTAGCACCACAATTCGAATGCATCCACTCGTGACTTCTCTATTACTGCCAACGTCCAAGATTCGCTTCCTTAGAGAAACATGCTCCATATGTAGCATCTGGTGAATTGTTTTGTTTTAGGCTGCTCATTTGGTTAACTGTTCGGTAAAATTACTCGGCGGTGCCTAATCAGTAGCAACATCATGAGACAGGCATATCTCTTCAACACAACTTATATCTTTGTGCGATCTTTTAATCATTTATCATAACTAATTGAATCTCTTGGTAACGGGACCATCAATATAAATAGCATATCGCTTTTCTTAATCATAAACACTGATGACTCATTTCCTCTCAGTAATTGCTTCAATCAGAAATCTGTTTGTTACTAAATGAAGGGGGCTAGGAATTCTGTCTGCAAATGAGAGAATACGTTCTTTTGGATTGCGATTTAAAAATTAAGTGAAGATTGGGAATTTCGCTTCTGGGGAAAAGTCGATGGAGTTCGCGGAACGGAGAGGAAAAATAATGCTCGTTTGTGTCAGGTGCTGCTGGCTTTGAATTTTGATGATAATCGATATGATGATTGTATAGTATGATGGAGTATTCTGAGGGTGTTAAAATATTGATCCTTAGGGTCATCGAGGTTTTAGATAGGCTAAGTGAGAAGACTGATATGAAAGCTGGACGTAATGCAGAGGTGATAAAGGATTTAAGAATAGTTTTACTTTAGAATACGCAAAATATTATCAAAAAATACACATTGTAAAGTAACACACATGCTTTCTTTCTTTTTTTAATGAATCGTTGATTTGTCAACACTATATATTAGCAGAGCGTGGTTACGTTCCTCTGACCACTGGTTTCCGCCAGTCTGCGCTGAGAGAAGTTAGAGCGAAAATTTATGTGGTATAAAAGAATGCCACAACAGACATTGACGGGTGTCTTATTTATTCTTATATATAGTTTTCTCCAGCTTCGCGCGCCTGTGTTTTTCCTCATTCATTACGAAGAAATAACTTCGATCGTTCTTTTTTCACCAAAATGAAGTAACGTTTAGCAGAAAGTTAGGCATAAATCCCTTTAGTCAAAAATAATCTGTATGGAAGTATCATTTCGTTTCATTTATTTCGATTCCGTAGTAAATATATCTCCTATTTAAATCGCGAATTGTTGTGAGTGTATGGGTTGGTTTTGTGTTTTTAGTCTTTCAATTTTGTAAAAGAACCTGTGCCGTCCATGAAAAAAATAATTGATTATTTTTTATATGCACTTATATACCTATCGAATCATTAGTTAGATTATTTTTTGTGCAGCTAAAAGGAAACTACTAACCTAGATACATTCATGCATACAAGGTAAATGTACCACAATGCTGTTACAAGACCAATGATGACCATGATAATAAGTCTTGCAGAAAATAACCCTTACATTCATTGTCAGACAGGGAGAATTTTATTTATAATTTTAGCGTGAAAACTTTAAGTTTTCTGACGAGATATAGAAGTGGACGCAACGCCATACGCCTAACGAGATTTTTCATAGTTTTTCAGCCTGACGATTTTAAATATTTTTTCAAACAAATACAGCAGAGAGTTATCTTTCCGGAAAATCTGGGGAAAAACGGTAGACGCACCAAACTAGAGGAAAGCATAAGATGCGAATGAATGCCGATTTATGCCGCAAACCATTATGGCTAATTTACTTTCCAAGAACATGAGGATATGAAGATCAATGCATAACCTCCAGCGATAATTCACCTTCATATGCGCGGGTGAATAATGAAAATCCACAGAAGGTAAAATTCGGATAAAAATCATGGAAACTTAATTTCAATTTCACTATGGGAATACATCAAATACTAAACGGAACAGGTAGAGAGCGAAGTATCCATTATTTCAATGAGCAGAGTGGCGCAGTGGAAGCGTGCTGGGCCCATAACCCAGAGGTCCGTGGATCGAAACCACGCTCTGCTATTGTTATCTTTTTTGTAATCTTATTATCTAAAGCTTGTTATCCAGCGATTATACTATTAAAAAAGTCTGTATTTTATATGTCTCACAGTTTTTTTGGTAATTTGTCATTCATTTCAGTGCTACAAATATTTTGTCGGGGAGCAGCATCGGATCCAGGATAGGGACAAGTGGGGATAGTTGAGGGTTCTGGGGGTAACCTCCAGGTAGAAGTGGGGGTCATAGTGGTTACGAAAATTTTAAAAATTTCGATGAAACATTTTTAGGTTGTCTCATGTCAAATTTCCCAAAGATTAAGTTTTTTGAAACAAGAATTTATGAATATTTTGCGTAATTTAACCTCATTCCAAGTTTCGATTTTATATTCCATACTATAAAATCTCAATAGCAGAATTTTTCTATCAGTTTTAGCTTCTCCTGTACACATATTCGATAACTGTAAAAATGACCATAATATTTAGTGTAAATTGGATAACCGGTAATCTTGCCCCTATCCGCCACTGTCGGAAGTAGGATTGAATCATGGAGGGGGTACATTTCAGAGGGGTGTTTTCATGGGTATTGGATGTTAAAATAGGGCAAAAAGGCTGTTGAACCCATTCCACAAGGCGTTTTCGATTGAGTTGGTTGAAGGAGTGACGGCCGTATGAGAGGAACCGGCGGCAAAGCGAGTTTGAAGTGCACAGATGGTGGAGGTGGATGAGTGAAGTGGCTGTAGGATGGAATGGGGAAAAAGAGAGGCGAAGTACACACAACTGTGGGGAGAAGATATTATTCCTCATATCGCTTCCTGTTTGTAATCGTTGAATCCAATATGAAAAATAAAAGACAATAGGTGGTTTCCTATTATTTTTTATTGCCCAAATCGAAAGATTATTACTCCTGGAGTACGTATTTAACGCTTTTAGATTTTTAAATGACGATATCTATTTTTGGCGATTAAATGAAAACTGAAAATTTTCAAGCACGCGAAAACGCTACGGCTAAGTATGAATGATGGGAAAACTCCCGTGTGATGTCGTTCTGGTTCCCGCCGTCGCCGTGGGATGAGACCTTGGGGCGAGGTTTTGAGCGCTGATACGACGCAGGATGGTAGCAGGTAGCAGAGTACCCTGCTAGCTGGTAGCGCTTGGCTTAAATAAGGATTATTAATACCTTATCAAACGAAGAAAACTTTCCGACCATAGGCAATTTTAATAGGTGATTATTAAGACATGTTTCCCTGAGCTCTGTGCCTCATGCATGCATTGGTAATCTCAGACGATGTAAAACTCCTATCTACTCGTATAGAAACTAGGTCCCTGTGACGTCACGTGGAGTGGCATCGCATGGGTGCCAATCTGGCCTTTTTCAAATGAGGATAAAATTGACCATTGCCATTCGTATAAATCGGTATTTCTAAAACCAAATAATATGTATATTATGAATACACTAATGGGTAACGAATCGCAATCAATGCCTTTCGTTTTCTTTGATGAAGGAAACTACCCTATTGTGGAGTGATGGTGAATTTTTAAGCGAGTTCGCCCGTATGTCGTTATTTTCAGTCTCGGTGGCGGCGGGGATAAGTCCTCGCCTAACATACCGACGGTCGCGGGTTCGAGTCCCGCCTGGATAGATTGCCCCTTCCAGGACATGGGTGTGTGATTGTCTGTTGTTGATTGTTTAAAAAATCCCGATGTAAAGGCCTCATTGTTCTATTTTCGGGGGTAATTGAGATGAATAAAATAAAATTTTATAGAGCTCATTCTCTGCAATCTCGTCTCGTTTTACAAGCTGAGTATCTATCAAATTCGCACATCCTGCTTTACGTCCTCTCTCTCGTGTAATGCTCTCCGGAGAAAATTATGTTCTGCGTCTAAATGATAATTATCTATCGTGATTTTTCTCAAATCATCCATTACAAACCCCTTTTAAGGCCCAAGGGACACATGTGTCCCAAAATTTTGAAATTCTCTCAAAATTAAAAGAGAAGGTATAAGATTGTAAGAATTGGTCCTATTAAAGAATAGGCTATTAGATTCTAGTTTTAAATTCTTTTTGTTATATCCTTAAGATTTTTTAGTTTCCACACTTGTAAGAACTTTCACTTGAAATGCTGTTTACGAAGTGGAACTTTGATATGTTGTCTCGGAGTCTTCCGTGGCGTACAGAATTAGTGGATTTCTCCATTTTCGGGTTATCGCCGCGGAAGAGAGTGTTTAGAAATCCAACCAATGACGGCGCAGCAGCAAGGGTAACCGGCCAACAACACCGTGGCCGCCAGGAGGGAGAGCTATACCGGTGAAAGTACCACTTCGACCTGAAGACGCCTGGTGGAATCCTGGCGAAACTGTCGTCATCTCTGACCACGAAACGCGGCGATAACCCGAAAATTGAGAAATCCACTGGAACTTTGATAGTTTATCATAACAAATCAATGAGAAGGTCAATTAATACAGGACTTTCGGTTTATCCTTTACGTGTACCTACCTAGCCTGTGGATTTAGTACGAAAAGCTCCGCATTTAAGCTTTAATTTTCACAAAAATAGTGTTTTTATGTCATGGGACACACGTGTCCGTTTGGACCATGAGGGAGCGAGGATTTGTATTATTTCACGCACCAGACTGTATCTCAGAAACAATGAGAGATATCACTTTCATATAAATGTTTTTGGAATATACGCATTAATATATTGACATAAAAACTAGGGATGGACGGATCTAGGATTTTTTTTCGGTTCCGGATTCGGATCGCATCCTTGATTTTCGGAGCCGGATCTTTCGGATCGGATATTTTCGGATCCAAATGCATTTTCAAATTCCTGACGCTGAGATTCCCCCGATGATTGTTCAATCTCTTGGGAAGAGTCACACTATGTGCCAGTCGTATTTGGCATTTTTTATTTTCCATGGCTGAAATTCTCCTACGTACCCTCTGCGAGAGCTTTCAAACAAAACGGTTCATGAGTAGGACAAGAATCGCATACGACGGCGCATTCGAAGATAGAATCGGAACTCTTTCCACCCTTGTGGGGCGTTGCATTCACTGAATCTATAATTTAAAATTTCGGATCCAGATCCGATGTCTTCCGCGGCTTAGAATCTGCTGTATCCGATGAAGGGCAATATCCGCGAATATTGGGATCCGAGGTATCCGATCCGACCATCCCTGATAAAAACGTATTTTTTATGCGATCTAATGGCTACAATCTTTATGGAATTGGAAGGGTTTACGCGCTTCATCCTCGGTCTGATTTCTTCTCATGTCTGAATGTGAGGGGAATTTTTGCAAGACTTTGCATCCTAAAATGTTGACTGGTCCGCTTCAATTATTCCTTCAATTGCAACCAGATCTCGCAAGACGTTACTCTCGTAACCTTTTGAATTAAAAAGCCAACAGTGACTTTAAAAATCGATGTGTTTGATTGTGCAAGCGTGAATATACTGATGGTAAGCGAAGGAAGGATGGTCGATTGATGTGAATGTTGAATGTGGTGAAGTGGTTACCATAGTATATAGTAATACTGCTTTCATTATAATATATATGGGCTGTAGCGAGGTGGGGGAGTCTTAGGGTTGCTACCCGCCACTCCCAGAAATGCTTATGAAATTCAGATCCGAATACCCATGAAATGTAGGGACCACCTCTGAAAGCACCCCTACGCATTAACCCGCTCGAAGATTCCTTCCCCCTTAATCCCCTCCGAAGTATGTTTTGACCTTGTTTAATTGTTATGATATTAGAATTAATGTATTATTTTTTACCATAGGTGCCTTATATGTTCCTTACTTTGTTATTAGATGGGTAATTTGTTATTCAGGTGTGCAAATCTAATGCTGCCACCAGCCAATAGCCTACTTGCAGCAATATGCAATAGTAATAATTATGAATGGCAAATTGCCAAAAAGCTTCTGAGAAATAATGGTTAATGTCGCTCTCGTGGGGATTACCGACGGTCAGTCCCTCTAATGAGGGTTCATCCTCGACTCCGAGCTTAATCCGACCCTTTTCCGGGGACCCGAGCTCGCGAGGGAAGAACCCAAAACACCGGGAAGGCCCCCACCCATCTGGGCCACGTGTAGTACATTTTGCATTTTATAATTCTGTTAGTGCTATCAACAATTTATTGACTTTATCGTCTTCTTGATCACACCAGAAATACGGGCGTTTTTTGATCGTCTTTCTACGATGATTTTTAAGAATTTAGTCCAATCTGCGATAAAAGTCCCCTTCTGACTTGGCAACGCTGCAGCCATCAACTGTGGGCTGGGTAGTGAAAGTTCTCTCGGACCCAAAGCGCTTGACGCCCGAGAATTACAAACCCTGTTCCGACCTGGGAATTGGAAATACCATGCGAGCCACCTCTAGGGTGTTTGGCAGTGGGTGACCAATCTTCAACATGCAGCATGCAAGATGACCGCCGCATTTCACGTCGCAAATTCATAGAAATATTCTACACATTCATGCAAAGACAACTTGCCAATGGTTAGTAATACCTATGGCGAATCCATGCAATTTTATAACTAAAAAGGAAAACAAAGCATGCAGTGAGTCGTCCTAGAAAGTGACGCCAATAATTCTATTAATTGAGACACCGTTGCTATCCTTAATAGTACGAGGGAAGAATGGCGTTCTAAATCTCTCTGCCTTGCAGTCTATTTCTTTTAGTTTCTTCTCGTGTTCACGTCATAGTACGTCGGTAAATGTAAGATTTCTTACACGTCGTCTGAGAAAACATTTTCTCCAAATTTACTAATAAAGTTTTGCATATACTTCGATCTACGCTCCCGTAAAGAATTAGTAACCCTGTTAAGCCTTGAGATTTTGCAGCTATTGGCAGCGATGAAGCACGGAGGAATTGCACTTCCTTGAATGAAAAACAAAAGCATTCCATAGAACCTTCACCCTCATACGACGAAAAAATGAACAGTATAACACATTCTAAGGAGTGCTAATATTACTGTAATGACAGAAAAACGAGGAGTAGTAAAGGACACAAATTAATGGGACAAGGAATTAGAAAACACTGATTCATCATCAGCGCTGGATTAGCCATAACTTTGTGGAATTCCGTATTTTTTTCTTGCAGGAGCAGCGATCATTTCAATGAAATTGCGCATCCTTTGCTAATTCTGATGGTATTTATCCTCTTTTCCAGCAACACTGCCCAGTTTTTGGGCTTACTACATCTACACAATACCCAGCAAGCCGCCTAAAAGGCGTGTGGCAGGGGGTGTTAGGACACCAGCCGTTTACAGCTTTAAAAAAATAAGGAAGTGCTCTAACGAAGTGTGGACTAGCGTTTATTAAAGTCCTTAATGGTTTGGGGAAAAAACGAATTCCCATATCTATCCGTTCGGCAAAACATCTTTCTTAATTTATCGCTTCTATCGGACCTGGAAATATAGTGTGGCTCCAACATTATGTTCTCTGTGTCGCTCTTAAAGACATCCATTCTCAATTTTTCAAGCAATCTAAGCCTAGCGCGCAGCCTACTAGTGGGAGGGATAAAGTGGAGGGAGGGGAAATTGCTCATGTAAGGCAAATAGTAAAATTGGAGGCAAGGAACAGCCATTTAATTACAGAAGCTTGACTGCTTTTGAAATTATGATTCAACTGACGTTTTCCATGCTTAAAGTTACTGGCTGTGTTATTGTGAATTTGTAATTCTGAATCTGAAAACCTAATTTTTCTTTTTGAAACTTTCGAATTTACCCCTTTATTTATCAACCCACTATTATATCTACACTTTGCCCTACTTTCTACTTACTACTACTAAATTATCAAGATTAATATTTTTTTTCATACGCCTGCAATAACAGATGAAAAATTTCGCTTAACTTTTTACTCAGGTTTGAACTTGACTCATATTGGTCTAATATTAAAGCCTGTGGTAATTCTAAAAGCCCCACCCTTACATAAAACAAAACATTTCTACTATATAACCTGCCAATGCAAATAAAAAAGGAATACTTGGCTTTATATCAGCTACCTCAAACGCGGGACGGCTGTATTTATTCCGCGCGGCCACCTTCTGGGTAGAGTAAAGTGCTTATCTCATGACTTCTCACCTGTGTTACTTATTTCAAAGCATAGTTGTGATCTCATAATAATAGGTGGGATCATTTTTCTTTAAATGGTAGTGAGCAAAGGGTTGTTTTCGACGCCGTAAGCTAACCCCCATAGTGGAACCGTTGAGTACTTTTTAGTCTGCTATCAACATTGATATGCATGGCCATTGATTGAAAGCCAAGTAAATCAATACCGGTAGCAGCTCTAAAAAGAGCTTTGTCATCGTCTCACTTCTAACCAAGAAGCCTCGTCCTGTTTCCCACTCTACCCTCCATCCTCACCTCTTTACCTCTCGGTGTAAAAGCAGTTATGCCCTGCAACAAAGTCGTAGAGCAACACTTCCTCACACCGAGCCCTGCTTCTCCAAAAATATTCCAGTAAATATGTCTCCAGGGATCCCACGGCAATTCTCCCTATTCTCCTCCTCATATCCCTTTTAATAATCGACCACAAATTTTCGATGCTTTGGGTGTGGGCGCTCCTATCCCCAGGCGCAACAAAATTGGTTGAGTGGTTAACAACCTGGTGCTTGTACCCCATTTCCTCCAATTTCTTGTACCACCGCCACATGTCTGTCTTAATGATGGAACCCTTTTTAACATAGGTGGAGATGGATTGCATAAGGGTTGGACCGTCCCGCTTCTTCACCACGCAGAGAAAAGTTTGGCGCGTCTCTCTGTCGATACCTCCCAAAACCCACGTCGTCTTAGTCAATCGGCCACGGTTATACTTGCGTCGCCCAAAATCACTATCATCGATCTCCACAACCTTGCCAGGACCTCCTATCTGATATCAAATATGCTTGTTAAGCACTCCATGTTGACACCAAGAGTGAAGATAGAGAAGTGGTATAGAGAACCACTTCGTCTGGAAGTCACCTTGGCGAATGAAGTTCGATGATACCTAAAAAAAAGTCTACATGATCTATATCTAGATATAGTCTACATCTACATCTACAAATTACCCTGCAAGCCACCTCTAGGGTGTTTGGCAGGGGGTGATCAATCACCAGCATGCAGCATGCATTTGGACTCCCACATGCACACCACACCGTCCAAGAAACGTCCCGTATAATAACAAACTATACTACTATATGCTGTTAGAAATAGAATATAGAATAGAAATTCAGAAACATGCAGTAAGTTTTACATAGGTTAGTAGGCTACACTACAAGTCATGCAATCTATTTACGCGTTCTATTGCTGCCGTTAAAATCTCTTATTGATCGTGGAAAAATTACATTCGGAATCTGTCTGCTCTGCAATCTATCTCTCTTATTTTATTTATATGATCTGATCTTCCGTAGTGCGTTGGCGTCCGCAAGATATGGTTAACTTCGTCAGAAAAGACACTGCTCTTGAATTTATCTAAAAGGTTTAGTCTATTTTTCAATCTACGGTCCGACAGAGATTCCCATCCGAGTTTATGTAAGAGGTCAGTTACACTAACAAGACTATCGTAACGACCTTTCACATACCTGGCAGCTCTTCTTTGCACGCGTTCTAACTCTGTTATTAAGCCTTTTTCATGAGGGTCCCAAACACTGGCAGCGTATTCCAAATGTGGTCTAACGAGGGAAAAGTAGCTAATTTCTCTCACTTTGTCGTCGCACTTTCCTAATATTCTTTTAACGAAACCCATTTTACGATTAGCTTGACCGGTTATTTCTCGAATATGTTTATTCCACGATAGATCATTATTGAGTCTAACCCCTAGATATTTCACAGATTCAACTGCCTTTAACTGCGTGCCCCGAATGACATAGTTACGCTGTAGGGAGTTATTCTTCTTCCAGAAATTCATTACGACGCATTTTTCCAAATTTAATTCTAACTGCCAAGCATCGCACCAAGCTTGGATAGCAGCAAGGTCATTCGTTAGTTCATCTATATCTTTGCTGGAACGAATTTCTCTGTAAACTACAGCGTCGTCTGCAAATAATCGTAACTTACTCTGCACTACTTCGCCAATGTCGTTTATATAAAGAAGGAATAGGAGTGGGCCAATGACACTACCCTGAGGAACGCCAGAAGTCACTCTAACCTCATTGGAGACTGCACCGTCTAATACTACTCTTTGGACGCGGTCGCTCAAAAATTCTCTAATCCAGGAAATGACATCTTCGTCTAGACCATAAGATTTCAGTTTTATTATTAACTTTCCGTGGGGTACTTTATCAAATGCCTTTTTGAAATCAAGAAAAATCGCGTCTACTGGAATGTTGTCTTCCCCGGAGACTAAAATATCGTGGGCGAAAAGCGCTAACTGAATTTCGCACGATCTGCTTTTCCTGAATCCATGTTGATTTCCCATTAATAAGTTTTGCGCGTCTAGGTGTTTCATTACCGAGCTGACTACGATGTGTTCAAGGACTTTGCAAGAGATGGACGTTAAAGATATCGGCC
This sequence comes from Ischnura elegans, assembly GCF_921293095.1. Classification (NCBI taxonomy): domain Eukaryota; kingdom Metazoa; phylum Arthropoda; class Insecta; order Odonata; family Coenagrionidae; genus Ischnura; species Ischnura elegans. The sequence continues at coordinate 16,772,272 of NC_060255.1, read as the reverse complement.
TGTAATTAGATGGCTGTTCCTTGTCTCCACTTTTAAATATAGGCGTTACATTAGCGATTTTCCAGTCATTAGGTACTTCGTGTTGCTTGATGGATTTACTGAATATTAACTGCAAGTAGGGGGCAAGTTCTGAGGCTAGTTCTTTATATACGCGAGAAGGGATTTCGTCTGGACCAGGTGATTTATTTGGACTAAGCGATTTCAATATATTTTCTATTCCGAGCGTACTAATGTCAATAGCTGGCATCTTATGTATACAGGGATTGTCATCGGTCTCGGGTGAGTTTTCGGAAGGCTCCGTGAACACGCTCTTAAAGTAGGAATTTAATAAATTGGCTTTATCGTAACTGCTTGTCAACACATCTCCATTGTCGTTTCTCAGCGAACATACGGTAGATCGTTTACCTTGAACTTCCCTAACATATGACCAAAATGCTTTTGGGTTATCCTGTAACTGCTCTACTAGTGTTTTTCTTTTAAAATTCGTGAACGCATTCCTGAACGCTTCCTTCGTGGCGGCTTTAGTCATCCTATATTTTTTAATTATTAGCTCGCGTTCATTAGCGGATAAATCCGTGCTGACTTTTTTCATTTTAGCATGACACGCTCTCTGTCGCCTATGTCTATATGATCATGAAATCTCATATCACAAGAAAATATGACACCAAGGTCATTTATACCCTGAGAGCGTTGGATTTCACTCCCAGAAATAGAGTATCGATGTATAACTGGAGATTTGATTCTATGAAAGGTGATGCAAGAACATTTACTGGGATTAATAGACATGTTGTTTCTGGCACACCATTTCTCTATTGCAGATAAGCTCTTTTGTATTTTTTGATGGTCTACAGGTGAGGAGATTGCAGTGTATATCTTTAGATCATCAGCAAACTTCAAGGCGCAGGCACTCACCTCATTCAGCAGATCATTGAAAAAGACAATGAAGAGATACGGGCCCAATAGAGAACCCTGCGGGACTCCTGAAGAAGGCGAGAATTGATCGGAAGTGGAAGAACCAATCTTAACTATAAGACTACGATCACGTAGATAACTTGATATCCATGACAGAAAGGGGTCAGCCACTCCGTAACCCTTAAGCTTTGATACGAGAATAGTGTGGTCAACTTTGTCGAAAGCTTTCGCCATATCAATGTACACTGTATCAACTTGTTCATTTCAGCGAAAAGCTTACAAAACATATTCTTGAAAGAGTAGGACGTTTGAAACAGTTGATTTACCACGCATGAAGCCATGCTGAGAAGGGTGGATTACTTTAGACAAAAAAGGATTCAACCTATCGACAACGATGCTCTCAAAGATATTGCCAATTGCAGGGAGGATCGTGATCGGGCGGTAGCTCCGTATGTTGCATGGATCATTGGTCTTGTGAACAGGAATGATGTAGCCAAATTTCAAAGAGCTGTGGAAGATGCCTTTTAAAAATGATTCGTTGAACAGCACTTTGAGGTTCTCCGCAAGAAGATATCGGCAGTGATGAAGCACTGAGGGTGGAATATTATCGAGACTAGCTCCTTTTGTAGTATCTAGGTGATGTAATTTATTTAAAACTTCTTCTTCAGTATTAGTTATTCTGCAAAGATGATCAAAGGAGTTATAATTGAAGGTAGGAGCACTATGTGAAGGGAGAGAGTAAACTGTGCTGAAGTAGGTAGAAAACAGCCGGTATATGCTAGTGGAGTCATTGACTTCAACGTCATCCAGATGTAGATTGGATGGAAAGTCAGGAGACTTTCTTTGAGCTTTGACTAGTCCCCAAAAAGCTCTTGGATTAGATGAAATATTTGTTTCTATGTCGGACAAATAACGTAGGTAACACTCACGGGATAAGTACTTGCAAGCATCTCTCAGCCTTGAGAACTCATAGTAGTGGGCAGGATTAAGACTGCTTTTAAAACGTTTGTGGACCACTTTCTTCTTTATAATGAGCCTTTTCAAATCACCAGAAAACCATTTTGGGAAACGTGAAATATCAAATTTTTTCTTCGGACATGCTTTTAAAGTGATGCTCTCCAAAATAGCTTCTAATTGATCAAACTTTTCGTCAATAGAAATTGATTGGTGGATAAAGCTCATATCTACTGTCTGTAAAGCTGTATAAGTAGCTGGAAGATTGCATTTCCGTAAGTTATAATTGTAATAGCTACAATCACACGAGATGGACTCATGTTCTACGAGAGAGATGACTAAAGGAGGATGATGAGTTTCTGGCGTAATCAACCAATCACATGACTTGCTAACCTGTGCTTCATGATCAGAGCAGAAAATTAAATCATGCGATACTCCTCTATGGTTGCGGATGTGATTTATTTGGTTGAGAGAGTGAAGAGATGACATGTCACGAAGGTATTCACCAGCCTTCCGGGAGAGACTAGAAACGGTTGGATTTAAGTCGAAGTGGGGCAAGTTGAAGTCTCCAAAAATGAGTGTCTTAGTTGGAAAGTTGGCCGATTCGATCACCTCAGTTACAGCATCGCAGAAATCATTGTAGGAAGAAAGAGTGGTTACAAGAACAAAAACACATTCAATGTTGAAACTAGTGTACAATCGCTTATTTACAATGTTCCTTCGAACTGCAATAAGGGACCCTCCTCCGGAATGCTTGTGGCTTTTAGCGGCAGATCTGTCATATCTATGGACTATGAAGTCAACATCGCCAACGATTTCGGCATCAGGGATATCAGGAGACATTAGTTTCACAAAGTAAAATAATATCATCAAGGCACGCAGATAAATTTTTTTTTAAATCTATGAGTTTAGAACGGAGACCATTTACATTTTGACAATAAACATTAAAATTGACAAGCTGCTTACCGTTGGGACTTATGCGTTTTTTGAGACAATTGAAGGTGTACCACTTACGTATTTAATTGTTAAGTTGGATTCACTGGCATCTTGTCTAGACTTCAGGGTTGTGTGAAGGAGCTCTAGATGCTTTCTTTCTCGAAGAGTGCGATCATGAGATAGTGATATTCCGTGCATGCTATTAGGAACATCGCTCTCTTTGAAGTTCATAAAAATGTAAATAGCATCCTTAGTAGATGGCATGCAAAGCACAAGAGGTCGGGCTAATACTCGGGGTTTTTTCCCAGTCTGTAGTGATGAACTGAGGGCTATTGAACTTGCGAATTCAAATGAGACAAAAAGTCATGCACAAATGCGGCATCCTGGGCCTTTACTTCCTTAGCATTTAAGGTCGTGTTTGATTCGGGTAGATTGTGGACAATAATATTTCTGGAACGTCTACTGCGATCATTGCATTCAATGTTCCATCTATCGATTGGAAAAAACATTGCTTTGAAAATGTAGGTAAAGACGAGGACCTATGAGAAACTTACCATACATCGAACATATCCGATATAAAACCTGCGTCGAGAAGAAGGGTCTATTTATTTCATAAGGCGGATTTGAAGGGTTAAAGCAGCACTTTTCCAACTCATTCACTGTTTTCAAAAACGCCACTCTCAACCTTGGGGTAGACGAAGCATGGAACAACTTTATTAGTATTATACAAGAGGCCGTGGATAATACAATACCAAGTAAGTTAAAATGTTTGAAAGCTGAACCGATATGGTTCAATGCTTATGTCCATAAAGGTCTCCATAAAGACAAAGACTCTCCATAAAGACAAAGACCAATTGCTAAAATGAAAAAGATACATACCAGTCTTAATGGTGATAAAATACAAGAAATAGGTGAAATTTAAAAAATCGAAAAAAGAGACAAAGATACACTCTGGGAGGCACTGAGTGAATTAAAAATAAAATAATTGGGCGAATATTTAGACGACATTTATAAGGCTTTCTGGTCATACGTAAGAGGTACAGAAAAAAAGTTCTGCAGTCTGTTTCTTATAAACGAAGGAGGCGATAGAGTGACGAACAATCAGGATTAACCTAATTTCTTAAATTACATTTTTCATAGTGTCCTCACTAATTTCACGACGAATATATCAACACCTTTACCTCGACTTACTATACTTCCATTCCTTTCAAAATATTGGATCATATTATTTTCCATTCATTAATGGGTCATCTAAACAGCAACTATATGTTATTAAAAGAAAAGCACGTATTTGGAAAAGGGAGGTCTTGTGAAACTAACCTCATTCCTTACAGGAGCGTAGATCGAAGTACATGCAAAACTTTATTAGTAAATTCGGAGAAAATGTTTTCTCAGACGACGTGTAAGAAATCTTACATTTACCGACGTACTATGACGTGAACACGAGAAGAAACTAAAAGAAATAGACTGCAAGGCAGAGAGATTTAGAACGCCATTCTTCCCTCGTACTATTAAGGATAGCAACGGTGTCTCAATTAATAGAATTATTGGCGTCACTTTCTAGGACGACTCACTGCATGCTTTGTTTTCCTTTTTAGTTATAAAATTGCATGGATTCGCCATAGGTATTACTAACCATTGGCAAGTTGTCTTTGCATGAATGTGTAGAATATTTCTATGAATTTGCGACGTGAAATGCGGCGGTCATCTTGCATGCTGCATGTTGAAGATTGGTCACCCACTGCCAAACACCCTAGAGGTGGCTCGCATGGTATTTCCAATTCCCAGGTCGGAACAGGGTTTGTAATTCTCGGGCGTCAAGCGCTTTGGGTCCGAGAGAACTTTCACTACCCAGCCCACAGTTGATGGCTGCAGCGTTGCCAAGTCAGAAGGGGACTTTTATCGCAGATTGGACTAAATTCTTAAAAATCATCGTAGAAAGACGATCAAAAAACGCCCGTATTTCTGGTGTGATCAAGAAGACGATAAAGTCAATAAATTGTTGATAGCACTAACAGAATTATAAAATGCAAAATGTACTACACGTGGCCCAGATGGGTGGGGGCCTTCCCGGTGTTTTGGGTTCTTCCCTCGCGAGCTCGGGTCCCCGGAAAAGGGTCGGATTAAGCTCGGAGTCGAGGATGAACCCTCATTAGAGGGACTGACCGTCGGTAGTCCCCACGAGAGCGACATTAACCGAAATAATAAATTCAGACTCTTCTGATCGGTAAGTGCTAGAGAGCACAAAAAACGTTAGCAGAGCGTGGTTTCGATCCACGGACCTCTGGGTTATGGGCCCAGCACGCTTCCACTGCGCCACTCTGCTCATGCTTTTGTTGAGAAGTTATTAATATATAATAATTTGAGAAAAAGTGCAGTGGGACGAGGAAAACGAAAAAAGCCATACAGTGTAAGTTATTTGTAATCTTCGAACTCTTCATCACGGCCAATAATTAATCTTACCGTCTTCATTGCCCTCATATTTTTATTCCTAGATTCACGTCAATGTATTAAAATATTATTCCGTCAAATATTCCTCTTCTTTTCATGGACGTAAACTGGAGGTGCGAATTTGATGGCAACACCGCTTGCGTAACGAGACGTGTGTGATCATAGCGGATAAGCTTTGTAAAAAAAGAGTGAATATGGGCCTTACAGAAATTAACCGGATCGGGATAAGAACTAGAGGTTCGCGATAATGTGGCGGATACATACGAGGGGGAGGGCAAGGGGCGCCCCCCTTGCGGGGCTATCCGCATATTCGAACATTGCAGAACAACAACTGTAACTGTTTTATATCATAAGATAGCATTGTCTTGTATATGCGTATAATCAGTTAAAATAAAACTATCTTAAATTTAGCATATAACTTGATTAATTTTTATTACGATAAGCTTACTAAGATACTTGAGCTCTTTCTGTATCCGTTACTGGATTGTGGGTGATGAGAGAAAGCAGCTAGAGGAAACAGAAGGAATAGGAATCGAATTAAACCTGTAAGGGAAATGGAAATGTCGAAAACCGTTGGCATAAAAACGTTCGCATGTCCACAATTTCTAGTTTAAACATTCACTTTGAAAATAACGTAAGTTTTCGTAACCTAGGTCGGTTCATTAAAAAATTCTGTGGACCATGCCAACGATTTTCTGTCATTAGGTTCCCTTAAAAACGGTTCCACTCTATATCGCTATGTACCTACTCTTAAAATGGTGGGAGTTGAATAAGCCAATGAGGGTGAGGAAAAGTACTGGGATCATGGATAGAATATAGAATAATTGAAGGTGTGAGAAGGCAAGGGGAACAAGTCGTGTTTTTTCTAAACAGAGTTAGGTACACAAATTGATGTAAGAAGTATACAGAAACTTGGTGGCCAAGGGATACGAGTGAGACTCTGTTCTGTGTTGCCATCGACTGGAATCAATCAATGCACTACAAAATATCTTGTTGATCTCGTTTGTTTTCTTTGCCTAATTTTTGTACCTAACCCTGTTTAGAAAAATCACTTGTACCCCTTGATTTCTCACCCCCTAAATTGGTATTATGCCGTACATGAGAAATATATTCAAAGTGGTAAGGAGGACTAGCAGGGGTTATAATCATAATGCATCATGAAAACGGGCCTAAGCCGGTTGATTATCTGAAATAATGTCAGTTTTAAAATCACATCGCCTGAACATAACCAATGTTTTGCTTTTACCATCGTCAATATACCATTTTAATGATGCGATTGTCGTTGTATTTCCACCCTCAGTGAGCACAGTGCCGCTTGCACGAGACGATCCTATTAGAAGGAGAGCAGAAAGGTATTCGACTCCCTGCCTTTCAGCTGGAATGTGATCCGCGCGATCCGTTATTAGAGTGGATAGTTCTTGAAGCCTTATTCATTCGAGAATTCCCGACTTAATGGCAAAGGCTCGCATCAACCCGATACTAATGAGGACTTCCTGTCTTAGTCCCTCCTCCTATGGTGATGAGTGTTTACGATTGTAAAATAATTGCAGAATACACTCTCGTAAAACATCGTAATTGGCCGTTATACGCAGCCGGTGTAGTTGGCAATTTCGCCGCTGTAGCGCGGGCATCTCATTTCCATTTCCTGCCCGGTCCGCTATAATTGAATGAGGCATACCGTTGTACAGTACCCACAACCTTTTTTTTCTGCTATGCAAAGTTTATGTTATGATGCTCAGGCTATACTTATGTATATCTAGCCTCTCGATTTGCGATTCCCTCGGAAGAAGGGCTGACTTCATTACGAGATTCTAATGTGAGTACATATCGCTTGGTCAATGCTCATCTAACCACGTTTCCGTTTTTTTTGTTCAGGTATTCATGAGGATGCTATAGGAAAGTGATTTGATATATTTGAGCGAAGTTGCGAACCCATTTGTTCGCCCAAGGGATATGCATTATACATTCAATCATTTTGAGAACCTAATGTGCCCTGCAAGATTTTTCGTTGAATGCTTTGCAGAATGTTTTTAATACTTCGCGGAAATATTTGCAGAATTTATTGTCAAAATCGGTGTCAATGTATGGTCGATGTTATATTACCATGATTTTACGACCGGAAAAAAAATGATTGAGAGTGCCAAGCTGAAAATTAGTCTTGGCCATAACTCTTAAAGTATTTGATTATTAAAAAGTATAGTATAAAGTATTAATTCTTAAAGAATTGATTTGGTACCTTACAACAACAGGCTTTGTGCATCTAAGTCTACGGAAACTGTTATGATATGTCCTAGTGGCATGCATCTTAACTGTACGAGAAATTGTAATTTCATCTTTTTTCGTAAAAATATTCGATCATAATCGAGTAGCTCATCCATAGTACGTTGCTCTAGTAGATTTTTGTTAATCACTAATCACCCCAGGCCCAATTATTTTATCCTGCGTTGTATAAATAAATGTTGTATTACCGTTCTATGGTCATGATGTTTTTGAGACAAAGAGAGGTGAGCTCAAGTTCAGTAAAACGCATCTTCGAACTTATTCATTGTCTTCGGTGGATAAACCGCTCCTTTGTCCTGTGGTTATCTATTGTTTGTACTTTGCCGCAGAGTTTTTGTGGCCTCGAAAACAGAGGACTAGATTTGAGTTCTTGCTCATCCCTATAAGGCTTTCCCCGTTAATATCACAAACTTTTTCTCGCCTTCCTTTATTTTCAAATACATCCTCTTTATAACCACATAAAATTGATTTTATATTGTCAAAAATTAATCAAATTACATGTAAAAGAATCGAAAAAAATAAGCGTTATTGTACGTTAAAAGTGTTGTCAAACGTTGTAAGGTTCTAGGATGCGACGTTTCAGTCAATATCTTGAATTTCTCTTCTTAGAATGCAATCGGATGATTATTGAGAACACTTGAGCCTTTGAAAAAAGAAACGTTACCTCTAATGATCGTTTCTGTTTGAGGGTTACCTAATGTATGTCAAAGAGGTTGCTTACCTCTTCTTAGGTGTCGAAATGATTGCTGCGAAGGACCGCTGCTTCAAGAAATCTGCAATTCATCGACGCAAAACATATAGAAGGGTTTACCAGGACACTACAAAACTTTCTATCGTCCTCGCGCTGCGTTGTTTTAGTTATTGTACAAATAAAAGCCGGTTCACGCCCGAGCCGCGGCCTACTTAGCCGGAGTACTCGTTGCTTTGGCGTTATGTGATTGCGCAAGATCGCCCAAAATACGTCCTCCAGCCACCTTTCGCCGGATTATTGGGACCTTGACATCCTGGTGAGTGACTTGCTTGAGAGTGATTGCACGTCATCTTCTGGGTTTACAGTTCTCAAAGTATCTATCCTCTCCCTCATCATTTTTTGTCAATCTACGAATCATTTAAGGTGACCGGGAGTAGTTTTATTTTTCACTCATCAATTTGCTTTGCGATTTGTCATCCCATCTTTAAATTTCTATGGAATATTTTCTTAATTTATATTGGAATAAATATTTGCAAATTTTCAAGATTAGACAATTTATTACCTCCTAGGTTTCAATGTCACTACATCATCCTCAAGGTACAAATGGTGTGTGTAGTGCTTTCAATGTATACATTTTTTTAAATGGAATATAAATGTATAAATATACATAAATGTATTCTGGAACGTATTAATTGAATGCGCTACAGACCATTTGTACCTTGAAGATTATGTAGTAACATTGTAACCCAGGTCGTAATAATAGTGAAAAATATTTATTTTACTATGGGAAAAATCTATTCCATCTCGCTCGAAGCTTCGGATGATATATTATTGATATCGTAAGGCATTCTACGGAAAGCGTCGTCGTTTCCCCCGAGCGCGTTCTTACTGTAAGGAATTCTTCGGAAAATTGGCGCTGGTTCCTTTCATATCCGCAGAAATAATTTCTGCTCAATAAATTTGGACGCCCTCCTTGACTATTTTCGTCCAATCTGTTCCATAAAACCTTTTTTTTTCTATTACAGATTTTTTTAAGGCGTTTAAAGGCCTCACGCGGGTTTCAAATTCAGAGATTTTCATCCTAAGCCTACTCCCTACCCATTATACAACGCCTTTACGCTTCTTTGGCGTTTTCTATTGGAAATAATGAAAATATATTTTTTTGGAAAACAGTGTCATTCTCGAAAGATGATTTGATGCTTTCCCGGCGAATGATGTGGGTAAACTCTTCTCGAGATTCCCACCAGGTTAATTTCTCATTAATTAATTAATTTTAATTTTTAATAGTGTAATTTTTATCACGAAACACTATAGTGTCCCCAGAGGCGCCGACTTATAAAAAATATTGGGGGGGCCATTATCGGAGGTCTTTCCCCGGGAAGAGGTTAAATTCAAAGTGTGTCGCAGCACCGAAACACTACCATGATTCAAACCACTTGATTCAGTTAACCTGCTTAACCATATAATTATTTGTTTCAACACACATTGTTGAATTTATTTTAAAAGGTAACTATCGTCAACCATGGGAAATAAAAATAACAAATATATTTATGTGATTTCACAAACCATAATATAACTTAATTATTTTCTTGAATTATTGAGGGGGCTCCGCCCCCCCAAACGAATCTTTGAGGGGGCTCGGGCCCCCTCAGGCCCCATGGAGTCGGCGCCACTGAGTGTCCCCTGAAAGACTAGCAATACATTATTAACCTCTACTACAGGTATTAATTTAACTTTTGAAATTCCTCTCGAATTAGAGATTGCTCCATTATAACGAAGTGTAGAAATTATGCCCTTTCCCCCCTACAAATCTGAAGGGAAACCGTCTTACTGAAATGGTGGAAGGATGTGATTTCCGTCGCATCTGTTACGATAAATTATTCACCTTCCTGTTCGCAAAATTTAAAACTCTTCCTATTTAACTGAAACATCAGTTGAAAAAACGCCTTTCCTGGTTTGCAGCCGGGAGAAATTTACTGCCTCCGTCAGATGCTTAAATGGAGAAGATTGTGCCTGTGATGTTGATCGCGGTTTTCAAGATCTTGGCTGTGACCCTAGAATGAATATTCTATTTCCGAATTCATTGACCGTGACCGATGGCAGGGACCGTTACTCAGGTAGGAAGCGTAAAGTCTCAACCCATATAATATAATCATTATTTATCGTGTAGTCATGCCATTCACCAAACCTTTTATGATAGATTACATCATTCATGCAACGAGATGTTTTTCTTTTATTTTTTTTAATTTCGTGATAACACATTATTTTTTTTTTAATATTTAACAAAAGTATATTTTACTTACCCATAAAAAAGTTAACATTTGTTAGTCATTCAACCTGTCAAAAAATTCGGGTTTTTCAAAGCAGTGTAAATTTCAACATTATTTCAACAAGATTTATCCACTGCAAAAACCTACCAGTGACCCATGAGAATATGGGAAAGGTTTTGTAGCATGCTGATACCCTGCGATATATTAATATCCTAAATTGCCCTGCTAAAACAGTTTAAACTGATGTGAGTGTATTTCTGAACATTATTAGGCGTTATATTAAAATATGCTAGTACTAATTATCCGTTTGTTAATTTGCTTATGTTCAATTCGTAAATTTTTCTACGGATTTCGTCCTTTCACCGAACTCTGGTACTATTTTTCACTGTTCTTTGGCTACAAATGTCATAAAATGGCTGAATTATCTTATTATTATTAGAATTTTTAGCCATTCGACAAATAAATATTCTTCTTCTTATGTAATTTTATCGATAATTTGTCGATTTATTGTCAGCATAAGTAAATTACGTGTACTTGTAATCGATTCCCTCTCTCTTCTGCATGTACTTAGCTACTATTCCGGCAGTCTTTTCAAGTCTAATTCCATTTTTCACTGAATTTCTCTGAAATTAATTACCGATTCCTTTCTATCTGTTAATTTCTGGCCTAATTTCGTCGTTTTGATGCCTTCTTTGGCGACACGGTTTTTCCATTGTCTTCTTTTATCGCCTGAATAATTTTTTTCCTTATGGTAAAATAATTAGCCGACCTGCTTTTGAAATAAATACAATGTATCGTATTTTTCAAGGCAATCCAACGGGATTGAATTTGTTGTAAGTTGTTCGAGGGTCACCTTGAGTCTAGACGTCTATCGGTCTTTACGAAACGCTCGCATGTAATTCCATACGAGACGATGCTCGAACTCCGTGCGACTAGAGACTCAGCGAGGCGAATAGTGTCTTGGGACACAGCCTTCAGCCTGCAAGGTCGGGCTAATATATGCACCAACTCATCTCCGTACTCACGGCTTGTCGACATAATTTTGCGATGATGATTATTATTATTATAGTATTCTACCGATTACGATAGGTTTCCATAGAATACTAAGAAGTAATGCGGGAGCCTCCCTTTCCTTCCAGCACTGCCTTCTTCAGTTCACTGTAAGGCCTACTCCCTTTCAATCTATCTAAAAATCCTATTCTCTTCCTTCCCCTCCCTCGTTTACCTGACATTCTACTCTCTAACACCGTTTTCAACATCCCCTCCCCGCTAAGAACTGCCTTCATCTATACCTTCTGTCTCCTCCTCACCCACCATGTCCAGTACTTCGTCGTTCCTCCTCATCTCTGTCCATTTCACCTTCTCCATTCTTCTCCATACCCACATCTCGAATGCCTCCAATTTGCGGTGATAAACCTCCAACTCTTCTGATAGTTAAAGCTTGATAATAAATCCAATAAAATGCCTCGCAAAACAATATCGAATTAATGAGGATACCTTTATTCCTTTGGAAATAATGAAATTGTCATTAAATTATGTGGCTTTACAACGGAAGATTTTATTTCGTGCGTTAGTATCCGTATGGTTTTCGCGTCTAGATAGGGAATCGCTAAATACTCGTAAGATACGCGGTAGGATTACATTGCTAGGACATTAACCAAAGATATCTTTCAATTCGATATCGAAGGCATCATAGTGGAACCGCACAGCATCATCGGGTCCGACAGAAACGATAAAATGTTAGAGACAATTTTCCTGAGAAATGGGTAGAGGAATTTCTTTTTCTCCGCAAAGGTTTACAGCATATGAACAGTCGAACATAGCCAGCCAAATCTTTTACAACGCTAACATAAATTTTGAATAATTCTCTTACAGCCTAACGGCTCGTGTCTTCACTACTGCTGCCACACGCCTATGTAGGTGGCTAATCGCTTATCGGCGCATGTCATGCAGTCTTCTTATACAGTGCCTCATAAGTTTGTTATTATAAGAAGCGTTTACTTTTTGAATTGAAATGTACATATTATTCCAAAACTATATTTCTTAAAATCAGCCAATGTTTTACGTCGATAATTTCACACAGCCATTTAGATCTCTGTCGGTTTCAGTAAATTTTGTTAATAGTATTTTATTTTTTTATTACGTTTACAACTATTATTTTCATTTTTTTATCAAATGATTTACCTTCGATATGATTACATCAATCAATTTAAGAGTGAGACTATTAATTATGAAAATAAATGTTTATTAATTTCGTAATTTTTTATGTTCTTTGTGTGTACTATATCTTTCAATTGAATATAATACATGCATCATACATTTTACTAAGGGAAACACAGAAATTTTCTTTATAACAACCTTAAATAACAGATGAACCTACTGGACCATCTTTCAGTGACTTTTGGAGGAATTTTCAAAGTTAAAAGTTAAGTTTTTCTATGTGAGGCATCGAATTTTTTACATGATGCCGATTTATTTCCCGGATAGGGTATGGATACAATTTTTAAACGATTAATAATAAATTAAAACATCAGAATTCCTCATTCCAGTTTCTTTATATCTCTCGCGGTACTGGCTTACCAACCAATCAATAGTTGAAATGCAGCGGTTCAGTTACGACGAGCTAAGTTAGAACTCTCCATATACTTACGACTTTAATGTGTTTTCTTACGTCCTGAAGGAACACAACGCTGTTACAAAACCTGGCAGTCCCATTTCATCAATCATGCTATTGTTTTTGCCAATATGATTGATGTATGTCACAAATTAATGACTCGGGAACATGAAATATCCTTTGATCATTCCTTCAATAGGTACCCTTGCATTCATGGACATATTCTCATCGAAGAACTTGACTTTTCGAATAAGTTCAACGGATTCAGGCGTGATGAAGTAGAAGTTCGATGTATTTAAATGAAAGGTAGTTGCACTTTTACACAATTATTTTTAATACACACGACGTGTTTCGACTCAAAGAGCCATCAAATGGATCAAGACTTGTACCAGATGATGTCCGATTGGTCTTGTACCAGATTATTGCCCAGTGAGCCGAAACGCTTCGTAAGTATTAAATTACTGTGGGAAATCGCGACTACCTTTCATTTCAACTTGACTTTTCGTTGTAGCTTGACGGGTTTACTTTCTATATTTTCCCAAAGACAAATTCGCCGTGTACTTCGGGGCGTAGTATACGCTTCGTACTATATGCGTTGGTCTAAGATAGGCGTTTCGTATCCTGCCCATCCATCTTGGCATGGAAAGCGACTGCGCAGAACGGAGTAGACACACTGGTAATGAGTCTCTAAGCAATTACATTCCGAATAGAGCCAACAGTTTCCGATAGCGCCTCGCGTTAAAAAAATGTCATCGCCAATCAGAAAGCTCAGGGGTAGAATACTTGGCAGAATACTTGGCTCCATGGAGGGCGATGTCAATTCCATTGTTCTCAGGCCTCGGTAACAGTCACAATGAGGAATAAATTTTCGACAAAAGTCATTACGAGGCTCTGGCTGGAGCTATAATTGTGTGGGTGGAGTCCTCTATGAGTGATCAAAGCGGCGAAGGTTGTAGGTGGAATTATGGTGCCAGTCTTGAGAGTGGCGGGAAATATTTTTGGCGGGAACTACGTCGCCCGCTTATTGTCGGAATGAATGGTGGTATGAATAGCCCTCTCACTTCTCTTGCTGTCACGGCGGAGCTACGCGTGAATAGTCTTCCAAGGCTTGAATCTTAACCCGCGTGAAACCCGAAGAAATATTCACTTACACACTGATTCGTCGATTGCATGTACTTTTAATGTTTATTTTATATACCGTATTGTAGGATAAATACTAATGTGGAAAATTATTTCAATTCCCACTCCATCTACTGAGGATTTTATAGCGCCAATGTATAAGGGGAAGCGTGAATTTTATCTGTTAAAAGGAGGTCACTGAAAATAATCTCCACGCTCAATATTTCCTTTACCTATTTACTTGATAGATTAAATTGAGTGAATATTTAACCATCGTCCCATCCTTTCCATCAAACGGCAGTGAAGGGAAGGACTTAAAGATCAATGGTCAGTGGAGTAGGCAGGAATTTCGTTCGAAGGATGGGGTTTACTTTCTATATTTTCCCAAAGACAAATTCGCCGTGTACTTCGGGGCGTAGTACTATATGCGTGGGTCTAAGACAGGCGTTTCGTATCCTGCCAGGGAGGGGGGGGGGTTGGGGGTAGCTATAAGTAATAGAATAGTGTAAGGATTAATGAAATATCCCTCAGAAAGCCGTAAAACTCACCATTTTGAACCGTTTATCTTAAAATTCCGCAATTTATTAATGTAGCACCTACCGCTTATCCTGGTGGGGTCCACAATCAAATGGTTGAAGTTTTTTAAAAACAGGGTACTAAGTAGCGGGTTTTAAACTAATTTTTACACTTTTCACAATCGAAAAAACTTAATTTTACAAAGAAATATTTTAATTTCTGATATTTCAATATTTTTTTTTCTTTTATGAAAACGTGTTCAAATATTTCGGGGGGTGCAGACCACCTCGCTACGCTACTGTCAACGGTAGAAGTATGTGGTGATGGCCACACGTGAGAACAACTGATGATAAGGTAAGGAACAGTTTAGTAGCCTTTTTTCTTCTCTGTAGCATTTTTTCTTCCATATCCTTTTGCTTAAGACGGTTCTTTAAAATAGGGGTACTTTGCTTGCCTTTATAACTGAAATGTTATGGTAAAATAATATCATATCCAGTATGTAATATGTAACTTAAATTTATCTCATATCCAATTTTTCACCTTTTTTGATCCTAGATGAGATCGAGAACATCATCTTGGCAGTAGCGCAGCGAGGGGGGGGGTTTGGGGGTTGATATTAGTAATAGAATAGTGTAAGGATTAATGAAATATCCCTCAGAAAGCCGTAAAACTCACCATTTTGAACCGTTTATCTTATAACTCCGCAATTTATTAATGTAGCACCTACCGCTTATCCTGGTGGGTACTCCATACCCCCACACACCCCGGTATTTATTGTACCTAAACCCCCCCCCCCCCAGCCTTAATTCCTAGCTGCGTCCCTGCATCTTGGTACCGCACAGTATTATCAGAGACATTTTGCCGAACGGACCGGTAGTCTAGGAATTTATTTTTCCCCGTTTAAGACACCATTAAACGCTGCGTCGAACTCAGGCAGCCTAGTCATTCACAACGCTAACCTTATTTTAGGTAAAACAAAATTGTTAGACGAGGCCATTCGTAAGCTAAATTGCGTATTCGGGTCAGAGTGAACGACCTCAGCTGAGGAAAAAAAAACACTTGGCGGGAACTCACAGCGGCTTTGGGGATTCATTTGTTCCATTTGAGTCGAGTGATTTATTTCCGAGCTTGCTCTGCGAAGTATTGTGCGCATCCCAAAGTAGGAGACCCGGCTAAATATGTGTGTGAGTGCCTCTGAATGGAAACCAGACGTCTGTCCAAGTGAGGACGGTGCGACCAAACTATCCCTTTCTTTGAGGCGAGGCTCTCCGCTGTTTGCTTTCTACGATTCCTCTCCCCCCCCACCCCTCCCCCTGGCTCTCTCAAGACGTCTCGTGGCTGGGGGAAGACGCTTTCTCACACAGGCCGTTTGTTTGCTCGTGAAGATGATGCCCAGAAAGGAGCTATGTTGCAATCGTACTCGTCTTCGCTCACAGCTCTTTTTGGGTCCCATTTGGGACCTTGCTCGCATGCTATCGCCGCTACGCAACCTGCCATTGTTTACTTTTCATCGTAGGAATCCAGGCGGTGCCGAGGAAGGAGACGAAAAAGGGACACCGTAAGAAGGCCTGTTATTAACTATTTATTCTTTAGATAATCATGTCCACTCCGTGCCAAAATAATGGGATGTAATGGGATTTGGTCCTTCCTCCACGTATTTGTAGTGCGAAATAACTCACTTTGTAATGTTCCACAAAACTTTGAAACCCTGGGTTTCAAATACTAGAGAGTAATTATCAAGGTAATGAAATGGTTCACCGAATTTGATCTCATTGATTATGACCATCTAATAGTTGAAACCCAGGGTTGGAATAATAAAATTTTGTGGAACATTACAAAGTGCGCTATTTCGCACTATAAGTAGATTATGTGGTTCAACCAAGCGAAGCTTAAGCATTTGATATATACCCACGTATTGAAGCATTCGAAACGTGGTGCTACCGAGGAATGATGAAGATAAAATGGATCGAACGTGTAAGTAACGAGGAAGTGCTAAGAATAGTGGGAGAAAAGAGAATTCTTGAAAAAACCTTTCGGAAAAGACGGTGCTACTTAGTTGGCCACATTATGACACATGATGGCCTGATGAAGACAATTGTAGGATAGGTGGAAGGGAAGAAGGGCAAGGGACGGCCGCCAATGAGTTACATAGGGCAGGTTATAAAGGATGTAAAAGAGAAGAAATAGGTCAATATGGAAAGGTTAGCGGATAGGAGAGAGGAATGGAGAGCTGCGTCGAACCAATCTTAGGACTGTTGGCTAATGATGATGATTTGCTTTAATAAGTTTTATCCTTGCCTTTAAAATGATCAAGTTAGGAAAAATATGAACGAAGTTTGTTTTCTACTATGTACTTTGTAGCAAGTCGTGAAGAGCAAAGTTTGTTATTATTTTTCCTAACTAAAAATAGAAAGAATTCTACAAGGTTAAGGCGTCAACAATTCAGCGCATTTCAAATTATTCTGTAGTCGAGGATCGAAACGTCGACCCTGATGAATGCCCTGACCCGGTGGACGACTCGAGAAAACTTCTTGAGTACTTGAATACTCAGTTGTAAAACATCCGACTTTATCTGCGCATTAAATGGGGATTTAATGCCGCTAATGGATCAGTGAAAACGCGAATTCAGTTAATCGAAGCAGTTCGCCATTAATAAACATGGAGCCCTTCACTCCCTTTACCCATTAGTATTAGAGCTGGAAAGCATATTCTTGGAATGCCTTTAGATCTACAAACGTACATAATATCCAGCTAGCCACCTCATAGATGTTTGACAGGAGGGTTTTCATCCGCACCAACTACATTTCACAGTTTTGAAGAATCATTATATTTAATTAAATGTGAATGCTGAGAGCTCTTACCGAAAACGCATCGCTCTATTTACTGTAATAAAAAATAAGGAACTTCAAACCATAACAACCATTGGAGCGCAGACATGTACCAAAGCAGACTCGGCAAATTTATTCATGCGTGTAAGCCCACATTTTTAATTATATTTCTTTCATTATTCCAGTTCGGGCCCACCTCTCCTCATTTTACCCATAAACCCTGTACTCTTCTTATCATTTCCCATTCGCCAAAATGACTAAAGCAGGCTGAATTCGCTCAGTCTAGGAAAGGATGAGGAAATTCTCAGAATAGACGCATTGGATTTCTGAATCCCTGACGATGATGGACGAGTCGCTGATCGAAACGTTGGGAGGAGATTGGGAAAATCTTAACCCGCGAGAAAACTCGATAAATCTTCACTTCCAGACTGGTTCGATATTTGCATGCATGACCTTCTAATGTCAATTTTGCATAACGCATGATAGGAGTAATACTCGTGTGACAAATAATTTCAAATCCCACTCCATCTGTACGTTTTCTTTCTATCTCTACATTCAGGATTTCATGCGCCATTGTATAAAGGGAAGCGTGAATTTTGTTTGTTAAAAGAGGTCACCATAAATAATCTCCGTACTCAATTATTCCTTTACTTATGTACTTGCTAGATCAGTACTTACCGTACTTATAATAATACTGGCGATCTGTACCCCAGTGTTGGTCATTTTAAATACTTTTGTGTTAATTATTTACTACAAATCTTTGGTGCGAGGGGTAGGTGTTTGGTATCATTTTAAAGAATGAATTTTACTTATATTTTTTAGTCACTTGTTTGTTTTGAGTTTGGTACCACTTCGGTAAAAAAATGGCGAAGTACTATTTTGCGAAAGGCGTATGGCGTAATATTACTCACGTATGAAAAATCGAAGGATTTCACGTGGCGTAATATTACGCCCAGAGCACGCTAAGTGTTAAAGCGAGTGAAACTTGATCGAAGTCGGTGACGAATGAGTTTATCTTAAAAAAAAGGACTGCTTCGTTTGCCTTCATAACTTTAATGCTGTGAGAGACTTTGCTGGTTGTCTAACCTAAAATAATAGCATATCCAATTTTTCACATTCATTTAAGCGACAGTTTCACAGCGCATATAAATGAGAGGGAACATTTTTAATTTCACTCGTTAAAAAAGAGCGTGAATTGCACTATTTTTAACTGGAAATTTAGTTGTTTTTTTTGCGTTTCAACATGCATATTTATGCAGAGGCGGATCTATGGGAGGGGGAAACTATAAGGTAAGGGGACTATGGCCCCCACCTTGGCAATCCAATTCACACTAGATGGAATGGTGATATTTTTCGGATCCCCACTACTGCTGGAAGATTACCTCCACTTAGCTCCTCCTGAATCCGCCACTGTATTTATACACACATTCCATCACAATAATTAATATTGTTTTCATTACATCTGGTTGTGTTTCATTATAACTTATAATGGTTATTGAAAATGCCATAATATTGAATAATATACATAGAGTTCTATTCCTTACATTTGCACAGAAATCCGAAGGATCGTGGTTTGAGCAGTGGTTCAGGAGACTTTTTCCCGCGGAAATTTATAAAAATGTCTCAAATTTTCTCACCCGTTTGCTAATGGCCGTATAGTGCATGACACAGGAATCAGATTAATGAAAAAGGAATGGTTTCGGTTGTAGGATTTTAACTGGAACGTTAGCTTGCTTTTTCTTGCGTTTCAGCATGCATATTTATGTACACATTCCATCGGGCATTTTAAAATCAATTTTGGATGACACAACCTCGAATGCGAGATTTTGTTACAAAGACGAAACGGGCGCGTCATGCGAGCGTTTGTCAGCTAGAGCGTGGACTTCGTGCCATTATGAAAGTGGACATCGTTAAGGGGAGTAGTGATTTAAATTATTTCGTGTGACTTGCCGAAATTTTTCTCCATAGGAGAGAGGTCGAGGCGAAAGACGCAAGGGCCGGAAATGGTGAAGTCCCTGCGAGTTGGCTGGCCACGATTGGTCTTTCGTTCAAGGGCGAGTTTTATTGGTTCTCCACGCTGAAATTGGACACTGAATCAAATACACGCCTTTGAATTAAACTCATGAGCACAAAAACTACTCAAACCGGTTGGCCATTCATTCGTGGAGGCATTAGGTGGAAGGTTTTTTTCTCCGTTCTGCCCCTAAAAATATTGGACTCGAGTTAATGACAACGTTTTTGCATTCAACAACAACTCCTTAAGTACGTTCGGGTATTATTTTTTCCTTATTTTGGAACATAAAGATGCAGCGAGGTTTAAGAGTGCTGAGAGATGCTGGCTTTCCTTCCCTCGTGATGATAATGTGATGGTTTCCCGTTGCAAAACCCAACCGTTTACTTTATCATATTTATAGAGGCTCTTGCGGAGTAACTGCTGCCGTTCGAGTCACAGTGGTCTCCACTTGTAATTATGAGAAACAAAACTCTGCAAGTCTAGGGCGACAATTCTGGCTATTTTTAGGTGCCTTTAGCTGAAGTTAGCGAGGAAATTATCGAATTTCACTTCCAGCCTTGTGTTATCGTTTTATGGCTAGCTCATGTTAGCTGTAGCAAAACCCTTATAGAAAAAAGGACGGGAATATATATTCAGGTCCTTCATTAGGGATTCTAGGACACTTAGCAAATGTCGTTCGGCGTTATGGTATACGAATAATGATGTAAATGATATGAGAACGCCCCACCATCCTCATATTTTCATCCAGTTTTTTAAACAACACGCGTGAAAAGTATTTATTTTGGATCGAGTTGACGGCGTCCTCCAGCTCTATCGATGAGGAACGAAGTTTTGTTCATCGATCGTGAATGTTCAAAATTTCCTCGAACTGTATGCTGAAGTCATCAATTTTATTCGAAGTAATTGCGTTAGCACGCAGATTTCAAAATTTGCTTTTAAAACGATACCTCATCAACTTTTAAAAAAATTGTAAATGCCTTCCAAGTTGAAAAAATCTCTTCACTCATGGCGATTTTAAGAAACACGATAAAAATGAATTTTAGTGGATATTTCGCAAAATGATAAAAATGGTTCTAGAACACCTCACTATTCTGTATTGTCTACTTCTTTCCCGGCGAACAATGGTAGAGAAGAAAAATCTGATGCTATTCGGGCTTCCAGCCGGGTGGTCTCCCTCCATTCCGCCGACGTTTCGGAACACGAGTCGGGTTCCATCTTCAGGGCTAATGGTGAGGGGATGAAGTTTGCCAGCTTATATGGTAGTGAATACCCGGTGTCACGGTTGAGGGTGTTAGTTGTCAGCCGGATCTGGATGGATTCCTTTACCGGTCTTTTCCAGAAATCAGTCTCGCGGCATAGAATTTCCACGTGGTCCCACTTCACCCTATGATCGGATTCAATGGCGTGTTCCACAACCGCGGAGTTTTCCGGTTGGCAGAGCCTAAGGTGTCTCTTATGTTCTTTGATCCTGGTATGAATGGTTCTTACCGTTTCCCCAACGTACACCTGCCCACACTCGCAAGGAATTTGGTAGATCCCTGGAGTTTCAAAACCACAAGGATCCTTTGCTTTAACAAGTAGATCTCTTAGTTTGGAGCATGGTTGGAAAACGGTGTCAATACTGTGTTTTTGGAGGATCCTTGAAAATTTCCCGGACAACGTAGACACATAGGGAATTTTGGCTATAGCGATGGGCTTCGGTCTTTCTTCCTCCTTTAAAGAGCCTTGGTTTTTAATGCTCCTTTTTAGGGCAGAATGGAGGGAGACCACCCGGCTGGAAGCCCAAATAGCCTTTTTTGAATGGTAGAGAAGATTTCTTGGGTCTCACACCGGGGAAGATCCTCCATACATCCTTCCGAGGTTTCGATGTGTAAATCGCCTGTCGTCTTCAGGGATCCAGGAATACTATTAGTGATCCAATTCATTGTATTCCTGAATCCCTGAGCACGATGGGCGAATTGCACATTGAAACGTCGGAAGGAGATATGGAGGGCCTTACCCAAAGATAAACAATGATATCGTACTTCCCAATAATAATATTTAACCGTTCACAACACGTGCGTCGATTGCTATACAATCATTATTTGAGTACCTAATTTCTGTTGGAATTACAAAGTTTTGGTCTTCGATCTTGAATGTTCAAAATTTCCTCGAAGTTTATGCTGGAGTCATCAATTTTATTCGGAATAATTTTGTCCACTCGCAGATTTCAAAATATGCACTTAAAATGATGTGCTGTTATGCTATACAATCATATATTATGCGTATATTATATAGAGCAATTGAAACTCATGCTGTGAATTGTTAAATAAAATTAGTGGGCAAAACGATATCCCTAAATACCTGAGCACGATGGGCGAGTTGCACAATGAAGCGTCGGATGGAGATATGGATGACCTTACCCAATGATAAACAATGATATCGTACTATTTAACAGTTCAAAACACGTGTCCCATTTTTCCGTGTTTTTATCATTCGATATGTTGTTCCACGATATCACTCTGTAAGGAGTTGGATTTATTGCGACCTTATCCGGCGTGAGACCCGAGAACTCTTCACTACCACACAATTCTTATGTTTTCATCCAATTTTACAAGTAATGCACATGCGAAAAAGTGATTGTTTTGGATCGTTTCGTCGCGGAACTAGCTGCTCGCGACCACCTCTGGCGCGTGGCGATGTCTCGACTGGCGCGTACAGAACGCGACCTTATATCCTTTCCAGAGGAGGAGGAATCAGTTCAACGTCCCCTGAGGGGTTGGCGGAGTAACTCCACGTCCACTACCCCCTCCAACACCCCCCCCCAAACCAAGCCCAACCCCCCCTCACCCTCCATCAGTCACTGCTCTCTTCCACCGCGATCGAGGTTCGCTTCCTCACGAAGACGTCTGGTTCCAGTGGAATGCTTTGCGCGTGACATACCTCTCAATGGAAAGCCCTCCAATGGGGCATCCACCGCGCACCATCAACAAGCCGGGACCGGGCAGCGGTCGGGGGAGAGAGGATCTTGGGGTTTATATGGCGGGGGGGGGGGGGGGGGGGAGGAGAGAGGGGGTTGGTTGGTTGGAGAGAGAACTTGAAACTAGTTTCCACCCTCGGAGACGGGAGAGGAGGGAGGGGGGGACCAGGAAGTCTCAGCCCTCGAGCGAGCCCCGGAGGATTCCGCGAGAGAGTACCGCAGATACGCTCTTCATTTGTTTTATTTATTTTTTTTTAACTCTTTCCTCCGAGATATTATAAATAGAAGATGCGGTCGCGTACAAGACTATCAAATTCAGCTAGGTAAGTTTTTTTTTTATTTGCCTCTCTAGATAAAAAAATTAGCAACAAATAAATTATATTATTTCTGAAAATAATAATAAAAGTTTATAGAACATTATCACAGTTTATAAACTGAGAAATGGTGTTTTTAATAACTATTATCTAGTTTTTAAGAGCAAGAATAGCGTCAAAATCCATTTCCGGGCATGCACTTGCCTAAAGTTTCCGGGGGGGTGGAGACCTGGGTTGAGGAGAAGGGCCCCATAATGAGTCGCAGTCGAGGGCCCCGAATCACCCGAGACCGCCCCTGACCAGCCATCGCTAGTGTAACCATAAATAGACGAGCAAAATTTTTACTCTACGGTCTTACGCCTCGCATAAATGATTTCTTTGGCGACATAATTGGTCTCGACAAATATCTTTTGGATTGCTCCGTCGACTTCGCGAGCACATCGGCAAAACATGACTCAGTCCTTCTCCAGAACTGATTTCTTGGCGCTTTCCGCATCATCAAATCATTTTAAACTGTTCCGAGAAAAAACATCTCTTGTATACCTTTACTTGGAGTCCGGAGAATCATCAGAATTCTTCTCGTCGGTATTCCACGGATGGGGTTCTGACTTTACGTTGTGAACTAAAATTCCTCAAGGTAATATCCGTGGGAATGTTTCTTTCAGACTAGAGGAAAGCTGGCGAATTATTCCCTGAATGGGTCATTAAAATTACCTTCAGCCTCCAGATTTTAATGGAAACATGGTGTTTTTCATGTCTTCATTTGGAATGGCTGAAAATGTCATAGGAATTGCATTTAAAATCTGCCATTTCTTTAATTGATATTTTCTCTAAATTCTTTTTATCGAAAGGTTTTAGTTTTAGACTAAAAATAATTATATGTAGTCCTCATTTGTTAAAGTTCTGCGATATAGTAAATATTGAAATTTAATAGATAGGAATTATTTTACGGATATATTTAGAAGAATGATCGTAGATATCAGTAGCTTGGGGAGCGAGTAAAGAAATACCATTTTTAATGGTTATGTAGCTCTGTTAGGAATCTGAGACTCAAGATTAAAGTTGGTGGGTAAAAACTCTAGCTGGTTGAGTAATTCAATTATTTCAGCAACGCATTGGAGGAAAACGGATACAGCTGTGAAGATATCCGGAAGAAAAAAGACGTTCGTTAAGAAAGAAGGCGTTCATGGTGAGGAAGGAGCATATGAGAGGATCGTTAGGTAAGAGTTTAAAGAAAAGGTTAGTGAAGAGCGTGATATAGAGTTATTCTTTACGGTGCGGAAATGTGGAGGCTTAGGAAGGAGGACGAGAGAAGACTGGAGGCGTTCGAGATGTGGGTGTGGAAAAGAATGGAGAAGGTGAAGTGGAGGGAAAGGAGGAAGAACGACAAAGTGCTGGACATGGTGGGTGAGGAGAGGCTGATTCTAGATGAGATATGGAATAAACATAAGGTAGGATTGGAGCGGTTACTTAGCGGGGAGGGGATGTTGACATTTGAAAAAAGTATTAGAGGGTAGAATGTTAGGTAAACGAGGGAGAGGAAGGAAGATCATTGGATTTTTAGATAGAATGAAAGAGAATGGGCCTTATAGTGAATTAAAGAGGGAACCACATGATGGAAGGGGAGGCCGCCAGAATGCTTCTTAAGTACTCCACCTTAACCCATTATAACACAATGTTGCCTCTAAGTTACATAAAAAATGTAGGTATACGTTTTCAGCTCTATTCAAGAAAGATTTAAAATGCGTTCTATGGTGCTATAAAATTTAAGGGCGTAATATGTAGCTACCACAACAATTATGATAGAGTGGAAAAATTTCACTTTTTTTTAAAATGAGAAGTCTTGAAATTTAATTTCTCCCAGAAGCAGCTCTGGTTTAGAAAGGGTTAATCGGTAGAATACTTTCACAATGTTGAAGTTAAGAATGTTGGGTAAACGAGGGAGAAGAAGGAAGAGCATTGGATTTTTAGACAGAGTATGAAAGGAAATTGGCCTTAGAGAGAATTTAAGAGGGAAGTTCATCAAGGGAGGGTACACTGCCAGAATATTTCGTAAATACTCCATAGAAACCTACCTTAATCGGTACTGCTTTCGTAATAATATATCTTTGCCGAAACTTAAGCTGTCGGGTTTGTAGTTTTAACTGAGCACCCTCACCGTCAACTTCGTAGTCGCTTTCGCGCCTGCATGGGGGACTAACATAAAATCCGCGAGTATCAAATGTACCTCTTGCGGAATGTGTTTAGATTTTTATTGTATTATGAGAACCTATTTTCGTTGTCCCTTAGAACCAATTGCGGGAAACCATCCCGCGGGAAATGGTTCCAGTTTTATATACGCTCCGAAGGACTTGTTTTAGTTCGGCCAGTTCTACACCATGAATGGCATGGAAAGAATCGTTATGTTTCGAATAATGCTTTGATAATGTCGCAGACATGCGAGCCTCGTATATGATAGAACCAACAGAGGAACAGGAAGAAATAAGTGGTATTCTCAGAAAGTAATACATTAAGTCGTGTGGGATGTTTGAGTGAATTGTACTGCTCTGAGAAATATGCTTCGACTTAAGAGGATGTTAGCATCAAAAGATGAAGTAAACTATGTTTTGACCAATTTATCTTAACATGAATTGACTTAAAAGTCATGTCAGTGTCCTCTGACGACCTAAGTGACCTTGTAATCAACTTTTCCATAAAAAGTAAAGACCTACAATCTTGCCAGAATATTTTTATAAAAAGAGTGGACTCCGTACAAATTTACAGCTCTTTCCTACTGACCCTGTAAGGTTTTCTAGAAGTGTAAGCGTTCGAAAGCATGAGGAGCAATTGCACTACTCCAGAAACATCAAAGGCTTCCGACCTTAATTGGTAGAAAGATGTCATAGAAGTGAAATCCTTAGCACGAAAGTTTATTCAGAGCCCACTCTGTTTTCAACCGTTACACACCGTTGTAATTGGAAAGAAAATATTACATGTTACAAGTTGCATCATTACCTCACAGAGAATGGAAAAAACGTTTCAGTCATTCCACTTTTGTGTAGCACCACAGAATCGTGATAAATGACTATTTTATGTTTATTTGTACCTTCATACATATTTCATATTCATACAAATATTCATCATAAAGATGACACTTACATCGAATAATTTTATTCTGAAATCTGGGGTAATCTGGAGATGTTGTAAAACGGATAAGTCGATTAGATCAAGAGTGGTCGCGGAAAATCTGGAATATTCTGGATATTACCTCTTAAAAACCGAGGATTGGTTTTTAGTTTTCAAAACAGCCTCGAAATGCTTATAACTATTTTTTTCCTTTTCATTTCTTGCCATAGTCAGGTGTTATGCTAAATAAAGTGTTTTTTTTTGTTTTTCTTCTGTATAATAATATTTTATTCAATGAAATATCTTTACAGAATTTGTGCAATGCATTTAAAAATCTGTTGATACCCTAAAAACAGGCCTTTAGCCTTGGACGGCTCTAAATTTCCAAATATATTTATAAATATTGTATTTATCCATTTTCTCAAGAATAACTTATTATTTATTATTGACCGGAGACTTTTGATATTTTGTTTGCATTTGGAAATTTTCTTTCATTGTGTGCAAATAATGGTGTAGTGACCGTGATTGAAGAATGATAGGCTTTTTAAGCTACATATAGCTTCATAGTTGCTCAGATTTAATTAGGTAGAACGTATAGAATTTAGTATTTTGGTAGGTCTTAAATATTTCCTTCCCTGTAGCATCTTTACCGTAATGAAGACATTATGAGTCGTTACAATTGCATCGAATGAGTTGGTATTATATGTCGGGAGCTAAATATGTTCACGCAGAATGAAGACTATTGCATAGTTATTGGAATCAACTGGAGGGATCCATTGGAATATTAAAAAAATAATGGATCCTTACTAAAAACATTTACTCAGGAAAATACAAGAGAAAAAAATTTCGATTCTCGTCTGGGTAACCCATAAAGTTAAGAAAATTCAATAGCCTAGATTTTGTGTCAAAACCTGGTAAAATGAATGCAATTTTTAACATAGTTCTCATACATTTTGCAGTGAAGTAACAAAATTGAGACGTAGTCTTATCTTCCCTCAGCATCAGCTATTAAGTTGTTTTTTATTGAAAGTGTATTATTTTTCGTAGATAGTATAAAAAGAAACGCCTGGAATAAAAGTTAGGCAAAAACAGTTTCGATTTCTCGTTCTCTTTCATTTAGATATCACGCCGGTTGGAATCCATAAATATATACGCTTTTCTCCTATCAAATACAATCAAATATATACCAATATTATATGTTATACAAATCTTTCAATGTTCTGACACAGATTTCGACACTTAACACTATTTAATTCTCAAAGTGTATACTCACTACACACTGTAATCTTTATACACTATGCCATTCTCATTCTTAGGTTATTAAAAAATCTGTTGGTACCCTAAAAACAGGATTTTGGCCTAGTAGGGCACCTAACTTCCAAATATGTTTATAAATATTGTACGAATTTATTTGATTTTTAGAGGAATAAATTATTGTTATATTTATTACCTGGGATCTTTATTACTATTATTATTATCATTATTTTAAACGTGGGTCAGATCATTAAATAATTAGTGGAACATACAATATCAATTAGGCTAGGGTGAATTTTAGGAGCATCTAATACTGAGGAATATGGAATATGAGAGGTGCGGGTGCCCTCTCCAAGAAATTTTTTTAAGATAAATGGTTCAAAACGGTGAGTTTTACGGCTTTCTGAGTGGTCGCAGAAAATCTGGAATATTCTGGATTTTTCTTCTTAAAAACCGAGTAATTGCTTTTTAGTTTTCAAAATAGCCCCGTGATCCTTATAACTATTTTTTTGTTTTACATTTGTTGCTAGAGTCAGGTTGTATGCTAAATAAAGTTTTTTTTGTTTTTTCTTCTGTAAAATAATCTTTTATATAATGAAATACCTTAACACCATTTGAGCAATACATGTAACAATCTGTTTTTACTCAAAATTTTTTTTTATTAATCCTTACACTATTCTATAAGTAATGTTTATCCAATTAAGTAAAATGGATTAAATTTTAAAATTTCTCTGAGTTCTGTGGGGGCGATTTATACCCCAAAACCTCTCCTCGCTGCGCCACTGATATCAATGTACCTGTGATTACTTTTTTGTTGAATAGTTCCACCAAATATCGCCATCTACCTTTAAGTTTGCCTTTTCCTCTATTGTGGCTTTACGTTGTCCTTATGATAGAAATTCTCACGCTAACCCTACGTTAGCTTCATAGTGTAGCTTTCGACGAACCGGTCTTTATACGTAAGCGGTCTCGAAAACATATCTTCGGAATGATTTGCTCCATTCCGCATTACAAAGCCTAACGGGTTTTCGGTAGGTACTCGCGTTACGCGCGATAAAGTGCAAGAAATTCCAGAGGGCGACCCCTTGAGTGACTCGATTTATCTGACGCCTCTACCTCTTGCCTACAATCCCTCTTCAAGACAATGAGACTATTCCAGGAAACGCTCCGCGGAGTCGGACGGGACGACAATTGCGCAAGTAGGCTCCTCGGTGCATTTACGGCTGTCATAGTGGAACGGCGGTTATCTAATCTTTCCGATCAACGTCTGGAGAATGAGACCTCCACTTGAGACGTAAGTGATTTCCATGTGTTTCTAAAGTGCCTTCCAATGAACATTTCCTCCCCTGCCTCGAGGAAACTCCTCCCAGAGAGTAACTGATATGAGTTACCTATGTTTTTAAAGACTTGGGTTTTTATTCAAAATTTTCTACATTCCCGTATTTTATAACTCGGGTGATGAATATCGTATTATAACCATAGCTTCATGTGGAGTAACTCTAAAATGTAACGCGAGACGTATGAAAATTTAAAGTCAATGGAAATTTAAAGTAGTCATTAATTTATGGTATGTACTGTATTCATTTCAAAAGCATGAAAAATGATTCGGTGAAAAAATAGCGGCACTTTGTGAACAATGCATCGGCAAAACATTATAAAAATTCTGATTAGGGCTAACTAGCTCATTTAATTTATCCTATAGACTGATATTTTGAACCGGTGGGGGTAGGGCTCAACCCAGATTAAGCCACAGGAATGTCACTCATTCAGGGTACGGAATTCAGTTATTTGCACTTGGTCATCTCTAGGCATGAACTACTCCCCAAAATGCCTTGTCCTCTGACTAATAATAGGTATTTAGTTGTTACCCTGTTTTCTGATTCTCCGCAATCCTTTTGCCGTACAATTGTTTTTGAGAGAAAATGAAATACTTTTCTTGGTAACTAAGCTATTTCAAAGTTGTCGAAACCCTGGTCGGTATTGAACGTTTTTGAGTGTACTCCACAGCTTATTTTATATTTGTGCACAAAATTGTGGTAGCGTATAGGTTAGAGCGCTTGCCTGACTGACCAAAGGGTTGCGGGTTCCAATCCTGGTTGAAGCTGAGTGGAAAGTGGCCCAGGGAAAGGAAATGGCACCATTGCCCTGACTGAGAGAAATTCATACGCCTTTCGCTGAGTCTGGAGGGACCTCTCCCCTCCATACCAATCTTCGGTGCGAAATTTCCACGGAGAAAAAAATCATTCGCCTTGACCGGGATTCGAACCCGGTTCTCCCAACAGTACACAGAGGGGAATGGCGTCTCGGTAACCTTCACTGACTAAAGCACTAGAAATTGGGGGGTCCGGGTTCGAATCCCGGTTAAGACAAATGATTTTTTCTCTGTGGAATTTCCGCACAATTTCTGCATTGCAGGTGATTCAGTAAATGTATCACCGTGGATAGCCCCGGTATACTTAAACCAACCTTCGGGTTGAATCGCTGAGTGACTTATATATTTCGTATTTCGTCTTTACGTTTCAAGCGAATTTAGGACAACATTGTCCTCTCTTACAATTAACTTGATTGACAATCACAAACAAACATGCCCTGAATGGTGGTCAATCCACCCAGGCGGGATTCGAACCCGCGACCTCTAGGTTAGCAGTCGGGGACTTTACCCCGGCGCCAACGAGGCCGGCTATATGACGTATAACTTGAAAATCGTCGTGTAAAACTGTCAAGTTGGCTATCGAATTGTATTAAAAATTTCATACTTGTAGTTGTTGTCGAATTCACGCCGGAATGCAGTTACGCGACGACGATAGTGTCGATTCCTTCCACTCGTTGATTGGCAGCCGATGCGTCTACTCGATTGGTGGAACGAATTGCGCCTCTTATCTGTCTCCCTTCCCCGTTGAAGAGCTTATCCCGACTTTTATGGTTCATAAGTTGGCCAATCCACTTGAATGTCGATTCGGAATCCTTATATCTTACGAGTCCCACTTTCAGTTGACTCGTGAGTTCTTACAAGAGGCCACTGGGGTGTGATGACTTATTGCGGAGTTGCATTTCATGGTTTTCCACACCGCATTACGTTTATTGATTCCTTAAATCTTTCATTCACTTATTACGGTTCAATCGAGAGGTCAGTTTGATGTCAATTAATTAATCTTTTAAGGTCACCCGCGTCTAGTGGCTTCAAGTTCAACGTATTTTACCTCCTGCTGGGGACCTCTTCAGGTCAGGACTAAACCCTGACCTGAAGAAGTCCCCGGAAGAGGGGAAGAAACGTTGACTTTTATGCCACAAGACGTAGGTAAACCCAAAAATTCTATTTATTATCAATGTATGGACCGCGTAAGTTTCAACAACTTCAATAGGTCAGTAAATCATTATTTCTGTTGAACAACAAACACGGTCGACCTTCAAGAAAAAAATATGGTCTTGTATTTCAATGAGTACTGAAGTGAAGAAGAAGTCATTTCACTTGTTATTCACGAAGAATCCTTTTCTTTGAAACGGGAACTGTAATTCTAGTGAAAGTGTTGCTATGAAGAGTAAACAATCACAGTTACCTAAAATGCAGGATCGAACAAGTACCATAATTATCATCATCTTTTAAAATTCACATCGTGTTCTCATAGTCTTCCACGAAATTTAGGGTAGATCGGTTTCGTTTATGGATAGAATGTTTTTAAACTGCTCAACTCCGTCAGCTTTGTCAACACTTTTTTTGCGAAGCAATGGAAGTAGTGTTATTCGGTGTTGATAAGTAATCAAGTAAAAGTAATTGAATTGATTGTAACGGTTTTTTGCAGTAATTTGCTCTTTTAACGATTGATTTTTACGAAATGTAATTTTTATTTGTAATTCTCACGGTGAAAGAGGAATCGTTACTTTCGTTGTAATTGTTACTTGCTCGTAATCGACGATTTCTTCATTAATTTCACTGTTTATGCCTACTGATAACTTAGTGTCCCGGAATTCCATAATTTGCTTGTTTAGGTGTAGCCTTTCTTATGTTGCAGCCAACTGATGATGAGAGCAAATGATGATACTTCATGTGTTGTTACAGCAGATTTAATTTTATGTATAGCTAGTGAAATGGTAACTATTATCAATTTCTATGACACGATAATTCCTCAATTTTAGTCCAATATTCGGCAATTGCCGGGTTGTCTCTAGAGTATACAATCTTGAAATAAGCAATTGTACTTAAATGTATCCGTAACTTTACTAATCACTTTTTGAAGTCACTATGTATTCGTAATTGATTAATTTTTTTTTACGAAGTGCGAAGTTTAAGAATTGGGCCCATTTACTTTTTCTCAGTACTTTTACCAACGCTGTTGTTACTTAACCGTGAAACCTCAAGTGATCCAATATCGCCTCATAAAAAATTGCGTCGCGAAGGAGCTTTCATGTATTCTTGTCATGCTCTAGTAAAAGGGAAGCCAAACGTGAGGAGACAGAGTAATGCTGAGCCGAACAGTTGAATGTTGCTCGCCGCTTCTTTCCAAGGCTACGGAAAGAGATCGCTACGGCGAAGGTTATGCACGAAACAAATTTTTTTTCCATGAGCGGTGGGAGTGTATTTCGCTTGGTTACGCAATCACTGAGACATTCTTGAGTCCCCCAGTCTCGCGTGGGTGGGATTAAAAAATCCATTTTAATCACCGATGCATGAGATTATGGAGGATAAGAGGCGGTAGACATTCCCCATGAGGGTCAGAATCAATACTAACCGCATGGTGTGGTATTTACTTTGTTAAGGTATTATACACTTGCGTTTGAGACGTTAAATACTTAAAATGAAGAAAGGGAGTATTAAATATGAAGTATGAGCAATGGAAAAGTTTAGGGGAGAAAAAGTTTAGGGGAGGAAATTGCAATTAGTGATGGAAAAATCCCGGTCAAAATCGATTTTTCGATCAATCGATCTTTCATCGAAACGAAAAGCTCGACTTTTCAACAAAAATCGAAATTTAAACCAAAAGATCGATTAATCGAAAACAATCGATGGGTCTTTGAAGAAATTCAGTTTGCATAAACGCAAGTTTATTATACGTTCGGAAAACGCTCAAATACACATTTGAGATGCAAAAAAATCACAAACAATGTACTCAGTATGCATGCGTGAATTATTAGTAGTAAAACTATACAAATGCTTGTTAATAACACTTAATCACAGAGTATGTTAACCTTCCCAGAGTAACGTTCTACATATTTTATAGCAAAGTTTACTTTATTTATCGACGTATTAAGACATAAATCGATATTTTTCGGGTGGTTTGTCCAGTATCGCATAAAAAAACCTGCTTTAAGGAAGCGAATTTCCAAGAATTGCTATTTCCAAGATAGAGAGCACAGGCAGGCTGTGTTTTTGGGACTGTATTTTTTATTTTTTGAAATTTTAATGAAAATGACACGAACTTAAATAATAAAAAAAATAAGAAGAGAATGCACAAAAATTTTGACACACATATACACAGGGTGTCCCACTTATCTTGACCACCCGAAATAACTTTTTGTCCAGATGCAAATTCAAAAATGTGTCAAGCAAATGTTCATTAGCCGTCAGGGGGACATTAATCAGCATGATTGCCTTCCTTGTAGCTTTGTTATTTACAAAGATATGAACAGCGATATGTAATTTTTAAATGGCTCTCCTAAAGACTTATTCAAAAATGTAGCACAGTGGACCATTAACACAAACACAGCGTTATGAAAACATAAGAAACTCGTCCACTTACTGGAGTTAGCTGTAAACAAATAACAACCAAGTCAAAACATAACAGAAAAGTCACTTTGAGCCCGGGACCACAACCGCGTCCACTTACTGTAGTTAGCAGTAAACAAATGACAACCAAGTCAAAACATAACACAGAAGTCACTTGGACTCTCCTGTACTACAGTACTGTACAGTACAGTACATGACACAGTTTTGAATTTGCTTCTGGACAAAAAGTTATTACGGGTGGTCAAGATAAATGGCACACCCTGTATATGTCAAACTTTATGTGTATTATCTTCTTTTTTTAAATTATATTATTGTAAAAAAACTCGTAACATTTATTTATGTAACAATATTGTATATCATTGTATTTTATATTGTTCTCATGTTTTCATTCATAGCCCTGATGATAGTTTTAAATAAACTGAAACGTTGGCAAACAACTTTTTTGCATTATATACATTTGACCTATACTCCAAGAATCATTTTACCATTAAGGTTAACTGCGTGCGTTCCATAGCTTTTAATGCATTAATGAGTTATTACCAAAATTTTTACCGAAGCGTTCGCATGAACCCTTATGGGATTATCAATGTTTTGGTCAAAGTAGGCGTGGCTTATCCTACCCAAGCACCCCCATTCCGGCCACACTGCGCTCCACGCTTGGAACCAGTGGTGCCCCCTCCAATATAGTTCATCCTCGTATTTTGACCAGTGGCGGCTCGTGAGTCAAATGCTGCGCGGGGCACACCCTCACCGTATGCGGGGCGGGCCACTGGAGGGTCAAAAGTTTTGAATATTTTGTGTATATTAGGGAGTTTTTAAGGCAATCTAAAGACCACTAATACACAAAACAATCACTAACACCAAAACACTAACAATCACTTACTCGATTAACTCAGCTAAAACTAGGTCTATTCACATTGAAACAATTTACACATGATAAGTCAACTGGTCACCAAAACAAGGTATTCTGCAACACCGAGATTATTCGGCCGCCGGCCGGTGCGGCGATGTCAACTCACTAGATACGTTGCTCTGCGCATGCTCGGGCGGCGTCCCAAGACTTCCATAAGGCACAAGCTTAGATGAGTCATAGCACCAGCAGCCCCCACCACTACCACTCTTCATATGACTGCATGGTGATGGATTGGGACGTTCTGGCCAGCGCCCCGCGGCTACAAATGCGAACTTCTCGCGCTATTTTTGCGTGTTTTTCCTACATTTTCGATGTGTGCGATTGAAAAAACAACTTCATTAATAGGTATATAGTTACAATTGAATCGGTATTTAATTTTTTTTCCTTTTTCAAATCTTTGGCTGGGGCGGCGTCCGAGAGTCCTGATGGGCAAGCCGCCGTAGGCACTGATTTTGACGAGCCAAAGCTGGCGAGTTTTTAGCCGGGGAGTGCGGGTTCACATCCGGGTGATGCCCCCGAACGCTGAAAAGTCGATTCATTTGGCACGCCACGTGCGTGAGAAAAAATCTAAGGGCGTCGGAAGGAGAACGGACGAACTCATCGACTTGAAAATGTGCGAATTTCACACGCATCAGGACAAGGCGCGAGTAAACCAACCTTTAGGAGGCTGATCACCATGTGTGTGTGTATGTGTGTGAGAGAGATTGTGCGGAGCGTGAACTAGAACCGCTTTTAAAACAAAGGAAGAATCGACTGCGGGCTCTTCCCGAGGCCTCAAACATTCCCATCGCCCGCGGCGCAGACCGAAGAAAATGATTGCTTGGGAACCGATTCGCGAAAAAAGAAACAAACCGCCGGCCGTAGGCGTGAATGCTTGGTTTCCAGCCGTGGAGTAGAATTTCCTGCCGAGCCAACGTCTGAATGAAAGTGATTCACTTTTAAGGGGGAATGAATGAAATTAATGACGTCTGTGACGGCGTGCCTGAGTCAGTATCAGAGATATTTTGTGCATGCATACTTTCTTTCATTTGTTGATTTCTTCAATTCGTACCTGGTAATGATAGAATCGAAAATAAACTTATTCATCTTCCACACAGTGTTCATTAAAAACTCCACCGGTTTCGACCTTTTCAGGTCGTTATCAAGAGTTAACAGAAGTTCTCTGTGGTAACAGAAATACCGTGTGGGATGTAACAATGTTTATTTTTGATTTTATGAGATTTTATTTAGAAATACATATCAATTCATATCAAGAGAAAATACTTTACACTCTATTTAATTACGTTAAGAAAATTCTTATGAAGTATGAAGTTTCCTTTCCTATTTCCCGACTGAAATTAAATCCTGGAAAAATCATGATCAAGGGTTACCATAGTATTAATACTCAGCCTAGTTTTGTAAAGGATATTCATGTCCTGTCCTTTTGTGGCATATCAAATTTAGGTTTACGTATTTTTATAAATGTAGTAAATCTCATTATAGTATTCAAGTGGCAAGTTTGATCGTTAAAACATTTTTGGCACTGGAATTTAAGAACAATAGTGAGACAAAACTGATATTTTCATTATGTTTTTTGAATTATTCCAATATTAATTTGAGAATTGCAGAGCTCTCCTATGTTTATTTTCCAGGATGATGCTCGTTCGAATAAAGCTTACGGAAATTAATCGTTAATTGAAAATTTAAAATTATTGAAAAGTACATTGAAGGTTTCAAAATTAGTCGTTAGTAAAGACATGTTGATATAGGTAGTAATGCTTTTGTAGATGGTCTTATCAATGTTCTACCGGTACCAATCATCAATAAATGATGTTGCGGTGACTAACTTTATTTTAATCGACTTCGTGAGCAAGCAAGTATGTACAGCAAGTTTACTTTCTTTCATTTGCTGGTTTTTTTTCTGCTTGACTTTAGTTTATAATTTTGAATCGTAATTTATTTATAAATTTATATGCCGCTGACAATAGTTAATTATTTTATGCATAATTCCTTTAGATATTCAACAAAAACTCATGGATAAAAATATCGTACATAAATGATTGTGCATTTATTTTTTTCTCATATTTATATATTTATTGTTACGAGGGTGAACAATAATTTCCGATTGAAAAATAAAAAGTAAAAAAAAAACTGACGTGATACTCTAGGAGTAATTATTTTTTTATTGCAAACCATTATTTTATACACAATTCCTTTTAGTATTAAATAATAATAACTCATGTATTAAAATATCGCACCATATTATCGCAAATATCACAGGTTATTAAGGTTTTATTTAGACATGTACCTCAATTCCCATCAAGAAACAAATTTTTTATAGTCTAATTTATTACGATCCGTAGCTTCAAGTCGCCTGTGAATAAAACTTTGGTAAATCCTAAATTATTTCATAAATAATTACTTTAAGTATTTAATAATAATAATAAAATAATAATAACAACTTATGTATGAAAATATCTCACTAAGCTACATAGATGTATAGTGGATACATGATCTATTTGTTTAACAATTAATACAGAATTACGCCGCCTTTAAAAGGGAACAATGATGATTATATAACCATATTCGGGTGATAAGGTTGACGCGAAATCAATCATAGGAGACGGTGACAGTTCCTTGAAGCGCAGTCGACGATGGGGAAAAGTGGATTGCGCGGCGCGCCATTCCTTTTTGATTGAGCCCTCTCGACCGCTCGTGGTTTGCCGACCGGAGAGAAGGCCCGCAGGCCTTTGCGATCGTGCCTCGCTATCGGATTCCAAAGATTCTTTTGCAATCCCTCGGATTTTTCGAGCGAAGGGGAGTGCTCACACACAGGAAAGTCATTCCGCTAGCCGAGTGGCGGCATACGTGTAAAGGTCGAGTCACTCGTTCTAGAGAAAAGGACGGCGGAAGTTGTGAACGCCTCCAAACTGGCGCTTAATATTGCGGATTGAAACATTTTCGTAATGCGAATTATTATTAATCAAGTATTCTATCTATTAAGGTAGGTTTGCATGGAGTACTTGAGAAGCATTGTGGCAGACTCACCTTCCTTCGTGTACTTCCCTCTAAAATTCACAGTAAAGGTACCTCACTTACTTTCTGTCTAAAAATCCTTTTCTCTTCACTTTGATAATATTATTATTTTTATTAAAGTATTTAACTAATTAAGGTAGGCTTCCATGGAGTGCTTAAGAACGATTGTAGCAGAATCACCTTCCTTTAAGTACTTCCCTCTTCAATTCACAATAAGACCTATTCCCTTTCATTCTATCAAAAAACCATATTCTCTTCCTTCCTCTCCCTCGTTTACCTAAAATTTTACCCCCGAACACTGTTTTCAGCATCCCTTCCTCGCTAAGTAATCGCTTTATCAAAACCTTCTGACTCCTTCGTATCTCATTTGAAAGCCGTCTTTCGTCAACCACCATGTCCAGAACTTCGTCGTTGCGAGCGTGAAAACAGTGAAGGATGCTGCGTTTAAACTTATAACACGACATCATACGTTTCTCGTACAAAATGAATATATTGTAGAGTAATATATTGTATTCTTATGAAAGTATTCTACCATGATCGGTACTTAAGAAGCATTCTAGTAGCCTCCCCTTCCATCATGCACTTCCCTTTTCAATTCACAATAAGACCTGCTACCTTTCATTCTACCTAAAAATCATATTCTTTTCCTTCCCCTCCCTCGTTTACCTAACATTCTTCCCTCTAACACTGTTTTCAACATCCCCTCCCCGCTCAGAACTCGCTCCATCGGTACCTTCTATCTCCTCCGTATCTCATCTAAAAGCTGCCTCTCCTCCCCCACCATGTCGAGCACTTCGTCGTCCCTCCTCCTCTTCGTCTATTTCACCCTATCCATTCTTCTCCATATCCACATCTCGAATGCCTCCTATCTTCTCTCGTCCTCCCTTCTCGTCTATGTTTCCGCACCATAAAGAACTACACTTTAGAACAGACTCTTCTATAACATATTCTTTAAACTCCAACGTATAACGATTCTCTCATCAGCTCTTTCCTGTTCATGAACGCCTCCTTTGCTAACGCAGTTTTCTTCTTCATGTTCTTACTGCTGTATCCGTTTTCTCTGATGTGCTTCCCAAATAGTTGAATTACTATACCAGCTCAAGTTTTCCCCCCTGATGATGCGCATAATCCTTCATAAATAAAGACTATGGTTCAGTGGCGTTGCCAGTGGGGATTCGGGGAGTCCGGATCCCCCCGATATATAAAACCACAATTATTTTCTTTCATAAAAGGAAAGAAAATATTGAAAAATCCTGAGTTTACAAAATATTTCTATTTAAAATAATGTTTTTTCGATTATGAAAAGTTTAAAAATAAG
Organism: Ischnura elegans; assembly: GCF_921293095.1. Taxonomy (NCBI): domain Eukaryota; kingdom Metazoa; phylum Arthropoda; class Insecta; order Odonata; family Coenagrionidae; genus Ischnura; species Ischnura elegans. The sequence goes on along the minus strand of NC_060255.1, from coordinate 16,734,087 downwards.
TTTAGAACCCTCTACTTAGTACCCGGTTTTTCGAAAATTTCCCCCCGGGTTTTGGATCCCCCCGAACAAAATTCCCGGCTACGCCATTGCTGTTGTTATTAAAAGCAATCTATTTATTAAATGAGTTAAGGTAGGTTTTGAAAGAAGCTGGCTCTCAGTGCTAGCTTTCATCTTCACAGGGCTTGATTCTCTGATTCTGATGTATTTTTATTTTGCTCAGCTTTATTCCCTCTATTCACCCGTTGTTGTTTTCTACTTCCATTCTCCATTTACCTGGCAGACTTTCCTCTGGTGTTTATATAAATTGCACTAATTCATCCTTTTAAATTATATGAAATCCAAGCGATTGTATTTAGAAATGTGGATTATCTAGAAGGAGGAATTAGTGTCATTTATATAAAGCCACCATGTCCCGACCCAAACCATCCATTAGCATTGCGTGGTTCAGTTAGGGTTATGCCCAGGTGGGTTGGGGTCGGGGCATGGTGTTTGTATGAATTACACTTATAAAAAAAAAAATAAAATAAAATAAAAGAGCATGAAAATATGTTACATCTAAATAAAATCACAAACATAATGAATGCCCACATGATCACTTTTTGTTTACATTTTTTCCATCTTTTTCCTTTTTTTAGCTTATTCTCCCGCTTTTCCGCTACAAAACTGATCATTTTCGGATTCTGGACATTGTCCTGAGTATATCAAAAGTAACAAAAATGGAAAAAAGACACGTGTCATGAAACTGCATAATTACCCATATTTCACCTCATGTCAATTAAATAATCATCTCTTAATGGAGTTACGTAGCTTTCCTTTCACCTTGTTCCCACGTCGTTAAGCACCAGAACTACATGCAGATATTTTACCTCGTCCGAATCAGTTTCTTTTTAAGCACCATATCATACGAAGCTCTATTCGTATTCATTGCGTTCGACGGTCGAAAATGGTAATGGCCGGGCCGTAAAATATAATTTTGCTTTTAACCCAGGCGTATTTCTTATCGTAATTGTGGTACATGTTTTGATAGTTAATGGCTCGGCGGATAAATCTCATTTTGCTTTTAACACATGCGTTGTTTAAGAAAAACCAGGTTGTAACTACGTAAAGTGGTTGAATTGTAATGGTGATAACTGAATTTACTGACATCGTCAATACTTAGGCGGTAAAATCTAATTTTGCTTTTGGTTCATGTGTCATTTAAGAAAGGAGAGGGTTGTAAAAATATAATGTAGTGGAATCATTATTATGGTGCCTGTCTTTACCGACATTGTTGATGCCTATGCGGTAAAACCTAATTTTGCTTTTAACTTATGCGTTATTTCAGTAAATAACCAGGTAGTAACAATTCAATTTAGCGGGATCATGATTGTAGTACCTGACTTTGCTAACATTGTTAATGCCTTGGAGGTAAAATATAATTTTTCTTATAATGCAATCGTTATTTAGGAAAGTAAGCAGGTTGCAAACCATTTAATGTAGCGGAATCATTATGATGGTACCTGACTCTACTGAAATTGTTTCTGTTTGTAACTTATTTTAAGATGTTGACGATCGAATAAAGTAAATTTTTTGATGGAATTTAAAGCCACATTCTTTAAATTTGTCGTTAATAGGAGCAGCTACGGTATGTTTCCAGTCAAAGTCGTGTTTCAGCGACGATAGTGATGACCGTCAAGGTATGAGATCATTTTCAAGGGCATTTGCGTGGGAGGAAGTCTTCGCATCGACAAATTAATGTCAATTCAAGTCCGTCGGGTGCTAAATTATGGACAGACGTTGATGTCCTCGACCGAGGCGACAATGCAGCTCGCCGGCGATAAAAACTGATAGTCCCTTTTCCCTTATAACTTCGTAAGCATTTACGTCTATTCCTGCCAATCCAGTACACGAGAAACATACGGCGAGAATCGCATTATCCTTTTGAATGACGGTTACAGGGAGGGGGATAGTTGTAAACATGACCTTGAGTCAGATATTTAGCTTTGAAATATCAGGGGGGAAATTTTCTATTGCCTCATCGTTGGTTTTTAAAGTTTCTCGTCGCATTGGTATTATTTCTGACTGGACACTTTGTCGCATGCATTCACGCTCAAGATAATTTCTTGGGCGTGGTGATTATTTTTTGTCTATTCAACCCGGAAGGGTTACTTATTGCTTGAGAAATAATCAGAATGCGTGCCTGTTGGCTCTAGCCCATTGTGAGGCAAATTTGAATTGAATTTCCCCCGTTAATTCCAGAAAAAAAACTGTCCATATGTCGCCATTATTTTCTCATATTATCAATCAAGAAATCATCTCCATTATTATATAAAATAGGTACTAAAGATGACTTCAGAACATGCCTGAATAGCTCTAAAACCTATTCACTTTCAGGACTACAGTTTCCGTCAGAAGGACCCTGTCATACCTAAACCTCCTCAACATACATCAAGCTCGTTACAACAGGTACCTAAATTCCTTCCTAATTATAGCATCCAAGTTCTGGAATTCGCTACCCCTCCCCAATAAAATGCTCCTTCATCCCGGAATCATTAAAGAGCTCATGTGTGCGAATATTTAAAACCGTAGCAATGCTGTATTGAAAGATGTAAGAATCTGTGCGTTGATGATTTTGATTTTGTTTGATTATCTGTATTCAATTAATCTTGTTTTTATGTTAAGCTTATTTCATATTGATTGTATTTGAATGAATATGTGCAGCATATCGTTTAATATTTATGCAACGGCAAAGGAAAAATAGTTGAATATATTATCTAATAGAATTTTCTTTTTTTATTAAAAATAACTCGCAAGCAATGAAAAATGGAAAACACCCCAACTTTTCCGGCTGTTGTTTCTCAATATCAACAATTGTATTTGGATAAAAATGTTCTATGTACTTAGGTTTTTGCTTATCGGTTTCCCAGAGCATCAATGAACCATTTAATTATTGAATATTTGACTAAACTTAGCACTGGCCGTGGCAATATTTGGAAGGAGGTCGTTGGATGTTAACTGAGAAAGTACTAATGCACGGTTGGATGTAAATTCATTCGTTTATGGTTTAAACAAATGAAAAACTTTGTATTTAAAAGTTACACAGCTTCTCTGAAAATGATTTACACCACTCATTTCCATAAGGCAGAATTGATACTCACCAGAGCTTAACTCCGAATTTGAGGGTATATATTTCCAAAACTGGTGTTGCGACCTGGAAGCCAAGAAGAATTTGAATTAGAAATACTTATCTATGAGTTTATTTCTGTATAAAAATTAATTTTAAATCATTAAATTCAACGATTAAAGTTAAAAAATTAATTTTTAAGACCAATTATCGTGGGGTTGAAAAACATTTTTGTATCTTATTAAATATGCCCTTTCCCTTGGGCTACAACCTTGTCGCGGTGGAAAGGCTTGCGCGTTCCTATGACCCCTAGAGCTGCGCTGGCGGGATTAATTCGCAACTATTCCCGGTAGGGCCACCCATGCCAGATAGGTCGAAGGGTAGGAGCCAGACGAAAGGTAGTCCACGTGATGGTGTCACGAGAAAAACACTGTTGGAATGGAAGTGGGAAACCCTACCAACTATCTCATCCCTGAAAACCTGGAGTTTGATGAAACTATCCTCGGATGGAATCGCGGGACCCAGCCCTTAAGGGCGGGTGTCGTAGGTGGCAGCGAGGTTGGCAAGGTCCTCGGGGTCCTTATCATGCGAAATCCTTGCAGAGACATACCATCATCATTTTTTTCAGCAGCAGCGTCCAAAGACGGGGATAAGAAGACCAAGAAGGTGGAGAAGAAGCAGGCATCGATGGATGTAGGGACGAGGAATGTGAGGACAATGATGAGGGCGGGTAAACTAGAAAATATCAAAAGGGAAATGGAGAAAGGAAGGATTAATTACTGTATTCATGAGGTCGCCCGCGTAAACCCTATCTCAGCATATTCATTCAATATTCACACCTTAGAGCAATCACGTAATAAGGTGCCTTAGGGGGCTGCACAGTGAACAAAAGTATTACCAACATTGAAACCCCAACTTCAGCATTGTTATACAAAATGTAGGCCAATCTCGCTGGCGCCGCGCCGCGGGGGTAAAGTCCTCGCCTGCCAAACCGAAGGTCGCGGGTTCGTCGCCTGGGTAGGTTACTCCTTCCCCGAGCGTGGGCGTTTATGATTGTAAATCGTTAATGAATGTTAGAATTCCGGAATGTAAAGGCCTTTTAATGTGATGTTTTCGGGGAGGTTAAGATAAATAAATGGAATGGAAAAGGTTAGTAAAAGAATTACTTATAAATATACCTCAAGCAAATCTTAATATTCACCTTCTTTGTGGGTAAACAATAAAAATGTATGGTACTTTTTCACAAAAAAATTGTGTTTGATTGTTAAAAATTGTTTCAAATTGTGCGAAAAAGCACCATACATTTTTATTGTTTTACAATGGATTTTCACAAAGTTACGCAATCGAAACAATCGAGTTTTTTCTTTTTGGGTGTTACATTCTACAAGATAAATATTCCGATCTAAATCAAGAACGATGATCCAACACAATCGTCGCTGTCAGCCAATCAGAGACTCGTTTGGGATTACGTGATCATTGACTTTGCCATTTCAATCTCAGCCCAATGCTCAGTAGCCTATTATCTCTCTTGTGTACGTTTACTCTTGAGTTTCACACTCAAGAATATCACAAGAATAGTTCCCGGGCTGGTTGTTTATAATTACTCGGCCTCCTTGAAGTCACAGCTTGAAGGCATTTGAGCTCTCGGCGCTGGACTAGTCCGCGAAGCGTAGACCATTCGGTCACGCACAAAGACCCCCACGGTTTATGGCCCCGTGGGGTTACATAGACGATGGCTTTTCCCGCTTCCCTTCGAGGAAACGCCGATAAAACCCGAGACATATAATGCTGGCGTGTGTGCTTTTCTTCTTTTTTTTCCCTTCTTCTTCTTCTTACCTGGAATGTTGCTTTGAGTTAAGGAGACAGGAGACGCCGATGGACCGTAATCTTTCCCTTAACCTTTTCCACTCCCTTCAAACTACACTTCCGTCCCGCTAGTGAATGCAAACGCGTCAAATCCAATGGATTGATAGTTTTCGCGTGGGAAGCTTCATTCCGTCAGCTTGCACATTGTCAACGCCCTCCTGGTCCGGCTAAGGAAAAGAAAGGCTGGCCTCCGTCTCGCCTTGACGGCATTGGACTGGAACCAACCCTTTTAACGGCTAGCGTTATCGGTATTTAAGTGGAAGCATCACTCCCGATCTTTTTGAATTATTTATCTGTTTCAAACGCATGCCATCAGCAACGTAAGATTCCAAAGGCTGTCTATTGCTGTCGACTAGTTGCAATAGCTATTGTGACTATTTCAAGACGAAGTACTTGTCTAGAAATAGTCGCGGATAGTCGTCGAAACTAGCCGACTGAAATTACCGGTTTGTGGAGCTGTGCTTTGTCATATTTACTTAGTCTATTACTTATTTCCACTAAGTAACACTAAAATCAGTTGATTTAAACCAACGCCGTTAAACCCATGCCTCCAAAAAATTAAGATTAAGAAAACTGTTTAATGCTCTCGACTATTTACATTAGATATTGCGTCATTTTCAAGAAAAACTCTTTGTCATGAAATAGTCGCCTAAACTAGTTGATAGAAATGAACGGTTTTTGAAACCGTTCTTTGTCGTGTTTACTTTGAGTATCACTTCTTTCCACTAAGTAACACCAAAATAAGGTGATATAATTCATACTATCAGCTTTTAATTTCAAGGTAGATAAAGTAGTCGCACGTCAACGTTTGCCTTTATCTGAAATTTAATAATTTTCCCTCAGTTTTTGTCTCGTTTGTAAAATTATAAGGTTTGATGCACAGGCAAAAGTTGTCAAAGATATGCGCTATATAGCCTGAAAATTTCAAGATGATAAGGATAAATTTTAAACGAGTAAGACGTCACAAAAAAGACCAGGCAAAAGGGCGTCAAAGGTTCTCTTAAAAAGCCTATAACCTCGTCGAAAAGCGTCGCTGCTCATCATCGCAATGACCCTTTTTCTGGAATAAAAGCTGGCGCTGGTGTACTTAAGATTTTCAGCATTTTATAACAAAAATATGTGACGGTAAATTATTGACAGAAATTTTTCTGTTCATTGTTGATATTGAGAAAACAACACCCCGTGCCGTGTGCCGTAAACTAGCGTGTTTCCATTTTTCATTGCTTTTGTATTTTTTTCTGCCTGCATGCACATATATGATTATTTTTAACGGGATGTCCTATTTTACTTTGCTACCTTGAAAGAGAAATTACTCTTCTTATTCGCGTGTTAAATTTCATGCAATTGCGTGTAAAAACTTTACGCAAAAATAAACGTTACTATTCCATACATTATACATAAAAAGCTCTACAGGTTTCGACCTTTTCAGAAATCAAGAGCTAAAAATGAGATAGAAGGGCTCCTCCTTTTTACCTCTTTATAATGACCTGAAAAGTTCGAAACCGGTAGAGTTTTAAAAAATAAATACTGTGTGGAATATATGAAAGTCTATTTTCGAATCTATCTTGTCACCATTCCACGAAGTTAACTTGTAAATCATTGATTAGTTAACGCAAAATCTTCAATTGCGCATAGAGGCCTCGGTGCCCATAAAGTCCTCGCCTGCCAAACCAAAGGGACGGGTTCGATTCCCGCGCGGGTAAGTTACCCTCATCTAGGGCGTGGATGTTTGTAGACGTTTGATTGCTAAATTTTATCATTAGCCCCAATGTAAAGGCCGAACAGTGCGGTTTTCGGTGGTATGGAAATAAATAGATTCCATATCTTCACGTTTCATATTCACAAGCATGTCTCTTTTGGAAAAACATTGACGCACGTGTAAATAATTTAATCCGCAAGCCACGGGAAAAACTTTCCGATAGCCAGGAAGAGGTCAGGTTCAACAATTTAACCTTAAAAAAAACTCTTCGGAGGGCTGTCTAAAATTGAAAAATGCTGAAACGGCTAATATGAAAGGATGAAAAAAAGATAAAAAGGAATGGAGGAGAGTCGCTGGCGTTCGCCGACGAAAAATCCCGTCTGTGGACTTAATTACAGGCGTCTGTTCTCCTCTCCTGCGGTTTTATAACACGCCCTCCCACTCTCCGGTTCTCGGTATAACTAACGCGCGCTCGCTCGAGAAACGCACGGTGTGTGGCGCCTTCCTCGGAATCCCACTTGCCGTTAAAAACCAGCAGAGTTGAGAATCGAAATCGGTCGATCGTTTGTCTCTAAAAATTCTAAAACAAAATTAAAACATTTGACCGTGTGGGCGGGTTGAATGATAAAAGACGAAAATTGTAAGTTAAAAGGTGAATATGAACAATACTTCCTTTTCCAACATAATCTTTTAAAAGATGAAGAGCACAACAGAGTATATGACGAAAGTAATAACACCCTATGGATGATAAAGTCAAATACGTAATGGGCTAACTTCATTTTTAATGTGGCTGTGGAACTTAGTCAAATGACTTCGTATCATGACAGCAAACATTATGTTGAATTGGAAATTGAAAAAGTGTTCCCATTGTTATTCCACAGGTTTCGTTACCAAGTTCAGTCGGCTTCAATGCTTGAAATGATATTTTAAAGGGATAGCCCTCATTATTCTTCGAATGATGGTCGGTAAAAAAATGACGACAGTTCGTTAAAGTCAATTGAAAGGAGATATTAAACGGTGGAGCTGTACAAACGTTTCTTTTCGACTTCGAAAACAAAAAAATGGTAGGTATAACGGTTCAGGATCAACAACTTAACAGTTATTTAGGTATCAGCATAAGTCTGATTCTGTGGAGCTTTTCCATAACGAAAATAAGAAAGAAAATAAGAGTGGTGCACAATAGCCGAAATTTGTGAGGGAATAAACTATAAAAGTTTCTTTTTAAATATCTCTTCCTGCGAAAAAAAGTAAAAATAACCTCGAACAGACACTAATTTTCATCCTGCTATTGATCAACTCAGTTACGTTAAGTCTACTGGTAACCTTAGACTCATACGCATCTAATTTTCGTACATTGTCATGATTTATAAACGATACTATGCGTTGAAAACTTAGTCGGACCAATTAAGTATCAGTGGATTTTTTGTTGTTAGTATGCATTTCTAAAAATGTCACTACTTTATTAAACTAATAATATAAGGTTAACATGGCTGGTAGCAAAATTATTCATTCATTTAAATCATTTATAATATCATAAATGAGAAGTGTCTGTTTCTCGAGCGAAGAAAATTGAATTTAGAGAGATAATTTAGATGCATTAAGAATGAACTTAAATTTGATGAATAGGGTAGGCAGATGAAGACAGCCAATGAGTAATATGGAATAGAATTTGGGGGATACCAAAGGAATATTGGAGAATTACAATAATTGGTGAGAAGTCTTCTTTGAGATGATGTAGAGGATGATGGCAGTCATAAACTCCTTCGGATTTGCTCCCAGAATTGACCGCGAAAGCTAGAGTAACATCGTAGAATACGCATCTGGAACCGAAAAATTTAATGCGTAATATAAGCAGGTTTCAATAGTGGCAATAGGGTTGTGGGATAATGTGAAGAGAAGGAGACTACAAAGAACTATAAAGGCTATTCCAATTTGAGTTCGTATTTTACATCAATATATTAGTGAGAAGTATCAACTGTGTTGATAACGTCATATTAAATAATTTACGGTGCTAAAATTATTGAAACGAAAAACTTTAATTCAATAGAATAGAATAAGAAGAATAAGGTAATCGACCATATAATGCAAAATATATGTCGTCCTTATTTTGAAGCTGTTTTTGTTGCTTTTTTCTGTTACCAATGTACTTCTTCGTAAAGAACCTGTGCCCAAAATTACATATAAATATTTTCAAAGAAATGAATTATTCCCAACAACATTAATTAAAGATGCTCTGCTGATAAACGACGAAAATACTGTAATTTTCGCCTGAAGAATTTTTCGTTGCCGTGTTGAAGAACGGTAACAACATGCCATGGAAATTTTGTTTAACCTTTTCGTTGCCATGGTGACGAACGGTAGCAACATGCCATGAAAATTTTGTTTAACTTTTTCGTTGCCATGGTGACGAACGGTAGCAACATACCGTGCTGCTCCATAGGTGATGGGACGACAGAAAGCACACACTTTTGTCTGTGGTCGCTGTTGGAGCTTACGTGTACGCGACGCAAAACCTTCCCACGTGACTCTCCATCTCGAGGCTTTTGTTTTTTACCTCCGCGTTCGCAGGAGAAAGTCTTCCCCCCCTCCCACTCCCTCCTTTCCCACTCGGAGCCGCCGTAACGACTGCACATTCCAAGGGAGGCTGCTGGAGGCCGGCATCAACTCCCCTTCCCTCCCACAAACCCCCCCCCCCTCTTAAGGGCAGAGCACTCTCCGCCCCCTCCCCTCCCCCGCACCATTCGCGAGTCACTGCCCGCCCTCCCACTCTCGTTAAACGGACGATTTTGACCAACTTTATTCGACGTCTTTATAGTAATAATGCATCGAATCCCATGTCAATGCTTTTTCCCGGGCGGTAGGCATGGATTGTGGATGGTAATTGGTGCATATGGTCGCTAGTCTTGTTTAAAGGACGATTTGGACTAACATTATTCGATATATTTATTTAAAAAATTCATGGTATCCCTTGTCAATGCTCTGTCTCGGGCGATAGAAATCGATTGTATGTGGTAATTAGTACATATGGTCGCTTGCTTCAGATTTTAAATGGTCATCGAAAAGCAAAATGTCAGCGAGTACTATGTGTGTTGACGGTCTTTGATTATAAATAAACATCAATGCATTTCGACGATTAGGGAGCAGTATGGCATGTTGCTGTGTAACTTCATGAAATATTAACTCAAAACGTTAATATTGGCAAATTTGTGTGTCACCCCTATTGGTCTACGACTCCTTATTTTATTTTTTAAATATTTCCTAGATGGTTAACCTCCCGCTAGAATTTGAAATAGGCCCAAAGCACACCAACTTGGGGATTTTGCCATATCATGCTGGGATATGCCGTGGATATATCCGCATGCATCTGCATGTTAAAATTTAAGACTGTCTTCAATATCCTTGAGGCGCATTCAGACATTATTTCCTGTAAATGCTGTAAAACCAATACTGGAAAGCAACTTTTCTCGGACAACTTTGAATCACTACTTATGATATCTTTCACTTACGGATGTATCCGCCTGGGCCATTTGTGTCCGTTGAAGAGAAGGTTTACTGTTAGAGGTGAACTTATCCCTTTTTTTGAGCTCCCTACCGTAAGTACAGCCGGACGAGTGAGTTTTCCTCGGCGCTAGCACTAAACTCTTACAATTTGTGTTTACGGCCCTTCAGGAATATGTGATGCAAGAGTAGGCTCCCCTCCTCTCAATGGATTTTTCGTTTCAACGTATCACATTGTTTGCCGTGCAAAATGATAGCCACGTTTCCTTATCGTCGCATCTTCATTTTTTTTCGATTTACGGGAAGCGTTTCTTGTGGAAGTGAAAATATAATGCCACAATGCCCTAGTATTTGGTCCTTTACTCTCCCACTTCTCAAGAATAGGTATTAATTGCTGAATTTTGGACATTTAATTGCTCTGTTAAACTACCTATTGTTAAACTTCGTCGATTACCGATCACAGCATAATTTATTTTGGAAACAGAGGTTCCAAAGGGGGCTGAATGTTGGCGTCAGGGTGTTCGTATTTCGCTCATTTGGCTGCCATTGGATGGAGCGAACTTTTCGTTTGTGTTTTGTTTGTCAATTGTTGGTGGTGACCAGAGAGTACAGATTGTTCCAGACGCTCACGTAACTTTGCTGAGTCAACTTGAACGTTTAATTTGCATTTACAATATAGTGCAATAATTTTCTTTGCAGTTGATTTGTCCTTAGTTTTTGCCTTCTCCTTAAATACAAAAAGATTTTGGGATATTTTTGGGATTTTAATAAGTATATTCTATGGTTCTTATATAAAAACCACTACTTATACCTAGTTTTGAACTTCTATGATATCAAGGATAGGTTACGATATCGAACGTGGGCATCAATTACTATATTGTGTACTGTTTTATGAGTGCCGATATTCTATTGTCTTCAAAGTACGAACTGATTGTCGATTCCTCAGCTCCCTTCCTCAATTTGTCCGATTTTCGATTCAATACGACTCTTCAAAAACTGACAATGCCTGTCCATTGCGAAAATGATTGTCAATAATCTTCAATTTTCGATGGATGTCATTAAATCGTCGATTTTATGGCATTACAATATTGTCGACCATGATCCACTTTTGACTTCATGAATGAATAAATGCCTAATATTGAAAAAAAATACATGATTGAATTGAAATGACTGGTAGTTGCACTTTTCCACAATTATTTAATTGTACGACGCTTTGGATAATTGTAGAAAGTCCAAGTACCTTTCATTTCAGCATGCCGAACTTCTACTGCATCACGCCTGAATCGGTTGAACATGATAACAATTAAATTTTCTTGTCAGTTACCATCCACCGTTTAGCTTTCAAGGTCCGTCATGTTTGGTCTTATCCAATGTCGACATTGATTAATTTGTTGGAAATCGATGAAGAATATCGACCAAAAAACTAGCCTTCCTTGGGAATACCATCCATTTCTGGCAACATGGATAGTTCCCCATCTACATACATATTACATTTCTCCCGCACATCAGAGCCCCAGTGTCATCTCCCAGCCATACCGCTAATATCAATTCCGTCAGCGTCCTTTCGTTTTCAAACGCCGCTCGTCTCTTACGTCAGACGCTCGCATGCCTTAACGCATGCATCCCAACCCTGCTCTTCAACTTGCTCGATATATGGAGCGTGTCTGAATCTGGGGGACGATACAACACTTTACACGCCCGGCAAAAGTTTTATCCGAGACAACACCGTCTCGGTGAGAAAGAAAATAAAATGTGTTTCTTTATTACTTTTCGCCTTCCTTGGACAAGGTTGAGGCTAACGATGTAAAGTAATGACATCTAATATCCTGCTTGGAGAAAATCTCGATAAAACATGCGTCAATATTATGGACGATCTTACTTAGACGCACAAAATCCATGTCAATTAATATTCCTAAGGCTTTCCTCGCTTTCCCACACAAACTGGTCTACTTTTAGTGTGTAATATTTTACCAATGGTCTCCAGAATTTCACTAAGTCTTACAGAGCGACGATTAACTTTACCTATGCTAGTATGTTTTCCGTAGTTACTATGTTACTAACCGGAAAAGGCTATATATTTCTTATGAATGTATCGTGTATTTTTTTGCGGAATGAATCTTTTACGTGGTTAGGTAAAACAGATGCTTTTCCCATCTGGAAGGATCTCGGGTGTGGAAGGAAAAATAAACTTATTTTATCGTCAACGTTCTTCCGGGGGAGAACTTACCAGATACCAGGGGAAGACAGGCCATGGAGGGGGAGGGAAGGTATCCAAACCGGGGCCCTGCGGTGCGTTAGTTTTATTAGTGCTGACCGACTGTTAGATTTTAGGGTAGACAAAAATAGAACAATATACGTGCTTTTGGAGGCATCAGAGGAAGTGAAACGGTTGCTACACGATATTTTAAATGGAACTATCTTCATCTGCACCTCTATAGCCCTGCGTTGGCCTTGGCAATTATATGCTTTCATTCAGTTCTTCCTCTTGCTTTCTCCCTCTATCTTGTAACTCTCATCGCCTTAACATTATCCTTCACATCTTTTTTTCCCTTCCCATCCCTTCGCATCCTTTTTTATGTCTTAATTGAATGTGTAATATTTGTGTCTTCTATGTACCTCATTAACTATGTTGTATTTTGCATGTAACATGACATTAGCTGTCACTCACAATCAGCAGGTTTTCGCAGGTTTTTCACGCCCCCCTTCTTGTGTGGGCGTTTTCCTGCAGTGGGTTTTTTTTGCTGAAGGATACTTCACTCTTATCCTCATGTTTTTTCCCACAAACAGAAATCTTTTTTCTCACAAAATTTTCACATATCTTTTTTTACATTTCACAAATAGTGTATATTGTATATGTTTTGTATTGAGAATGTTTAGCTACCGTTTTTAAATAGGTTTGCATTGATGCTAGGTTAGGCATTAGGTGGAAGAGGGGACTACTTAGTCTCAACCTCGCCAGAATAAAGACATAGTGTTATTATTATCCTTTAGCCATATCTACCGTGGTCTAGCCATTCGTCTAACCCCTTCTATGTTGCTATTAAAGTATTAAATTGGGTATTCTGCCCTTTTCCATTCTTTCTACATGGTAAAATTATGCCAGCCGAAGTGACTTGGAAAATCTAAACTATGTCCTTCCCTTCTGGTATTTCATTAAAATCCACATTCATTCTAATTCTCCAACTCTTTCCTTTTCTAATTGGGCCGTATTATTTAATTATGATTTTTCTTTCAAAAATTTTTAGGGTTCCCTAATCCTGACTTAATTATGTCCATGCCATCTCCATATGTTACAACTAGTATAATGAGATTTTTTACAGATCTTCAACTTTGTATTCCTTGATATAAGAGTTGATTTTATGGAGTGCTACATTCGTATATTAAGCGTTGTTTACTTCCGTTGCCCTTTGGTTGATCTCAGTCGATATTCTATTTTCATTTTTTCTATTTTTTTATTTTAAGTGTCACTCCTAGATAGTTAAACTCCATTACCTATTTAGTGTATCTCATAAAAAAACTTCTCACTTAAAGGTGTTCCTGCGATGTGGGGCGGGGAAGGTGATGGGGTCCTTGAGTGACCTTTCCGGCCCGGCTAGATGTGTTCACGGAGACCCGCGCTAATCGGAGATTGTGGGTACGTAAGTTCACAGCAGCGACTGAGCTACACAATGGACCAGTTCGTTTGTCTTTACGAGCGGCCTAATTGCGACGCTGTCTTCACCCTCAACTCTTCCCCGATACCTCATAAAAATCCTTTTCTTTCTTCCTTCGCGCTTTATCTCTCATAAAAGCATCAGATACGACTCGACTCTTCATACCGGGAGCATAAAACATTTGCAGAGAAGAAGAGGAAGAGTTAATTGAGGTTCGCTACCAGACTAAGCCGGCTATTATTAACGAAAGACTGTCTAGGTGTACAATGGCTTTAACTTCTGATCCGTCAGAAAAAGTGCTGTTATTTAGAGCTGTCTTCAGAGATCAGGTCGAGTGACGGAGCTGCTTTTATTTGTGCTTATCGATTATATCTTCGATTTTTCGCAACGTCTAACTTCCTTTTCCCCACATTAGGCTTTCCTCAGGCATTGGGTATGGTTTAACAGGTTTTGGCCTTATTTTACCTATTTTAGATGTAAACACGTGCATACTTCGGGTGGTGTCTAATTGTTATTTAAAATTGGAGCTTAGCCGGATTTTGCACCAGGTGGCTTTGTCGTGATATTTTTAATATGTTCAAGAAAGGTTATTTTCCTTAGAGATCTTTTTTAGGGATCGGATTGCCTCTCCGACTGTCCATCGATTTGATCGATGGGTTTTTCTCTTTAATAGGAATATCCACGAAAATCGTTAGCACATTAAATGCTGATACCGGGTTTCGCTAGTCAGTGGGCCCTTTCCGCTTCTATAGAGGAGAGGTGTTTACCCCGTCTAATCCCTTCCAACCCTATCCCTATCCCAGAGGCGTCGTAGGGCTCCTATCGCGGCGGCGCTTCTTTCCTTGTTCCTTCCCATCCAAACCCCTCCCCGGGAGCGCGGGCGTATACAGTACGGCCGCCGAGAGTTGTCCGTTGACAGATTGAAGGGGTAGGGGGCAAGGTTGCCAGGTAAGAAAGGGGAACGCCCACCTCACATGTAAACAAAGGGGATCCGTGAAGAAAGCAGCCAGAAGGGACGACGAGCGTGAAGGATCCAAAGGAAGAATCCTTTGTTTTGGCAATTCGCAGAAAGGGCTTGTTTTGGTGGCTCAGGCTTGTTTCAGTGCTTCATATGCATGTGACAACGTTGTATGATTAGGTTGTATGATTGTAAGTCTCCGACTTGGTACCCGGCCCCGGTGTGTTCAGAGGACCCACCTACATAGGAGTCCTGATCTCCTCCTATTTTATTTCTACGACCAGTGTTCGAACCGCAGACTGTGAGGCAGTTCGCCACCCTCCTCGCCATTATGCTCCTCTCCAAAGAGCTAATTGCGAGGGCTATCATTTTTTATCAACCTCCGATCGAGCGACTAATTGGCATGTTGGGCGGGAGGATTTATGTTGATGGGTGAACTACCCGACTGAGATTTTCCCGCGTGCATGCGCCAGAGTGACGCGCGCGGCCGAGAGAGGGCAACGTTTTCGCGCCTATCTCACATTTTCTCAAGGCCCTCAATGCGCCGTGGAGAGCCTACCCGAGGCAATGGCATGGCACAAGAGGATCTGGACGAGTTCCTCGACTGATGTGAAAATACACGAAATTTCGCACTATGTGGATTATGCTTCTGTACGGAAGAGAGGCATTGATAATGACAGCAACGGAGAAATCAAGAGTGGACTTGTATCAGTGGAAAAGGAATGCCTCAAAAAATTGCTAGTGATAAAAATTAATGCACTGAATGGTCGATGCCTTTAATTTGTAGAATTCCATTTTAAATTAGGTAAATAAAAAAACTTTGCTTCCTGCAAATAGGTTTATACGATTAACTTAGACGATTGAAGTTAATTTGTAGGAAAAAAATTATTTTCCTAACTTAAAATAATAATCAAGGTCAATATTAGCAATTTAAGAAATCAGCAACTCATTGTGTTGTAAATTAGTTCAAACACAGTTGTTTCAAGAAGTTTGAGGACAGGAAGGTCTACAGTTTGGTGTTTATGTATGCCTTCCATTTTATTTTAAGAAAATTGACGCAGGATATTCTATCTTTGACCTCCCTACACAATCTTAACATGTTGTATTTCATCCCAAGTTGAACCCAGCGTGTATAAATGCTTGAGTTAGGGAGAGTGGATCGTCAGTTTTCTCCCCACCCACCAGTCCCTTCAATATTTATCGGTCACTTCGCCCTCCTTCTCCTTCGTATGGAAATCGCCATTCCAATTAAAGAGCGAGGCTTCGAACTCTACCAGGGGGGTCATTGGCCAACTTTGGCTTTGGATTCGTATTTGGCAAAATGTACGAAAAACGTCACATGCTTAGGAAACGGCATTTATGTATTTTTGCTTGAAGTCTTCTCGCGAATTCCACCGGTTTAATTCGTTGTTTATCGCCAACGTTTGAACGGTCGACTCGTCCATCGTCAATAGGGCGAATGAATTTCCATTGTCGTTCACACCGATGACGATGGTCGAGTCTTCTGTTGAAACTTTGGTGATATACTGCAAATTAAACCGGTGGAAATCGCCAGAAGACATCTCGTAAATACTAGGAGAACTATCCATGTTATATATAAAATATAAACAACAAATAGTAATTTCCTTGCTTAATTTTATAACTCCACTACCGACCATGGTTTCAACGCTCAATGCCCTTTATTTTTTCTGTAATTTTTTCTTGAAAATGACGTTGTGCATCGAAACCATGGTCGGTAGTAGAGTTATAAATTAAGGTGTTGAAATTACCATTTGTTGTTTATGATTTATCGTGGATATATCGCATTTCCACCACTTCAAACCTGAAACGGTTTCATATTTACAACGGAAGTCCATCAAGTGTCACCACCAGAAGTTCAAATAAAGCTAGGTGATAGGAAATGGAATCACATGAGGTGTAGTTTTGGTTTCAGCTGCCAACGATCTGTACTATTCGAGATACTTGTGACCGAAAGTACCAAGGATACGCCTAAGTATACGCAACCCACAGTACAACAATGCACCGTCTGTGCTCTTCATCCTGGCATCCTGGGGATAAGGGATTTTTTGTGCGATGTGGGTTGCATAAATGTAGGCGTTCGGCTGTTACTTTCCGTCGCTAGTATTGAACGCAGGCGGCCAAAACTAAAACCATACCTCATGGGTAAGTTATACGTGAAAATCGCGTATGCGATAATGATGCGATGCAAGTGAATAAATGCGACGTAGGCGCGATGACTGGACTTTTATGATATTTTAACCGCAAATTTGCCTTTTCCGTGGCAAAATTCGTAAATTTAGTGCCGATTCCCCCCCCCCCCCCTTGCTAAGTCCCTGGACGTTGGACCTTATTGCTTCATAGATAATTACATGTATTTTCATCGGCGGCTACTAGAGAGATGGAGAGAGAAACCTGGCAGATTCTACGATATTCAGCAAATATTTCTTGCCATCTGCTGAGGAAAAAACTAGCTTGGTAGTGCTGCATACCACACAATCTGGACACCGGTTAGCATCGTAGATACAGAGAGGTTTTTCAGCCAGTATTATCTAATTGTGACTGACAGACACAACCGGTTGATGGAAGAAAGTGTTGAAACTTGTTCATTGTTGATGTTTTACTAGTGTAAATGATATTCAGACTACTAATATATTTTTTAATTGCTTACTTTATAACTTATTCCTTAATTTATTATTGCTATACCCCATAATTATTTAAACTAATCCATATTCTTTCAAATAAATATGTTTCAACCCACTTTGTCGTCACCTACTAGTGATACATTATGAAAATAAGGAAATAAATAGATGCTACAAAATGCTATAAACTGTAATTGAAAGTGCTATTTTAACGTATCTCTACGCATGGGTTTTTAATTTCCTATCACCTAGCAAAATTTGAACGACATCTGGTGGTGCTACTTCCCTTGTAAGAGAACTGTTTCGCTTCATATCGTTGTATGCCCATGTTGATATCTCTTTGATTTCTTTTACTGGTGGACGAGTATACACCAAGAGAATAGGTTAAACCATAAGCCTGTGAGATTGCCGGTCCCACGATTGAATCCGGGCGATGCCCTGAATCCCTTAGTAGTGTCGCTTAAAATCGTGGCTGTCGGTTTTCCTTGCGCCGCAGTCTTGCGGGAGACCACGTGAGCGGATAGAAGACGGAGAGAGAGTGCATCTAGGGTGGCGACTCTGTGGGAATCGAACGTGCATTATATTGGTTTCTCATCCATGGTTTATTTTTAGTACTCTGCCAGTTTGGACAAGGAGCATGTCGATGGCTAAGTTTTAACAACACGTATCTCAAAAATAGCAACTTTACAGGAGAGCAAGAAAACGATTAAATTTTTTAACTTGTACACTGAAATTAAAAACCACAAGTTCGTAAATGTGAAAAAGGAGCATTCGTTTGCAAACAAAGAGTTGTTTTTTGCTTGTGTTTTTAATTTTTTTAATGTTATTACACTTTGTTTAAGATACCTGTCTCAAACCGGCCGAATTTGAGATATGTGTTGTTATAACTTGGCTATCGATATGCATCCCAAACTCTTCCAAGACCGCAACGATTCGCCCTCACTCACCACCCACGTTACTATCAATGGCGAGCGATGCATTAAAGTTGAATTTAACAATGTAACATCCAATGCGCTAAAACTGAATTTTCGGGCGCGTAAAAAGACGTCTTTAGGAAAAGAAGTCTAACAGTCTTTAAGAAAAGACTTTTGTAATAAAAATAAGGTCGATATGAAACATCTTTAAGAAACCAAAACACCACTACCGGGATCAGAACCCGAACCGACTGAGTGGGATGCCATCCAGTTAACACACCAACCATTGACCGTCAGCCCTTTCTTCGAAATCCGATGACTGGATCCATTGAGCGTGGGAGAGTGTTATTTTTTCTCTAATCAACGCTCCTCACTCTTTAATGAGGATACTTTTAAATACACCCACTACTTTTTGTTCTATTCCCTTTGGTGGGCGTGAGACCTTTTAAAGAGTAACCCTCACATGGCTAGTCTCCGACCGGTTTGCTGTCAAGACCCGCCAAGGATGAGGCTCTCGAAAACTGATACGGACCGAGCGATGTTGGGGCACATTATCTCGCGGTTTCCTCCCTTCTCTTGCGGTGTCTTGGCGAAGGCGGTGTCACGAAGCTGTAGCCGTGGTCCTCGTGACAACGGAAGCAATAATCCCGCCAGAGGGAGGGGGTGAATCAGTCAGCAAAGGGTAATCGAGACCTCTTTCACGTGTCCAAAGAGATGACTGACAATGAGACTGAGAAATCGCTCGTTCTCTTCCACGGTGGGATGGCTTTGAATCCGCGTCGTGCTTGGCTGGGAAGGGAAAGTAACTTGCGGCCAGCACGTGCTGCGATGCAGTGGACCAAGCAAATCATCCGGTGGTTCGCCAATCTTCCTTTTTGGAGTAAAAGATGCCTCCTTCCCCCCCTCCAGGGGGGCGTGAGGGGGCTCATCACGTCTGAGAATGCCAGCGATGCATCGACGCATTTAGAAAATATGTGCGGTGTTCCTTTTTTCTCCACACTTAATCGATTTGGTTGCGGGTCTTCGTGTTCGCGACGGTTCGCGCAGTCGCTGGCGGTGAGGATGCGACTAACGTGACAGGTCTTCAAGAAAATGACCGTCACCGCGACTGCCCAGTCGAAGAAGTCCACATGTTTTCTTTTTTCATACTCAATACAACCTCTTAGCTACATACAAGAGAGGATTTTAGTGAAAAAGAAGGTAGACGTTAGTTGGATAAAGGAGTTTCACCACAAAAATGAATTTAATTTATTTTTCATATTTAGGGTATTATTACAGTATTCTACCGATTAAGGTAGGTTTCCATGGAGTGTTCAAGAAGTGATCTGGAAGCCTCCCTTTCCTTCCAGCGCTGCCTTCTTCAATTCACTGTAAGACCTACTCCCTTTCATTCTATCTAAAAATCCTATTCTTTTCCGTCCCCTCCCTCGTTTCCCTAACATTCTACCCTCTAACACCATTTTCAACATCCCCTCACCGCTAAGTATTCGCTCCATCCATAAATTCTGTCTCCTCCGTATCTCATCTAAAAGGTGCCTCTCCTCGCCAACCATATCCAGCACTTCATCGTTCCTTTTCCTCTCCGTCCATTTCACCCTCTCCATTCTTCTCCATACCCACATCTCGAATGCCTCCAATCTCCTCTCGTCGTCTTTCCTCAGTGTCCACCGAAACATTGTATGTATATTTATTTGCAATATATCTGTCAAGTAACTTTTTTATATTTTCCTGTTATACTTTGCTCTACGCTTCTGACGTTAAGCTGTTGGAGCCTATCGTCAGGAGAGGTCAAACTCCGACGCCGGGTTTCTCTCCACCCGTCCTTCCCTGCCAATCCTCGCAAATGACGCAACTCGTCGATCGACACCTCCGAATACTCACCGACGTAACGCCGGGGTGTTACCCGTTTGGGGTTATTTTTTTTAAGCCTCTATTTGGAGTCCCGCAGCATTCCGCCGTGTGGGTACGCGAAGAAAAGGGAAAGCGGTCGCATTCGGTCCAAGCCCGACTCTTTGGCATTCCATTCTCCTTTTTCGTAACCGGGCCCGGGTCGTTTGACGTTTATAAGGCTGCCCTGTTGGGTGGAGGGGCAGATAAGAGATCTCCCTCCCCCCCTCGCCCCCCCCCCAGCACGGGCGCTGCACTCGACGCCATAAAACCCACCCCGCCCATTTTCCCATGTTTCGCCTTCGAAAGAATGAATGCGAGGTGTCTTCGCGATCTGTTGCTTTCCATTGATGCGAGGATGGGGAAGAAAGTGCAACGTCAAAGTAAACGCTGTTCCGCTATTCTTTTGTCCTCAATATTTTATCACGTTTTTATTGTTAGTGAGTTGTTAGCGTGTTTTTATTTCACTATTTTTCATTACATCATTTTTTTATTTTTTCCTGTTTGTTTTATTTTGTTCATAATCCACTGGATTTGACACTTTTTTTTAAAGCGTTTTGTGAAGCAGATGCCATTTTTTTTAAAGTTCGACCAAAGCTTTGTATATTTATTTGCAAGATAGGGGTAAAGTAACTTTTTTCCTGATTTTTTTATTTAGTTCGTAATGCTCTAGATTTGACATGCTTTTTTATGAAGCGTTTTGTGAAAACAGATACATTTTTTTAATTTCGACCAAAATACTGTGTATTTATTAGCAATAAAATGATAAAGTACATTTCTCATTTTTTCCTTTTTTTAATTCGATCACAATGCCGTAGATTTGACATGCAAGTTTTGAAGCGTTTTGCGAAAACGAATATTATTTATTTGAATTTACGACCAAAACACTATATTTATTTGCAAGATAATGGTAAAGTACCTTTTTCATTTTTTACTCCTTTTCTTTTTTGTTCAGAATGGTCTCCTTTTGACAAGCTTTCTTTAAAACGCGTTCGTTTTAACAGATGCCATTTCTTTTTTATATTTGTGACCAAAAATCGTAAATATCACAATAAATATCCTGGTTACATGTATTACAACTTTCACTTTCTCAATCAAAAAAATGGTGCTTGGCTTGTAGAATTTTTCAGATCCGATTCAATCCTTAAATTTTAATGACAGTAATACGACTGATAAATCAATATCCCACCTGTTAGTATGACTAAGAATCGATGAAATCGGAATGGATTTGAAAGGATCTGAATCGTAAAGAAAGTGGAATATACCCATCCCTAGTTTAGACGAATACCTGTCAGGATTGCCAAGTGGCAGGAATGCGAGGTGGTTGCGGTCAAAATCCTCGCGTAATGGGCACTAAAAAGGCGGTAGACTTCAAAAGGGGGAGCCGAATGCTTGGGGTGCACCTTTGTGGGGGTGATGTGTTCCGTCGTAATTCATTTCTCCAAAGTACACTCTCACGTGCCTGCCATGTTTTCGTCCATCCGCGAATATTTGTGCAGTTGTATCAACCCCCACGGCGCTAAGTTAAATCTTGTGTCAGTCTGGGGATGCAGTAGATAAAAAAGTTGGCACTGCCGGGTGAGGGACAACTTTGATGCACGTCTCGAGGTTCGCTTTTCTCTTTTGTACGTTATTTTTTTAGTGCAGGTGAATGTCGGTGTTTTTTCAAGAAGGTTATCCTTGAAAGCGACGTGTATGCATTTCTTTGAATTTTTCCAGAATACGGCGATCATACTCAGCTGGTGAAAATTTGGACTTTCCACGTTGTATTTTTTTAAAAGCATAAAAAAAAACAAATAATTTCTTTAGGGTTTACAGTGCACGGAAAAAAATGTAGATTACGAAGGAACGACTTACTTATGGACATAGTGACTGAGGCAGCTTTTAGATGAGATACGGTGGAAACAAAAGGTATGTATGGAGCGTTTATTGAGTGGAGAGGGATTGTTGGAAACAGGGTGAGAGGGTGGAATGTTTGGTAAATGAGGGAGAGGAAGGAAAATTAGATTTTTGGATAGAATGAAAGGGAGTAGGTCTTATTGTGAATTGAAGAGGGAAGTCAATGAAGAGACGGAGGAATGCCAGAATTCTTCCTTAATACTCCATGGAAACATACCTTAATCGGTAGAATACTTTACTAATATTAATATGTATAAAATATTAAACCCATTTGGTCAACATAAATCATATTAGGCACTCCGTAATGCATAGTTATGAAGAGAGCAAAAATTTCTTGTATGATGTTGGGCACGATATGGTGGAAGTTCTTAATGTTATTAAAATAAGGCATTGCAATATTTCCACTGAGTTTAATTATTGCACAACGCGTTTCGTCGTTACAAACAACATTATCAAGTGTGACAGAGATAATGTTGTTTGCAACGATGAAACGCATTGTGTAATAATTAAACTCAGTGGAAATATTGCAATGTCTTATTTTAATAATAAAGAAAAAATTCTTCACCTAAGCCTTCAAATTTTTCGTGTTCAAAAAAATGATATTGTGCTCGAAGTCAATGGAAGTCAGTCGCATTAAAATGGAGCGAAATTAGGCCTCAGCGACTGCGAAACATAAACATCTGCAAACTTCTGAACTCCAAGCACCGTAATTCAGATTGAGAAAGCGAAAGATTTTGTCTACGTATCCTGGATATTTCATATAATATTTGCGAGCTTTTGGGGTGAAAATTGTCTTAGTCGCAGCAGGACACTCTGAATTTTATCCTCACTCTGGGCATTTAAATTTCAATGAGATACGTTCTTTGTTGACTTTGTGGTATTCCATTTAAAATGTTCAACTGAGAAACTTTAACAAACTGCATATACACACTCAGGATTCGGGTTTTGCAACACTGGTATCATCACCAAGAGATAAAGAAAGAAAACCAGCCCCTTGTGGATAAACTAGGTGGAGTGGGTCAATCTTTAGGGTAGTGGGCGAAGGAAGTTTACAAGATTTCTGTAAAATTCTGCCTCACTCTTCAGTCTCGTCGGCACGAAGGGACAGGCGAGCGGTTTACTTGGTGATGGCATGTTGTTCTTTATCGTAGGAAGTCGCAAAGTACTTGGCGAGTTATGCTAATTGGTTGGAGGAGGGCGTGGCAACCTAGTAGTCTGCTGATTTGTCCCGCGTGCATATCCAGGTAAGCCTTCGGACAACTCCCAATGGGATTTTCTAAATTTCTAGATCTTAGTACATCTTAGGCGGTTCAAGGAAACTAAATGTTCCCGCCCCGCATGAATGTAAGATAATTGCATTAAATTGGTTTTATTATCGTTACCACCACTACTCTAAGATTGGAGTGAGGTGTAGTCGTACAGAATAAAATGTATTATTTATAGAGTAATATGAAGTTATAAAAAATTGTAAAAAAAATGAAACTCATAAGAATGTGAACTCATTCAATCGAGAAAATGTATTGCATTATTGGTCATCACCGGTATGGAAAATATGTGAACGATAACGACGCCTGGATTCGCTACTCTCCAATTAAAAGTTCCATAAACCTTGATGAGGAATATAAAACGGGAAAATTTCACAATCAAGGTTTAAAAAATACATTTTTATGATGCAACTGTTATTGCACCAAATTGTTATTTGTCTAGAATTACCATTTATCCTTAGAAATAAACAAAATTCACTAATTTCTGCATCGTAATTCCCTAAAGCTTGCAATAATATTTGTAATAACTTGAACACGTAACGTCTACCGTATAAGTGGGAAAAATTACCATACACGGTCAACAAAAGCATCTCGGTCGATACCTACCGACTACAAGCCCAAAAATATTTTATGTATCCGAGAAACTGTTGATTATGCTGTTGTGCCATTAATTTTTATTTATATTTTTGTTTTCATGATGATGCAATTAATTTTTGGCTATTTTTCCATTACTTGCTGATGGAACTGAACTTAGTTAACTTTTTTTTATACATTCCTACGCCAATACTCTAATCTCTTAAGGCCGCTATACACGGTGAATGACCATGCGAAAGATCATGATAAATGATGATGCGAATAGTATAACGGAAAAAAATTGCAAATGGGCCGTCATGCGTATGGTCATTCAGTGAAAATAAAAACATGTTCTATTTTGATCGCATGATCTTGTGAATGATCACGTGATTCACATCACACATTCAGCATGATCATTCGCATGATCATTCACCGTGTATAGCGGTCTTTAGGACTGTGAGTCCTTCTGTGTATTGACTAAATAAAATACAGCCAGTAGCTCATAACTTGGAACAGATTTTATGTTCTAACGTAAAGAAAAGTACTATAGATAATAACCTCAGACTTTAAATGTAAACCAAAACTCTAAAGAGCTCTTGTACTTTGAAAATGAGGAAATTTTCACCACCATTCGTTTTTACTTATTTTCATTTTTTTGCTGTCCTAAGTTAGGGTACCTCTCCCTTACTGGAGACCCCTTTGTTCTCTAATGCCTGTACCATGTTACAACTAAAATCCTTCAACTTGGGGCACTACTTTAGGTTTTTTTTATTTACATTTAAGTGTTACACAACTTAACAGCATACACGCGTGAATTTAAGGAAAATTCAAGTAAATCTACACTACTCTTTGAATATAGTATGATTATGTGGCAATGATACCAATCTGAGCTCTCACACTGTTCACAACATGGTAGCCAACCTTAAAAAAATAAAACGTTCCCTTTTTTCCCAAGTTCTCAAGTTTTAAATCGCTGTCCCATTGTCCCAACTTCTGACTGTATCTCTTTCAGTTAGTATCCTTGCATTGAAATCTCAGATTTATTTATTTTTTTATATTTTTTTTATGCCACCGAAAACAGCTCGCGTTGGCCTTTACATCGGGGCTTTTCAACAATTTTAACAACTACACGTTCACGAACAACCATGCCCTGGATGGCGGAAACTTACCCAGGCGGGACTCGAACCCGCGACCTCTTATTCGGCAGGCGAGAACTTTACCCCGCCGCCACCGAGGCCGGCAAATGCTTTTCTCATTCATGATATCTATGTCGCTTACTACTATATTCATGATATCTATTTTATTGGATCCTCGATAAAAAATCATCAGAAGCTATTCTGGGCCGTGTAATTGCTTGGACGAGGTATTTTCCTACCGTTCTGGCATTTCATTTTCGGACGAGAGGAGATTTTGATGCTGAACGCTTGGAGCCGAAAAGCGTGTGAAATTCGCGCACACTCAACACAGGTGAGATGAGAGGGCAGCTCGTCTACCGGTTCCGCATCCTGTTTCACACGACGGTCTTTCATCCAGAAAATTCAATGCCGCTTGGATTTCAAGAACAGGGAGTCGGTGGTGTCAATACCCAGCTAGACCAGGGTAGGCCTGGGCGACATTGGCAATTAAATATCGTTTTTCGCCGTTATGAATATCGATAATTGGCTATAGCGGTAAATATATCTGATCCGGTAAATTTATCGATCATTTTTGATCATAAATAATAATATTGTGCTACTTCAAGCCATATCGATATATCTCCCAGGCCTAATCCGGGGTACATCTGATTTGAAAGCTTAATTCAGGGGAGAATGTGCACGTAGGAATTCATTTCCAGGAAATACATGAAGAAATTATCCAAAAATATTATAATTCGACCAGGATTACCCAATATCTTAGAAAAAAATTTCAAGATCATGTAAACTTAGGTATCCGAATGCAATATAAATCAATTCCTAAACTAATTGTCAGATTCTCAAAAATCACAGAAATGGCTATATTGACTCTCTTTGGAATGGATTTCTCTTAAGATTATGGTCCCCACAGAATATGTGGAAATTTTCAGTAATTCGCGCAGTATATTTATTTTTAGGATTTTTAAGGTGTAAATAAATTATACTAATTCCACAGCAGGCAATCCTACAATATTTAATGATAAAGATTTTCCTTAGCAGAAGAAAATATTCCGCTGGAACTCTTGGCTGAGATACAACGGAAAGATTGGAGGAGTTTGCTCTGCTCTCATTAAATTTGGACTGGTAATTAAATTAAACCCGTTGTCATTTGTACAATGACCTCTATCAGGTAATGGTGGAAAAAACTTGTCCGCTTCTCATTTACGCGTGACATGACTAAGGTGAGTATAAAATAACTCGCGCAACCTTTCGTTATTTCGTTCAATCAAGTTCATTCTTCGTTTTGGTTGACGGTCTCCGCGTCAAATATTTCTTTCATTGGAAGAGATTATGTTTTCATAGGTTGCACTGATGTATTATAATGAACCTGCATACTTACGTTAAGTCATATGGGTGATTCTACCAGAAAGTGTCAATTTCAAGTCCCTCTAGATCTGTAATGTAATTGCTTAAGTTAAACAAAATTATTTTAACTTATTTTTTAGGTATATATTTGTTTAACGCTTTCATGTAGTTATTACTTAATTTTATCATATACTGATTTGTTAAAATACATATATGTACATTGATTCTCATTCCCCTGCCATGTCCCTATATCACATAATCAGATTAAATTTAAAAAAAGTGAATGTGTAGCCTTTTTATAATTGTAGCATATTTTATTTATGATTTATAACTTATAAATATTACTAATTCCATATTCCCTATGTTTCTGTCTACATATTTAGTTATAAAAAATTGTTTTCAATGCCAATGCAATGCCCCAATGCAAAAAAATGTTTGAATATTACCATTCCCCTGTTCACATTTGAATTTCTCGAAGAAAAAGAATCTTCATTTAGTGGTGTTTGGGAGGGAATTGCTGTTGTATGGCTTGTGCTCTGAAACTGTAACTCCACAAGTGGCCATTTTGACAAGTATCAAAATATTTGTATTCATGTTTGTCGAATAAATGCTGTGATTGTTTTTATTCTGTCTCATTCCCCTATCAACAACAACCAGATAATTGTGCACAGTTATTTATTTGCTCTGATATGTATTTATTGCAGTGATATACATCTGTTTATTGTTATATGTTACAGGGTTCTGTTTCCAGTTTGTCTAAATTTAGGTTAACCTAGAAATTTCTCATTCCCCTGGCTTTCATTCCCCTGGCAAAAACGTGACAGGAGAATGAGAATAACACAGGGTAATAAGATGGTATTAACACAGGGCATTAAGATGATAAGGGAAGTAAAGAATTTGTTAAGAGAAACATTGACAAGTGTGTTTAGTATTTCAGTTTTTATAAAAGTAAATGACTTAATAATGGCAAAATGTGTATTCATTAACCGAGTTGTCATTCCCCTGTTGGGACGTCTCATTCCCCTGCTGTAAAAAGAAACTAAAAAATTAAATTTTGGTAGTTCTGAAACACCTGCTGTTTTTTCCTTTTATGTGTGTCTTTATCATTGCATAATTTACCTGAAAACATTTTTTGGTTAAAAATTACTCAGTTTTTATTTTAGTGGAATGAGCAACTGACACTTTCTGGTAGAATCGCCCATATAATCTTGCGCATTTATTGCTGTTTCAAGGAGGAACGAAGCATTTTCGTAAACAATTCAGAGCGTAAGAAATGTACCTAAGGAAAACTGAATGAAAAGACTTGTTTACCGTCAGTAACTCCTGTTTTCCTCCGATCAGATTTCAATATGCATGCTTTGGTTTTCTTTGTATTATCCATTTAATTTACTTATATTTTATCTTACTTCGTTTTATCCATTATACTTGTTTTATTTATTTTTTAGCATGGTTAAATCCAACAGCGGTATTGTATCTACCCTCTGTGCTTGAAGAAATTTCGTCTTCATTTATTTTTGGAAATAATATTTAAAAATTCCGAAAAGTTTTTAATGCCTTACGTTAGAGTTTGCTCTTGTGAAAAAATATGGATCTTTGTAAGTAGATGTATGCAATTTGTGTAAACTAATGGATCGATGTCACTTCACTATATTACTGTAGTCATCAGTAGATGAATTATGCAATTTAAGGAAAAAGGTGTTAGTTACATTAAAGCAATTTTAGGATGACCTATGAAGTGCTAATTAAAGTAATCAATCAGTAATTAATTTAAAAGACCCACTTTTCTATAAAACATAAAAATTTACTGTGCATATATGACGGCAGTATTTCAAGAGAAGATTAAACGATTTTACCTTTAACCAATGAGTTTTATTGGATATTACACTATTA
Organism: Ischnura elegans; assembly: GCF_921293095.1. Lineage (NCBI taxonomy): Eukaryota > Metazoa > Arthropoda > Insecta > Odonata > Coenagrionidae > Ischnura > Ischnura elegans. The sequence continues at coordinate 16,705,766 of NC_060255.1, read as the reverse complement.
CTTACACCACTGCTTTTTGCATAACGATACCCGGGTTTCAATGAGTTATCATCATCTTTAGGCGTAAATTATGCTCTATTTATCTTATTATTGTTACCTAGTTACCCAACGGGGGAAGAGATGAATTTCAAAACGGACGCCGTAATAGGGGAAAAGGATGTGTAAAGATATTCGTTTATCATAGTGCTGTCCTGGCTTTCAATAATTTTTAAAATTTCCAACTGCTCTCTAGAGTCCAATTCACGGCGGTCGTTGTATAATTTTAAAATATTCATTTTAAAATCGCTCCTATGGCAGTTGCATATTAAGTGCTTAGCAAAATTAATTTTATCATAAGTGAATATACGAGTAAATTTTCACCGAGCAAATGACTTAATTAGTTTCTCATGCATCTCCTTTGTTATCTTTTCACCTTAAATTATAATCGTTGGGAATTCCAACAGAAGAGCGTGAGAAATGAAGTTAATATTCAGTAAGTGCATTATATTAAACTCATCTCGTTAATATCGGTTCACTGGCGCAGTTATTATATTACCTCTAATCAGTATCAAATAGGTTATCATTATCCGAGTCAAAATGTTCAACCAATAGTTAATTTCCCCACTGAATTTATTTCTTGACAGACCAAGGTTTCAGCATCTGATAACATGACATTTTCTGGATACAAGCTCCAACTTGTATACCCGGAAAGGAGAAAAATATCCCTCACCAGTCTCTATTTCAATATAACTCTCTGGGTGTAGGTAATTATGGGGGTTATGCATAGAAACAGTGGCGTAACTCGGAATATGATTTGGGTCCGGGAATATTTTCGAAAGATGCCTGGAAATACATTTTACATCATTTCGGCACTAAAAAATAAATTTTAGCTGATGCTGTTAATATACATCGAAACTAGACATTAGTTTTAAATATTTTTTTGTTTCTCTGAGGCTTTTGGGGGAGGGGATCTTTCTCCTTAGTTACGCCACTGCTTGAAAAACGATGACTTGATCACAGGCGATCGTCATCATCACTAATAGGTAGTAGATACCGAAACCATGATCGGTTCTGAAGTAAATTGGTGAGGAAATTTAGTTTATAAAGAAAGAAAGTGGGAAAGGAAGAAAGAATGTAAACTTTTGTTTAGGTATATAAATAAAAGATTTTCAATTCTATTTAAATTAATTCATTGACGTAATCATTTATTAATACGCGTGTCAATTAAAAATGGTGTTTAAGCGTCGCCACGCGTACTGTCAGTAAACATAGTTAAGGGGAACTAGCTAAATTTCTTTTATTTATGATGGATCGGTTCCTCCACATCTCTCCTGAAACTACCACTGTCATTCGTTTACTATTATAGTATTCTACCGATTAAGGTAGGTTTCCATGGAGTACTAAAGAAGTGATTTGGGAGCCTCCCTTTACTTCCAGCGCTGCCTTCTTCAATTCACTGTAAGACCTACTACCTTTCATTCTATCTAAAAATCCTATTCTTTTCCTTCCTCTCCCTCGTTTACCTAACATTCTACCCTCTAACACTGTTTTCATCATCCCCTCCCCGCTAAGTATTCTCTCCGTCCATACCTTCTGTCTCCTCCGTATCTCATCCAAAAGCTGCCTCTCCTCACCCACCATGTCCAGCACTTAGTCGTTCCTTTTCCTCTCCGTCCATTTTACCCTTTCCATTCTTCTCCATACCCATATCTCGAATGCCTCCAATCTTCTCTCGTCTTCTTTCCACAGTGTCCACGTTTCCGCACCGTAGAGTGCTACACTCCAAATCAAACTCTTCACTAACCTTTTCTTTAAACTCTTACGTAACGATCTTCTCAGAAGCTTCTTCCTGTTCATGAACGCCTCCTTTGCTAATGTAATTCTCTTCCTTATGTCCTTACTACTGTATCCGTTTTCCTCTAACGTACTGCCAAAATAGTTGAACTGCTCAACTTGCTCAAGTTTTTTACCACCCACCTTTATCTTAAGTCTCACATTCCTCGCTCGTGATGCTTTCATTCATCATATTAGTTTTTAATTTTTTCGTGAATATAACCAATTTCCTCGTAGTTGAGCAAGCATGTTACGCTTATATATATATATGCAAAGGTCCTCCCTATCTTCACGTCATGGCCGAGCCTTGGCTCCTCTCTCTCCCCTTTCCGGCCGAAAAAAAGCTTCCTCTGCGCCACTGATCCCAACTATTTAAGAAGCAACGGGTTATGTGAAGGGGTTATCGTTCTTCTACGACCTTCGAATTCGCTCTTTTTATTTTGTTTCCGCTCCTCCTTTATCTCTTCAGGCGTCACCGAGCCGCTGGCAAACTTCTCGTCGGATGAGCTCATTAATTTACGAAATTAGACGCGGTAAATTCATTTTCGTGTTTGAGAAAGGGATAGAAGTTTTCATGGAACGCCCAAGGAATATCTCTCGAGTGAAAAGAGTCGTACTCTCCGTATCATACGGGAATGCCTCCGCTGTGTGGCCATGCGTGAGGGTCTGCTCGTAATCCATTCCACCTGGATTTTACGATTGCACTATTCTTGGATTGTGGTACCTTTACACCTACATCTACATACTACTTCGCAAACCGCCGCAATAGGCGTGTGGGAGGGGGGTTGCTAGGATACCATCCGTTTACAAATAGATAGTAAATGCTCGAACGAAATTCATCATCATCATTAGTCAGCAATCCTAAGATTGGTTTGATGCAGCTCTCCATTCCTCTCTCTCATCCGCTAGCCTTTTTATAGCGACGTATTTCTTCTCTCTTACATCCTTTATAACCTGTCCTACGTAATTCATTCTTCCACCTGTCCTTCTACGATTGTTTTCATAAGACCATCATGCCTCATAACAATTTGGCCAACTAAGTTGTCCCATCTTCTGTTTAAGGTTTTTTGGAGGCTTCTCTTTTCTCCCACTCTTCTTAGCACTTCCTCGTTACTTACACGGTCAATCCATTTTATCTTCATCATTCTTCGTTAGCACCACATTTCGAATGCCTCCACTCTTGACTTCTCTGCTGCTGTCAACGTTCAAGCCTTGCTTCCATAGAGAAACATGCTCTGTATTGTAGCATCTGATGAATTGTTTCCTTACTTCTGTGCTTGTATTCTCAGCTGCAAGAAGATTCTTATTTTTTTAGAAAGCCCTCTTCACCTGCGCTAGTCTACCGACTATTTCTTTCTTGCTTCGTCCATTGTTGGTAATTCGGCTACCCAGGTAAGAAAACTCTTTCACTCCTTCAAGCTTATGCTTTCCTAGGTAAATCTTTGTCTTAGTCTCCTCTCTTTTGCTGCAAACTAATATCTTAGTCTTCTTCGAACAAAATTACGCCTATCATTTATTGTTAGAGTCCTTTATTGTTCGAGAAAAAAAAAACGAATTCCTATACATATCCGTCCGGCAAAATATCTCTCTCGATTTATCGTTTCCGTCCGACTTAGAAATGTAGTGGGGTTCTAGTATGACGTTCTCTGTGCCGCTCCGGCTGATATCCATTCTCAATTGCTCAAGCAACCGTACAAAAAGCCAAGCGCCCAACCCCCAACCTGATTCATTTAACATCTGTGTAACGCCCGTCGGATCTCGCGGCTTTCCTTGGTATTTTATTAAGTTAATGGATTTAGTCTTTCCGCATGCTTGCATTATATTCAAGGTGAGAATGGTGGTACTTGAAACGAAGTATTCATTTTCATGAAAATTTAAAAATATAATCTTCTAAACTAAACTCCATCGACTGTCTGCGAGAAAGAAATAGGCTTTACGTGACATGTGTAATTGAAGTACCAATTAAGAATCCGCATTTTTATACAGGAATAGAATCACTTTTCTGAATATATAAAAAATTTGATGTAAATTATTTTGGCAAACAACAGATAAAACCGTCGCTATACCGTCATAATTGGGGTAAAAAAATGAAATGACAGTTTGGTACTCAATGAGTTATCAATAATAAAATGCTTTGACTGAAGTCAAATCACATAAGTTGCATTAAAATATTGCTACGGTCCGATCAAATTGGTAGAAAAAATATCAACTTATAAGTATATCAACTTAATTTCCCACATTCTGGGTCTTACCCTAATTTTGCTTTTCTATCTCGATAGATTGTAATTATGATGACATCCATTTTTGAAGTGAAAATTATTTAAATCGGATTAAATTGCTGTAAAATTTTAACCTTTACGAAGCATTCATTGCATCGATATCGTGATTGGTTTTTGAGCTTTTAAGCTGTTACAGAATATATTTCCGAAGTTTCGACAGGAAACACCTCTTCATCACCATAATTTGTTATTTAACGGTATATTCAGATGGTTTTCGATCAAGTAACATTTTAAACGCTTTAATAATTGATTTTTTTATTAATGGCGAACAATTTGGGGGTTCAGGGTCATTTTTGGTACTCCTTTATCGATGTATAGTCAAACGATTCGCGATAGATGGATTTCTTTCTTCGATAGGGGATTTTTCTAAATGTAGGAAATGTGACAATACATGCAACGAATTTTTCAATCCTTTGGTTGATAACCCTTGTAAAAAGAGTAAGTAACATCGTTTTTCGCCGCAATTTTCATTCGTACTCTAATTCAAAACAATCGAGGGGAGTTATTCTCGGCAACCCCGTCATCGGCATCTGTCAGTCTGGCGGTGAAAGAGTGGAGGCTACAAGTGCGATCGTTTAGTACAGTGAAAGGGGTCGGCAGATTTATTCGGGAAAGGGGAAATTATATTGATTGTGTACATAATCACTGTCAACTGGTTATCAACCCTGAGGAAATGAGTTGGTTTGTTAATACCTGTCTGTATCAGGAGGAAAGTGATTCTATAAAGTGGTCATCGTGAATACGTTCGAAGATGAAATTAAGTCCAGACTCTATTTTCACTCCTTCCCTTTTTCAATCATGTTCACTCGGCAAATGCATTGACATTTAGAACAGCGCCGATTGATTGATTGATGATCGTAAAACTGCTGGGATATGTACATCACTGAATGGCAATCAAGAGTATCGCAAATGCTCGCAAAACACGCAGTAGTTACCATGTTAATGCGGAGGTGAGATTAAATGAATAGATATTCATTGTTGGAGCCATCTTGATAAAGATTTGATGGATATTGATGTATTTGCATGTCAACGCAGGAACAGAATTCTTGATTGTTTGTGAACAAAAAAGATTTCTTGTTGTACACAAGTATTGGTGCATAATTTTCTATGTAGATTATGAAAATAGTTGTTAGGAGAAATCACTTGTTGGAGTGCTTACTTTTAAATATATGCTTACTTTTCCTCAGAAGTCTCGCCGACTGGAGGAACTAAGAGTATGCTTCAATGAAATTTATAGATTTTTGCACATTTACTGGAGTCTGTATCATTTTCGCAAAAGCAAACGTATTATAATTGGCGTATCCAGTTTTTCATCAATTATCTATGCATTTTTATCGTGGTTTAATTTCGTTTCCCCACCTTATGTTTCGTCTTTCAATCAGCTAAATAAACTAGTACGTATTATTGTTCCAAGTGAACCGCTAGATATTGATTTCCTTCTCCAAACTGTTTTGGCGAACTCGAGACGGTTAAAAAAAAATCTTTTTATCCCTCAAATCTTCTTTTTTCATCTTCATGTACATTTTTGTCAAATTCCTTTCGAAAGTCTATAAATTCCAATCTGAGCGTGTTCTGAGTTTTTTTCCCCTAGATTTCCCAGCACCGTAATGGATTCTATGGCCGCTTTCATTTTCAATAACGGGAATTAGCACGGAATGAGTTTCATCTCGGATCGATCTTTTGGTTTTTGATTCGTTTAAAAAAATCCCTTTCTTCCTACATCCTTATATTAATGTTTAAAAAAAATATTTCTCAATTTTTTTAAATTTTTATTGCGTCGGTATGTCTTTCAACCCAATCACCATATTGTTCTCTTGTCCTAACAATTTCTTTCGAATTTTCGTTAGAGAATCAACTTGCTGTACATCTCCCATGCTAATTCGTGTCAGTTCCTCTTAATTTATCGTGACGTGGCTCAACACATGCATATAATATCTTGTATGGTATTGGGCACGATATGGTGGAAGTTCTTAATATTATTAAAATAAGACATTGCAATATTTCCACTGAGTTTTATTATGACACTACGCGTTTCGTCGATACAAACAACTCTTGCTAATTTTGTTTGTAACGACCACACGCGTACTGCCATAATAAAACTCAGTGGAAATATTTCAATGTCTTATTTGAATAACATGCATATAAATTTAGTATAGAGAGATGCTATATTTGTTGTGGTGGATTTATCTTGCGTAATCGGAATAGCATACCTTCTGGTAACAGACCATAATCATACGGAATGTATGTTCAGAGTTAAACTGGTGAAAGTCTATCATATTGGTAAAACTGACTGGTAATGTTATTTATGGACCATTATCAGTTACCTATCTCCACCGTAAAGTCATTGCAATTCGTTTCGCAGGGTATGATATTTTAGTGTTGTTCACTACTTCGATTGGTTTTTCTGTTATTTTAGACATTAGTTCCCAACAAATATGCAAATACAACTGAGGTGAACCTTCTAGAAACAATGCACTTATACGATGGTAAAAATTGACTTCTTATCTTTCTTTAACCTTTTTTGGAGGAATTTTATTGACTTTTGATAGTATAAGTCAATAACTCAGAACTTTTTCAATTTTAAAATCAGTTGAAATCAATGATGTGGCATCAGTTTCGAGGAGTCCTTACCCTTGAAAGCTGCTAAGGTCTTTTCGGAGCACAGAAAACGCACTGAATTTTGAATTTTAATTGGATCAATTTAATGATACCTTTGGCATAATAACTCTCTCCGAGGATTTTTCCATTTAATTATTTTGAATAAATTGATCTCGTTATTTCATTGAGGATTCGTGACCTTGTCGCCTTAGCGTTGGTATTGATTGACGACGCCACCGCGAAAAAAAGTCAAGTAAAAAGAAAATTCATTTAACCAGCCCTCCGTCACTTTAAATAATTGTATATTGGTCATGATAAACCTCAATGTAATCATCATTAAATCCCACGATTTCATGTTTATGCCGCATTTGTATTTCGCAGTGAATTTGCTGCGTAGTTCGGCGAATACGTTTTAAGTGCGGTTAGGTGAGATTTTGCTGATCTCGATGACCATATCCTTAAGACTTGTATCGAAAATGGCTTGGGGACCAAATCAGAATCAGCCAAGTATAATTTTTTCCGAACCGAGAATCAGAGTATGCCAACGGCAACTTTCTTTGTGAAAATTGACTTTTTGGCGTCATTTCTACCAATAATTAGCCGTGTCCATGTAAGAATTCTGTCGAAAATGGCTTGAGGACCAGGGTTAGTGTTCACGTGTCTGCGGGTTGGTTGCTCAGAGTAAGGATAGGGGAGAGGTATTTTTGGTTTCTGCGCGTGCGGACAACATTGAAAGAGCCGTGGTGGGGGTAGGTCACGTGTCAAGAGCTGGCTTGACGTTATATTTTAATTTGAAATAGTATGCACATTCGTACATAGGAGTGTTCTAAGTAGCTCTAAGGCATTCACGTATTCAAATTTCCCGCACTTTTCCCCGACATCACGTGGTGTCAATCTTGTCCTCACCTTCCGGCTACTGCGCAGCTACAATAAGCTCTGAGGTTGGATGGCGGTGAGTTCAACGGGCGAATGGAGTGAAACCCCGCCCCTGGCTCCCACGGCCGTCTACTCGACCTGACCTCCCTCGCCTCGTAGTCCACCACCCCACCGAAGGCTTTTCGCGGTGGAGTGATGGCTCAGATGTATTGGGTTTCACACACATTGGTTCCATTGGCCGCCACACACAGTGGTTCCAAGTTGCAAAAAGCTCGTCAAAAACTATAATTACGTCTTTTTCTTGATTAAAGCTTTCGCGTCTCATGGTGATTAAAGACATTGTTTATTGTTTTTTATTCACAAACATGGATTACCCTTAACGAATTTGGATAGCTGAATCCACATTTGATGCATTTTTTCCCATATTTATACGATTATATTTTAGAGAAAAATTTATCAACCACTAAACGAATGCTAGTAAATTTAAGCTGAAATGCATGCCATAATATTTTAGACTAACGGCTATACAATCATAATTATGTCCTCATCTCTGATAATTATGTTTTTTTTAACAATGTAGAACCTAATCAGTAATAATAATAATTAGTATTTTTAGTTAGCCTCTTTCAAGATTTAGTTATTTGCGTAAGCCGTTATTGTTATTCCAGTTATTTTTCAAACAATCCCGTAAACATCGCAAACGGACATATGGAAGGAGTCTGGGATTCAGGCTTTAGCGAATGCACTGTACACTGAATCAGTTTTGTGTAATAAACGGGCTCCGAAGGATCAAATAGAGTGGAATATGATTTCGAGTTATCTCCGCTGATTTCTGTTCCAAATTTAGTCCTACCTTAGCATATGGTAAAACTGCCTTTACGCTGCTAACCTGTCTGGTGGATCGTATAATCAAATAACTCTTTAAATTGTTGAGACTGCTGCGAGTTTGCTGAAGACAATCTCCGGGTTGATTTGGCACAGAGCGAAGGGATGAACGACGAAGCGGATTAATGCTCATCAATTTCAGCATCTCCACCTCCACCACCCACCGATGTAACGAGCAGTGGACTGGCATTTGCATAAATGCAGATCGTATCTTGTCTTCCTCAGCCCGGCCAATCCGAGTAAAATGGCCAGGATGGCGTGTGTTTCTTTCAATTTAAAACCAATCTTGTTGCCCGTCCCGTTAGGTGCCGAAAAACTTGCCTTAATGGCTTTCGATGCAAATATCGTCTCGTGTTGTTTGGCGTGCAAGATGATGGCTGATAACCAGGGGAATATCTATCTTCCCCTTCTTCATTAAAGTGAATTCTTTGCCATGCGTGAAACAGGAGGATTTCATGTTACTGAACTCGATCTGTTTTTTTTTTTATAGATTCGCGTGGTTAACCCCCTTAATGTCTTCATTCCCTCCTTGCGCTGTCATTTGTTTCCGATGAAGCGTTAAACTTCAGTCTTGTCGTGTGGAACACGCATGAGAAAAATTTGTGCTGGGGGCCCTGAAGAAGCTAAGATCCGCCAAGCGTGCTGTGGGAAGATTTTAGGAGGTAAAGGTAAAACATAGGTGTTATTTCTCACTCGTCCGGCTACGCTATGAATATATTGGGATAATATGGGATCCAGTTTCCTTATTCCCTTTGCAGTTATCACAACACCGCTATTAGATTTCACTTTGAAGAATTTTCTACAGAAGCAAATATTTAAGCAAAATTTTACGGAGGTATTTAATTTTCGAATTTTTGGTACTTATATTTTAGAGAATTTCGAATATAGAATTTTAGAGAAAATATTTCCGTTTTTGAAAGATCTCCTACAATTTTGCCACGCCGCGCCGTTGTCAACCTAACTTTGTGTGCTATTGATAAAAATGGAAATCGAGGCTGATTATGAATCCCCGAAACTGATCATGTTATTTTGTCATGTTTCAGAACCAGCGAAAAACGCATTATTCCAGCCGAAGCACAGTGGGCTGAAATCGAAAAAAGCTGGACAAAAGTCCAAAATGACGTTTTTTGAGATAGAGACTTCAAACTTGGCGTAAATACTTATGAATGATTACCAACGATAGATGTATGTGCCATTTTACATCAATACGGTCCGTTACTGAGATACAGTGGCCCAAACATGACCAACTTCTTAAAAACACGCGCGGTCTCGTTTTTCTTCAGAAACATTTGAATTTAAGCAGGTATTGTTGCGTTGGCATGATTTTTATGGAATAAAAAACGCAATATTCCTTTGACTTGATGCTTTGCCTATACTTTCCATGAATGTTGAAGATTTTGGTTCTCATTTTACTAGTTTTACAACGCAAAATGGCGAACCCGTTTTTCACGTGAAATTTGACATAAAGTAGACATTATCTTTCGTTTACGAAATATATAACTCGGGAAATTCACATCACGATGTAAAGTGGAGATTTCTCAAGAACACTAAGCAGAAAACTTGGAAAAAAACTTGCGACGAAGGAAATGAGAGCGATTTTTCGATCGCGAGTCAAGGCTGAGCTACACGCCGCGGGACCCTGACGCTCGGTAACCGAGGTCGATGTTCCAAGTTTTTTGAAACTTTATTCTTGAAAATCGTCATTTCAAGCACAGAACCTAGTCAATAATGACCTAAAGCACTATACTGATGACATTAGCAAGGATTATGAATCGACCGAATTGACCATTTAACGCGTTACTCGAGTGGAAATGCTTGGGATTGGATGTTTGTCGGAACCATTCCTCGTATAATAAATATGCTTCGGGTATAGAAGTAGGGTTAAAAGATTGATTTGGCATGCTAAAGAGAGAGAAAAACAAACTATTTTCGCGAAATGCAACTACCGTTACCTTTTTCCATTTCCACCCTCGCCGAGGTGGGTCGCGTGGAAACGGGCGTTTTATGACAACGTACAGCCTTTGATGGTATTTAACAGATTCTTTCCTTAGTGTTTTTCATTTTTTAATCTTACCAAGATGTTTCCAATGTTTTAGTGAAAATGAAAAAACTTAAATTTAAAATCATTATTTTTATGTTATTATAAAATATAAAATGAAGAGTTAACCTGACCAGGTAAAATTTCAGTTTCGGTCGTCCATCTTAAAGACAATATACGTGGCAACATGTCCAATAAATGAAACATCAAAATCCAATCATATATATGCATTGGAAAATTGTTTGATAATGTTTTGCTCTATTCGTAAAGGGATATTTAAATTAAAATACAATATAGCCGCAATGGAAATCCATGTATTACTTTAACTTACAAATGAAATGAATGCGGAATCATAAATTGCGATATGATTAGAATAGTTGTCTTGTATGTCGCACATAATTGTTCCTCCTTAAAGTCACTGAATTGTATTTTTTTCATTTATAGTTTCTACCATCAATCCTCCGATGAACTTATTTCGTCACTACCGTCTGATCCCTCTTCTACACTATTATAAAAAATCAGCAGATCTCTTTAATCTTTTGGCATTTCCTTCGGTCTCCTCGGACTTGATAGGATGGTGAAAAGAAATGTATCAGACGTTAATAACAGTCGTTTAAAAAGGTATTTATTCGTGGTCTCTCTGGAGTGCTTTCTGTTGAATCTCAGGCGGATTTTACGTGTCTCGTTATTCTGCGCTCCTAATGCCTCTTCAGATAATTGTCCCATAGGAAGAATCAACTCTTTTGCAAACTCGCGTCTATTCTAAAGGACCTTATGTACCGTGGTTGTTATGTAATACCAGGGATTCATCTTAGTGAATAACTCCGAAGTTCTCTGGCAGTACTCCTAGAAAGCTGTATAATGTAGAGTTATGCCACTTGATATTGCCCTCAAAATGATGGAAAAATGTTTGATTAGGTCAACATTGATGCCTGTAATTATGAAAAATTAATTTTCCTCTGATGGTACATTACACTTTCCCATGAAAACATAATTTAGATGAAGTATTTAACCATTTCATTTGAAAAAATGCGTGAATGTTACATTTGCTTTACAGTGCATGGTTTACATATGCTATTGCAGTCTACATTTACTCAATGGCCCGTCAAATCAGCGGCCAAGTCTGAGGAATCGAAAAGACCTCTTGCGGTGTTACTGTCATTCGTGTTCTCTGATACAGACCTTGGAACTTCAACAATAAACCCCATCCTTCCTATAAAAGCATTCTGAAATCTAAATTTTCTCTGTATAAGGAGTGTTTTCAGATATCCTCGGGCCTGTAAAGAATGTTGGCCGTAATTAGAAGGTATTTTTACCATTGAACTGGATTCCAGCTTTGTTGTATTCTTTCTCACCTACAATTTTTTGAATTCTATCCAGTACGATATGTGTAGCACACATTCAAAAAATCTGATGTAGCAATGTGAGGGTGGTAATCCAAAAGAATATTTGGTCACACCTACAAGTCGATTCTATGCTGCCCTCAAATCATTCATCTCCATAGCTGTTGATCCGAATATGTAGCACTAAAATATTTTATTTTTCCAGTAATATTGTCTCCACATTTTTTCGTAATTAGACCAGCATATAAACTTAAGTAATTCACGGAGACCATCTAGAGCGGCCTCGTAGCTCTCAACATATAATATCCGCTACTAAAAATCCAACAAGTGTATTTTTTATCCTGATGTCATTCCCTTCGTATCTAATAATTCATTATGAGACTCAAAACGAGTAACTTGGTTTGAATACATTTGTACGTCAAATAGCAATGGTAACCCTGCGATGTAAATTAAAAATTATAAATATATGTTGGCGAACACGCATCATAATTACCATGGTCACTGAGAGGCAAAAATATTAAAAATTCATAAGTAATTAAAAGATTTTATTGAAATTTTACTAAAACAAACTCATCTTTGAAATGGAAAGAATAAAAAAACTCACCTTACAAAATACAAGCTGGAAAATCACTGCGCCGTCAAAACGAACTTGACAATCACACTACTGAACGAAACGGCACTAGGAGAACTAGCACGGCACTTCTTCACCGATTTAAAAATAATGCTGCAAGTTGAAACGTATTTTTGTAGAGAAAAGGGAAAAACCCTTGAAGAAGAATCTGATAAATACCATCAAAGGCTGTACGTTGTCATAAAACGCCCGTTTCCACGCGACCCACCTCGGCGAGGGTGGAAATGGAAAAAGGTAACGGTAGTTGCATTTCGCGAAAATAGTTTGTTTTTCTCTCTCTTTAGCATGCCAAATCAATCTTTTAACCCTACTTCTATACCCGAAGCATATTTATTATACGAGGAATGGTTCCGACAAACATCCAATCCCAAGCATTTCCACTCGAGTAACGCGTTAAATGGTCAATTCGGTCGATTCATAATCCTTGCTAATGTCATCAGTATAGTGCTTTAGGTCATTATTGACTAGGTTCTGTGCTTGAAATGACGATTTTCAAGAATAAAGTTTCAAAAAACTTGGAACATCGACCTCGGTTACCGAGCGTCAGGGTCCCGCGGCGTGTAGCTCAGCCTTGACTCGCGATCGAAAAATCGCTCTCATTTCCTTCGTCGCAAGTTTTTTTCCAAGTTTTCTGCTTAGTGTTCTTGAGAAATCTCCACTTTACATCGTGATGTGAATTTCCCGAGTTATATATTTCGTAAACGAAAGATAATGTCTACTTTATGTCAAATTTCACGTGAAAAACGGGTTCGCCATTTTGCGTTGTAAAACTAGTAAAATGAGAACCAAAATCTTCAACATTCATGGAAAGTATAGGCAAAGCATCAAGTCAAAGGAATATTGCGTTTTTTATTCCATAAAAATCATGCCAACGCAACACCACCTGCTTAAATTCAAATGTTTCTGAAGAAAAACGAGACCGCGCGTGTTTTTAAGAAGTTGGTCATGTTTGGGCCACTGTATCTCAGTAACGGACCGTATTGATGTAAAATGGCACATACATCTATCGTTGGTAATCATTCATAAGTATTTACGCCAAGTTTGAAGTCTCTATCTCAAAAAACGTCATTTTGGACTTTTGTCCAGCTTTTTTCGATTTCAGCCCACTGTGCTTCGGCTGGAATAATGCGTTTTTCGCTGGTTCTGAAACATGACAAAATAACATGATCAGTTTCGGGGATTCATAATCAGCCTCGATTTCCATTTTTATCAATAGCACACAAAGTTAGGTTGACAACGGCGCGGCGTGGCAAAATTGTAGGAGATCTTTCAAAAACGGAAATATTTTCTCTAAAATTCTATATTCGAAATTCTCTAAAATATAAGTACCAAAAATTCGAAAATTAAATACCTCCGTAAAATTTTGCTTAAATATTTGCTTCTGTAGAAAATTCTTCAAAGTGAAATCTAATAGCGGTGTTGTGATAACTGCAAAGGGAATAAGGAAACTGGATCCCATATTATCCCAATATATTCATAGCGTAGCCGGACGAGTGAGAAATAACACCTATGTTTTACCTTTACCTCCTAAAATCTTCCCACAGCACGCTTGGCGGATCTTAGCTTCTTCAGGGCCCCCAGCACAAATTTTTCTCATGCGTGTTCCACACGACAAGACTGAAGTTTAACGCTTCATCGGAAACAAATGACAGCGCAAGGAGGGAATGAAGACATTAAGGGGGTTAACCACGCGAATCTATAAAAAAAAAAACAGATCGAGTTCAGTAACATGAAATCCTCCTGTTTCACGCATGGCAAAGAATTCACTTTAATGAAGAAGGGGAAGATAGATATTCCCCTGGTTATCAGCCATCATCTTGCACGCCAAACAACACGAGACGATATTTGCATCGAAAGCCATTAAGGCAAGTTTTTCGGCACCTAACGGGACGGGCAACAAGATTGGTTTTAAATTGAAAGAAACACACGCCATCCTGGCCATTTTACTCGGATTGGCCGGGCTGAGGAAGACAAGATACGATCTGCATTTATGCAAATGCCAGTCCACTGCTCGTTACATCGGTGGGTGGTGGAGGTGGAGATGCTGAAATTGATGAGCATTAATCCGCTTCGTCGTTCATCCCTTCGCTCTGTGCCAAATCAACCCGGAGATTGTCTTCAGCAAACTCGCAGCAGTCTCAACAATTTAAAGAGTTATTTGATTATACGATCCACCAGACAGGTTAGCAGCGTAAAGGCAGTTTTACCATATGCTAAGGTAGGACTAAATTTGGAACAGAAATCAGCGGAGATAACTCGAAATCATATTCCACTCTATTTGATCCTTCGGAGCCCGTTTATTACACAAAACTGATTCAGTGTACAGTGCATTCGCTAAAGCCTGAATCCCAGACTCCTTCCATATGTCCGTTTGCGATGTTTACGGGATTGTTTGAAAAATAACTGGAATAACAATAACGGCTTACGCAAATAACTAAATCTTGAAAGAGGCTAACTAAAAATACTAATTATTATTATTACTGATTAGGTTCTACATTGTTAAAAAAAACATAATTATCAGAGATGAGGACATAATTATGATTGTATAGCCGTTAGTCTAAAATATTATGGCATGCATTTCAGCTTAAATTTACTAGCATTCGTTTAGTGGTTGATAAAACTGTGCGAAGGTTTGAATGGAATATTTGAGGCTGATCATGGGTTATAAATACTCGAAACCAATTCTGTTATATTTTCAGGTTTCAGAACCTGTGAAAAACGCGATATTCCAGCCAAACATTTGAACCTGCCTCGTTTGAATTAGGTACCAACCTTGGTAATATAACACGATTGCCGCGGCCGTCCTGCTGCTCGTCCCAGAATCGTAATTCTTTGGTGGTTTGACTGGAAGGGGATTGCGATAATTACCTGCGCTAAATTATCCATCTCCGCTGCAAGACGCTAAACCCCGAAAGGATAATTGAGCGTTGCCGGAAAACGAATGAGTTTTTCGCTGCTTCATTTTTCTGGCGGTCAGTCGTTTCCAAGGCCGTCTTATTCTCATCGCAATGTCCAGTCTCTTTGCGGACCGCAAACCGGAGGGAGTTATGTGTATTTTAAGTTTCAAGGACGCGCTTATGAAGTGGTGCTGCTGCCGAAAATTGCTGTTGCAAATCATTTCACTTTCTCGTACACCTTCGCGAAGCGTCGTAATGTTATGTGAAATAAAAACTCTTGGGCTACGTCGCCGCCTCAATTTTTGGAAGGTCCCGACGTTTCCCGACCGATGCTGGTCGCCATCTCAAGGAAATCTGATGAAGGTTTTATTGAAGAAATACGTCGTAATTTTATTCAACGCTTTGCTCAACTTGTTTTAAATACTCACAATTTTTATAAAATCGGGCCAGGTTTCAGAAGCTATGTGTCCTAGAACATTGCTTTTGCTTTCATGGCCGGATAAATTTGATGGACTACCAGGTGTACGGTCATGAATACAAAGAATTTACCTTATCAATCGTAAAAAATACTACGGGTGTACAAATGTTAAAGGAATTATGCTGGGAGAGCCTCGGAGGCTGCGCGCAAGGCTCTGGTTGCTTGATCAATTGAGAATAGATATCTTTCGGAGCGACACGGAGAACATATTATTCGAACCCCATTATATTTCCTGGTCCTACAGTAACGATACATTAAGAGACATATGTTTTACAGATAAGTATAAGAATTTGTTTTCACTTTCGCAATTCTTTTTAGTCTAACGTGATTCTCGTCTTCAAATCCTCCGAGATATTACGTGGGCGTAACCCAAAATTAAACATTCATTGCCTATAACCAATGCTAATAGTAACTGACTAACTCGGCTTGAAAAGGCTTAATGAAAAAGATTGAAAATGTCGTAATATTACCAATCCTAAGCTTAACAATAAATTGTAATGTCAAACATGCTAAA
The DNA here is from genome assembly GCF_921293095.1 of Ischnura elegans. Classification (NCBI taxonomy): domain Eukaryota; kingdom Metazoa; phylum Arthropoda; class Insecta; order Odonata; family Coenagrionidae; genus Ischnura; species Ischnura elegans. The sequence goes on along the minus strand of NC_060255.1, from coordinate 16,689,415 downwards.
ATATTAATAGGTTCTTTTTTTAAGACAATTGCTAGTTTTAAATAGGCTCGTAAGAATTTACTTTACATTTTACTGTAAATATCGCTCACTTATTAAAACAGCCACCACTAATTGAAAATTGCTTACGTCCGAGCATTGAAATTTGTTTATAATTGCAGCACTTTTAAAAGCCGACATTAATACCTCCTCCATTTAATAGCGAGCGAAAAGTTGGAATACTGAAATGAAAGGTACTTGCAATTTTACACAATAATACTGGTTGATACTACTAATTGTGGAAAATAGCAAATACGATTTCCATTTCAGTACGCCAAAATTCCACTATATCGCGCCTGAATGGGTTGAAATGATTCGAAAACTTTGAAGTTTGAGGCAACCTTAATTCTTCCTAGCCGCTGCAGTCCAACCATGGCGCCAGATTCGAGACTCCGGGAACATTTGGTCGGTCATCTCCGTTTATCATTCCTTTTCCGGGGGCCATATGTGATTCCTCGGTAAGGAATTCCAGGTGAGGCTTGCTTCCAAGACCATTGCGTCACTCCACCCGTGGTCAACCCACGACTTCGCGGAGAGAGCTAAGATCATGCTGCTAAGAATCTCGCCATTTGATCTTTCCTCCACGAATACAAAGCACAAGGATACAGCAGTAGGTATGGGGGGAGATTTTTTTCCGTGATCCAATGACTTACTTCGGCTGCTGCCATATAACTTTCAAGTTAACCAAACATTTCTCGGAAATTGATTCACACCTTAGCGTTTCGTGATAAAGTTATCCACGAATCCTTTAAAAATTCGGCTCTCTCCTTTTCCCTCCATTATAGAACTAGTATTTCGCGTGGCCTATCCTTCTATTTCGTAATCAGTGCTAATATTCTATCGTCCTCCAACACTGCTGCTGTAATTTCTTATTCGTTCCTGTCTTTCAGTGCTCTCCTAAATTCTTTTGTGCATTTATTTCCATGAATTTTCCTTTACCATGTGAAGATTAATTCTATTTTCTCACGATATAAGAATACTCCACTATTGCATCTTGTTTGACGGTTTTTAGTAAGAAGTTTTATGCATTATTTTCTTCATTATCATAGGTTTTATTTCTTGTGACAGTTTTTGTAAAGAATATTTCCATTGCAGTTCTATCTGTAATTTTATTCATTGCCTACAAAGTGGTGCTGGAGATAATATAAAATACTCGCGGAATAAAGAAGGGGAAAGACTTGTGAACGCTTTTCCTTGAATCCTTTCCTTTTTTTAGGTCGGGGCCGACTTTGGGGGTGTTTTGCGATTACAGAATCGATTTTAAACTTTCCGGAATGCCATGCATTAATCTTTAGGTTTGATTAAGCGGTCTGAGTAAAGTCTAAGCGAAATGAAATCAAGATGATTCCAATTCTGGTGGCCCTTAGAAGCCCAGGCATAGCCAAGGCGAGAGGAAGGAGGGAGCAGCTACCCTTTTCAGATGATTGCTGTGGTACGTTTCCTGACCAATACAACAGAATCAACAAAAAATTCCCATACCCCTCAAAAGGATTCTATTGTAAAACTTGGCGACATGATATATAAGAAATCATGAGAGGAATGGCAGAGAGGAAGAAAGTAAGAAGAGGAAGAAGGAAGAGAATTTGAATGCTTGTCAATTTGACGAGAAGAAATCACATGTTAGAATATGATAGGAATGTATATGCATAAAGGCATTGCATTTATGCATCCTGCATTATTGAGGGAAATGGCAAATACTTTTCAGATATTATCCTCATTTTTAATAACACCGATCCAGGTAGCGACTTGCACAGTCGTCAACCTAAAGCTCTTTTGGAATTTCAGGAACATTTCTTGGTTTTCCCACCGAGAGGTCATTTCTTTGTTTACAGGCGATACATTATCATTTTTTAGTCTGTGGGTAACGCACTCGAGAAATCTTCCTGCAAACAATACGCCAGCAAAAACTGAAGTCATTTATAGATTGGAGTTAGTAAAAACTTTTGAGAATGATAACGAAATTATCATCGGACAATTACCGCATCGGCCTTAAGTTATGCTTCAAAATGCGCGTGTTTGCAAAATTTATTGGAAAGACACCTCTCAAAGTGAAGATATGTACGTTATGATCCAAAAGATGTTAAAAATGTGTATCCAAATTGTTATAATTCACGGGTTTCCCCATTAGAATATGGAAATATGTGATGCGGAAGCGGTGAATCATTCATCGCTTTTTCTCAACTCGCATTTAATCGAACGGTAGGAGTGCAATTACAGCGAATTTTCAAAGTTTTTATTCATGGTATTGGCGAGCAATTGGATGGATCTTCAGCTCTAACAACCTACTGTCGTAAAAGGATGACGGTAATTAACTGCGTAACGGAATCTGAGCCATTTGGGATGCAGCCATGTTTCAATATTATAGACCTTTTGAAGCTGTTGAACTACAGCTTCTGGTTTACACCATTCATTTAGCGACGTATCGCAGAAATTTAAACCCAAATGTTCCTTAGAAAATGTGCATACCTCTTGAGTATAATTTCCTCCAGGTAGGTTGAATATTTTGAGTAAGATATCATTTTGCTAAAGGGAAATCAACGATCTACAAACTTCAAATTTTTAAAGAAAATGCTCTAGGGTACAAATTCAAAAGGTCAGATGCATTGATTCACATCATGAGAATAAATGAAGGGGAGAACTCAATTTGTACTGGCACGCGGTATAGGTTGAATTTCATACTTCAGTGTCATCATCAGGTTACAATGAAGCGATTACAACATACGACAGACGACATACAATGAAAATAAACGATTCAAAATCCATGGAAATTCAAATTAAGTTATATTCACATGATCTAAAGAAAAAATCCCTTGAATTCAAGAGGGTGATTAAATAAAGTAATTTTTATTTTGGAAATATTTCTATTTTCACTTGCTTTTTACTGAGATAAAGGTTATAACGTACTGTTAAGTCCATATTAGGTTCACGACACCAAATTACGATGGCGGTCATCGAAAACTGTGCTTCGATAGTTAACAGCTGTTGAAGCTATACGGATTGTCACAGGCTTGATAATTATCGATGGCCCTAAGATCAACTTCTTTTTAAGGAGTAATCGTGGGTAGTTAAATCGATTTATATACTTTGACACTGAAGGTTATTTCCTATCCTATGTCTCAACCAGGTACTTATACTAATTTTTAGCCATTAGCTATATATTACTTTCTTATTATTTCATGGGGTAGAATTTTTGCGACGCCTATAAGATGAGTAAAATAATTTCCCTACTAAATAATCATTGGATTTGATTCTTTCTAGAAATTTAACGCATCATCAATTGCTTCCTCGGTGTTTATTAAAAAAAAAATCTCTAGCAGTCTGTTCATTTCCTGTTTTCCACATAAAAACCTGCTAAAAAAACTAGTGTTCTGCTTTTAATTAGGAAATGCCTCACCGTCAGTAGCGAATCACTGTAGTGAAGGTTATCCGATTGTTGAAAGAAAGATGAAGACCATCACTATTAGCGAAGGACGTCGTCGGCCATCCAAAAGCTGTGACCATCGATATTTTTATACCACCATTCGATACACAATGCCGTTATCAGAAAATTCGATAGAATTCAGCCATAGAATCATAATCATAGCCGTAATTGCCCTTCGGTTAAGCTTATGGGAGTGGTGGCGCGTTTCCCTGGCGTTGCTTCTCGTCGTATCCTTTAACATCACCGCAGATTGTTAGGATGAGAAGGAACAAAAAATTATGCATTAGCTCCCTTTCAAAATTCCTTATAACTGAAGAATTCGAGTCACTCTTGCACCCATAACCCAAACGGGTTTATGGAATAATGTCTGTTTTAAGGGCCCATAACGGAGTGGCATCCTGCGGGAAGGAAGCTCAAACGATGAGTGGAAAAAACCAAAAGCAACAGCTCCAAATGGGCGCACCACACATTCAAGTCCTACGTTTATTTTTCAAAAAATTATTTGCGATGGTTTTATTCCATTAATCTTTCTCAAGAAAGAGTAGGGTCATATCATACCAAAATTCGGTTAATAAGCTATTTTTCCCGTGCAAATATTTCTAAAACATTCTATTTTCATGAGCCTCCGTGATAATTTTAATCTATATTCATCTTTTAGTCGTATTAATTTAGTCAGAGTCGGAGGAATGTGTTATTTTCATAAATTATTTTCCAGGCCTTTAAAAGCACCCACCACGAGTAGTGTACTATTTGTATTTCGCCTTAAGAGTAAGGTCATATCATAACAGAATGCGGCGTTTACTAACTAAATTTCTGAAACATTTTATTTTCGTCTTTTAGTCGTATTAACTTAGAATCAGAGGACTGTGTTGTTCCCATAAGCGATTTGTCAGGCATATACCACAAGTGCTGTAGTATCTTCAGAAGTTCCGAGTTGTACTAAAATTCTATATCATAGATTCGGTCTCATTCAGTGGTTAAACTCGTAGGTTGAATAGGTGAAGGTCGATTTAACCCCGGAATAGGCCACAGGGTTTTGCAAGGGCGGTTTTTAATTTAAAGTGTTTTAATACCACCAACCTCCTTGGCAGAGGGGCATGGTAGCCTATTGGTGTGAGTTCGAAGGGTTTCGGCTTCAAATTCTAGGTGAAACCTTCGAAGTTCGAACGCACCGCAAAAAACTCCCCGAAGTGCAAGGTGGCTCATGGAAAGGGACCCACTCTGAATGTGTAAGATTTGCAGGCCTCTGTGGCTTAGTACGGGAAATATTTGATCATTCATTTAGGACACAAACCAATATCTATAAGATGTATCAAAGTCAAAATAAAATTGAAATTGAAAGTTTTGCACGGTTGCATTCTCTACATTTATCGTTTTTGGCGAAAAAATATAATAAAGTAATTTTGGCTACGCGAATTATCTTATCCTTGCCATCAAGGGTAGATCAAAGTATAGGCTAAATTTACGTAATAAATTCGGAGATGATTTTTCCTCAGACGACGCGAAAAATATCCTTCGTTTACCGTCGTACTAGGGTAGACGTGGTCACGATAAGAAAATAAAGGAAAATAAGACGGTCAAACAGAGAGATATAAAAGTCATTGTTTTCGCGTACTATTAAGGATAGCAATGGTGTCTCGATTAATAAAATTAATGTCGTCAGTCACTTGGACGAATCATTGCTTTTTCATAATTTTCCATTGCTCATTGCATGAATTTACACGTATATATTGTTATTAAGGGTTATATTTCGATACCACCACTGCACAAACGCTCAACAATCGCCCACCGAATCAAATCCGCTCATATTGTACAACTAGGGCTACTAGGTGACCGGATTTGATTCGATCTTTTGTGCAGTGGAGGTTTCGATTTATCATGACAGTGAGGTGTCAGGGAACATAATAAAGATACACTGTTGTGTGTTCCACAGAAGTTTTAATAACCGACCCAAGTTTTGACAATACACTATGTCATTTTCACCTTTGAAAATGACATAGTGTATTGTCGAAATCTGGGTCGGTTATTAAATCTTCTGTGGAACATACAAGCAGGGGCGCAGCTAGGAATTAAGGCTAGGAGGGGTTTTAGGCGCAACTAATACGTTGGTGTCTGGGGGTATGGCATACCTTCCAGGGTAATCGGGAGGTGCGGGGGCCCTCCCAGAGAAAAAATAGGATAAATAGTGAGTTTTACGACTTTCTGAGGGATATTTTATAAATCCTTACAAAATTATAAAGGTAATTAATACTAATGAAATTAAGTAAAATGGGTTTAACTTTAAAAACTTTCTCAGCTCTGGGGGGGATTTTATCCCCCAAAACCCCCCCTCGCTGCGCCACTGCATACAACAGCGTATCTTTATCATATTTCCTGTCACCAAATTCCATCAAATATCGCCGTCCAACCTTGAGTTGAACACTGAGGTGTGAATGTTGGGATCCTCTTGCATGGCAGTGATTGGTCACGCACAGGTTATTTCGTAGATGCAGATGCAGTTCCACCTCGTGGGGAACATTAACACTTTATGCCTGTCGTATTTCGCATCAAATTTCTTCTTGACAATGGAATTCCGCAAGATTCAATCCAGTTGCATTTCACTTAATCTGTTATCCGTTATTCACATTATGTCATAACCCTCTGCATCGAAGCCAAAATAACAATCCTTTCCACACTCTTCCTTGAATATCAAATGTTCTCCCCGCTATTCCAGCTTCCAGAATCCCGTTGCTTCGAAAACCTGCTCCATCCATCCATCCACTTTGCCCTCTCTTCCTCATTTCCCACACCTACTTCCTGCCCCGCCCCTCCCACTACCCCACACCACACGTCTCTTGCCCGTTTCCCTCTCCTTCTATGACACTTTCTCCCCTCCATTTCCACGACCAAACACACACGCCTCCTGGATTCTATTGGGTGATGTCCATTTTATCCCAAAACACTTTAGGTAAGTTGGAGAGAATTTACCATGCTCCTTAAAAATAAATTCAATCCAATGAAGCATTGATTATCGTACATTTTTTTAATTTAAATTTATTATGTTTAATTTTGTTTGTACTTTTTTTATGCTTGTTATATTGTGCCACTGTAAACTGGCAAATATGCTGTACGTGGACAAATAAATAAATATGTAAACAAATAAAAACTACATATTTACATTGAAAATACGCTGTTTGAACAATTGAAAGGGCGTGTGAGAGGCTCGAGGCAAATCTCACGATATCTCACTAAGGTGGTGTCCAAAAAATCGACAAAATCTGCTCACGTGACATAATGGATTACAATTATGCTTTAAAAATAATGATAATCATGAGGTCAATCGTAATTTCAATTAAAATGATACACACAAATTATATCGAATTTTTTAGATTTCTTGTCGTATATTGATGAATAAATGGCATTATCTCTATCGTCTAAGGCTCAAATTCGTGGAAATTCATTTTATCCTTAATGAAATGAAAAACTTATCCTGAGGATTACGCCGCTGCGTCGAAACGAGTACTACATAAAAATATATTGGTGAAGTACAATAAAGTTTTTTATTTCATTAACGATAAATTTGATGTAATAATTGAGAGTAGTGCAGTATGCCTTGAATATTAAGAATTTAGGTGAATTTATTACACTTATTTGGTCGCGGGGAAACTAAGTATGCATTGCCGTTTTGCAGCTATTCCTTCTCGTCATAAATAGAGGACGAAAAACGACGCTCTTCAATCAGAGGAAGGTGCTCTGCAATTTTGCGCCCTCAAGAATTGCAGGTAATTAATTCATTTTTTCAAAGAGTGAAATTATTTTCGGCTGTAATGCCAAACTAGATGAAATATGTGGACAGAGAAAATATATATTCATGTGGTTTGTTGCGGAAAAACACCATGGGATTGCTTGCTCAGTTGAGGATCTAATCCCGATAAAATGCTCAGAATTTCCGGTGGTAAATTCTTCTCGAGGGAGGAGCTGAGGTGGATAAACCTTTTAGGAAGACCAGGCAGATTAGAGTTTGTGCTTTGAAAATGTGTTTTTAAGGCACTTGTGGCATTTCCGTCGTCCAACTGGGCTCGAAAGAGAAGCTAAGGGAAGGGAACGGTTAAAAAGGACCACGTGGGTTGAAGTTTATGGTTATTATCTCTGTATTACTAAACATGAAGGTTTTTCTTAGGGTTAAATATCGCTAACCTCGGTGAAATATAATTCTCTCGCCATTTGGTATGCTTTATACGGTATTCATTTTATTGAAGCATACAATATTTGCAATATCTTATATATAAAAATGAATCGCAAAATGTGTTGGTAAGCGCATAACTCAACAACGCCTGGACCAATTTGGCCAATTCTTTTTTTTTAAATGTTCGTTGAAGTCCAAGGATGGTTCTTACGGCGAGAAAAAATCGAATAATTGCCGGGAAAACCCTAAAAACAGCCCTTTTCTTTTTCACATACAAACGTTTTCTAATCTAAAATAAAAGAAAGTCGAAAATCGTGTTAGTTAGAACACTTATAACTCGAGAACGGCTGCACCGATGTCATTGAGATTTGGTTCTTTGAATTCCTCTCAGGCGGGGTTAACATATAGGCCATTAAAAAAAGGATAATTTCACAAAATAATTCATCTCTTTCATATGGACATGCTTTTAGGAGTTATAGTAACACAACAATTGATAAGTCGGTCAAAACTACAAATAAAATAATTTGTTTTGTTTTTACCACTTTAATAACTGAATTTCGTAACAAAATAACATTTTAATTACTACATATATTCAAAATATTAATTAAATTGAAATTAAATTTAAAAAAATTAATTCGAGCTAATTGTAAGCCCAGCCGTGGCCCAGCTCGAGTTGACGCTTCACTACCGTGTTTGTAAACAAATCTCCAAGCAATTGTTGACAAACGGTAATGTCCGTGTTCCTGTCGACGAATCGAGTAGTTTTAACTCATTTCCTTGGAATTATTGCAAATTATTTTCAGCGGAAAGTGAGCTCATCAACAAAGAGTTCTAGAATATGATTGATCACCAAAAGAATCAAAGATGGTTTATTTAGCGAGCAAGAACGAAGATGTGGATGACTAAAACGAGGTAAATTCAAATAGTTCGTACTCTGCATGGGTTCGAATCTTTTAAATGTGTTACAAACGAAGACGAAATCACCAACTATCTATCTGAATATTTTAAGTCCTTGGACGTACCTGGCTTACCAAGGCACAATTTACAGAAAAAATGTAGTTTCTGTGTTCATGATCTTTTGAAGCATAAACAAACCATAGCTATCCAACGGAACGTGTTTGGTGATTAAAAAAATTGGTAATGAATGTGATTCACGTAACTTTACTCAAAGGAAATTCAAAGGTGAGGAAGTCGTCATTCCGAAGATTCCATGATCTCAATTCATATGCCCTTATGAGCTTAAACGTATTCAATTTCCAATTCGTGTTGCATTCGTGATAACGATTAAAAATCGCATGGTCAGTCTTTCAGTTTTTGTGTTGTTTGTGCTCATGTGCTAATGAAAACCCATGATTTTCTCATGGTCAATTTAACGTGCTATGTTCACGAGTCGATAAACCATCCTCTGTATTTCTTCCTTCGCTTCAAGTGCGTAGCTAGGATAGGGGGTTTTGGGCGCAGCTAATACTACGGGTCTGTAGGGTATAGAAAACTCGCTAAGGTAAGCGGGAAGTGTGGGGGCACTTCCCCCAGACATTTTTTAAGATAAATGGTTCAAAATAGTGGGTTTTGCGGCTGTGTGAATAGTTAAATATGTTTTGTTTGTTAGTCATCCGTCCCCCTAATATTAATAACAAAATCTTTCATAAAAAAACTCTCTTAAGCTCTTGGGGGGGGGTTTATCCCCCAAAACCTCCCCTCGCTGCGTCACTGCTTTGCTTCGCTATATTTATTTAGCTTCATCCGCTTCATCTTGCGCCTGATAACAAAGCCAAAAGTGTTGTTTATCAGAAGGTGCTTGACGCAAGACATTAAACCCGAATGTGTAGGGCTCACCGTGGTGCGTTTACGCATGCAGTACGTTTACGCATTGCATTTTTTCCAAACAGAGATACTAAAACTGGCGCGCCTTAAGTCATTTAATGCGAATGCTGCTTCATAGGGGCTTTTCTTTCACGATTTTGAGCATCAGTTACGCGTCGGTCTGGGGTTTGTCAACCTGCCCCCTGAATGGGCCAAGTGTATGCAACAGACTTGGACCTAAAAACATTTTTTACAGCTAATAACGCTAAAAGCCAACAACTGAATGCGTATAATTTTTATTTCATGAACTGCTTCATTAAACCACAATGCCCAAAATTTCTTAAGCTAAAACGTAAGAAAATTTATTGAAAAAAATCCGCGTAAACGTGCTTCGATCCACCCTGTGTAGATTAAAAAAAGAAAATATCTTTCTGACAAGCAATTTTGGTACTCATTTACGTAGTTTTATTGAATTTGTATCCTTATTTTATTATAATAAATTAAACTTGATTAAAAACGATACAGCCGCTCTTGATTTATAACTGGTGTAAGTAAACTGTAAGTTCATTGATTGTTAGGCGGTACGAAGTTCGCCGGGTCAGCTAGTTAGTTAATAAAATGCTTAGTTGTTGATCTTTCCGGCCAATTTTCACTGTCAAAAGACTAAACTTATGTATCGAATATATAACGCAATGAAAATATTTTTGTCAGTGTTACTATAATTTTGGGCGCAATCTTTGTATTAAAAGGTGTGTAAAAGTTGAATAGTATGTCAGATTAAATATTTAGGAAGGCTGGTTTTTCCACTTTCTTGTGTCTCCAAGCAACCCCTCCAGCACACGTCTGTTCGTCGTGATCTTCGTCGCTGGGGTTTCTTTACTTAACGGTTTCATTTTCCCGCTTGCGGAATTTCAGTTTTCATTCTTAATGGAAGACGTTTTTTTAAACTGAGTGAACGCCATATGTTACATCGTATATCTTGGCAGAGAAAATATGATTCCACAATTGTCAAAATTTTACATAGCAGGAGCTCAAATTGGGTAAGCACTTCGCCAGATAGTTAACTCTGCATAGAGCCACTAATCAAATTACTAAAATTGGGCATCTGGGTTAATGAGTATTGATGAAAAGGAGTCCATTGAACCACGCAGACGTCGGAATAAAAATTATTAGGGTGACTAGTCATTTTTGCCTTATTGCTCTGCGATTTGAAAAAAATGTCGTTTCCTATCAACCTCGAGGATTTAAATGAACAGACTTCAATGACCAACTAAAAACTGCACATTTCCTCTTCAAATTTGATGAATCTATTTTTTATTTCTACGAGTCCAATATTACTAGCCAATTTTATCTATAAAAATTGAATTTCTTTTGAAAATTCATCTCAGATGGAAATAGCAGACTCAAAATATAATCCAAACCTATGCAAGTAAATCCAATCTCATGGTTGCTTATTGCGTTTGGGAGAGGAAGCTCGCAAATTATATTACTTACCCAGATAGAAAATTTAACTTTCATTATGACGGAAAATGAAGTTTCCACATGTTCCCTATGTGGAAAGTTAATGTATCTGAGTGCTTATTGAATTTCAGCCCATATTTTTGCTTCTGTAGTGGGGAAACAATGAGCAGCAGTAGTTAGCCTCTAGACAACTGTAATTATCAAAACTGTTATTATATACGTGATATTTCAGTAAATAAAACGACTCTTATTTATTTTTGGCTCCATTCCGGAACTAACTTCATTGACGGAGTGTAATCTTCCGTAATAATATAGTGTCGTAGTTAATTTAAAATCTCGCTCGGATACGGGATGTTTGTGTCAAGCTGAAATTGGCTGGGCATAATTATATAAGTGCAAAGGAAATGAAAACCGGGGAATAAATGCGAGAAAGCAACCTTCCATTTCCTTCGTGACTTTTGTACCTCCATTGAGTCAGGAAGCAGTCTGGTTCTCTCACGCCTTTGCCCGACACTTGCTGTGACCTGCACATGCACAAATTGTGGTCTAGTGGGAAATCAGATGTTCCCATGCAACACCGAAAAAATCAGGAATACGATTTCCTTGCCGGATAATAGCGATTATAATAACGTTTTTTCGACTTGGAAACGTTAGGCGGTCGCAATTTTCGAGCGCATTTTAACCGAAAAGCATTGAATAGATAGAGATCTCTTCCCAAACTTCGTTTCTTGCGGCAGAACGGGAAAGGGAAGGATGAGGACCATCTACTCGTCGCCTCCGTGGTATGCAGGCATAACTCTTATTATTAAAGCATTCTATCGATTAAGGTAAGTTTCCATGGGGTGCTTAAGAAGTTATCCGGGAGCCTCCCCTTCCATCATGCACTTCCCTCTTCAATAAACAATATGACCTACTCCCTTTCATTTTATCGAAATATCCTATTATTTTCCTTCCACTCCCTCTATTACCTAACATTCTACCTTCTAACACTGTTTTCAACATCCCCTCCCCACTAAGTACTCGTTCCATCCATACCTTCTGTCTCCTCCGTATCTCATCTAAAAGCTGCCTCTCCTCACCCTCACCATGTCAGGCACTTCGTCTTTCCTCCTCCTCTCCGTCCACTTCACCTTCTCCATTCTTCGCCACACCCACATCTCGAATGCCTCGAGTCTTCTCTCGTCCTCCTTCCTAAGAGTCCACGTTTCTGCACCGTAAAGCGCTACACTCCAGATCAAACTCTTCACTAACCTTTTCTTTAAATTCTTACGTAGCGAACCTCTCAGAAGCTCCTTCCTGTTCATGAAAGACCTTTATTTTTTATCTTCATCAACACAATACCCTCCGAATACCGAAGTGGCATTAGCAATCAGCCTTGTACGGGATGGCATTGGGCCTCCTCTATGCAGTCCCCTTGCAGAAAATAATCCTGCGATTTTTGAACGAGCGACTTTCGATGTATTCGGATGTTACGACCTGTAATTCTCAGATACTGAGGTCAGCATCGTTGCGTTTTATTTATACGGCGGCAGTGGTTTACACGAAGCGGTTGCCGGCGCCAATTTTGCGTGGAAGGAAATCTTTCGGGGAGGTTATTTTCAAAGAGCTCGCATAGTCGCCCGCAGGGAAAATTTCATGGGCTTCCTCCAATCCTTGTAACGCTTCGCTGCGTGCACCCTAACGGAATCGCCGCTTTGCTTCCCTTTCACGCATTAAAACGAGAGAGGCCGAGGCACGGCTTCCGAAGCTGCCACCCGCGGTTGTTTATCCAAGATTCAGCCTCGATCCATTGCATAGTGCATTGCTCCCATAGAGCAACAAAAGCGTGGTTTCCCATTATTTTTTTATTGCCCAAATCGAAAGATTATTACTCCTGGAGCACGCATTCCACGCTTTTAGATTTTTAAATGACGACATCTATTTTTCGCGATTAAATGAAAAGTGAAAAATTTCAAGCGCGGTAAAACGCGAAGGCTAAGTATGTATGCTGGAAAAAGCCCGTGTGACGTCATTCTGGTTCCGGCTGCCACCGTGTGAGGCCACTTTGGTGCAGGCTGCTAGCAGGTAGCAGAGTACCCTACTAGCAGGTAGCGCTTAGCTCGAATAAGGGTTATTAATACCAAACGAAGGAAACTTTCCGACCTTAGGCAATTTTAATAGGTGATTATTAAGAGATGTTTCCCTGAGCTCTGTGCATCATGCATGCATTGGTAATCTCAGACAATGTAAAACTACTGACTACTTGTATAGCATCTAGGCCCCTGTGAGGTCACGTGGAGTGGCATCTCATGGTCGCCAATCTGGCCCTTTTCAAATGAGGCAAAAATTGACCATTAACATTCGTCTAAACTGGGATTTCTAAAATAATTTGTATACTATGAATGCACTAATGGTGGGTAACGAATCGCTATCGATGCCTTTGATGAATTAACTACCCTATTGAAAGGTCGATTTTCGACTGGTGTACAAACTGGCCAGTTTTTAAACTAGTGATTCCTATCAAGAGCTACTAAAGTTAGATAGCACCTCGGTAAAAGTGGCAGGAATTTGATGAAACTTTGGTCACATACTCTTTGAAAGACGCACTCTAATGATACAAAGAAAAAGACACTCCCATTTTCCATATTTGAGATATTTGACGGTGAAATTAGGATAATTTAATATGGACTCTTATGGAAAAATAATGTTTTTTTCGATCTAGTAAATATGTGTGTAACAAGGCGTAGTTGAGACGGCACTCTTTAGAAGCAAGATTTTGTAGCAAATCTAAATATGTAGGTATGTATAAATCTCATATCTAAATATGTATATAATAAAGTATAAATCCATGCTAAAATAAGAACGATATTTCCGAAAAACTGCCTGAAACTGGCAAGATCGGCTTTTACATATGCCTTACATGTATTTGTTTATAATTAAATATATTTATTCAAGATTTACCCTTATATTGTGAATATTTAGTCAAGATGTGTCGTAAACAGTTCATTGTTCATAGGTTCTAAGCCGTGTTGAAACAAATCAAATTGACTATTGTGAATACCTTATTAAAAATCATTTTTGACGTTTTCATTGTACTGAGGTGCAAAATTGCACTCATACTTCATTGCTAATTAAGTTTTATTTTGTTTACTTTTTTTTGCGACTCTTTTGCGTTAATAATATGTAGCCCGAGTACATAAGTCGACTTCAGGCGATGCCGCTCTGACTAATTTGCAAATTATAACTTCAAAAAAGGAAAATGAATAAAAATAATGATAAATGGCGGGAAGTGTTTTAGGAAGCAACCCTATATGACGTGCGATCGACGAAGGTTTGCTGTGTCTTAAAACTATGGACATCATTGACAGCGATATTTGTGTCAATATGATGGCGATCTTATCACGGAAACAGGAAAAAGTAGAAAATAAAATATTTTTTTGAATCCAAATGCTACTGATTCAATAATAATTAAATTGACGAATTTTTTATATGTATAATATCACTAATTCAGCTGAAATGTAAATATGATGATATGATACAACATTTTGAAACGTAAGAAGAAAACTAAATGGTATATATCACGCAATTAATAAATGGAAGCAACATTCTCCTTGTCACGCAATGGTCGAGTTTTTAAAATTTGACTTCTGCTTTTAAATCATCCCCAGGAGTCAAAAATCACCATACAGTAGATATATTAATTGACAGCGGCGTATATAGTTTACATCCTTGGTGTAGGCCTGAGTTATTAGCAATTGGCTTCGAAAAGAATAAGAAATTTATATTCTACTAATTTTATACATTAGTATTGGTATAAATTATAATATAAAAGAATTTTATATTCTACTTTTTTTCCCTGTTTTCATCATAAGATCGCCATCATATTAATAAACATTTTGCTGTCAATAACACTCACAGCTTCAGACTACTGCCAACTGTTCGTCGAGTGTACGTCTTATGTGGCTATAGTTATTCCCTCGTGCACTTTTATTTATTCGTCTTATTTATCATGATTGATATTCATATTCCTTTCTCGAAGTTATTATTTAAAACAATATTGTGATATTTTCAGCTGAAACTTTAAGCCACATTGACGAATTCTGGCTGATAATTCGTGCTAATTTGCAGCCATTCCAAGCACTCAACATATCAACGTATTTTCTTATGATTGCGATGTTTTACAATTCGAGTACATATTGTATTCGGCAATTTTTTCAAGTTAACAAAAATACTGCTTTCACTGATAGCATGCCTATGCGTTAGGAATACCGGATAAATATCCAAAAACTATGATTTTGATTGATTTGAGAACGTTTTTGATTTTGACAAGGCCGAAATTTTAGATCATGAGGTTAATTTGATAAAAAGAGTTTTCAAAGAAATCGTTCACATATCTAAATAAATTAACAGTTATAATAAAAAAACAGACATTGAAAACCTTAGCAAAATTTATTTTTATTTAAAAATATTGTATATCATTGTATTTTATATTGTTCTCATGTTTTCATTCATAGCCCTGATGATAGTTTTAAATAAACTGAAACGTTGGCTAAAACCTTTTTTGCATCATATACATTTGACCTGTACTCCAAGAATTATTTTATCATAAATTAAATGAGGTCGAGATAAGAAGAAAAAAATTAATTATCCCAAAACTGTTTTAATGATTGTTTTTTTAGTAGAAATTAGATATTTCTTTTAATTAATTTTATTTTTCGTTTTCATCCTTAGTTATTGCAATACGTTCGCTGGAGCCTAATCGAGAAAATCTACCGTTTATGCCTCTCACTGTTTTGCATAGGTTACACCTCGTATTTCCGCGTTGAGACCCAATACCTTGAGTGCAATGCTTGTGGAATTATAGGTGGTTTCCCTCCGTGATAGCTCGAAGTCAAGGCAACGCCCTGATGTTGATGGAGAAGCTGTCTCCGTAACATCACCAGGCCACGTAGGTGCTCATTTTTGTATGAATCGAAGCTGGCGCGGAGAAATATGTCGGAACATGAGCATCCGCTCGAGCGAGACTATTAATTTAATGCCTTTTGAGGAACACGCCCATAAAAAAAAGCATGCAGATGAAAATCTCCGTCGACGCTCGGCGTGACGCTGCCGCGAAACGAGGGAAGTGCCGTCACAGTCCGCTTGATTTTTTCCGCGAAAACTTCCCGCGTATTTGCATCGCGTCGCGGCAATTGGATTTCCATTCATGTGATGATTCCGATGGAAACAGATGCATGCATCCAACGGGACTGTAGAGCAGACGAGAGTCTGACGCGCTAGTTTGCCATGGCGGATGGAAATACCCGCCCTGTTGACATTCGCGCCACTCTATCCCGGCCATCTCTCATGGAATGCTGCCTCGAGTGAATACATTTGAATAAAACTTTGTACGAAAATTGTGCGTTCTGCTACCGGGGAGGAAGTGTTTACTGTAGCAGTCATTGATGTTGATGATGGAGGAGTGATAAGGAAACAAGACTAGTGGGAAGGGCTAACCATGGCCTTAAAGGTCGGCTGAATTTTTATTTCACTACTAATAGTCAGTTCGGAGGAGGTACTTATCTGAGTACTTGAGGGGGAACCCTACCCCAGCGGAAAGCGTTACACGCGAAATGTGATAGCATCTGTTGATCCTCTTTTTTCATTGGAAAGCTCTATGCAACACTGCTACTATAATATAGTTATCTTTATTGTGCACTCATAGAATATATACTATAAGTGCACAATATGTAAGTGTATACTAGCGCATATTTTTAGTTTTGTTGGTGAATCATTAAAAAAATCATCAAAAAACTCTAAATACCGTAAATATTGCTAAATAATGAAGCTTTACATTCGTAAATAAAGCAATGAATACTGTTTACATTCGGGTACGAAAGAGCAGCTATTGCATGATATCTTCGTGACATCTGCTGCCAGTACGTGATATCTTTATGTTTAGGACCTTAAATGCCGGAATATAGTTTGTAAAATTGGGGAAGAGACGTTTAATTTTAGTGCATTTTTCTTCCAGTTCAACGCTGAAAGGAACAACGTGTCGCAATGACTGCACACATTAATTTCTTAGAATATAATTCAAAATTCAAAAGTACCATGGCTACGTTCAAGCAACGAAAGGGGAAATAATAGCGTCAACAGCGACGATTTTCACCAAGATAGTGAGAGCCACCTGGAGAAAAATCGCAGAATTGGTCCATAGGTAGTGTAAACAGCTGCAGAAGTAAAATAACAAATGAAATCCGTAGAATAGAATAACGGTCGTCGTTTCCGATACGTAGAATCAATTGAACCTGGATCGGTCTCGTGAGAATGGAACAATACTCGCAGATCTTAATAGGGAACATATGCATGTGAGTAAATTGAATTCAGAATTGTAGATATTTCCCTATAGAAGTGAAAGATCACGTGAATGACGGTCGGATATTAATTAAATACACAAATTGTGCGAAAAATCCACAGAGAAAAAAATCTTTCGCCTTGACCGGGATTCGAACCCGGATCCCTCGATTTCCGGCCAGTCCCGGTGTACTTAAATTAATTAAATAATCAACGGAAAAAAATAAATATTGGGCCGCTACTTTAGTTGGTTAAGACGAGGGAATTACGATACTATTGAATATATTAGAATTGAGCACCATTTATTCACAGACCTACCCGGAACACGTACTGTTTAAAATGAAGTTTGTTTTAATTAGAGTCTTTAGAGATGATGCCTTCAAAAGTCTATCAAACGAGCAGAAACACCGCTTGCGTCAGTTCTGTGAGTTATGGACAGGGAAAGTTATTGTTAATCTTCTTTTCCCTTACTCCTAAACCTAAAAGATGACTGTTACTTGATTTTCTATTTGAATCGATTTTATATCATGGAGCCATTATTCATAGTCAATGAGCAAAAGTGGAATTTAGGAATATAATTCCTCTTTAATAATGTATCTTTGAGAAGGGTTATGATGGAGAGAACAGTTATGCACTTATGATGGAGACAACGGATATTGTTTGAAAAGACTACTCGGAGTGAATAAATTGACTCGTGACTTAAACGGGTTAAGGAATTCACCCCTTACCCTGAGGGTGAAATTCTCACTTTTGTAGCTGAAACTAGGGGAAAATTTCTCTCTAACCCATCCAAACCAAGCTTGATTCTCTGATTGAGTTGAATTAGAGTGAAATTTGAGATTCATTCCGTCTGAAAGCCTTTTCCGAACTTATTTAGATTGTTAAAACTTGGGTTACAGTGAGGGAGGTTGGCTAAAAAAAAGTGAACAAGAATATGAGATTAGAGGGAGCTTGGATGGAGGGAAACAGAAGATAGTCCACGCAGAAACCAGGTAAAAGGAAAAATCTCGTCTTAATCCTTGGGGACTTAAGAGATTAGAGCTGCACCCGATGAATGGAGAGGAAAAGAAAGGTTCTTTAATCTTAAGGCAGGGGGATTACCCTTTCCCTTACCCTCTTCGACAAGGTTTCTTTATCACCTTAAAGACGGAGGGAAGATTTTTACCTTTGCCAAAAATACTTGTTCCGTTTCTCTCAAGTTTCACCGTCCCGCACGGCTTCAAAGAACTGTCTACCTTGTTAGAGGGTTTTCACTAGTTGGGGTCCATTTGGTGAAAGTCTTCGCGCAATTACGAATATCTACCTGGGCGGGCATCGCACTTCAGACCACGCAACTTATTTACCCGAGAGGCCGGCCATTGTTGTAGATGAATTGAATGAATAGGCGTGTGGCCGTGTTAAGAAGAAACACCTTATGCCAACTATATATTACGTTTGTTGACATATTTCATTTGTTCCAGTGGCCACCTTAAACTTGAATATTGCCGGAAAAACTCTTACCTTTTAAAGCCAACTATTCCTCAAATGTATCGACTGACTTAAACTGTAGTTATTATTGTAATTACTGAGGAATAATAAACGTTACAGCGCTTGTCAGGCGGGTTACGAATTTTAACTCCTGCCTAATAAATGCTGCTATCCAGGTCTTCCTTGGCTGCTAGAGTTCATAGAAGTAGTGAAAGAACAATAAATGGTAGTTAATTCCAATTTTTCCTCAATGTTACCAACTGTCCAGATCTACCCTAATCATCCAAATAAGTTGCTTCGCTGTTCACCTGGAAAACATTAATGCACAAACTTTAATGATTTGAAAGGGCGACTAAACATTATTAAATGGACGATGAAGGTACCAGTACTTTTTCGAATGACTTGGAGTAAGAAGAGAAGGGACTAGCTGTGAGGAACGCAGTCGTTTAACGAATATAATTATATTTATCGCCAATAATTCCCGAGTGCATTCCATCTCTCCCTGTTAAAAAAAAGTCCGCCGTGATAGAAATTTTCTCTTATAGCTAGAAATCTTCACATTAGCTGCCTCGCAATACTTATTCTTTGTGTGACCTTCACGGTTATATGGTGGCGTAATAAATCTCATTTTCATTGCTAACTACTTTCTTCGAGAAAGCGCTCCGCCTGAAGCGGTGGCTGCGAAACCCGAAGCGATCGGCCGTGACCTTGTTTGTCACGAGGACCGGCTTGTAGATCGTCTGGAATCTCAGCTTTAAATGTATTCATTCCTCCGTGAAGCATAGAAAATGTTATTTTTGCGATAATTTAAAAGTATGCCCACAAATTAGAAATGAAAAACTTAGAGAAATTCGACGTTACTACGACTTTTCTCGTCTCATTGCATCATTTTCAAGTCCAGTGAAGGCAAAAAATAATGCATTATTTGTGGGAGGGGTTATTTAAACTTAAATATTAAAATATAGAAACATTTTCCTGATTCGTGTCCGAGGATATCTCTCAGAAATGATTTTAGTCGTAATGAGGTTATGTTGGTGAAATTTACAACATGGTCATCCTAATGTGATGCAAATTCACTAAGTGATACCGCAAACGAGTCTTTTTCTGCAAATTTATTCAAATTATAGGAGCCTAATCTGGAAAACACCGTTTATGAATAGCCTTCTCCATGTGATACGCCATATAAATTGTATTGGAAGAAATGCAAGTGCCTTTAAGCTCCTCTCGCAATCATTCTTGTTTAGGTCACAAAGAAATGTAGAGAAAACTACAATATTATGACGCCAAAAAATAACAAGACTACTATTATTATGTATACGACTATTTATGCGGACCAACTCAGAACACTCGATTATCAAGGAGAAAAATTAAATAATTATGTTTGGCTTATTGAGACAACTGTATGTATCGGCTTGAAAAAATCTGTTATGATGACCAAATAACTTATAAAATTGATCTGCTTAGTAAACGTTCATTAGCCCAGCCTTGGTAAACTATGAGCATGAAAGTCCAATCACCAAGTCTTAGACTTCAGTTTTAGAGCTATAATATGTCAGAATACATCGCCACACAGAATTCGGCTGCTTTATGATCGATTGCAATATAACTCGGACAGTTGGTAATTTTTCCCTTCTTGCGAGGGCCACGAAATTCGCCAACTTTGAAAGGAATCCAAATACCACCACCAAACAAAGCGAATTTTATTTTATTTCGCCTAATGTATTAGATTTCAGTGACTGACGGAAGTATCACGTTGATTCGCGCGAGGAATTCCCGCCTTTTCAGTCGTTGATCACCGAAAGCTGACGCTTCGACGATAAGAGTTGCGGCGGCTGCGGAGTTGCGAGACCATTCGTTGAGTTTAGTGCAGGGCGTCGGCTCTTCCCGGCTCCACGCCACCACCGGCCGTGGAATTTAACGGAGGGTAAAATCGGTATCGTTCAAGCTGTTTCACACTTCACGGTCGATGCGCGTGAACTCTATGGGCGAAACGAGACGAGGTTTGAAATCCCTTGTCCATTAAGACTCGTAGTGATCCTGCCGTGAGTGAGGCCCTGCAGTGATTTTTTTAAACCTCTAACGCATGGTATTAATTCAGCAAAAGAATTATGATACAGTTTCCGGTGTTACTCTGTGAAATTAATCCATCATGGAGGCAGAATGAATGAAAATCTGCAATTACACGTAAATATTGTTATGTGCGATCCGGGTTTCACTACCGCTTAGAATCATCGGGCACTTTTACATCATCCAGGTGCCCTTTATTTATTTAAGTATTCTAACGATTAGTGTAGGTTTCCATGGAGTATTTCATCATCATCAATGGTCAACAATCTTATGATTGGTGTGACTCAATTCTCCTATCAGCTTATCTTTTTACACTTACGTATTTCTTCTATTTCATATCTTTCTTTACCCATTCCTTATAATTTGTTCGAAATCTTCTTTTTCCGTTCTTGCTATCTACTTGTCCCGCGACGATTGTCTTCATCAGGCCATCATGTCTCAAGATGTGGCCTACAAGAATTTTCCGTCTTCTTAATAAGATTTTCATGAGGCTTCTCTCATCTTCTACTCTTCTTAGGAATTCCTCATTACTAACTCAGTTGATAAGAAACATTATCGCAGTCTCCCCTCCCTTCATGGACTCCCCTCTTCAATTCACAAATAGGACTACTCCCTTTCATTCTATCTAAAAATCCTATTCTCTTCCTTCCTCTTCCTCATTTACCCAACAATCTACCCTCCAACACTGTGTCCCCTCCCAGCTAAGTACTCGCTCCATACCTTCGAATATCATCTATAAGCTGCCTCTCCTCACCCACCATATCCAGCACTTCGGCGTTCCTCCTCCTCTCCGTCCACTTCACCTTCTCCATTCTTCTCCAAACCCACATCTCGAACGCTTCCACCATTCTCTCATCCTCTTTTCTAAGTGTCCACGTTTCCGCTACGTAAAGTGCTAAGCTTCAGATCAGACTTCGCTTACCTTTTCTCCACTTGGGTGATGTTAAATTACCATAAGTACTAAATGTACCCGAAAAGGTAGGAGAGATTCATTAGTTTTTTTAATATTTCGACTGCATCTCGGGAACGACGGATATTTTTCTTATTTGAAAACTTTTCTGTGTTTTGAAGTTATTCAACAATGGAAAACTTTCCGCCCTATAGGAATCTGAGAGTAAAACGTTGACCTCACACGCGACACCCTAATTAATTGATATTCTTGCATCATCAGATTTCAAATAAATTCGCGAGGGCACGGACAGCCTTCATAACTTGTCGTTCTCATCGAATCACGTAGGTAAAGTTTTTTTTTTTTGAACGCAAATTGACTATTGGAGGACAATGCAAAGGAGGTGGTGAGTTAGGATTTAAATAAATTATTTGAAGTATTTTCATCAATTTACTCAGTCACTTCAAATTACTTTTCACTAAGCCACCCTAGCTGCTTGATAGAGAAATACTAGGTGTGGACCAGGGTCGGCCCCAGCAGGTGAGGGGCTAGGGACGAAACTTCAGTGCGGGGCCCTTCACTTAAAATATTAAACTCTATACCCCATCTACAAACTCGAGCATTTTGAATCCCTACCACTCTCTGGCTTAGTATGTGTTCCCCTCCCAAATTCAGACTTCGTAATTACGCCATTATGATACCATCACGCAGTTTAGTTCAAAATAGTATAATACAAATATAATTTATAATTCTATTTATTCATAAAATTATAACGTAAATCGATTCGGATCATCAGTGTTGTTGCTGACTTCAAGAAGGGCATCTCTAACTTCATTTTCAACTTCAACTTTCAAAACTATCGAGTATTTTAATTTTTTTTTCACGAACGCGGGGCCCCCCAAAGCGCGGGGCCTGGGGCGGTCGCCCCGCCCTAAGACCGGCTCTGGTGTGGACTTACGCTGTTTCTTGAAAGTATTGCGGAATGCCTTTTCTTGTTGTTATCTAACACGAGTTATTCTAACGGAATTGATCGTACGTTATGACCTTGATTGATCTGTGCTGCGTTTGAAATGAGTGAAAGTTGAAAGCGTAATAGACGTAAAATAATAGGCTGACGGTTGATATGGATAAGGAAGCAACTTTTTACTATCGGGAATGACAACCTAGCTTCTTTAGAAGGCTCCTACACGAAACCATACAAATATATTAAGTATCCCTCATTCTTCGTGATACTACATAAAAATACAGTCTCCGTCTGACTTTCACAATAAGCTCTTACTTTTTTCAATTCTCACTTATGAAAAATAAATTTAACCTTGGCCTACATTGTTTCAAAAACGAAAATAAATGGGATAGTAATGCTTATACGTTATATGAATTTGTCAGCAGTTTTTATACATTCTATTATCGTATGCTGTGAAGTATTGATGCATTTGGGAACAGTCGCAGATTCACAGCCATGAGCTGTATACAGAGGTGCTAAAGTTCATTTATTGGTCGAGAAAAAGTCCTAATTAAGGTAGTTAAATTGAAAACGTGCCTGATCAGCAATCCCTGAATCGCTTTAAGCCATATTTTCTTACCGATGAATTTCTTATTCAGTTGATAAGTCAAGGGAAGCACCATCGCAGGGTAAGGAATGTTTACCAAATTTTTACGTTTTCATTTTGATTTCCACTTATTTCACGCAGTCTGGGATACAAGAGATGGAATGGTAACCTTCGTATATTTCTTTCATTTGGGGATTCTATATGGACCAGTCCTGTGCTTAATTCGGACTTTATTATCATTATTCTGGAGAGTGTATCGTCAGTATTAATTATGTGTGTCATAGGAACCATTTAGATTTATAAAACGTTAATCCATCACTTGAAAATTTCGATTCTTGGTTTTAGCCCATTCGCTTTTTTAGAATGACAAGCTGTGGAGCCTATAAAATGGACGCTGAACTAAAATAAACAAATAAACGATTTATCTGAAAAAGAGACAAAAAAATGATTAAGTTTCATCCGTCAGGGCTTGATTGGGGAAAATTTACGGGTCATGGCGAGGAGTTAAACTGGTTTTATTACTTTTTTAAGGGGCGTTGGTTGCCTTTCCGAGTCATCCGTTCGGCTGAGGGTCCCTGGTTAAAATTCTGTCGGTGGTCCTGCTCACCTCTTGTTGAAATCGTAAAAATGAAGCGGAGATTATCAAGATACGGGAGCTCTCAAGAGGGCGAACAACTGATGCCATGAAATGATGCGGTTTCTCCAAACAAACCCCATTTGGTAAACGCGACATGTATCTCTATCATCTGAATTCTAGTTTCATAGAAAACATCTTCTCTATATTAGTTAGCATAAAGCAATCCATGAATAATAGAGCTGGCTAAGCACTTGAGCAATTCCATTATACCTATAGCACTGCCGAAATATCAAATGTAAGCCTCGATTAGGGGCTAATGAAATTTTCCGAAGTATATCGTGATGTAATATTAGTTAACGATGACAGAACAATTGTAGCGTATGCACACGAATGCCTCCATCTTTTCTCAGTAGGCCCAGATTAACTCGCTGATCACTATGATCATTTGACAGATCTCATGATCATGGATAGGTATGCATTTCGGTCAACTGCCCCATTTTTCCATGTTTCTACGTGACATTCGGAGCTCGTCGTCGAAGCGGGTGGCGACTTTGTTAAGCCCATTTAAATGCGCGGAGGGTGAAAACACATCCAGAGGAAGACCGGAGTGTCCTCTATTGTAATATTCGTGGTCTGCGCGCTGGCGATGGGCGAGGGTGACCTCAGCGGGTACCGCAGGCACGTAGCCAGGAGGAGGGGGGGATTCATCCCGCTCCCCGAAATGTTTCCTCCTTGTGATAATAGGGTGGTTTCCTATTATTTTTTTATAGCCTAACTCGAAAGATTATTACTCCTGCAGTACACATTTCACGCTTTTAGATTTTTAAATGACGATATCTATTTTTCGCGATTAAATGAAAAGTGAAAATTTTCGCTGCTATGCAGGCTGCTAGCAGGTAGCCCTCGGCTTAAATAATGATTATTAATACCTTATCAAACGAAGGGAACTTTCCGACCATAGGCAGTTTTAATAGGTGATTATTAAGAGATATAGCTTTGTACATAGTTATAGCACACCCTGAGCTCAGTGCGTCATGCATGCATTGGTAATCTGAGACGACGTGAGACTCCTGACTACCTCTTCGTATAGCATCTGGGCCCCTGTGACGTCACGTGGAGCGGCATCGCATGGCCGCCAATCTGCCCTTTTTCAAATGAGGTTAAAATTTATCATTAGCATTCGTCTAAACTGGGATTTCTAAAACCAAATAATTTGTATATTATGAATACACTAATGGCGGGTAACGAATCGGAATCAATGCCTTTCGATTTCTATGATGAAGGAAACTACCCTATGGTCCTCCTCTGTCTCTATCTAGTCCCCTTGAGTGAGGAAAGCCCTTTCTTGCGATGGCTCGCTCGCTGGCGGGTTGGGCGAAAGCCACAACTTACGCTGAAGGCTGCGGCGAAGAACAACAACTCGAGAGGAAAAAAATGAAGGGAGAAGAAGCGTTGTGGTGATGTGTGCGTCTGTTGCTCACTCTTGTGCGGGAGAAAAAAAAACACCAGCGACTCGAGAAAAGGGACGTGACCGCCACCAACGCCACCACCCGTCCGACTTGATCTGATTCGGGCGAAAAAAAAACTTTCCACGGGGCAGATTGACGAGAAACAGGACCGGGGCCAGGAGGGTTTTTATCCTCCTCCTCCTCGTTCGCTCGGGCGCAAGGAGGAGGGGAAGTTTTATTAAGCAGCGTAGCACATCATACAGCCGTTTATCGGCCAACTGCGACGCCCTGTTGAGAAGGAAAAGACAGCTAAGGAAGAGTGGAGAGGATAAAAAAATACACACAAGCCTCCACCCACCCCACTTCCTCAAATATTTTCGCTCTCTCTCTCCGGCTTCCAGTTTGCGAAATTAAATTTTTGCACCGAATTTTGCACCAGCTCCATAAAGAATCGGCGAAAAAAATGAAATAAACGGCCCGGGTATTAAGGTGGTGTAATAAAAGAGGCACGATATACGAGTCTGGGCGGGACGCATCTGCGATCAGAGAAGTGGCTTGAAGCGCATTCTACAATGGCAATAAAACTGGATGTCCCTCTCTGCATGACCTTTGAGATAACCGGTAAAATGACTGGGAAGAGGATAAATCTGATCTTGCTTACTTTATATGACTATTGTCCTTACTTGTACTTGAGTAAAATAATTCATTTCGAGAACGAACGACCCGAGCTTAACTTATGCTAGTGCACTCGAAAAAGTAATGACATTGATTCTGCGGTATATGCATTAAATCATAATATAGAGTGCAACAACATGGACATTTCTGTTGAAGTTTAAATTAAATAGAACTTACTGTGGAAATAATTTTTGTTTCCCTGTTGGCACTGTGATTAAAAATTCAAGAGAAGAGATCACAAGAGGAAGATAAAAGAAATACACTGCAAAACAGAGAGATTTAAGATGTCGTAGATTCCTAGGAATATCAGGGGTAGAAACAGATGTTATATCATTTTAATTAATCGCTGCACTCTCTAGGTTCGCCAAATGCATGCATTTTTTTTGGCTGCATGGACATTTATACACTTAATAATTTTATATTTTTCGCATGGGTGATGACAACTTGCAAGGAGCAATGCATGATCGGTGAGAGTTCACGCCGTCTGCGAGCATGTGCACCTGTTATGGCCTTTTTTCGATGACTACGAAGGCGTAGAGTATTACATGCTGTAAGTTGATACATACTCAAACACCCTTGAGGTGACTCGCAGGGTATTGCGTAGATGTACCTAAAAATTGACGGTTTGTCGAAATCTAGGTCGGTTTGTAATAAAATTCTGTGGGCCATACAAACGGTTTTCAGCCGTTATGTTTTCTGTTACAAAGTTCCACGTAACTTATCCATTTACTTGTTATTTCGCCGTAAGCCGTACTGTACTTGGGGCGGTACGGCGTACTCCTAAAATCCAAACTCGTTATAAGCGTACCGGTTAGACTACCTTTTTACATATGTAAAACATAGCCCTCCTGTAAAATTTCCAATGGATTTCAGAGAGAAAAATCGGAAATGACAATTACTTGTTCAGAGTTATCTCGTGGCACAACATGGAACAAACATAAGAGTTGTAGTTCAACATTTCAATCGCGGCCGGATGTACAATGCATGTTCAGCTGTTGGCAAATTTTAATGAGTACCGCCTAAATTTTTTCCCAACTACAGCTCTGGCCGTAAGAATACGTTGAGGAAATAAATACACAAAAATGTCGTGGACTCAAAATCCATTTGAAATAGACGACTCGCAACATTGCGTTACTCGTTTGTTTCGTACTTCGGAAAGGTGGAAAATATTTCCCAATTGCCCTTCAGATCCAAAGTTTCTCCGATTCATTTGGCTGATATGGCGCCTTGTTTACGTTGCCGGCAAGGTCATATCAAGACGGTTGGAATTCCATCCGGCGATTCCATCGCCACTTGGCTCGCAGCATTATTTCGAGTGTGTGGAAGTGGAAAAGCTTAGTGATCGATCGCTTGAAATCCCATTTTTCGTGATCGAGCAACTCAGCGAAGGTCAGCTTTTCACCCGGAGCGGTTTCCGTTCCAAATTAAATTCTGAGATCATAATGCCGTGTAATCCCTCCCGACCAGCCGATTAGTATCTTAATGCGAGGCTATCTATCTCTACTCACAGCGGTTCGATAGCCTAGACTCTATCGCCGAACTTTAAGGAATTAGGTTTGAATATGCGCGAGAGATAACATCGAATGGAAAATTTGGACAGAAT
Organism: Ischnura elegans; assembly: GCF_921293095.1. Classification (NCBI taxonomy): domain Eukaryota; kingdom Metazoa; phylum Arthropoda; class Insecta; order Odonata; family Coenagrionidae; genus Ischnura; species Ischnura elegans. The sequence goes on along the minus strand of NC_060255.1, from coordinate 16,661,938 downwards.
GTGGAGTGGCAGAAAGTGAAAACATTTTTTTAAAGACTCAGATGATAGGAAAATGGGCATTCATAATAATACAATTTATTAGCGCAGCCACGGGGTCGATTACCAAGAATAAGCCAAATAAAGGTAAATTTCTTCGAATCGTTGGTAAGTTTCCAACCGCTGATTCTTACTGAATGCGAGTGGGTGATGGTGAAATATAAATAAAAACGCCAAAACTTGGCCTAGGCGCGAGATTGCACGGCGTAATGGCCTATGGATCCACTCACAATGTTGACTTATTTTATGGTCATTTAATAATCTTGCATTACTTCAGACATCTCACGGTGCCTGGCAAGTGTTGCTTTGTATTTTAATGCCAATTTAATGTGTTCATTTGTATCCAAACGCACTATTCTGCATGGAAAAGACGATAAATGCAGTTTCTTTGACCGGCGATATCGATGTTTCGATTATGGCGTTCAAATCAAGAAGCTGAAGTTCTTGCAAATTAGATTTTTTTGCTCCGGAGAGGCCTGTGTAAAGTTCACTTCTGTTAGTCAAACTATTAGGGAATTATTTTGGATGGACTCACTCGTGAATTCAAGCGACCCTTCATGACGCTGAAGAGGGCTGGATGAGCTCATGGGCTGTTTTAACGGTGGATAATAATCAGTGATATTACCTCTACATCTACATAATACCCTACGAGCCAACTCTAAGGTGTTTGGCAGGGTGTGACCAATCACCAGCATGCAGCTTGAAAGAGGATGCTCACACCACACAGTCGTAAAAATATTAAGCATTTTAACAAATATTCGTGCAAATTAATGGAAATATAACACTTGGCGATGGTTAGTTTTTCCTATGGTAAGTACATTCAAGACTAGAACAATGCAAAAAAAGACACTTGCAATGAGTCGTTCCAGCCAGTGAAGCCATTAGTTTTATTATCTAATAGCGATGATATCCGTCGGTAAATTTACGTACGGGCTAGTGCAGAACTTTAATGTCCTTTCTTTAAATAATCTTGGCGAATGTCCATGTAATAGTTTTAAAAATTCGCTTCAAACAGGCGTTTGAGTTGAGATCGCTCAAATAACTAAGGGTACGTTTCGACCAATATATATATATACCTTTCATTTTAAATTAGGGCGGAATGTTTGGTAGAAATAGAGGTGAACAGGTTGAATCCCTCTAGCACCAGCTATCCGCTTGAATGGAAGGCTAGCTTTCTAACGCCGTGAGTAAGAAGTGTTATGGGGAACACAAAGCAGGTGCATAGTCTGAAGTCTGAGGGTTTTACCGCCTGAAGCTGAGACCTTTGAAATGTGAATGAAGAGAGGTTCCATTCCCCATGAGAAGAAGAGGCACTTGTGGGCACTCCGAGTGGGCACCCTTCCGACCGTGACGAGGTACCCACCTACCACCAGTCCTATATGCTCGAACAACGAGGCCCCACATCGTTTTTCCTGCACCGACCACTCGAACGCGTAGCCAGCCAGCATCCTTCGTTTCCCACCACCAATACCACCCACTTATCCTCTGGAAGCGCCCGAATTCATAGCAAAAAAAGGAGGGCCGAGAGAGAATAGGCTTTGCTCTTGAAATCTCCTCAAGGGAGGGAGAGGGAGACCTTGGATTTGGCGGGAAGATGGAGAACGCTGGTTCGCGCGCGCTCGGGAATCTCGGTCACGTGGTGAATCCTTGGCCAACTGCGGGCTGAGAGAGAGTGATACGGATACGGAAAGGAAGAAGGCGGATAGAGAGAGAGGGATAGACTTTCCTTCATGTGGAATCGAGATAAAAAAGGTGAAAAAAAGTGAAAAATTTTTAAGCCGTTGATGTGATGGGCTGGTTGGGTTGGGATGAGAGCTAGGTAGTTCGCTCAAAACGTAAAATCGTATCTCAGAAGAGTCCCTGGAAACTCAAAACAAAAAGCTTCATCTCAGTTCAAGGTCACCATTAATTTCAAGCCTAGTAGAGAAGTTGCTTACACGTAAAATCAGAAGAACCAAGCGTGATGGAGTGGAATTTTTCCATATTTAAAGAAATACTTGCAATTTTCCACAATTATAAACTTTTATTCCCGACCTGGGTTATGATGTTATTAGATCATCTTCAAGGTACAAAATGGTTATGCGTCCCAAAAATTTACCATAAAAGAAACAATTTTTGTGCCTTTTGGATGATATAGTAACATCGAAACCTAGGTCGGGAACAAAAGTTTATAATTGTGGAAAATTGGAATTGTTTCTTTCAATTTGCTTACTTATTTTCAAAGGATATGGGAGGGCCAATGTCTCAAGTAATTTTAATGCTAGCAGAGAAATTGTTTATTCATGTTCAGAGAATATGGGAAATCAGCCGTGAAAAAAGATGGATGGGGAGAGAGTGAACTGATTCAAATAACTTGTTTCGCAATATCTAAGAAGTGTCTCGGAGTGATGAGGAATAGTTTATGGACGCAGTGAAATACTTGTATATTCTTGCTTAAAAATTAAGTGAAAAATTTGAAGTCGTCTGTGTGATGTTCTGGTTGGGTAGGAAAGAGAGCTATATTTCGATAAAAACAAAATCGTATCTCAGCGAAGTCTCAGGAAACAAAAAAAAAGCCTCACGTCAGTTGAAGGTCGCAAGTAATTTCAAGCCTAGCAGAGAAATTGCGTATTTATTTTCAGAGGAAATGGGAGATCAGCCGTGAAAAAGAGGGATTTAGGAAGAGAGTGAAATGTTTTTTTTTCTGGACTCTTCAAATAACTTATTTTACTATTTTTCTAAGAAGTACCTCAGGGTGATACGGAATAGTTTATGGACGCAGTGAAATAATTGAAAATCTCTGCTTAACAATCTTGAAAGAAGAGGATATATTTCGTTGAATCCCTGTATAGCTGACGAAAAATATTCCATAAATTGAAGGATAAAAATTAGGATTCCTTTTGTTTACTTTACACACACAATTGAGGCAGAGTATTCCAGAACAGTATAAGACTGGTCAACTACATTATAAAACAAAAAGATTTCTCTGCACTGCTTCGAAGCTCTAAACATCTTCTTGCATTGATATGCTACTCTATTTATTATAAATTAATTAATCCACATGTAGAAAAAATCGGAGTACCAGCGGTAGTAGCCCCAAATATATACGAAGAACCTATTCATTCCAAATTTCTACCAAATGGCCTTGAGCGGTATTGGTTATCATAGCTTCAATTATTTTCCGTCGAGAACTCCTTCCTCTTCATGAACAACGTCTTTGCTAATGATTTTCCCTTTATTTTATGCTCACCACCACGTCTCCTGTCCCTTACGTACTCCCCGTAGAGTTAGTTAAATTACACCACCTGCTCCACTTTCCGACCTCATCTACGGGAAGACATTGAAAGTTACCTACCCATTCGTGTCTTCTCGCAAACAAACCAATTCCGCAAAGTGAGCCACGGAATTTTTTTTCCTCTGAATGGCTGCACGCAACAGGTTACGTAAAAACGCCAACTTCGCCTTCCACAGCGCATTCCTAGGACCATTGTGTTGCGCAATGCACAAAACTTTCGGCGCGCGCGAATGAGATTGCTTCTTTCCCCCTCGGGCAAGCGATGAAAAAAAAGAATGAGGGAGTGAGAAGAAAAAAACAATTGACAGACGGCTTGCGCCAGTCCCGGGGGAAATTCTCGGGAGGATATTTGCGGTCGCGGAAGTCACGCCAGGGCTTCGATCGGACATCGTGGGGTGGTGCGTTAGGAAGGGAGGGGGGGGGGGGCGTTTTGGTCTCCTCGATAGCCTTTCCCCCCCCCCCCCCCCCTACTCCTCTTCTCCCACTTCACCAGAGGGAGAAGAAATCGCGTGCTGAGCGGGAAAAACCTTTTATGCGGCCGATTGCGATTCCTTCCCCCGTGCGGTCATCTGTCACGATCGCCTAGAGGATGAGCAGCGCTTTGAAGTAGATGCAGATAATGGATTGTGCCGAGCGACACAATAGGGTAGTATCCTTGGTCAAGGAAAACGAAAGGCATTGATTTCGATTCGTTACCCACCATTACTGTATTCATAATATGCAAATTATTTGGTTTTAGAAAAACCAGTTTAGACGAATGGCAATGGTCAATTTTAACCGCATTTGAAAAAGGCCAGATTGGCGCCCATGCGATGCCACTCCACGTGACGTCACAGGGACATAGTTTCTATACGACTAGATAGGCGTTTTACATCGTGTGAGATTACCAACGCATGCATGAGGCACAGAGCTCAGGGAAACATCTCTTAATAATCACCTATTAAAACTGCCTATGGTCGGAAAGTTTCCTTAGTTTGATAGGGTACTAATAATCCTTATTTAAGCCAAGCGCTACCTGCTAGCAGGGTACTCTGCTACCTGCTAGTAGCCTGTGTCGTATCAGCGCTAAAGCGTCGCCCCAAGGTCACCTCACACGGCGACAGCTGGAACAAGAAATACGTCACACGGGATTTTCTCAGCAAAGTTTCCTTAGTTTGATAGGGTATTAATAATCCTTATTTAAGCCAAGCGCTACCTGGTAGCAGGGTACTCGGTTGCATCTCAGCGGCGCACATACCCTCGTCCCATGGTCACCTCACACGGCGGTTGCGGAAGCCAGAATGACGTCACACGGGCTTTTCCCAGTGTTCATACTTAGCCGTCGCGTTTTTGAAAATTATCACTTTTCATTTAATCGCGAAAAATAGATATAGTCATTAAAAAATGTAAAAGCGTGAAATGCGTACTCCAGGAGTAATAATCTTTCGATTTAGGCAATGAAAAACATAGGGCACCACCCTATTAAGGATATTGTGAGCAAAAAAGTGGATTAATTCAAATATTTAGGTATTATTTGGTGTAAGTTCAATGTAATAAAATAAAAAAATTTGCACTTTCCAAAATTATTTGAATGCATCCGACGCGTTTCGCCTCATAGAGCCGTCATCTGGTACAAGACACAGACTCACTGGTAAAAATCCACTTTTAAAAAAGTGAGTTTACCCTGCTATTTACCTTGTATTTTTTATGAATGAGCCGAACATAATTCCATTTTTGCCATCCAGTAAAAAATAATCGATTCCCTCTCAAGTCGATGGTCGGTACCTTAGGATTCCCATCTACTGTGACGGCCAACGATGCATCATGATTTTCGGTGGTCACGAATAATATGCTTATATCAGTTACGCGTTACATTCACTGCGGTGGTGTATGCTGGTGGCCAGGACGTGCAATGTTGCTCGTTCATTGTCATCGTTTTAAATGTTCTCAAGAAGGTACTCGACTTCTTATAACTTTACCCCCACAGCTAACCTTGGAAAAGTTTAATTTATCAACTATTAATATAAAAACATTATTTACGATTAGATGCGCTTTTAAAATTATTCATGTAGTTTACAGATTTGAGGTTCAGTTTTTCCTTGCAGTCGTGAGCGTGAGAATTTCAACGCTGTAAATTATTCCAAATGGCGGCTTATTTAAGTATATGGATGCATTATTGTCTCACTTAGAATGTAATATTTTCCCTTTGAATGAAGAGTTTACTGGCAATTCTATGCTTCAGGAGTTAAAGTGTTAAAGAATTATGGAATGCACCGATTAGCCCCATGTTCATACACCATCCCCTAAACCCTATCGTGGTAATCCTTCTCGACATTTTTTCCTCGGTGGGTATTTAGCCCAGAGCATTTTCATCGTCAGCTTCTCAAAAATGTCCAAGAATAGCTGGAGTTATGTGAAATATTGATGTCCCGACATAATTACGAAAATTTTCGCTTGGTGTATAATAGTTCTGTTTTGACATGTTCGTCCTGGCTGATCGTTGACAAAGCTATCATCGCTCGTGGGCATCAATGCATTATAAATGGAATTCTTTTTCCGGAGACATTTCACCAGTGGAAGAGTGAGGGAAAGCAAGGAGTGTTTCATGGTGAGAAAGGAAATTGCCTCGAAGATATCGAACAGTGAGGTTTATGACGCATCCTATATCATCTATGCTATTGACCCATTCTCCAGTTACCGCCTGGAACTGTGACTCTTTACTTTTCCGCTGACTACGGCGGTTTCAGGCGGAATATTCCATTCCTCATATTTTACCGATTACATTAAGGCGGTCTCCCTTGATGCACGGAGTGGATTCCATAATCAATTTCAAATTATGAGTTTTCAAGTTCCAATTGTGTTCCTCATTAAAAACTGGAGCTTTGTATTGGTCGTAATACGTCTTGATTTTTATATTTATAATTCCGTGTGGCAGCGCTTGGCTGCTGATCATTACCTAGTTTCCTAGAGACCTAGTTTCACATTCCATGTGAAGCCTTTGGACTTGACTACTGACCAGGGTGAGTCCAGGGTTCACATACCGGATGAAACCTTTGGACACCCCAAAAGTAATTCTCGGAATGTGAGGTGGTACAGGGAAGGCGCTAGCTCACCCTGAATGTATGAAATAGGGTAGAAATCCTTCATCAAAGAAAATGAAATGCATCGATTGCGATTCCTTACCCACCATTAGAATATTCATAATATACAAATTATTTGGTTTTACAAATCCCAGTTTAGACGAATGGCCACGGTAAATTTTAACCTCATTTGAAAAAAGGCCAGATTGGCGCCCATGCGATTCCACTCCACGTGACGTCGCAGGGACCTAGTTTCTATTAAGAGTAGATAGGAGTTTTACATTGTCTGAGATTACCAATGCATGCATGAGGCACAGAGCTCAGGGAAACATCTCATAATAATCACACATTAAAAATACTTAAGTTCGGAAAGTTTCCTTCGTTTGATAGGGGAATAATAATCCTTATTTAAGCCAAGCGCTATCTGCTAGTAGGGTACTCTGCTATCTGCTAGCAGCCTGCGTCGTATCAGTGCTCAAGTCTCGCCCCAAGGTCACCTCACACGCCGACAGCTGGAACCAGAAATACGTCGCACGGACTTTTCCCATCATTCCTACTTAGCCGTCGCGTTTTCGCGCGCTTGAAAATTTTCACTTTTCGTTTAATCGCGAAAATAGATATCGTCATTCGAAAATCTAAGAGGGTGAAATGTAATTTAAGCTATAAAAAATAATAGGAAACCACCCTATTCACATGACATTGGTTTAGTCAGAGTTGAGCTCTTCCCTCGGCTATCCAAACCAAGCTTCGGGTTGAAACACGTGAGTAAGAAACGCGGGGATATTAATTAATTGTCATGGCGACGCTTGTCTCAGCAGAGGAAAAGTGGACGAAAAGAACAACAATGAATTATAATGGCTTGTAATATTTACCAATTGAGATAATCACATACATATTTATTTAGTATCCTGAGATTAGCTCAGTGCATTTATCCCTTACTCAAGCTAGTTCCATCAGTTCCCTGGCGTTCTTTTTCCACTTTTCCTTATTAATCTGTCCCAAGGACTTATCGTTGAGTCTTCCTCGGGGGACTCTTCCTTCTATATTTTCTTCCATTATATTACCCACGTAATTGAAGCTATGTCTAATGAAATGGCCAATCCACCTACGGGACAATCCTTCTCTGGCTCCTCAATTCCCTTTCTTTTTCAATCCTGAGGAGAACATAATTTTTTCTCACCCTACCCGTCCCTTCGATCTTCTCGAATAATCACTTCTACATATTTTTACCTCAACATTTAAGAAATAATAATCTTCGCCATTCATGTTCACGCGTGATTTTTTGTACCAATTCCGCAGTGACTGTGATCATGAGGACCTGTCCACGAATAAGTGTCAATCCAAACGACAACATTTTTATCAACAAAAAGTTTGAAGGTGCTGGCCTAGGAAATTAATTGACCAATCACACGAGGTCAGTGTACCTGAATGAAGGGAGAGTGGTAGACATTTAACTGCGCATGTTGGTATTTAGATTACCGTCATAAAATTACCTCGCACCTACCCAAAAACGGATTTGATTGCCATCATTTGGAAATTTAAAGCTATAGCGTGATGCTTGAAAATAAGAGAGGTGCTGATCATTTTCAAAATCGTAAATGTATAAAAACATGTTTATTACGGGCGTCCACCACGTGCTGGAATAACCGGGAGCAATGAGTTTTCTTCAGCATACCTTTCTGTTTTATGTTTGTTTACGTCCGCACCATCGTCGAATTTCCACACATGAAGGCCACCTTACAGTAATAATTAAGAAACTGTGGAACCAAACTACACTGACACTCCTTCTTTAGTTTTAGTTACACGAATATACTTCACAAGTCGATTATCGAAGCTAATATCGCTTACTTTTCGTTGTATTATCACAATGCTCACTCCTTGTTCCTCATCTTTTTGTCAAGGTTGCTTTGATTGGAATTATGTTATTTCATACCCTGAAATTGTTAAATTTATTGTCTTCAGAGCTTTCATTGTCAAATAAATCTTAATATCAGGATTTTATTCAACAATTGTCCGTTAATATTATCAATTTCTATAAAGATATTCGTACTGAGTTTAGAACCTTGATTGCTTTTTCACACCATCGGCAAGTCAGCATGTAAATATCTAAATATAGTTTTTAATATATACAAAACGCTGTAAAAATAGTGCTTTTCCACTTTGCTTTACTCTCAAGATATTTACGAGCTAATAATGCCAAATAAATATCAAAGTTAGGATTTTCTTCAGCAATTATTAGCGGGGAGGGGATGTTGAAAACAGTGCTAGAGGGAAGAATGTTAGGTAAACGAGGTAGAGGAAGAAAAAAAATCGGATTTTTAGATAGAGAAAGGGAGTAGGCTGAGTATTTTGAATTGAAGATTGAGGCGCTTGAAGGAGGGGGAAGCTCCCAAAAATCTCCTTAAGTAATCCTTGGAAACATACCTTAATCCCTCTAGTCCTTCGGTAAATAGACGGTGTCGCGACGAATATTTTCAAAATAGTGATAATAATAATAATAATCATTTTATTTACTCCGACATTTTGATTTTACATCTGATTAAAAATGATAACAAAGAGAAGGATCTTTAGGTGGTGTACACGGTCATAATACCAGAATTGAGCCACCATCAAATAACAAAAATGTATGTCAAGAAAAAGAAAATAATAAGGCAGTATATATTATATGAGTGTTTCAAAGAAATAACATCAAAATAAATGTTAAATTATTTCTTGAGAGAAAATCCAGTCTTTTGCAAATCTTAACACATTATTTAAGGATTAATTTTTTTAATTTTAGTGAGCAGTAAATTAAATATCTTTTGCCTCATGTAAAGAAAGCAACGTTTATATAATGTTGACCCTGGTCTGTTTGTAACAACGAATGACTCACGCACTAAAACCCTCACAAACAAATGTATGATTTGAATCGCGTTGGTCTTGGTGGAACCACCACTAGCATTTGCACATCTGAGGCTGAACTTCGAATAAATAACGATACTACCGCGTCATCTCAATCCCTAAACGTCTTATTACTTCCCTTATATTTCTTCTCACCTCTGTCCTTACGAAAAATCTTTTATCCTGACCTAAACAGCCCTCTCCATCTCAATGTGCTCACCGATAACTTATTCTGTCCGCCTCAAATTTCGCACTTGGGATAAGTGATGCTTGGAAATAAAAACGAGTAAAAAAGTTTTTTCCTTGGATCTCAGGTCCGAGCAATGGCGTTGGAGTTTTTGGCACGTTCCCGCGCACAATATGATACAGCGAGGAATTTTTACTGGGAGGGAAAGTGGCCGCGGAGAATTGAGAATCTGTCTGGACACTCTCCCGCCCCAATCGAAGCCCACGTCCGTGACAAAATTCGTGAAGGATCGAATGCGTGGGTCGTTGTGACTTCAGTACCTTTCGAGACGGAATCGAGTTGTACAACGGGCAGTCGGAATCCCTGAAGCGTGCGCGTAGATAATCGAAGTGTGAGGAAAGAGACTATTCAGAAGTGTTAAGCAAAATATTTTTATCGAATTTCCCAGTTTATTTGGACTGATTACATAAGTTAGGAGGTATTATCATCCCCATTTATCCATTAAAGCACTGATGAATATAAAAAATGTTGGCATACACCCACATAATAATGCTAATATATTTGAAAGAGTATATGTTATGCTGGGACCTTCATTCGCCAGCTTATGAATGGATTCTAAGGTCATGGAAAAAAAGAGCAAGTGTATAGGTATTGTATATTACCTTTGTCTGGTTTTTGTTAGAATTTTGCCCTAAACCTTCCAAACTTGTTTTAAGATGACCAGCAGCCAAACCAACCTATATATTCATTAGCAATCAAGGGTTTGGGACGGTACGAATATTAACAACGATATTTTGGCAGCTTGCTACATTTTGATTCCTTACAGTGCGAAGTATAAAATTGAATGATCTCCAAAACAAGAAGCAAATTCATCGTAATGGAACCGAATTAAAAATCGAATGTGCTCAGTGTCAACGGTGGGCATTGAACGATAGTCCACGATGGTCAAAGATGTGGTCAATAGGACAATTTTCCGTGGATGTAAGCATAATTGCTAGGGATTGATTACATTAGAAATTTAATTATCCATAGATGATGCGGTCAAACTGATAATTTCATTATGGCTCGTTTAATAATGAAACTTCACCAAAGAATCACCCGCACTTGCAAATTTATTCTTTAAATCCGGCGAACCCAAATGATAGTCATTGGGGAATTTCAAACTGAAGTCGCTTTCATTTTGAAAAGGTCTGTACCAAGGGCGGATTCAGTATTTTTTATGGGTGGGGCACAGGGGGCTGACAGGTAGACGTTCTTCTTATATTTGAGATTTAAAACAACATTAAGCTACTGTTCGGGGGGGGGGAGGGGGCGTGCCCCCGTGTCCCCTATATCCGTCTATGGTCTGTACGTCGAGATACGCTGCGAGGATGTAGACGAAGCAATTTGTTCTTTGAAACTCGACCTCCCGTTCGTGGAATTCAATCTGGCCGGCCGTGTTGATGTCGATTGCCGAAGACGTTTCTGAATGTGCTCTGCTCTGGGTGGAGATGCCTTCCGCGGCTGCATCGCTCTTTCCCGCTACCCAGCTCCATGACCCGCCAGGGAATGTTTTCCTCTGCGCCGGAGGAGAGGGAGAGTGTGGGGGGTGGGGTGGAAGAGCTACGTGGCCCCACACCCGAGAGGGAAGAGCATGCGGTCGGGGCGAAGGGGAGGTCTGCTGCTGCCTGGAGAGGAGAACTGCTTGTGGTGTGGCGGAGAGCGCTCGCGAAGGCCGATGTGGATGAAGGAAAAGGCCTCGGGAGAGCTGTATTGCTCGCAAGCGAACCGAATTTTCACAAGGGATGCAAGAATTATTGCTAGGGATTGATTTGATCAGCAGTTTAACCCATTTTCGCCTGGGAAAATGTCTCCATACCATTTCGAAGATATTGAGGTTTACCGATCTTACTGTCGTCTTAAGTAGTTCATTAAGGTATTCTGCCGATTAAGGTAGGCTTCCATGGAGTACTTAGGAAGAATGAAATCAAATGATTTTGGCGTGACTTGGTGAAATGAAGAGATATTCATGGTGAAGCAAAAACCCAGTACTAGTCCGCAAACATTTATTTGATGCCGACGAGTTTCGACGGCTATAGCGTTATTTTATCAAGACAAACAAGACAAACAATTATATTATCAAGACAACAAACAATATATATTATCAAGACAAACAGTACCCGTTTGTCTTGATAATGACGCTATAGGCGTCGAAACTAGTCGACAGCAAATAAAAGTTTGTGGATCAGTACTGCGTTTTTGCTTCACCATGAATACTGAAGGAGAATTCTGGGAGCCTCCCCTTCCTTCAAGAACTTCCTTCTTAAATGCACAATAAGAACCACTCCCTTTCATTATATCTAAAAATCCTATTCTCTTCCTTCCTCTCCCTCGTTTACCTAACATTCTGTCCTCTAACACCCTTTCCAACATCCCCTCCCCGCTAAGTACTCGCTCCATCCATACCTTCTGTCTCTTCCGTATCTCATCTAAAAGCTGCCTCTCCTCACACACCATGTCCTGCACTTCGTCGTTCCTCCACTTCTCCGTTCACTTCACCTTCTCCATTCTTCGCCACACCCACATTTGGAATGCCTCGAGTCTTCTCCTGTTCTCCTTCGTAAGTGTCCACGTTTCTAAGTCTCTCAAAATATTTTGGTGATTGGTGTTCAGATATTTTAATAAGTCTGTGCTGGCATACGTAATACGTAGCGCTTGGCAACCCCATCTAAAGAGTGCTCTTCTGGGCTGCCTTATATCATTTGACTACATCGGATGGTCATTGTAAGCAATGAATTATGTAAATGAAATAAATAAAGTCATATATTATCATTACGTCTATTAAAAATTTAAGATTGTTTTTGTAATACATATTCTTACGTGGTCTGAGGAAAACTCTCAAATGATAACATTTGATAATAAAATGAGACTGACATCTTCAAACAAGATTCGGCAGGAACAAATATTGTGCGATCAAACTGATATTTTCTGTGGCTCGTTAAGTAATAAAAATTCACCAAAACATAACCCGAACTGCTTTTTTTTAAATTCTGGCGAAGCCAAAATGGGAAAGTTATCGAAGAAGAAAGATCGAAGAGGACGTACTGGAATACGAATTTGTTAGCTGATGGGGGAGCGGGGAGGGGAGCCGCGTCAAACCTACGTATCTCAGGATTGTTTACCTACGATGATGATGACCTGTCGACTCGTGATTCAATCGAATCCAGGAATCAAAATTGATCGAATCAATCGATCGATCGGAGATTGAAGTAACTTTCGCGCGGTGCAAAAAAACACTATTGGTGTAAGAATTATTTGATGAAACAAACTGCTTAGCACTTAAAAACTGAAATGAAGATTTCATGAATGTTGGAACCATTTTAAAAAAGGTCTAATGATTAAATAACGATCTAGATTTTGTTAAAATGAGGACTTTGGGATTCGTTGTTCAGATTTTGTACATATGCTCGATAAAAAAAATAATTTAGATTCAGAATACGGATTTGATCAAATTTGAGATAAAAAGCTTCACTAATTTTCTTCTGCTTTCAGAAAACCGATTCAAGACCCGCAGTCAATGAGAAATTATGAAAAAGTCCGTACTATATTTATTTCGTCTATTTATGTACTTATTACTTCAGGCCGAATTACATACATTGTGTGTATAACCTCCATCTAAGAAAGACATTTTTTGCTCAGCCAAGCCTTAGAGTTACAGTGAGCCCAGCATAGCTGAGATGAGGTAAAAATGCATTAGCCCCCCTTAGCGGGCCTGTCTGCCTCGTGTGGAATGGGTTGTTACGACATTACCCAGCCGAATTAAATTGGAGGAAAATTATTACTAATTTATGCCCGAGGTTTTTTGCATTTAGCTTCGTTATTATGATGCATGACATATTAATTGTCGTAAATTTATTTTCTGCAGTATATAACACAAATTTTTATCGTATCCACCCAACATTGCTCTCAGTGGTGAAATAGGAGTCCGCAAGGAGTTCGTAGTTACGAATTTCAGGCATGATTAAACCAGGTAAACTCGACTGATTCATTCACATTACATTTTTAAATCGACCGATTTCGAACCACTCTGGTCAATATCGAGGGTTACAGGGCTTCGCTTATGACTTACGGGACTCGTATCACCATGGTGGAATCTTCGGATATCCAAACGTTATTATTCACTGTGAAAGGCTGCACAGGACAAGGAATAAGTCCTAGTTATATGTATATCCATACACACCATTGCCATCCTTATTAGTGCGATGAAAGACTGACATTTTCAATCTCTTTGTTTTGCAGTATATTTGCATTATTTTCTTCTTGTGATCACGTGCGAAGGATATATTTCATGATCTCTGCATTTCCTCCGGGTTTCCTTCCGCGTCAGCTTGTTTGTAGACAACAGTTTAGCTGGCTATCCTGCCAGCGTCTTCAGGTCGAAGGTCTTCAGCGTCTTCAGGTCAGAACCTTCGACCTGAAGACGCTGGCAGGATAGCCAGCGAAACTGTTGTCTACAAACAAGCTGACGCGGAAGGAAACCCGGAAGAAATGCAGAGATCAAACCATCGCCGCGGAAACCTGCGTTCTAACAAGATATATTTCATGTCGTCTGAGAAAAAAATCTCTTGTAGAATTATAGTGAACTGTAGTAGATATCATTAATCACCTCAATATGATAATTTATCAACTCGAGTTTTCACTCATCCACCGAGGTAAAACATCGCTGGGCTCCGCTGAGGCCCTTCAATTCTTCTTTAAGTTAAATGGTTAAGAGGGATCATGAGTGTGGTATATTTCAAACCAACTGCGTAAACGGCGGTGAAATCCTCATTAATTGTCATGTGTTTCAAGGAATCTCGATAAGGTAGCGATCAGCGCAGTGGATTTTATTAACTTTAGTTTATTTAATTTCGTTCGTGACTTGGGTTTTTGATTGTATTAATTCATAATTTAATGTTTTTTTCGCTGGGTTGATGTTTTAGATTGTATATTGTTGGTTAAAAATGACGTTGCTATGTTCTGTTCTCTGAGTGAATTATTTTATACAAGTTCTATTCAAGACAATGGTAATAATAATTAAGCTCGCATAATATAGGGCACAAATTGCCAAAGCATCTACATCTACATAATACCCCGCAAGCCGCCTAAAAGGCGTGTGGCAGGGAGTGTTAGGACACCAGCCGTTTACAGCTTAAAAAAATGGTCTAACGAAGTTGGGACTAGCGTTTATTAAAGTTCTTTATGGTTCGGGGGAAAAACGAATTCCCATATCTATCCGTTCGGTCTTACGTCTCTCTTAATTTATCGCTTATATCGGACCTGGAAATATAGTGCGGCTCTAATACAATGTTCTCCGTGTCGCTCTTAAAGATTCTCAATTGTTCAAACAATCTAAGCAAGCATGTCGCCGGCCTCCTCCGAATTGCCCGGCACTCGATAGAGCGACTCTTGGCCCGCTGTCTACGGTGGTGGATATCTCGAAGGGTACGTTATAGCGGGCCCTCACTTCTCTCTTTCTCGGTGTGACCGGCGACAAAACAGGTTCTCCAGTGCCGAGCGTTGCCACACCTCTGCGGTCACCACCATCTCCCTTCCCCGGCTGCAGGCCTCGCCATCGCGGGGTTTGGACGTCCTCCGCTAACCTGATGGGGCGGAAGTGACCGTGCTTGGATCGAGAGGGAGAGTTTGAGAGGCTGGGAAGGGGGGTGAGGGGTCCATTGGGGGGGGAGGAGGAGGGGCGGTGCATCTCTTTGCCACGTCTCCTGCTGTGGCGGGGAAGGTTCTTCTTCCCTTTCTTCGCCTTTGCTTTCTTTCTCCTGATGAGGCCCGAATTTCTCACCGAAAGCGCATTCCTCACTCTCACTCCAGCAGGCAGGCTTCTTCGACGGTCTACATCTACACCTACATAATACCCTGCGAGCCACCTGTAGGGTGTTTGGCAGGGGGTGACCAATCACAAACACGCTGCATGCAAGAGGACCGCCACATGCACCCCATGTGGCCATATAAACCTTATGCATATTATTCTATATTGATTTCGATCAGCAACCGATGTTGATACAGGTTCTATCAATCGAAATCAACATTGCGGTTCAATTAATCGAAATCATCATTCGTGATATTTTGATAGTGGAGTGTCTGTTATCGACAGTAATATTTTGATGATCGGTGATCCACCGATTTTCGCCTTAGTGAATTACGAAGGTGGTCATGCAGCCTGTTGTCTCGTCTGGGTCGGATATATGGCATTATCAAAGCATACTGAAAAAAGCTCATTGTGTTCGAAAATAAAATCTTGAGACCTATTAACCTTTGCTTTATTTCTGTTGCGAGGTCCGAATTTCTCACCGAAAGCTCATTCTTCACTCTCGCTCCAGCAGGCAGGCTTTTTCAACTGTCCGGTCAGTCGAGATCACCATCGGTGGCTTAATAAATCGAACTCATCATTACTGGTTTTGATTGTGGATGTCATTGATCGGCAATAATGCTGTGATGCTCGATGTTTTTTCTGGTTTGAGTTTGGTAGTCCTTTTTTTTCCTTTTCGGCATTTAACTAGTTTTATGCAACTGCATGGATATTTTTCCACTTACATTTTTTTATTTCATGCATGGAGCAACGCGCATTCGGTGAGAGCTCACACCACCTGCTGGCATGTGTGTGTCTGTTATGGCCTTTTTTCAATTACTACAAAGACGTAGTCATTTTATTAGCTCATCTATTACCTTATATATTATAGCGGTAGCGTATTGCATGTCGGTGTATATTCACTCCCTACCAAACACCTTTGAGGTGGCTCTCGGGGTATTATGAAGATATCGATGGCTAAGTTCTAACAACACGTATCTCTCGTATCACGTATCTCAAAAACAGCAGATTTTAAGGAAAGCAAAAAAAAGCGATTAATATTTGGTACTTGCACACTGAAATTGAAAACCAAAAGTTCATCAAATTGAAAAAGAAGCATTCATTTGCAAACAAAGAGTAGTTTTTTGCTTGTATTTTATTTTTTAATGTTATTACGCTTTGTTTAAGATACCTGTCTCAAACCGGCCGAGTTTGAGATAAGTGTTGTTAGAATTTAGCCATCGATGTAGATATTCCGACGATTTTTGCGTAAGTAAAATACGAAGTATTTAAACTTTTCTCGGGATTCCGCGCGGGTAAGATTTTCTGAGAACACCGACGTTTCGGGTTCCTTGACAAAGTGGGAAACAAGTCGTGAAAATGATCTCGATATATCGCGACGTTCATGACGATGGAATTGTCGAAAAGCGGGTCTTCCTTGATGTTCACCCCGGCTTGGTCGCGGCTATCACAGTTGAGAAGAGGGAGGATAACCGGGTAAAAACGCTCTTATCTGATTGGAGATGAATGTCGATTGCGATTTCGAAAAGCATGAAGGCCGTTTTACACGGGACACGGAATTGCGCAGGTTAGAACTGCATTAATTTCTAAAATGGCGTGGTACTGCGCGAATGCATGAACGAAATTAGAACAGGGGCTATTTTGCCATCTCACGTCCACGCATTCTCGCATGTGTTCTAGCAATTCACCACTTTACACGACGCAATTTTGACTGCACCTTCGTACACACGTCAGATTGTGCAAGTCTCCCCGTGTAAAACGGCCTTGAGAAATGGTAGTGCAAAATCTTACATAAAATACGAAGGTGAACGTTGAATTTTGAAATTTGAACATCTCTCGACTATTGGCATCAGAAGACGATATACATTCAAGAGCGTCATCGAATATGTCCTGGCAGGCAATCGTGAAACAAGTAACGAAACAAGCATTCTGCTGAGGAACCTCAAGGGGAGCGGGTCAACTTCCAAAGAAGGCGTGCCTTGAAGGCCCTGGTCATATTTCACGTCTGGGTCTGGGAGTCGAGGGGTAAGTTCACGACTACCCGCTTCAAAACAAATGCTTTTCGCATATGTGCTAGATTTTTCTATTATTGACGCCATCCAATGAGTTTAAAACAGAACTTAAGCTGCTGGCAATGTTTAAAATTCAATGGTAATTGTTATTAGTCAACATTTTTGTTAGCTATTTAGGTCGACCGTAGCTCCCTTTTTCACGTTTGTACGGCATTCATTTGCTGATAAATTGAGAATTAGTTCGTTGACGAGCCTGTGTTTTATATTCATTGTGATTTTTGAGGTTTTACTTTTAAGAACTTTAAACTAGTTTTTTTGTCTTAATTACACATTTATACATGCTTTTTTCGCGCCCTTAACCAAATTCACCAAATAGAACATGCATGAAAAGTACAGCTTTCAAATACAATTTCCCGAAAATATAGAACGGAATTTTTCGTGGTCATCAGTCGCTAAAGTATTATTAGAAGAGCGTATTTGTAAGTCTTCGTGGGAATGATAAATTATACGTTTCTCGGAACGGCTTCCTTAATTAAGGAAAATAAACCAATAACTGTACGACGCAATTGTCAGATCGGAACTATTTCCGGGAGATAGATACGTCTAGATATTATATTGTCTGCTGCTGGTTCCATTCGCTACTTTTGATTTCCTCAAATTTCATCTCCATCACGATACGCGTGCCTTTGTCTATCTTATCTCGCGCGAATCTCGTGGGAAACAAGTCGTGAAAATGATCTCGATATATCGCGACGTTCGTGGCGATGGAATTGTCGAAAAACGGGTCTTCCTTGATGTTCACCTCACGGGGCAAATCGGCTCGGTCACGGCTATTACAGTTAAGAAGAGGTAACAATCTTCGTTAGAAATTATCTCCGGGGTCTCCGAGTAAAAATGTTCTTATATGGTCGGAGATGAATTTCGATTGTGTTTTCGAAAAGCATGAGAAAAAAAAACTTCGAGAATTTTGGCGAGCCAAGGAGGTTGCCATTACAGTCCCGGACGACTTCCGTAGAACTGAAGGGAAATGTATGAAAAATGATTATTTCGACATGCTATCAATTCCTGCGTGCGCATAATATTTGTATGCTGGGCAAACTAATGTTTTAAGTAAGTTCATGTGAAATCTGGGGAAGCGTAAGAGCTATTGTGTAAGACGTTGGGGCTATAGAGTCGCGGGTTCAAATCCCAGGTGAACCTACTGACCTTCCTAAACCGGAGTGGTCGACATGCAAGCTATCCCAGGGAAAGGAGCTGGCCCCCATACTCTGTACGTATGATATCGAAGCATCGTGACTGGCAAGCTCTTACACGATAACTCTGTGTTTACGAAAAACAAATCCGAAGATCCTGTCGTGATGGAGTGGAATTTTCCCGTATTGAAATAAACACTTGCGATTTTCCACGATTATAATTTTTTTCCTACCTAGGTCTCCGTCTTGCTACATCATCTTTAAGGTACAAATGGTGCAAGGCACAAGGCACAAACCATTTGAACCTTAAAGATGATGCAGGGTCAAAACCTACGTCGGAATAAATTTTATAATCGTGGAATATTGCAAGTGTTTATTTCAATCTGTGGTTACAATTTTATCGCTCCCCATTCATTTACAATTAGATTGATTCAGGTGATTTGATTGAACTTAACAGTGAGATATCGAGTTCTCGGATATTTTAAGACCAAGAAGAATGCACTAATCACCCCCGTCATTTGTGAGATAACTTGTGGCAGTGATTCTTTTAGGAAGGATTCCGAGGATAATGGTTTCAAATTAAGTTGAATGCAAGTGAACTTATCAACCTCTACTATTCTCAAATTAAATCAATCGAAATTTCAAATTGGTTTTCAGCGTAAATATATGAAATAATGAAATATAACCGTAACGATACAAGATAGCTTCAAATGAGAGTCTCAAGGTAGGCAGGAAACTTCATGGTACGCACAAATTAACAAACATAGTTATCCCTAGCATTTTGTGATTTCTGGGATATATTCTATAGCTGCCCAATAAAATGCACAGTGGAGAGCGGAATAAATTGAATATCTATTGCTTTTTTTGCAGCTTCTTCCTGGAAAAGATGTTTTCTTTGACTCAGCTCCGTTTATGAAACCATAATTTAAGAGAAATACTTTGCCGGACGATTTGGCAGGTGAAGGAATTTGCTTTTTTTCACGATCAATAGAGTCTATAATGTAAAATAGGCCATTATAAAAATACATAAAAACGCACAACTTACATCCGAATGATACGGTTCCTCTATACTTAATAATGCTGACAGCTGGTGTCCTAATACCGCCACCGCGATTCAGGCGGCCAGCGAGTTTTTATACAGAGGTAAAATTAACGGCTTTATAAAGTTTTTTGCCTTCAAAAATATGTATTTTCCGAAGCCATTACACCATTTTAGGAATCCAATTTCTTTCAAACTTCATTTTATTCATGTTACTTTAACATTCCATGCAATTTTTATTTTTAAAATTTATAATCTCGGCAAGTAAGAGCCAGACATTTGCTGACATTATGTGATCAATCCTAGTATTGATTATCTACATCCTAGTATTGATTAAAAATATTTATTTTCATAAAATTTGGCCTCATTTTACGATTATCCTTTCTCGTTTCTGAACGTTATGTTATCACGGTTAAAATTGATTCCTCGTGAGTACTATTGGATCCATCGAAGGAACTTAGGGTCTCCAAAGGATGGGCCTTGCCACAGCTCATACTGATATTTGGAAATAACTTCACTAACTTATGCTCCACGGATAGTGTTTTATTTACCAATATAGGTTTCTGCCATTTACAAATCATTATCTAATTGAACTCACTGCAAAACTCCATTTGCCAATTTTTCTTTAACAACCGTACTATGCCCAACTATTTCAATTAAAACCTTAGAATGTGGGAGTCGGAGATTTGCAGTCATTATTTTGTTAAATATTTCTGCTAAATCCCACTCTTGGTCGTAAAGAAGATCTATATATCTAAAACTAGGCTTAGGCAAGCTGACCTTGATAATGGCATATGAACCGTTGTAACTCGGACCAGCAAAAAGAAGACTTTCTGTTGAAAATTACTCTGCTAAATTATTTCCGTATATCGTAATGTGCTTCCATAAAATGAATGGTAGAGAATGCGTAATATATTCGCTCCTACCGTTTAGAGGGGAGAGAAATCGTCATTAATGGCACCTTTCCTATAAGTGCGTTGGTGGCTGAGTTTTTATTGTTGGAGATCACGGCTGTGTTTCGCTCTGAAAAGAGATCATCTTGGATGCATATGTGGGCGGATATGTTCTCGTGAGAGACGATAAAGGGAGCAGGAGTCGTAAATTACGCTCACGTTGCGTTGAGTGGGAATGAACAAACATGCTATTCGAGCATATCTACGGCCACTTGGTGCCAAGCCGCTCAAATTGGCGGTTTTATTGTTTCCATTTTAAAGGAGCAAACTAACTAAACAATTGAGCAAACTATACAACCTGAGAATATCAAAAACCAAAACAAAGACTATGGCATTTTTAGGAAGCAAGCCGATACGAACAAAGATTGTTATTGAGGATCAAGTCCTGGGGCAAGTGTCGCACTTATAGTACTTAGGATGCGATTTGACATATGACTAGGACAAAGATATTATAAAAATGAAGTTAATAATTTCCAGAGAATATGTGGCACAGTTAGAAAAACTCTAAAAAAAACAATATGAGAAAAGAAACACAAACAAAATTTATTTAGTGATGGCAGTCCCTACTGTACTCTACGGATCAGAATGTTGGGTTCCAAAAAAGAATGAATTCAGGCAGATAGAATTATCGGAAAAGGAAATTTTTAAGATCAGTGAAAGGCTGCACAAGATTGGATAAATTAAGAAACACTCAAATAAGAGATGAACTGGGTGTCCAGGCAGTCATTGATAAACTACAAGACTACAAATACAGATGGAAGGAACATTTACTTCGAATGCCAAATGAAATAATTCCAAAACAAGCAATGGAATATCAGCCATTTGGCAAGAGAAGTATAGGAAGACCAAGAAAAATATGGTAATTTGGAGCCGGAACAGGCTTAGTAGCCTAATCCTGGAAGGAAGAAGAAGAGGATTTTAAAGGAACTAAAATTTCAGCGGGCCCAACATATGTGGTGAGCACATGTTTGTGCATATTTTAGAGGACGTTCTTATGGAGACTTACGTTTGAGCATGTAACGCACTTGCACAAATATATTGAAGGAGAACCGAAAGTCTCTACAAACCGTTGATTATGCTATGAATTTGAAATAAAACCATGTTTAATCGAGGAATACTCAATTGCACGTGCAATTTTGTGTAATTAGAGCGTGAGCTATTTTAGTGACCTGTGTTCACGAATTTTCGCATTTTGGGGTTTAAACCCGATCGAAGGTGATGTCATTCACACATCCAGTGCGAGTTCGTGGATATTGTGAACATGGCTTACGAAGTCTTTTTATTAACATATAGGCCTGATTATTAATATAAGAATAATTATCATAAATTTATTAGGCAATCAACTCCACCGATTAATCTAAAATTTATATAAAAATATTTATCGCTGGATACTGAAAGTGTGCCAACATTACTCATAGTGACCGGGAATTATTATTGCTTTTAGCGAGGAAACTTTTGCATCCTCAGTCCTCAGATTAGTTATTTATTCCAAGTAATTTTTAAAAGCATTGGTAACTCCGTGGATTACCCTCGTGCTTATTATTTTGAATGAAGAGGAATTGTGTGTTGAAAAAGCTCGTCGGTTTTTCCGCAGGTTGTTCTAATACTGTTAGTTTATATTTAGTATTCTTAATTATCCATTACTTGGAAAGTTGCCGGAAACTATTGATAAGAGAAATTCCTTAGCGAATGACTGGCGTATCGGTCTTGTGTCCGCTCTTGTTGTGCGTTTTCAGACTACCAACTACTTCCTCAGGAATGATGAGATAATTTTCAGTCTTGTCTCTGGCTATTTCGTTCACAGAGTCGTCCTCGCTGTAATACCTTGAAGCATATAGTCATTTGTAAATTTACTTATCCCCTCATTTCAGGGAGATAAATCGGAAATACTTTCTAAATGAGATTTTAGACAATTTTTACAAAGAATAAGCTCAAAATTATTACAAAATTTTCCCCCTGTAAGAAAGCACGATTTTTCCTTGTGGCGATTGAAACTGAGGAGAAAATAGTTGTCAAGCAAACACTCAGAGGAATGACTTAATGATGGAATTATTGAAAGACGAAGTTCGAATTATCGCGGAATTAAAACTCGCTGTTACAGGGGCCAACAATAAAACTTTTTTCGCCAGCGAAATTGTCGTGGACATGTTGGAAGTAAATACATAATATATTCACAAGTTATTTATATGTTCAACAACTTGTGAATATATAAATAAATATAAAAATTTTATGCGAGCGTTTTGGCGGCTGATTGAAGAGTATCGAGTTCCAACCCCGGGCGATGTCTTCGAACACCCCACGACACAAAATCCCCTCTCACACTCCTAAATGTGTGAACTCAACGCGCCTTGCTTAGTCCGAGGTCACTTCTAACCTCAACTACCATTACCAACATTATTGTTGAATCACTGAGTTAGTGAGTGCCAAATTTAAACAATTCTATTTTCTGTCTGCGGTTGAATTATTCACAGTAGTAAAGATAATCAGCGAATAATAATCGTACGGGTCGCGAGTTTCCAACATGTGCAGCCTACGAACTTATGTATTCCTTGATACATGTTTCTGATACTGAATTTTTCTAATATTTCTAACAGCATGTTCTAGCTTCATAGACAGATTGCCTTCATGAGTAGTTCGCAAGTTTTGCCTTTGAATGAGTGTAAAATTATAATTTGCTCATAAGCGAAACATTTTTATAACCGTGTGGTGTGCATGTGGGAATCTTCTTATATGCTGCATGCTGGTTATTGATCACCCCCTGCCAAACACCCTAGAGATGGCTCACAGGGTATTATGTAGACGTAGATGTGTCGGGCGTTTGTGTAGTGTGTCGTTTTCGTCTCCTTTATGTGTGAATCAACCCGCCTTGCTTATTCCCGGGTCGCCTCTAACCTCACCTACCATTACCAACCCTATAGTTGCATCACTGAATTAGTGAGTGCCAAATTTAAACAGTTCAATTTTGCGTACGCGGTTTTATCGTTCAAAATAATAAAAGTAAACAATAATCAAGTTTCCAACATGTGTTGAACGTTTGTATCGCTTTCGTACCTTCCCATGTCCTACGGAAGACGTTACGATTATGAGGAAGCGGTTGTTTCACATTCCACATGAAAAAAGCGGTAGAAGTAGCAGGAAACTATGAGGAAGTCATTGTAATTAAGGCAGGTGCGCCCCGGGGGCGGAATCACCCCTTTTCCATTCGCTCTTCACTCCCATTCCTTCCCATTCGGCCGTTGAAGTTCCCGTGCGTCGTCGGGGAAGACGGACCAGCTGCTGCGATGCCTGCCTCTCCCCCGTCATCGTTGCCATCCCCACCAAAGTCGCCCTTCTCCCCCGAATATCAAACGACCGTTGGACCGTGAATTTCATCCATAGCCTAGAGGAATATTTTCCCATAATAATGCACTTATATCCGTGCCTGTCCTTTGCGATTCGGCGACAGCCATTTGGAGATCCAGCCCGAAGACGGTCAAAGCATTGCACGAATCCGCGGCCTGGTATTGAGGTATTTCGGCGTATTCAGTTCTCCTATTTAATTTATTAAGGACAAGGGGAAGGGAAGAAGGGCAAGGGGCAGCGAATTACATAGTACAGGTCATAAAGGATGTAAAGGGGAAGTAATACGTAAATATGGGAAGGCTAGCAGATAGGAAAGAGTAAAGGAGAGCTGCGTCAAACGAATATTAGGACAACTAATGATGATTATTTTATTTATTGTGGGATGTACCTTCCGCTTATTTACGTGAGTGAATGAGCGGCTTAGATAGGCGATCGCGACTATTTCAAGTTTTCAGGGTCACTTTTTTAATTTTTTTTGGTGTTAAACAAGTAACTCTCACAGCTTTTGCTAATTAATTTCACGGTGTTGTAATTCATTATGAGGTAGAAATTAAAAGTTTAAAATAAATGCGAACGATTTGATTAGATCGTTAATACAGCGTTAGGAATCGGCAGATGTTCAGCCGCGTTGAGCGGCGGAAAAAATTCTCGGAAAATCGCCTGCAAGAAAAACTCCTTAAAAAATAAGAAGGTCGCTCATGGGAGCTTCGAAACATTCTCATGGATTATCGCATTTTTCTACTATTGTCATTCCCGACAAAAATTTTCACAAAACCACAGCCGATGATGAATTATTGGTGCAAATATTGTGTTACGAAAAAAAACATGAATCCCCTCTGCTTCTTCCGTATCACCTGTGTTACATGGCGATTGATCTTTCCTTCTTTTGAAAACAAACGAAATAAAACATAAACATTGGTATGGAAATAAGGAGGAGTATCACTGGAAAGTAGCCGAAGATAATGGTCGGCCACGTAGTAGATGAATCCATTTTACCTGATCTGTGCCGGTGTTCCCCCGAACTCGCTCCAGCCAACGCACTGTGTTATGTCCCGTGGCGGGAATGGAATCCCTTGGATTTAAAATTCCCTTTTCAGCTCGCCGACGTATTCTAGGCACGAACACACATTGTTTTCATTTGGCGACACACACTTTCCCCAGCGTACCCGCGCTCCCGGAGCATGAACACTCTTGAGACGAGCCTGCATCACTCGGGGCGGGGAAACAAGAGCTTCGCTCACGACCACAATCCAGCTACACCAGCACAGATGCTCACTGTTGCGACCACTGAAGGGCTGCGCGCCACGGCGAGGCGGGGGGGAGGAGGGGGGGGGCGGAGCACGATCCCAACGGTCTTCCCGCCAGGGAAGAAACCCGAGGAACGCCGAGGAGAGCCGAAGTGACGGCCATTCTTTCGACCACGCAGCAAAGCCATCGCGCCGTCCTTTCGGAAACTCTTTAAAGTTATTACACGCCGTGCCCGAGTATTCCATGCTCATTGACGTGAATTACTCAGTGGAGAGGAATGTATTTTTCGTTGTATAGATTGGTTACCGACATGGAAGTAGTCTGTTTACACCTAGTGAGCCGTGGCAATAAATCAATACTGTCATTAAGTGGATTTGCGTGGCATACGTGGCAGTAGCATGCCGAGAGCGGGGTCTTATTGTGTTCCACCTATCCTTACCGTAACTCTGCTGGCTAATGCTGGCATAGTTTTCTCTCGCACAAAGATCCTGCTGGATCACAAGCATATTTTTTGCAGTTTGAAATATTTATTGGTGCTGTAACAAACCACCAATGTACCAAAGGTTTTTAATTTGTTACCCCAGTCATGTTTTATTTCAAAGTCTTTGAAAAAAAATTTGCAAAATGCACATTCTTGGCTCCTCACTAAAGAAAGTGTAGAACAAATATCGTTATAAAATATTGATGTAAATGAATTATAAATACTACTTTAGTTGTTATTTTTCATGTTCGCACTTAAGCTTTGTTAGCATAGATTACCAAGGTAACACAAAATGAGCTACAATGTAAAGCATAATGTATTATTATTTTGGATGGTAGCCTGAAACAGGTTATCCTTCGCGGCTACCTAAAATTACTTAATTTTTGCTATTGTCATGTAATTTGTGTGTGGAGTAATAAAATTATTATTATCATCATTAAAAAACATATTAAAATTTGGATTGACGTATTAAGAAGCCTATCAAAGTTAAAACTTACGAGTTGAAGTCTCTCCTCAACACTCTACAGCAATGTGGCTCATTTGCGAAATCTTTCCGTATTCAAGAATAAATTTTTTGCTTCATTTTGATCACAAAAGAGAAAACACAATGGCCGAAATTCATTTTGGCCTTTATATTATTTCCCGTTATTTATTAAATTAATATCTTACCACGCAATATTCTATGTAAAAGAATAATTTTAACGAATTCATATAAATTTTCTCTATAGTTTAGCCCAGCTTACAATGCTCAATTACCAGGGCTGCCGGTCGTGATCTGTAAGTAAGGGTATTTTGATATTTGGGATGGAAGACTTGAATTTTAATTTTGGGACTCTCAAATTAAGCGCGTTTGTTATCTCAGGAAAGTTTAGAAAGATACCAAATCCTAATCATTCCAAAATAATAATAATAATTTCAACTTAATTTTATAGAAATAGTGTTCATTAATAAATGATTTATTTTGGGATATTAAGTCATCATGATCGATGGTATGCGTGTTTGAATTTCCCTCGCTTAAGCCGCAAATATCTCTCAAAACTTGTACCGTAATCTCGTCGAAGATATTTCTTTTAAAATATTGTGTAAAAATATTTCACATTAATTGTAAGAAATGCAGTGAAATTTCAACATGAATGCCGGAGATTCGTTGTCTGCAAGGCTATGGACTGTGTTAACTTCTTTTTGAAACGAGCCAAGCATTTCCGAAAATCATTTTACATGCATCAAAGAAACGTATGTAGAGTACATATTTGTAAATGATCAAATTTACACTTATATTTCTATAGTTTTAGATTTCATAATGGAAGAATACTTTTTAATTATTCTTTGTAACGTCCTCGCCTGCCAAACAAGAGGTCGCGGGTTCTAGTCCCGCCTGGGTAGGTTTCCCAGGTCCAGGGCATGGTTGTTCGTGTGCGTTTACTTGTTACATTTGTTGAATACCCCGGTATAAAATGGCCGATAAGAGCTGTATCCGGTGGTTTTGAGAAAAACAAAAATAAAATAAAAATAAAACTCGTTAAATATCAATGCGGTGTTGAGGACATGTTCAGTGGAATATACTCCATAAGATATTTCTCTACGGAGGACTATCTGATGATGATACTTTAGTGGATATTTGACTTGGATTTTCATCGATACGAACTTGGCCTTTGCTAATGTTAATACATGCCCCTGTTTACTTTTAACTCGTTCTGAGTTATAACACATACTATTTAAATTTCATGTTTTATTTAACGCTGAAAGTTGTTATAGTTATTTTTATTAGACATTCGTTTCATTAAGCAAAATAAACGATTGATTCCCGGTATTTACGTGAATTTTCAACAAGTTAGCTTCAATGACGCCTCTGCTGCGAACAACACTCTGAGGGTGTCGAAATGTCCTCGACAAAAACGGACATTCCTACATTCCAACCCACTATACAATCCGCGACGTTCCATTTACTGTATTAATTTTTATTTTTGTGAGTTTATCGACCGTTTTACTCGTACGATTAAGGTCAGGACCTCGATTATATCGTTGTCCTTGGATGCCATAGTGTGCACAGTAGTGGTCCTGCTTTTTAAATGCCTCTTCTAGCACCAGTGGCGGTTTAGCTAGGTCGGCTGGTCGGCGATCACCGAGGGTCCCAAGCTTAGGGGGCCCCCACAACGCTCGCGTCCACCGTGAAGCGTATTTATATGCAAGGTGTAACTAAAAAAAGAATAAGATTCCTAGAACCAAAGTTTTTTTGTAGTTATAAAGTTGTACGTTTTCATTAGTAGCTTTATTTCAACATAGGTACTAAGTGAGAAAATATCATGCAAAAAATGAAAAAATAAGGTGTTATAAGCTGAAAGAGAACCTGAAGCTTATTTGAAAGGGCTATTCGAAAAGGCCATGTAGAGATTATTTAGATTACAGTGCTATTACGCGGAAAAATTCACTAAATAGTTAATAGAACCATAATACATTATTACAGTTTATAAGCTGTGAAATAGTATTTTTTCATAAATTTTATCTTGTTTTTAAGAGCCAGAATATTTCCTAAAATTTGCCGTAGCGAGTTCCAGCCGAGGGCCCCCAATCACCCCAGACCCCTGTCTAGCACGACCAAAAAGCTTTGTTCAGCTGAAATATTCCTTATGAAATTACTGTCGTTTTCTCTTTATGGAATGATTTATCGTATGACTATACTGAAATTATCTACATAAACGGAACTTTGCCTAGCCATGGCTGTTGGGTTTGCCTCTTTCGCCGTTCATATCCAGCGGGGCTTGGTTTTCGGTCGTTTTTTGTTTCATTTGTTTTGATACGCATTTGTTTTGTTGTGCAGATGAAATTCTGCTTGCATCCACGTTAACGGAGAACGCATTAGTTTTCTTTCTGCTTTGACGAGTTATTATTTCATTTGGGTATGATTAGCTTATCTGTTGCTCGAAAAATATTTGGATAAGTTAATCATCCAAACCACCGAAGTGGAAATTCTGGTTTGGTGGCTGCTAATTCAGCAGCTTGCGGCGCATACGATGTGCAAGTTTTATCTGCATGGAAGGAGAGTGGTGGTAAACGTCAGATAAATATCTTTTGGAGAGTCAGAATGTCCTTTATTACTTGATGTCCATGGAGAACTGTGAGTTTTCAGCAGTGGCGAGTTAATGCGCGTTCAGTCTTTGTTTGAGAGTTACCTATGTGGAAAGATAATTAATCATGTGA
This sequence comes from Ischnura elegans, assembly GCF_921293095.1. Classification (NCBI taxonomy): domain Eukaryota; kingdom Metazoa; phylum Arthropoda; class Insecta; order Odonata; family Coenagrionidae; genus Ischnura; species Ischnura elegans. The sequence continues at coordinate 16,633,191 of NC_060255.1, read as the reverse complement.
CCTGAAGAATAATTTTTCGTGAATTTTGAACGAGGACTTCGTAAACATGATTAATTTTCGCACTCCTTCGAAGTCCTCTAGGATTATTTTCCTATGTTCAGTGGCGAACTTCATCAATGCTGCTGACCGGGTAATAATGCCCATTACTATTGTTCCCATGACTGATGAATTTAAATGGAGCTTACACTGGCAAGGGTGGATACTGTCAGCATTCCCTGTCGGATATTTTACTAGCCAGGTAATTCTGCCCTTTAACCTTTTTGGTAGTTTACTTTTTTGTGAGCATCGTGAGATCATGCAATAAAGCCACTAATAATTCTTGCATTACATATGTTAAGGCCTTCTGTATGAGTGTTGTCAGATTTTTGAGTGATTTATCCTGTATCCGCTCCGTTTGTTAGTCAAATTTCTAGTTGAAACTACAGTAGTAAGTGGAAAACGGGGTTTACCTCATAATCATGTTATATGGTCGTCAAATTTGGTATTTCGCATAATTTTTTTCCTGCAATAATTTTATCATAAAAATTCAGGAAAGTCGGTTTGCCACTGAGGGCATACTTCTAGTTGCAGTATTTTCTCATTTACCGAATCGACCGAATATGACCGAAATTTTTGTTAGAACCTTGTCAAACCAATGGAGCGGTAGCATGTTATTAGCCATTAAAAATGTGGAATTACATTTTCTCCTCACGACTACATATTTCAATTGCTCAAATGCTGTTCATTGGTCTACCATCTCTTGAAAATGGATTGGCCATATTCATATTCGCATTATTTTCGGTGGCCATAGTGCTTTACCAATCTTGAACGGTTTAAATTGATAAATGGAAGAGTGGAGTAACTTTCTTTTAACATTTTAGAGGATATTGTGTGACTTATCACATCCAAATAGCTTTTTTTCATGCCTAATCATGGTTACTACCATCTCTCTCTTGTTCCTTCGTTTGCATTCTTTTTTTTTTACTGAAAACCTTTGTTCCATTAAGTATGCAAAATGTATTTGGATGATATATTGAAACTAAAACATTGTGTTTACTTTTAGATTGTGGGGGCATGTGCGGCTCGTCGTCTAGGTGGGAGACTTGTGCTTCTGTCTGCTGTTTTGTTGTGGTCTGCCACCACAGTAATTACTCCAGCCATTGCACCACACTCGGTTATAGCCCTGGTTTTGTGTAGAACCCTTCTGGGTTTGGGCGAGGGTCTTGGTAAGCTTGATTTATGTACATAATTACTTGTAATGACTTAATTCTGTCATCTGAAAGGTACAGTTTACCCAAGTAACATTTTTGGTTGGCCCTCTGTTGGCAGATGGTGGGACACAGCGGTTGGCCCATGGTATGATTTGGCCACCTCGCCAACCGTATCCCAACCAACGATTCCCCAACGATGGGCCAACAGAGCATTACAGTCGGGCCTTCGTATTCCCAACCCAAGGCCAACAAATCTCCAACGATATACCGTTGGCCCATTTACATTCTGCCATCCGTTTCCCAACAAAAGCTATATTTTACTGGCATTTCTCATTTTTATAGAATTAAAGTTAAATTAATTTACCTTCTCACTTGATACGATACCGGTAAATAGAACCTTTACCTTTAACTCCCTATAAATGAAAATGAAATTAAATACATAAACAATCAATGCTATTGGACAAAGTAAGGTTACAGTGGTTAAAAGTGGAAAACAAAAAATCAATATCAGTTCAGAAGGTCCCCAACTTTTATTTTCACAAATTAGGACAATTTTTATTAGGACAAAATTAGGAAATTTTCAACAGCACCTTTCCATATTACAATATGGCACACACAAAAACTGTCCATCTTCTTCGTAGGGCAACAAAACATATAGATAGAGATAGATGTAGATAAAATCTGGGTGGACTGCAATTTGCAACCAGGTACTAATTTTTTTACTACAAATATACCAATGGTACCACTTCTAAGAGGTAATTCAAAGAAATCCTCCTTGTCACACTGCAAGATGTACACCCCTGAGTTATTTGATTCAATTGCCTTCACAATTCCTATTCTCTGGTCTTCGGTAACGAAATTTTTATGTTTAGTCCATTTTACTTAATTGGATCAGTTATAAATTAATTAATCTTAACACAATGCTATATTACTTATAGCATAGTGTTAGGATTAATCAAATATCCCCCAGAAAGCCATAACACTCGCCATTTTGAACCATTATTCTTAAAACTTTCCTGGAGGACGACCCCGCAACTCCTGCTTTCCCTGGCGGGTATGCAATACTCCCCACTCCTAAGTATTACTTGCGCCTAAAGCCCCCCCCCTATTGGAAAATTCTTATAAGATAATTTCTTATCAGAAATTGGACATATTTCTTAAAAGAAATATGTCCAATAATGTTCTTATAAGAAAATTTCTTATAAAATTTTTCTATAAGAAAATTTCTTACAACTATCTGTTACAAAATGTTATTAATAAGAAATTTTCTGATGGAAATATTTATTATAAATATCATATCAACATGCTTAAAACACTTGCGCAAACTTCTATAAAAAGCTACATAAGATTTACATCCCTACTGAGAGTACAAAGTTAGCATTATACCTAATTCAATCCAAATGTAGACGCCTATATCTGGTATACAGCAAACCTAATGATTTCCCATGAACCAAATGTAGATGTCTATCATTGGTGTACATCAAAAAGGACACTCAAGCTCTGCAAAGTTCACCTGACTGGCCAGACAAGGCGATATACCATAGAGGTCTTTCAGGGCATGGGTTCTGTATAGGGTTAACGTCCTCGAGGATGTGAGCTCACATGCTAAAAGAAACTAAAATCAATGAAACCAACGATAGCCTAGAATGATGGACTGATAATTGAATACGACTTTGGCAATCACTACGCAATGAAAGATACAGGAATCGCAATATGGAATATGATTTAACCTGGAAAAATGTATTTTCCATAAAATAATAACTGTGCAGATGTTATTTAGGTTTACTCATACAAATTCAATCTCATTCTCTTCAGAGAGGTCTAAATCACTCACTTTGTCCATTGAAACACTGTTTTCATTAAAACTTCCACTGATACTGGATATGCCACAATCTGAAAAAAATATACATATCGATCTATCTAAATTAATGATGAAAAGTTTAAAATTCCACGAAACTATCTGTTTAAGGTAACATGATTTTAGGAATGCCAGTTTTATACCAAATGAGGTCAATGACTTATTTTTGTTAGAAGCACTCGACTTATTTTATTTAACTGCTATCACAAAGACTAGTGAATGATTAACATATAAAAGCAATCCCAAACAACCAAACAAGTTTTGGTTGTTAGGTTGCTAGGGAAGCATGTGAACCGTATCCTGCAACGTATGCAATCGTACTATAATGGTATGATGTCCCAACGGTGGCCCAATGACAATCCATTTCGTAGGGCCATCGTTTGGGATTTCCGTTGGGCCAACAGCATAAATCGTTTCGTTGGGCCGACGAACAATATCTGCGTTGGGCCAACAGCGGAATTTGGTAGGCATATCCACCCACAATGAGCCAACCGTGACTACGGTTCCCCAACGGAGGCCCAACGTTCAATGTTACTTGGGTATGGCATTTTACTGGTTAAAATATGTAGCGACGTTTTCAGTGATGTTAGAGGATATAATTAGTGAAAATTAAGTATTGATTAGTTATTAAATCTTAACTCCTACTAGTTAAACCATTGGAGGAGGCATTATCAGGGGTAATTAACATTAAAAAGAAGAACTATGTGCTTTCACATTAATATTTATTCACGACCATGGTATCACCATCACCTGATGACGTCTAACGTTGAAACCATGGTCGTGAATAAATATTAATGTGAAAGCACAAAGTTCTTCTTTTTCATGTTAATTATGAATCGCTTTCACCAAGATACGCCTCAAACAATCAATTATCAGGGGTTTTCATTCAAGTGTTAGATGGCTGACTATAAAAATGAATGAATAAATGTGGAGGTTGGGGATGGAGAAAATGTAGGATATATTGGTGAAGTAAATTAAACACTCTAATTCCTACCTATCAATAAATTCGTGCTGGCCTCGGTGGTGGCGGAGTAAAGTCCTTGCTTGCAATACTGAAGGTCGCAGGTTTGAGTCCTGCCTGGATTGGTTGCCCCTATTGAGTGCGTGGATGTTCGTGTACATTTAATTGTTAAAAGCTATGGAAACCTTGATTTAAGGGCCTAATAGAGCTCTTTTCAGTGGTTTGGAAATTAAAAAAAATTAACAATGATGTTATTGCAGTGTCTCTCAAATATTCAATGTTGGCATTGGCCAAGGGTTTTACATTTATTAATTGATCCAGCATCTCTAGCATATGGGCAACATAATGGTGATAATTGACACCATTAATTGAACTAGCATTGCACAGATTTTGTGAGTGATATGAAGATAATTTAATGAATCAAGATTTGTACATTATAGTAATTACTATTAGTGTATTTTTTAATTATGCGTCTCTCTTGATTCATATACATTTTGTCCTTTCCTCAGGTTTACCCACTATATTTCAAATATTTGCCCAATATGTGCCGTTGGAGGAGAGATCTCGTGCCATTGCTTATTTGGTGGCTGCAGGATCTGTTGGACAGACTGTGGCATCATTGGTAAGTGTATTATTGTTTGCTTCCACGGCCCATTCATTAAGTTTGGTGACTGATTGAGAAAATCAAACTGAATATTCTTTCACCTTACTTCTGACTATCCTCCTCAAAATGCTAACACTCCATTTGAATGTATCTTCCATAAATATTTGAAACCATTCAAAATGTTTGTTCATGCTCTTAACACGTTGCGTACCGGGGTATTTAAATTCCTAGGAACAGCGATTTAGAAATATGTGCCTATTAGGGCGTAATGCCTTTGGTTTAAACATGGTTAAAAAGCTAATGTTTAGAATATAACTTTACCCAATCAAAGGTTATGATGCATCAATTCATTATGAATAACGAACAACAACTGAAAACGCACTAACAAACACGTATTGTATGCTTTAAAACTGTTTAGGTTGACACGCCTAAATGACGAGAATCTTCCTCATCCTTCCGGAACGTTCGGGAAAAAAATGACGAGAATTCTCGCCATCCGTACGCAACGTGTTAAAGGAACTTCAAAGTATAATAGATGAAAAACTCGTGGCTGAGCTTGAAGCTACCACTGGGTTACATATGTTGGGTTGACCTCTAGGTTTCTAGGGTAGCTGCAATTTAAGCGAGTTTACTGGTAGAATAAGCAGTTATGGACTAAAGGAGATGTCACTCTGAGAGAATATTGGTCTATCCTTGGGTGTATGCTATTTAAATGATACTGAAGCCCATTAAGGAGCCATGACTTAGTGACTGGAGATCACCAAAAATTATGCCGTCCAATACCCAGAGGGCAGCAGCTCTTCTTCATGCAGTTTAAGGGTGGGGCTACAGTGGTCAGTTGAGTGAAACTCATATCACTGCAAGCATGGTAACATTTACTTTAATGACTGTAGTACTGTAATGTGGAAAGCAAGGGAAACTACGGCATTAATATCCTGATAAGTCACAGCAACTCAACTTACCCATTTAAAAGACATGATAGAAATCTCTTGAGTAAAATATTCAGCCAGTCCTCCATTTGAATCTCTGCGCAGGGACTTACTGAGAGAGACTGCTTCGAATATACAAAAGATTGGAGAACCTATAGGTTGAAATGTAAAGAATGAAACTGGACATACCAGGAATCAGCATAATGAAGTGACCCAAAGACGGAAACTTAGTGGAAGCTATAGGTTTATACTGATAGGATCTGTGAATGGCAATGCTGGAGTCAGGATAATGCTCAGAAAGGACATAATAATATGCTTCCTGTTGTTCAATGAAAGGATAATCATGTTTAAGATTGAGGCTGATCCTGTTCACAAATAAAGCATTTGGGATTAATGATATACCTACAGGACATATTAAAATTGCAGGGTTTAAGGCGTTGACCCAGCTCTAAAAGAAACGTATGGATTGTGTACTCAAAATGAAATTTCAGGGATTTTTAGAATTATCCGATCCCTAAAAAGAAGAGAGGTGAAAAGTGTGAGGATTTTAGGACTGTAAGTCAACAGGCGCATCAAAAAATGAAACTGAAGAGAAAACAGAGGAGTTTCTAAATGAAGCTCATATCATATTTAGGAAAGGCAAGATCTCAAGGGAAGCCAAATTGACCCTGTGGAACAGAATGGAAAAGATCAAACTGACATCCATTGCACTTGTGTACTCTGGCTTTTAATAAAGTGGACGGGAATGCGATACTTGCAATCTTGAAAGAAATCAGTGTTCTATAATTACCAGAGAATAATTCACCATTTAAATGAAACCAAATACCTGTAATTAAATGTGGATGCAACAGCAAGAATTGGGATAGGAGTGAGACAACCCCTCCATTCAGATTTGCAGCCTTGATTTCTTTTATCACCATCGTTTACACACAACCTGGGAAGGCTTGTGTGTATTTTCAGCCTGTAAGTAGCAGGAGTCTAAAAGTTATTGTGTGGTAACAATAAATAAATGTCATTCAGAACAAAAATTCTGTCATCATTCCTTCTCTGCCATTGGGAAATGATATCCTTTTCTTCTGCTGTGATGGTACAGATTCAGTCCTTTTTTACTTATAATTTTATATTTTTCCACAGGTGTGTCCACATATCCATTGGGAAGTGTCCTTCTATACTTTTGGTATTTTAGGACTGGTATGGGCCATTTTCTGGAGCTTACTGGTCAGAGAAAATATGATTCCATTTTCGGATTCAATTATAGAAACAAATTCACTTGAACCATTGCTGACTGGAGGCAGTGATGATTCATCCTTGCGCACCCCTCGGGTGAGTATTTGTCTCTAGATTATCATCACGCAACAGCTGTCTGGTTTGGTCATTCTGTGCCAGTAATCTTGCTATGACTTTACCACCTATCAGTGGTGGTATATCATGGATAACTGCTGTAATCAATTATCCGTGTAAGCCAATAGAGTTTTATTGAATGAATACCCCTGATCCAATGGAAACTTTTAAATATTTATTAAAACATTATTGAATCCAGATGTGAGCCTTCTGAGTGGATGAATACTGTTTGCTCAGTCAGTGATTTAATAAGTGCCCAATCTGTTGTGTATAGTGTGTGAACAAATTTGTGTTTGTAGGTTGAAGATGCCTCCAGTAGTACATTTTAATGTTTAAACCATCAAAGAAAATAAAAGGGTACATGAAAACTTTACTTTAAAAATCCCACCAAACACCTTTGCTCACACAAAGGAATCCGTGAGTTAGATTTTGAGAAAGTTGTTACTGATTATGATGACTATCAAATAATTTATTGTTGAATATTAATTTCTCTTAGGTATAATAATAAGTATTGTTTCCAGTACCTATTATTGTACAACCTTGGCATAAGAATTTAAGGTACAATACTTTTTGAGCTGTGAATGTCTATGGGGAGGAGATTATTTCATAAGATAATGGTTGAAATTTGGCTTTGTCAGTTATTTTTGGCTTACATGATGTTTAGTTGAAAACAGTTGTTGAGTGAAACTCTAATGTATATCACAGTGATGTCAATTGACTTGCATCTTACATGGGGTTTTTGATTTATTAGGTTTTAGAGTAATTTTCAACTTATGATTTTTTTAGAAGATATGAAAAAAAAGTTTCTTTCCTTTCAGTTTCGCGGGTGGAAGAGCCAGTGGAACAAGGACCCTGTCGGTGAGACGGAGTCAGGAGCTGCAGAGAACAAAAATGTCCATTGGTCTCAGTTTTTGTGCCATTGGCCATTGTGGGGTGTTTATGCTGCCCATTTTGCGATGAACTGGAGCAGTTATATCATCATGCAGTGGCTGCCCACCTACATGGCTAGGTCACTCTCTGCTAGTAGTCTTGCTATCAGTCTTTCAGCCCTCCCGTATATTGCCAATTCACTTGTTGGCATTGGTAAGTGATTGCTTATTATTATTCTCTGCCTTTGGGTCCTCCTAAGTGATGTGTGCATGAGTGTTTAAAACTATTTCCACCTTGGGAGGATAAGCTATAACCAGAAAAAAAAACATTCAAAAAATATTTTTAAAAAATTAGGAGGAAAGGAAAGCTTTTTAAAGTTGTCCCTGAAAGTGATAAAAATTATAGGCCAAAAGTCTTGTGAATTTTGTAAAATATTCTAAACTACAGAGGGAAATCACAGGTATAGGCATTAGGCTAATCACTGATGATAGCATGATATGCAGAAACCCGGGTCGTACCATTTGAAATAAAGTGTGGAATAGAACAAAGTATTTTTTATTTTAACATCAAAATCAGCTTTAAATTGGCTCTTCTTATTATTTTGCAATGATATCAGAAGACTATCGTTGGCCTATTCAATGTAGTCCAATTGATGTGTTCCTCCCCTCGGGTGAGTTTGAGCTCTCTGATATCTGTATATTTGAGTAACCAAACAACCCCTTCCTGTATTGAATACTTAAATTCCATCCTCCATTTAGTCTCTCCAGCCAAAATAAATGCTAGCAAATCCCTTTGATAAGAAAGAAAGCTGGCAAATCCCTTTTGTAAGAAAGAAAGATGGAAATAATCGCATTTTATAGAACTGAGTCCTTATTAGCCTAATGTTTATCTAGTTATACTAATTTTGTGTGAAACAGATATGTATGCCATGCCTAACTGTCAATAAGAGAGAAACATAAATATATCAATGACAATAACTATGTTTCGAACGCTATGTTTCATAAAGCTGTTTTTTGAAATGTTTTTGCTATCACAACATGGAAAAATATAATGCTATCTCAAATAACCCTTGAAATTCTCTGCATTTCAGCTGCCGGGCATGCTGCTGATGCCTTGATTTCTCGTCGTGGCTGGCCTGTGTTGTCTGTTAGGCGCCTGATGACAAATCTTGGCCTCCTTGGCCCTGCTTTCTCTTTGCTCATCTTTTGTTCTGTGAATAATCTTGCAGTTGCTGTCTTGTAAGTATAATTATGATAATTTATGTATATTTCTTCCATTTGAGAGAAAATTGAGTTATAAAGCGTTGTCGGCTGTTTTGCCATTTTGCAGATATGTAATTTCAACCATTTATGTACTTATTTTGGATGGGCCGAAATCGTCATTGTTAATTTTATGCCTTTTTTTATTCCTTAAAGGTTAGTCTCAATTTCAATGGGCCTCTGTGCCTGTAACTCAGCTGGTCACTTGAGCAATCATGCAGAAATAGCTCCAAACCATGCTGGAATCACTTTTGCCATTTCAAACACTTTGGTAAGTTAACTATTGTTCATAATGAGCACGATTCTTCTGCATATTTGCCTGTTTTGTTATTACATATTTATGGTATTTCAGTATTTTTAGTATTATTTGTAGGGATGGGATGTTTGAATAGTCGAATCACAGAATACCTTTAAGAATGAGCTTTTCCTATTCGACATTCAATGACTGAAAGTTAACAATTATTTGAATTTCAAATACTCAGCACAGATCATCCATGATTCCAATAAAATCCATCGACAATGGTTGGGTCTTACATGAAGGTTTGCACATTATGTCAGATCAATTCATGAAAACTTATCATTAAAATATGTCTAATGATGGTGACTCCACAGGAGCATAAAGAAGATTGCCTGCATACTTTCAAATGCACCCAACATTGGCTTTTCCTTTTATGACACTTTGTTGCATGACGAAATTTAAGTTTTACTTATTTTTATTTTAAGGTAGTTGTCAATTCTTTATTTAAAAAAGGTTTACAATAAACACAAGTGAATCATTGCTGGTAATAAAACCTTCAATTCTTATAAGATAAGAAACAAAAGAATTGCATAGTGCTCAGCAAGCATGCAAGTTTGATGTACGTAATCATGGATGACAGTTGCATTAGCATTTAGGAACTGTATTGAAGTTGAATGACTTGCAAAGTGTTCAGAATTTTTTTATTTTTACTGTCGTTTGTACTTTAAATTGATGGAAAAATGCATGCTCAGTATTCAGAAATGCAGTACTCGATATTCAGGTGAGGTATTTGGGAAAAAAATAGGCATTCGTATTCGATATTCAAATTCGATAAAAATGCTATGTGACCCCTCTCTAATTATTTGTGATGTGTTTGACTTAAAGAGCCTCGCTTATTCCACTCAGCAGATATTTGTGTTGGTAGGTAACTAATGAATTATGCGATAGTTATTTATTATATCAACAATAAATGAATGAATCATATTCCTTATGCATGATAATTATGCATACTTCCCGACATGTTTGGCCACAGTTTCAACAGGATTTAAGCAGAAGCCTTGCAGAAAGGTGTTCTCATTTTTCCAATCGAGGCTTGTCTCAGAAAATTTCTGTACATTTTAAGGTGCGGTGATAATTCTGTCATGAAGAGGAATGGATGTCATGCGTGCATGGATAAAAAAGGACAGAATAACTCCTTCTCTGTTTACATTTAATTTAACTGGGTGTTGCTCTCAACTGCTAGCTTTGGGAAATAGGGAAGGGGGGTCATCTGAGTTAATGTAGTACAGCAGGCTCCTGATTATGCGGCTGGGGTTTAACTGGGTTGCGGATTATCCATGCATGATTTTCACTCTCGCTCAATTTTTTCCGCGATCTTTATAACAAAAAAATAAAATCGGATGCAAAATCATCAGAATTACTGCATTAATGCTAGCCCTTAACCAGTGACGTGCAATTCTTGTTACACTACCAGTGACGTGCGGTCTGGGAGACGGCAACAAATCAAAAATTCATAAAATATTGCTACGCCATTTTTATTGTTTTGTTTAATTTTTCTTTGAATGCTTAACTATTTTAAAACTTGAATTAAAATTTTTACACTCCCAATACGAACCAATTTGTCATAAAAAATTGTGATTTGAAGCAGGATCAAAAAACTGATGCCTAAAACACTTGAGTTATAATTATTATATTTATGTATCAATATTTCGCCAGATTCAAAAAAGGCCTTAAATGTCAAAGTTGGAAGGCTAAGTAGTAAGTAGCCATGAAATTTATCCCGCTTATTCCTTTTCTTGATGCATTCTTAGTAAGTGACGTGCGGTCTCACAGACCTCTGATCGAGTTCAATTGCAAATTTACAGAAATTAGTAAAAGGAACGTTAAAGTTTAAGAATGGGATATCCTTGTTATGCAGAAATATGAAGCTAACGAGAATTATAGATATTTTGAAATCTTAATTTTGAAAATATTTATAATTTTAGAAACGCAGCGTTCTCTCAGACCACACGTCACCGGTTAAGGGCTAGGATACACTGGGGTTATTATTTTTGTTAGAATCCCCTTCGTAAAATGGAAGCGATTGCATGCTAGATGCATTCACGGGAGCACCGTGTTCCTATTTTCCAAGCCTCGCAGTGCACGACCACGCTGCGTGATCATGTCCCACAACCCGGGCAACTTGTGAGAGATGCAACTACGTAGCGTGGTGCCTGACAGTTTAATTTCCGATGTCGAGGAGTGGTATTAAAGCATTCGTGCAAACCAATTTTTTGTATCCGTGATCACACAGCCACGGATGTGTGGTTTTTGAAACCAGGCCTTACATGGAGCATTAATAATACGAGTACAACCATGTTATCGCCACTAAAAAGATTGCGAACTGGCGAAGAAAGCTCTCATTGAGTCCGGGAAGCACTCTAAAATAACAGAATAATTGCATAAATAATAATACATAGTTTGTTTTAGGTAAATTATGAACATTGCTAGCCATTTAAGTGAAAGTTTAGGTTTTCCGATTATTTCGTGCTGTCTCTCCCCATCATTAGCACGGATAATCGCGAGTGTACTGTAAATATAAATTTTTTTCATTTAAGTCGGAATGCTTTCAAACATTTGTTTCTCCCAATACCAGGCAACCATACCGGGCATCTTGTGTGGTCCAATGACAGCTGAGTTAGTGACCTCATCCCGTGGCCGATGGTTTCCTGTTTTTGTCCTAGCAGCCACAGTGAACCTGACTGGGGCTGTTATTTACCAAAGTCAAAGTTCTGCATCCCAGATAATATGATTTAGACAAATTGCTGTGAAAAGACGAACTTGTCCACCTTTCCTCATGTGGTGCTGCTGTTGAATGATGAGAGAAGTTTGAATGTTGACCTACTTATTCTTAGACTTTAATACAAAATGGACCATTAAGTATCCTGGAGGAACTGCTTTTTTCAATGAAGAATTTAAAAGGCAGGTGAATTTTATACTAATGTAAAAGCAGTGGTCAAATACCTATATTGTTAAATGGGTTATTGAAGCAGGTTTGTATTGAGATTTGAATTAATATTTATCTGTTCATTAGTTTATTTGTACATTCCAATAATCTGGAAGTGTTTCACTTTAAGGAGGAATGTAATTTTTTCAGAGGACTTTCTTTAAATGTTGTACATAGAGAAAAAAGTATGGCTTTTAATTTATAATTCAGTGATTGAAATATTGGTGCAAGTTACTTTTTGTAAAAGTACAATATTTTATGAAACTATTGAATGAATCACAAGAATGTAGAGGAGTTAACCGATGCCTTATTTTACTGCACACGGTTTGTGTTGAGTTTTACCTGATGCAGTGAGGCAAACTAATTGATTAAATCTTAAAGGTTGTGCGATAGAGAATGCGGAGTATTTTCGAATGACGTCTGCACTGGGGTTACGAGAATTTTTGTATGAAAAAAAGGCAAGTGATGGACGTTTTCATAAAAATCGGAAGATTTTTGTTTCTGTAATCATTAAATTATTAGCTCAAGTTGTGTTGGAAATTTTCCCCGAGTGCTGTGGGGATTATTTCCAATGTGCTCCATAATAGAGGTATAATCTCATGTTGTATTCTTCATTAATTTTTGAGAACATAGTGTCTTGAGAAAATGAAAGTAAATCATCAGTTTGTGATATGTAGATCAAGTGATCTCCAGTGTCAGTAAAATTTTTCCATTATAAATGTGTGGTATCTTTTACTCTTACATTCTCTTTAGCTTGCTACATATCGATTCTAACACATCATATTTGTTTTGTTTTGAATATTTTGCATTGTTCTTCAAAAGAACTGATGATAAGTACTGTTTATACAGATATATATAAATTTCTGAGCTTTAGGTTAACCCTTGAATTGCTACACTGACATCGTAAGCCTTCCATCGTAAACCTGGCAGGGGCTATTTTTAAAAGTGAAACCTTAATATGATTATACCTACTTATGGAAGGCACCCACATTATGGTGTCTGTCAGAACATACTGTTAATCATTTGGATTCTATCTATGGCTCGAAGCACAAGGTAATGGAGGATCTCCTTAATCTTACTAACGACGAAACTTAACTTAACTAAAGACGAAAATATGCGTCTGGATGTTTCTTGACCCGGGAGACGAAAGCTGCAAATTTTCGTCGGAGATTTTCCTACGCAAGTGAACGAATGCTGAATGTATACGTTTCCTAGCTTCCCCTTCAATGATGGTCGTGGGTGCGCAATGTCTTTGTTTTGGGACCCAACACAGCAGGGCTTAGGCTTTACCCTTGAAATCCAGGAGCAGGTACCCGGACCCCTTGTCTTCTATTACCACTCTCAGCAATAAGGGTCATACAAATGTTTATCCAGTCATTTTGCAAAATGAATATTTGTTCCTTTCTCAAAAAAAATAAACTTTTGAATATAGCTAATTCATATGAGCAAAGCATGATTGACTGCGAACCAACGCCACTGGTGGGGTTATAAACCCCGAAAGGAGGGAGCCCAACTGCCCTCGGAGTCCAGGATAATGCGGAGTCACCGCTAGGAAGGGTCAAAAAAGGTTGGTGCTGAGTGTGCGTGATTATTAGCAAGACCCTTCTCAAGGTATGTCCTCCAAAAATGCTCCATATGGAGGGTACTGAAGAGTCTCTTGGGGCTCAGTACAGCAGTCATGCCAAGGCGAGAACTTCACCGTCTAAAAAGGGTGAAATAATAAGGAAGGGATAAACTGGGAACTATGCAGAGGACGAGTGCCAGCCGAGGCATAGACAAAGAAGCTGCAACTCACCCAGCTGGGTGTCCAGCAACATGGAAAGCCGGGAAAATCTGGAATTGTGCATGAATTTTTAGTACCTGGAATAGGGTGGTTTCCTATTATTTTTTTATTGCCTAAATCGAAAGATTATTACTCCTGGAGTACGCATTTCATGCTTTTAGAATTTTAAATGACGATATCTATTTTTCGCAATTAAATGAAAAGTGAAAATTTTCAAGCGAGCGAAAATGCAACGGCTAAGTATGAATGCTTGGAAAAGCCCGTGTGACGTCGTTCTTGTTCCCGCTGTCGCCGTGTGAGGTGACCTTGGGGCGAAGATATTTGTGCCGCTGCGATGCTAGCTGCTAGCTAGTAGCAGAGTATCCTGCTAGCAGGTAGGGCTTGGCTTAAATAAGGATTATTAATATCTTACGAAACTTTCCGACCATAAACAGTTTTAATAGGTGATTATTAAGAGATGTTTCCGTGAGGTCTGTGCCTCATGCATGCATTGGTAATCTCAGACGATGTACAACTCCTATCTACTCGTATAGAAACTAGGTCCCTGTGACGTCACGTGGAGGGGCATCTCATAGGTGCCAATCTGGCCTTTTTCAACTGCTGTTAAAATTGACCATTGCCATTCGTGTAAACCGGGATTTCTAAAACCAAATAATTTTTATTTTATGAATACACTAATGGTGGGTAACGAATCGCAATCAATGGCTTTCGTTTTCCTTGATAAGGAAACTACCCTATTACATTAAGAGAAAACTATGCAATAGAATATTTCGAAAACATATGAAATACAAAGAAATGAAAACCTTTTAACAGCGCATGATCAAAAAAAAATTATGAAGGTGATTGTTCATATACAGAAACAAAATTAATTATCGAAATTCTTCCAAAATATGCCCTCCACTAATGGTGGGTACCAAATCGCAATCAATGCTTTTCATTTTCTTTGATTAAGGAAACTACCCTATTACATTAAGAGAAAACTATGCAATAGAATATTTCAAAAACATGTACAATACAAAAAAATGAAAACCTTCTAACAGCGCATGATCAAAAAAATTTATGAAGGTGATTGTTCGTATACAGAAACAAAATTAATTATCGAAATACCTCCAATATATATGCCCTCCACTAATGGTGGGTAACAAATCGCAATCAATGCCTTTCGTTTTCTTTGATGAAGGAAACTACCCTACTGTGCGTGAATTATTCATGACTTTTTGCTCCAACCAAGGATTTCAAAATCTTTCACTTCAAATTCATTTCACGTAAAATTTTGCCTGTTCAACACCCATTTTATGGCCTAAAAAGGGTTTGTTGTAATTTTAAGTGCAGTAGCCAAGTAGAAATGTTAAAGCTGCATCGAAAGGTGAAATATCCGACAAGAAAACAGAATCAAAATTTCTAGCACTATTGACTCAGTAAGATTCAAAAAACATGAAGAATAGAATGCCAGGTGACGTCAACATCTACTTATGAGAGCCTTGGCTTTAGGGCTTTTCTCTGTGTTGAGTTGTCCATAGGTGACGACAGTTTCTCCAGCCGTCCTGCTGGCGTCTTCAGGTCAGAAGTAGCAATACATAAATTTGACCAAAGAAACTGTCGTCACATATGGACAACTTAATGCAGAGGAATGCCCGGAAGCCAAGACTAACATGGAGTAATGCTGCGGAAACCCAAGATCTATCTACTTACGAGGTCGAAGCAGCGTCTTGGGTGGCATTGAATAAATTTGAATTCTAAATGCAATGTGTGTGGTAACTAACCTATTCCTTGTCCTCATAAATGTATAAATATAACATAATTCAAAAGTATTGAGGTATTAGAGGATTTCTAAAACCAAATAATTTGCATATTATGAATACACTAATGGTGGATAAGGAATCGCAATCAATGCCTTTTGTTTTCTTTTCTGAAGGAAACTACCCTATTCCCGGTTTTCCTTGGAAATTTTACAAAACTCCACTCTAATCTTACGTGATTACAGTGATAGATAAGAATTTTAAAATGCCCAAAATTTTGCCAAAAATTTGCTATGCAGTAGACGAGATGAAGCCACCAAGACTGGCATAGAGAATCAAAAGCTGGGAGGCATGAATAAATTCTATTATTTTGGAAGCAGGAAGAGATCAGATAGTCAAGAAGAGATTGCTTTAAATCCCAGGAGGAGAGAGAGCATTCCACCAAAAGAAACCTACTTACAGTGGGAAATTTAAACATAGAAGTTGGGAAATATTTTATCAGAACTGTGTGTTAGGAGGATGCTTCTCTATGGAAGTTAGGAATGGACAAATACATATATGAGAGGAGAAATTAAGGGTGGAGGCCTTCGAAATGCGGTGCAGCATGTCATTAATGATGAAATTCAAAGGGATGGTCTGAGTGAGTGGTGAAGATGTCGGAAGAAGAGTGGAGAGAAGAGAACTGTGAAGACACAAATATAATTAGCTCTTTAACTCGGGATTTTTTGAATTTGATGCTTTTCAAGCTCCAAACTTGATCAAAATGTCATGGAAAATTATACTTTGAATCTTCTTTAGAAAAAAGAACCTGTATGGATACAATTTCTAGTAGTATATATACAGTATTTTCTCATGAACTATGTACACCTACTATGAACTATTCACCAGTTTAATTTTTTCTTTTGGAGTTAATTGTAGGACTAGATAATGCTAAAACATATTCATTAATTCGCAAAAAATTATGCATTCTAAAAATATGCCAAGATGAATGCTAAAGACGTTGTAGTTTTCCCTGTGTTGAGTTAAAAATTTAGTGAAATTGATGAGACGGCTAATTTTATGGTGCACAGAGTAATTTATTGCACTGATGTGTCTACATTTTTGAAAATTTCATAAAACAAAAAAATCAGAATTTAGAATAAAATTTTCTTTTAAATGACCTATTACTCATTATTATAGCATACACTCAATCCCATACATAAATTTGCCAAGTACAACTGCACATCATTTTGATACTGACATTAGTTTTCCTTTTAAGCTGTGTCAAAAACGGGTTGAAAGGAAGAAATTCAGAATACAGGAAAGAGCAAGGTTCTTTAGTGGACTGGTTCCCACAGTATTTTACTCGTCAGTCCTTGTGAGAATATTTGCTCATTATCATCATGGGTCAGCAGTCCTACTATTGGGTTGATAGAAACTCTAATAGTCTACTCTTCTGTCTGCTTTTCTTTCCACGTTTACCTATTACACATTTCTCTTTTACATCCTTGATAACCCGTCCTGTATGACTCTTTGGATGGCTTCCTTTGTTATACTGCCAATTTGCATAACATTCCACAGTTATCTTCTAGAGACATCATATTCTGTGAATTCTTACTGCTATGCTTTTAGTCCCAACTGGCAGAATATTCTTCTTTTTATAGGATGACCTCTTTGCCTTGACTACTCTACTGGCTATTTCTACCTTCATACATTGCTGGTTTTCTACCTTCCGAAATGACAGAACTTATGTCCTCATTAATTTGCCTCAGCTTTGGCCCCTTGATTCCTACTCTATTCCAAGTTTTCATTTTGTAGATACCCTTCTGATATCTAGCAGTTGCCACTTCCATATTTTTAAAATTTTATGTGCATCCCTCTTTGTCTCTGATATTATTGCCTTGCTGTTATTGTGCCATTTCTTACTGATACTGCTTACTAGTTTATTCTTACTGATACATAGTCACTCTTGTAGGCACTCTTTAGATTTCTTGAAAGTATTAATACTTTCTCTTAATCTTCTCTCTTTTTAATAATCTTAATTTCCAAAGTTTGTACATTAATTAATGTACAAACTTTGGAAATTAAGATTGGATCGCTGTGTCTCACTATTTCATTGCTCTTACTTCTTCATAATAGAGTCCTAGGATTTAATTGCATCTATTCGGTTTGTGAATTTACCATGGACAACACTGAAATTATTATAGAATACCGCAACATTGTTTTTCAAAATGGATGACAGTGAGTCTACAAAGTCATTCAGTCAAAAGTCTTCCTTGAGCCCCCAATGCTACTAATGTCAGTCAGTTCTTTTCCATCCTCATCATTACGATCAGTTGTTCCTCCATCATCCTTTTTTCTGATTATGAGTCGATCTTTTCCTGGAAACCATGCTTTTTCCTTTATAATGATAATTTTTTGCTTTAATCTCCTGTTTCTACTTCACCTAATTCTTTGATTACAATCATCCTGTGATTTTTGTGTGTAGTATATTGTTTCCAGACATTCTTTCTCTCTCATTGACAATGCCCAAATGGCAAGCAATCCTAAGAAAAAAATATTTCCTAAGAGAGTAATTAAAAAAAAAAAAGTGTATAGTGGATCATAAATAATTCTATCGCAGGAATTTAATGTAGAACCATTTATTTTTGTTAGGGGTAATCTATAAGTAAGGTAGGTTTACTTGAATTTTACTTTAATGTTACTCATTCTTTTGTCACAAATCCCCTTTCTTCCAACATTCAAGCATCCAAATTTCTTTGATTATTTTTTCTATTTTTTAAAAGCCTATTACTCATCAATCTACTCAGAAACAGAGGCAAAGCTATGGGGGGTTTCCGGGTCAAAACCTCCCCCTTGAGCCTTTAAAAGAGGTGCCACTAACGAGTGAGATGGCCTCTTTGAATAAAACGATAATATATGTAAACACATATTTTGAGTCCTAAAAATCACGTTCTCAACATCAAAAACCCCAAACATTTCTGGGGGAGGTCCCCCAAATACCTTTGCACTGGGAAGTTTTCCATTGATCCCAGAAGGGACCCAAAATCTCTGGTAAACTCCCCATTTCAAAATCCTGGCTACACCACTGCTCTCTTCCTGCTTTTGTAGTTTTCAGATTTCCTCTCCCCTCAATACTCTCTTCATCCACACTTTATGCTACCTCTGAATCACTGTCCGGGGCATAGATGTATATGACTGTCAAGCAAGTAAATTGTAATAAAGCACTATCTAGTCCTAAATTTACTTGTAATAATGACGACATAATTATTATTAATCATCTGTATCAGTTTCCTCTCCTCACACACTACATGTTTCTCGGCTCTATCCATTTCACTCCTTGAAATTTTCTGTACATTATAAATGCCTATCTGCTTCTTCCCACTGTCATCAACTATATTCTATTAATTATGCCTTTTTTGCCTGTGTTATTACCTTTCTAAATCCTTTCCATTGTCTCCATTTTCCTCTATCAAGCTGCCCATATAATTAAATTGTTCCATCTGCTCAAAGTTATTGCTGTCCATAGTTATATTTTACCTCATTTCTTTGCTGTTGTAGCTCTGCAACGGGGTACACCAGCATTGATATTATTTTGACAGACTTTTTTGGCTGTATTGATTGCATCGTTTACCTAGATCACTAAACAGTATCTTAAAGGAAATTTGTGGGTGACTAAGCAACACCCAACCATCAGTGACCGTAGCTTATTTCAATGTCAGTCTGTCCACTTCAATTCATGCATCTCATGGTTGTTTTTTCATTCATTTTGAAAAAAAAATTTATTGAAACATTTCTGTGGCTTTAGCTATGTACTTCTAAGTTACCAGGCACCTAGCCAGCAATTGGCTTCTGAGGAAGTTGGGTGGTAATCGGGTTGTGTATACTGATATTTTGTTGTGGATTTGCACCCATCAGGAAACCATATACTTGTATTTCATTAAATCATTTCTATATTTTGTTTGCATAGTGCTGAAAGCTAAATTCATTGTTGGTGATAGGGAGACATTATGAACTGCATTTATATATAAAAACGTGGGTTCAGGGGATAGACTAGTGTTCTCCAAAGAAGATGTATTATGGTTAGCTGCCATGAAAGAAAATATTTTGAGGAGAGGGTAGGTGAGGGGGTTGAAAACCCAAAGTTTGACTACACGCTTGCAAGAAATGCGAGCCAGTAAAATAGGGTGCACCAATTTGGCTTTGATTGAGTGATGGCTTAAAAGAGGACTTCATTGCTTTGGTGCAGCATGTCTATAGCTGCTAGCAGTAAAAAAATAACCAGTCATTTTCTTTCCATTCCTTCAGATTTCCGTATTAGTGAATGACCTCATATTTCTAAGATATTAAATAGTAGGAGACAAATTATAAAATATAATTTATGAGCGATTCTTTTTTCACCGATCAACCCTTGCGGTCAAACTAGGCATCTGGCTGGTTATTTCAGTGCTTGAGTTTGCTTTTGGAGTATGTACCTTTAGAAACAGTAGAATTCTTTTCCTCTGGAACATTCTCCTCTATACTCCTGTGTGAGGGTATACATATGTGAGGGTAAGTCCTGATAATAGAAGGTGTTTGATGTTAATGAGAAACATTTTCAATATTCATTTCTGTCATAGTTACTGTCAACTGGGCCATTACTCCCCCATCCTTCCTCACCACATCCTCAGATTGTATATTACTTGGAAGAGGTGACTGAGGGCTACTTTGCTGTACACCCTAGCGTCTGAAATTCAAAATCCCAATGGAAGGTGAACCCTGGGTAAAGCTTTCAGACATAGGTGCCTATTGCTTCAAGGTGACAGAGGAAAAGAAACTGACTACCTGACATCAATATGCCAGTGGCTTAGTATAGGGTGAACTCTACCCTTGCCTAGCCAAACCAACTTTCAGATTGAAGTGCTGAGAGAGTTAGTCAAGTTCAGGAGAACGGGTTGACAATGCAAAGATGCACGTAATACATTCATATATCATGGTATATTAAGGAATGAATACTCTGGATTATCAATAATGGGCTAATTTTAATAAGATAGATTTTATTGGTGTGATCAACCTCATTAATAGATTAAAAGTTACTGGAAAATTACCTCAAAACTTTAATTTCTCTTTACAACCAGGTTCAATACATTTACTATTATTCTCAAAATACCTGAAGATCATAGGTTGGTTTAGGGGGAAGGGGGGAACTTACCTCCCCCCTTAGACGCTTAAAAATAGACAAAATTTTTTTTACGTTTATCATCACGTTTGTTTTGTTTTGTGTATTACGGAGCACCAATCATTTAATTTCATATTAATAAATTTCATACGAAAATAAAGAGAATATTTCGTACAGTGATTGTTGTATTTTGTTTTTGATCTCTAGTATGAGAAGATTGTTTGCCTGACAGATCCAAGTGTCCTCCTAGAAAAAATGCTGGATCCGCCCCTACTGAAGATAGTACAAAATGCCGTTAACACTTAATGTATTGGAGTGAAAGTATTTGTGGAAAATTCCCAGTAACCTTAAATTTGTTAAGATTTTGGAATTTCACCGGATTAATCCTGAAGCAACCCTTTCTATATGATCATAATTATTACCGACGCAGAAAAATTTTGCATTCTCGTATTATTTTCCACGCATCATTTATAATTTTATGCACGCCTTTGTAGCCTTTGAATAAATTTAGCTGTGTTTAGCAACACAAATTGGAACATTATACATTTTAAAGAGGAAATATAAAACGTTCTGCAATCCTTTGTCACAGGGGCGGTCTGGCCAGATCGGTTGGTCGGGGATCGTCGAGGGCCCCGAGCTTATGGGGCCCCCACAACACTCGCGTATATCGTGAAACATATATTGTAACCCCACCGTGCGGGGCACATTCGGGGAGGGGGAGATTGGAGGGCAAAAGGGGAGGGCGGAGGTGTAGCGGGGATATTCCGTGCACCTGGGGCGAGGGAATGGGATTTTGGGAAAGGGTAGGAGGGGGGAAGTTTAGGGGTGATGAGACCTGAGACAGGAGCGTTCGGATAAAGAAAGCCGTTCGACTGCGTAGTTCGCTCAACAGAAATTTAATGAGTTTAAATATGATCATTTACAAATACAAGCAAATCAATAGCAAAAGTAACAATTAACTTCTTCTCCTTGAATTCAATGAAATACAACGCATAATTCACTATGATGCACAACAGAAAAAATTTCAGTCCTTAACCTAAACCCAAAAAAAAATCACGCTACACGTTTTCACGTTCATAACCCATACAAAAACCACAAGAAAAGGGGACAAATAAATAAAAAACAAAAAGAAACGGGGGGAATGGAAATATGAAACAACGAAATAGATATTGCACTGAAATTCGCACGGTAATAGGGGAAGTACTGTCCTCTTCTCTATTTGTGCGGGGGGAAATTTTACAAACGTTTTTAATGAATTCTCTTCTTGACTTGGTGAAGTGGGAATTTTCTTCTGTTCCTTGAGGGGGGGGGGGGGGGGGGGAGGAATGGGATTTCGTGGCTTTTTCTCTTACAGTTTGTTGAATTTTCGGGGCTCTCGATCTGCTGATCGTGGCGATTCGGTTCCGCGGCGTAGGCTGCTCCGCATCAACTCCGGCAGGTTCACGAGTGGGAGATGGCTTCTCTGCGACAGTTGGGAGATCCTTTCATCGGCACCACGAGTCTACCTTGCAACTCCTACTCGTATTGGGCACCCTCTCTCTCTCTCTCTCTCGGGATCTCTCCACCAACTTTTTTCTCTGCCTCCCCACACTCCGCCTACTCTTGGGAGCGTTTTTTTCTTTGTTCGGAATCGCCAAAAAAAGAAAATCATCTAAGCCCCTTTTCCTCCGGTGCACCACGTTATATAGCCATTGAGGGGAGGAAACACCGGGGAGGGGGGGGTCAGGGGAAAGAAAGGGATGATGCACTTGGGGTTGGACGGTCACTTCACCAAGGACACGGGGGGGGGGGGAACCACGTTCTTCTTCGTCTTAAGAATTCGACTTGCACACATTAGGAGGGGGGGGGGGGAAGGGAGAGCATTACACATTGTGGGGAGGAAAATAGGGAAACATCAAACGGGGACTCAATGATTCATGACACTCACGCACACATTCACACGGACATATACCAAAAGAAAAAAAAAAAACGGCCTTCCTTTACCTCGCACTCCCGTCTCATGCGCCACTATGTAAGCGGGCAGAATGCACCGGTTACATATGCCCTCCTCTCAAAGGAGGAAATACGGGGAACGTATTTACGAAAAAAAAAATATACAGGCAATCCGCCCACAAAAAAAATCGCGATTCGCGAGGGGAACGCCCTCCTACTCAGGCGGAGCAACACACAATAAACAAAGGCGGAATACAAAACATCGCCTAGGGAACGCGTCTGGCAAAGGAAAAAAAATATTAGACCTCGGACATGTACGGAATTAGATTCCCGAAATTGTACGGACCTATCAATCCGCCGTCCTCTCCTTCCAACTCGACAGCATTTGGGGCAACGATACGGCGAATGACATATGGTCCGCTGTACAATGGGAAAAACTAACATTGGGCTGGTTGTATCAGCATAATTTTTACAACAGCGCGCGTAATAGTTGCTCATTCCAAGGAATGCACGAAGGCTCCGAACGTTTTTCGGCCGTTCGCAATCCACTATCGCCTTCACCTTGTCTGGGTTGGCCTTCGTTCCCTTTGTATCGATAACGTATCCCAAAAAATGGATTTCTTTCCTGAGGAAATTAGATTTTGTTATATTTAACCTTAAATTTGCTTTCTCAAAACGGTTGAAGATATCCCTGATACCTTTTTGAAGCATACTTTTAATTTCTGGACATAAATGGAGCCTCTCCTTCTCCTCATGATTCAACTCGTGGGCTGGGGTCCTTCCTACCCGTAGTGTTGATAAAATGGGGACTTCCACTTTTATGCTCGGCAGGTTTGGGTGGGGGAAGTCGCTCGACCCAAACTCCGTAAGTTTTCCGCCCGCGGAGGTGGAAAGGAAAAATCCATAAGATTGGGGCATATTATCCTCATTCCGATTCCCTTCGCCCCCTTCTCTCTCATTTCCCTCCCTTCTATCTGCTTGAGTCTGCCCTCCTCCTCGGCTTCCACCGTGGTGCCACGAGCTAAACCCCCTGCGTGACGGATTCCTTATCGCGTTTACGTTAGGGTGGGTCTCTTCTGCCCTTCCTAAATGATTTTGGGACTGGTCGAATCGTCCGAGCATAATTAAGAGCTTGTCGTAAGTGGCAACTTCCAAACTACGGAGCAAATCCTGAACATATGGTGGGAAATGTCTTACCAATAATGCCACCATTTCCTCCTCATTCTCCGGCGGCTCACACAGTTTGATCGCTGCGATTTTCCGAGCCGCGTACTCTTGCATGCTACTTCCCGGCGTCCTCCTGTACATTCCCGACATAACCTTAATTTTATAATTTATCCGATGCTCTTTACTCCAATACCGCGCGACAAATAGTTGTTTGAATACTTCCATCTCCTCCGGAAAAGGAAAAATAGTATCCGCCCATCCCTTTGCCCCTTCATCCAACATCTGATAGAAAAACCGCGATCGTATCTCGGGCGGGATGGCGTGAACGGAATAATAGTTTTCAACTCCCCTCATAAATGCTATGGGGTGTTCATGTGGTTTGCCACGGAATTGCAAATTAGCCGGGGGACTCGGAAAATTAGTCGAAGAACCCGTACCACCTACCTTCATTCGACGGATCCCCGCTACCTCTTCGGCAATATCTTTAATTCTTTTTTCGTGGTGGATCTTCTCCTCCTGTACATCTCGGGAAATTATTACAACTTGCTCCCTTACAACCTCTACCTTCTCGTTTACTTCCCTTTTTACTTCTTGAACGCGTTCGTCCACTATCTCCCCAATTCCTTCAATCTTCCCATTAATTGCCTCCAACTTCCCTTCTAGTTTCCCCCTTCCATCTTTCTCAGTATCGAAACGCTCTTTCATATCCTTCATTATTCTTTCGAATTTCTCGTCAAGTTTCCCCTCTAGTTTTTCAAATTTCTTGATATCCTCCTTTCTAGCTCGCTCAGCTCTTTCAAATCTCTCATCAAGTTTTTCCTCTAGTCTTTCAAATTTATTGATACCCTCCCTCCTAGCTTCCTCAGCCTTTTCGAATCTTTCATCAAGTTTTTCCTCTAGTCTTTCAAATTTATTAATATCCTCCCTCCTAGCTTCCTCAGCTTTTCTCTTATCTTCCCTCCTAGCTTCCTCAGATTTTTCAAACCTCTCATCGAGTTTTTCCTCCAGTTTTTTAAATAACTCATTAAGGCTGGTAATTTCGGTGCCTCCACTCCTGTGCTCTATTCTATCCTCCGCCTTCTCCGCTTGCGGCTCCTCATCCCAGTTAGAAACGTCAATGATTTTCACCTCGCTACTGGCATCTGACCCGTCCTCATCGTACCTAGGGGGTTCGCGATATTCTCTAAAACTCTTACCTTCCGGTTCCATCGCGTACGAGAGTAATTATTACAACAAAATACACAAGGAAAAAATAACAATGAAATTCGCACTTCGCTGAAAGAGTAACAATCATGAAAATCACGCTAAGGCAAATCGCAATCGAGGCTACCACCGCAACACAATTAACCCACACTTTATCTAATACGGTGGCCAACTGACTGACGCCCACCAAAAACACAATTAAATCCGGACATCTTACAAAAACATGAGCAGGAATGAAAGGGACGCATACAAAATTGGGAATCTGATTCACAAATTTAAGAAAAAATCGCTCCACGAAATTTCCGCGATCTATGCAAAACGAAACGAATTTACTAATCACTCCGCTTGAGTCACTCGGGTCTAAGGTCCCTGTTTGGGCGCCAATGATGTAACCCCACCGTGCGGGGCACATTCGGGGAGGGGGAGATTGGAGGGCAAAAGGGGAGGGCGGAGGTGTAGCGGGGATATTCCGTGCACCTGGGGCGAGGGAATGGGATTTTGGGAAAGGGTAGGAGGGGGGAAGTTTAGGGGTGATGAGACCTGAGACAGGAGCGTTCGGATAAAGAAAGCCGTTCGACTGCGTAGTTCGCTCAACAGAAATTTAATGAGTTTAAATATGATCATTTACAAATACAAGCAAATCAATAGCAAAAGTAACAATTAACTTCTTCTCCTTGAATTCAATGAAATACAACGCATAATTCACTATGCTGCACAACAGAAAAAATTTCAGTCCTTAACCTAAACCCAAAAAAAAATCACGCTACACGTTTTCACGTTCATAACCCATACAAAAACCACAAGAAAAGGGGACAAATAAATAAAAAACAAAAAGAAACGGGGGGAATGGAAATATGAAACAACGAAATAGATATTGCACTGAAATTCGCACGGTAATAGGGGAAGTACTGTCCTCTTCTCTATTTGTGCGGGGGGAAATTTTACAAACGTTTTTAATGAATTCTCTTCTTGACTTGGTGAAGTGGGAATTTTCTTCTGTTCCTTGAGGGGGGGGGGGGAGGAATGGGATTTCGTGGCTTTTTCTCTTACAGTTTGTTGAATTTTCGGGGCTCTCGATCTGCTGATCGTGGCGATTCGGTTCCGCGGCGTAGGCTGCTCCGCATCAACTCCGGCAGGTTCACGAGTGGGAGATGGCTTCTCTGCGACAGTTGGGAGATCCTTTCATCGGCACCACGAGTCTACCTTGCAACTCCTACTCGTATTGGGCACCCTCTCTCTCTCTCTCTCTCGGGATCTCTCCACCAACTTTTTTCTCTGCCTCCCCACACTCCGCCTACTCTTGGGAGCGTTTTTTTCTTTGTTCGGAATCGCCAAAAAAAGAAAATCATCTAAGCCCCTTTTCCTCCGGTGCACCACGTTATATAGCCATTGAGGGGAGGAAACACCGGGGAGGGGGGGGTCAGGGGAAAGAAAGGGATGATGCACTTGGGGTTGGACGGTCACTTCACCAAGGACACGGGGGGGGGGGGGAACCACGTTCTTCTTCGTCTTAAGAATTCGACTTGCACACATTAGGAGGGGGGGGGGGAAGGGAGAGCATTACACATTGTGGGGAGGAAAATAGGGAAACATCAAACGGGGACTCAATGATTCATGACACTCACGCACACATTCACACGGACATATACCAAAAGAAAAAAAAAAAACGGCCTTCCTTTACCTCGCACTCCCGTCTCATGCGCCACTATGTAAGCGGGCAGAATGCACCGGTTACAATATGGAAGGTGAAATGAAAAAAGACTCAGATTACGTGAACCGAAGTTTTTTTGCAATTATAAATTTCTAAATTTTCATTATTAGCTTTATTAGCAACACACTCAGTGTAAAAATATTATTAAAAAAATAAATAAAGGCAAGGAAAAAGAATACCAGAAGTTTTTTTGAATGGGTTATTCGAAAAGATTATTTAGTGTTTTTTTTGGATTTCAGTGTAGTTTCAAGAATTCTCCAAATAGATCATAAATCCATAATGCTTTTTTAAATTTTATAAGCTGTGAAAAGATCACTTTTCAGGAAATTTCAATTTTTCATTGATTTTTATCTAGTTTTTAGGAGTCAGAATGGCGTCAAAATCCATTTCGGGGCATCTTTAATTTCCTAAAATTTTCCGGGGAGAGGGGGGAATCCCGCATCCCCCGGTAAGGAGGGTCCCATCATGAGCCATAGCCGAGGGCCCCCAGGACCGCCCCTGCCTATGACGTCAAGCTCGTAATGGACTACTGCTCTGATTCCTCCTATCGTTATTTTGATGGAGACGCGCATTTCTCCGACTTATGATCCGTCTCCTACATCCGTTTAGAGGCACATATTTGCTGCTATAAATCGATCATCTTAGCCCTTATGTAGGTAAGTTGATGACGTCACGCGCTTCTACCGTGCAATTGCCTCTTCTGCGTTACTCCTCTCCTCCTCGCATCTGTATCGCATAGTTCATTTTTGTATCTACTCTATAGCGAGCTATTTATTCCCTCACGTATCGGTTTTTACTGAATGAGAATGGACCGGAACTCTATAACGACGTCACCAAACCATGAAAATTAGTTGACAATTTTGCGAATTTTTTTATTTTTAAACTTACGAGGAAATAGCTTTTAGAGGAAAATTGAAATAATCACTGCCGTAAGTGACTTTCATTGGCTATATTCGTCGAGAAATTATAAACATGTACCAAATTCCTTGTATGTTATCGTTAACTTCAAGCGACGAATAGCTTAAAAAGCCGAGGTTTACATTTTTAGTGAAATTACCTGTATTTCAAAAAATTAAGGTCGCGAGGAAATATTACCATAAAATTAAAAGTTACCGGTAATTTGAATACTTTTATTTGATTAATGACCGTAGTTAGTTTCAATCATCTGGTGCCATCTTAACATCCTTATTATTTACTTTTGACGTAATGGATGTGTGTAGATTTTTATCTTCACATAAGCTTCTATGTTAGAATTTCTAAGCACAGTTACGGTTCAATTCTCGAAAAGCCATTCCATTTATTCAGTCGGTCTTATAATCCTGTAATCACACAACGTTAGGCCGAAAGATCAAAGGTCTATAAGCCATGCCTTTATCATGACGTATTTTAGAATGGGAGGGGCCACCCCTCCAGTGCCTGTTTTTTTCTTTTGAAAATTTTGGTAAGAGTGTTATTGCCGCTCAATTGAGGTTTCGGGGCCTGGCTGTCTTTCATTCCAGTGGATATCAAGTCGGAGACTGTAGACGACATCATTGGACACGGGTATCCTGTGAAAATGTGTTATTTGAAGCAATTCCCCATTCTGAGTGAGTCCTCTTTGGAAATATTTGTATGGTAATGAAATGATATCTTCTTTGAAAAGGTTATCTTCTGCCTCTCAAGAAGCAAGGCCGTAGCCAGAATACATTTTCGGGGGTGTAATATTGAGGGGGGAACCGATTAAATTTCGAGAGGGTTTGAACCCCTTTATCAATAGCCCCTCCAGTAGCGGATAAAGAAAAAACTCAAGGGGGGCGCAAAATATATCTTGATTGTATTTACTTTTATCGCAATAAAAAATGATCAAGCCACAGGCAGACTAAACGAAAATTTTATTTAAAGTGATAATACACATGTAAAAGACAGTGCCATTTTATGATATAAAAAAGTTACAATTGTGGCTTTGCAATGTTCGGCAATACGGGCGGACACGCAAGGGGGTCGCGCGCCCCCATCTGTATCCGCGACTGCCCCCTCTTGCCTCGTCCATACTTTGTCGCCTTTACTTTCCTTGTCGTTTCATCATAATTAGATGACGATTCAGCCTGAGATCGGCTCTACGGACTTTTTTAGTAGCGATTTTTTTTAACCGTTGAATATCATGATATTTTCCGCATTCGTTGCATATCGTTAGCTCTTCCCATTTATTGATTGTAAACATTTGAATCAATAAGTGTGATTGCCTTTCCTTTGGGCTACAACCTTTCCGCGGTGTAAAGGCTTGCGCGTTTCTATGACCTATAGAGCTTCACTGGCGGGATTAATTGGCAATTATTCCTGGTAGGGCCACCCATGCCAGATAGGTCGAAGGGTAGGAGCCAAATGAAAGGTAGTCCGCGTGATGGTGACACGCAAAAAAAACACGGTTGGAATGAAACCCTACCAACTGTCTGTTCCCTGATAACATGGAACTTGATTACACGAGTCTCCGATGGAATCGCGGGACACGGCCCTTAATGGCGGGTGTCGCAGGTGGCAGCGAAGTCGGTAAGGTGCTCGGGATCGTCAACATGTGAAACCCTTGCTGTGACTTATCATCGTCAGCAGCATCCAGGAAAGAAGAAAAGAAGACCAAGAAGATGGAGAAGAAAAAGGATGAAATGAATGTATGGGATTGGAATTCGAGGGCAAAGGACATCGGGAAGAGAATTGCGTTAGTGAAGGAGGCGTTCCTGAACGGCGGGGTGCTAGTGAGAAGATCGTTACGTCAAAGTTAAAAAAAAAGGCTGTGAAGAGTCTGATATGGAGTGTAACGCTTTACGGTGCGGAAACATGAACGTTTTTTTTGTGGCGATTTTATGAGGTAATTTACGAATTTCACTCGGTTTTATTTTATTAAACTGAGACAGGAAAAATGTTATTGTATTTCTTTTTTACTAAAATTATTTCTATTGACATTCACTCGTAGAAATTCAGCATTAGAATCATATTTGTCCGCAACAATGCTAACTTGCCAATTAATGTCAATGAATTAATGAATTATTAGGTACGAAATAATTTAGAATTCTGATATGGGTGAAGTTGTGCAATTTGATTGCTATGAATTGTGCATAGATTATATTGAAAAGTTAAGCCTGTGATTTAATCGCGCTATAATTTGGGGACGCCTGTAATAATGTAAGATATGCTTTATTTCACCATTGATGACTGATTTCTTTCGTAGAGTTAAAGTTTTAGTGGTTCCAAGAGTGATAAATCCATGGATAACAATATCCCGAATTTGATGTTAGGTTGAATACTTGTGAGTGTATACTGAAATAATGGGTTTTTGAACTTGGCAGTGTATTTTCCTACCACTTACTCTCACCTTTGTACTAATAAATGGTACGTTTATATTTTCAGATAAAGTGGAGGAGTTTAAGCATCACATAAAAGTTAAATATGCATAAACACTTTATATTGCAGGTGCATGTCTGGTGGCATTTGGGATTTCTAGTAGTACTGCTTTCCCGCCTACGAGTATGAGCTTAGATGAATGCCGTGAAGCCCTGAAAGTAAATATATTTCATTTCGATCTTTTAAATTCCTTTCTCTGATCACGCCAATCCGATGAAACTCTGAAACACCCCTAGTTATCGGCCATTTCACGTCAACTAAACGCAAATAAGTGACTTTTTCAACCGAACACTTAGTTACAGGAGAATAGGGTTGGAGTGGCGATTTGAGTGCCGACTTCTTTCCAAGTGGGCCCGGGTTCGAATCCCCGCAGTGGTGAAGATTTTGAGAGAATGCCTACTAGAGTGCTTTTTGAGGAGCGCTTCAAGCACAGTACACTCCGTCCGTCGTAAGGGACGTTAAGCTGCCGTCCCTTGGCGTCTTTCGTTAAGAGCAGGCCAATACCGACTCCAGATTTATTTCCTCCCTTCCTTCATTGTTCCCTACCGTTCCTTCCTGGCAAAAATTGACCTAAACTTGTCTCCTCCTCCAAATAACTACGTACCCTCATTCACTGCATACGTAATTTTGGAAATTAATGACACTTGATTGTGACTATCTACAGATAAACGTCTATCACTGCCGGGAGGGCGAGGGAGGGTTTTGGGGGATAAACCCTCCCCCCAGAGCTCAGAGAAATTTTTAATTTTAATCTATTTTACTTAATTGCATTAATATCACTTATAGAATAGTATAAGGATTAATAAAATATACCTCAGAAGGGCGTAAAACTCACCATTTTGAACCATTCATCTTAATTTTTTTTGGAGGAGGACCCTGCACCTCCCGCTTACCCTGGCGGGTATGCAATACCCTCAGGCCCCCCAGAATTAAGGTCGCCTGAAACACCCCCCTAGCTTTAATTCCTGGCTGCGTCCCTGTATCAGTGTACTTTTAGCGCAGACGCAAAATTTAGACGTACATTTTCGGAAAGGTAATAGGTTTAGAATTTTAATGTTGTACAAAGTGGTCTATTAACATTAATGTCCTACCAAAGATCAAATACTTCTTTCTTTGAGCTTGAGCATCTCAGAAAATTTCGCCATGCAAAATTTGGTATTTTTATGTTTGATTGTCATGAAATTATCGCAATCAGTAGTTTTTCCCCTCCTATCCAGGGTCTCTAAATATGAAATGAATTGAAGAGAGAATGTCACTTATTTGGGTTGGATTGACGCGGAACCCCCCTGATTCTTATTCTCCCCTTCCTCTTTCCCCGCTTTGTCTTTCTTTATGGTCAGCATCTTGTCTTTTCCCTTATTTCCCTGTTAATCGTCCTTCGTGCCTAATTTGTCATAGGGTATCCCTCGCCTTAATAGTCTTCTTACACGTACATTTCTTTTCTGACCGGCAGTGTATTTCATTTTCTTTCCATTTATATAAATATTTTTATTCATGAGTGCTTTCTTACTTCTATATTATTTTGAATTACCACTCGTCAATATTTAATACCTTCTACGTCATCCCGTTTTCTCTCCTGCCGCTGTTCATTTGCGAGAGATTTTCCGCAGCTTTATGTAAATTTTGGACTTGAATATCTGAAACATACCCTTCGTTAGCCTTATATTGACTTTACCATGAGCAGTTTAGGTGTAGTGTAGGCTACCCTCGAAACAGTAGTGTAATGTAGGTTTCATCTGGTTTTAGGAGACGGCTCATACCTACAACGAAATGGTAATAAAAGGGTTGGATCAAAATGTAGTCGAACTGAATTATGTACTTAAAGTTATTTTATCGAAAAAATCGACTCTAATCTTTGATATTTCATGAAATAGCATTCTTGTGCACGAATTTTCCGAAAGTCGGCCTCTACTAATAAATGTATTGGCCTCTACTGGTAAATGTGTTGTCAACCTCCGCACATTTAAATTAGTTACAGAAGTCGCCACTCGCGTCGCTGACGGACAAAGAGATCCAAGTTTCACGAGGTAATAAGGTATAATTAGGGGTATCAACCGATATTTAAACACATTTTGAGGCGATATATCAAATTCATAGCTCTTCAATTCAATTCCTTGCATTTGTAAAGACAATAAAGCAAAACGTATGAAATAAGTAGATCGCATTGCACTCATCACCGCTCCGCGGACATTTTTGAAAGCCGATAAAAATACGACCAAAGTGGCAACAGAAATCAGCCTTACCTGGGATGAAATTGGGCCTCCTTATGCTGTCCCCTGGGTCTTGTGCTTCGACGCAACGCACATGATATTCTAACCGCGCGTACGATATCTGGAACTTCTGAAAGGCTGTGAAAACGGTATTGGATTTGTTGGTGTTTTAATTGATGTTAAATGGGACTTTTTTTGAGGGAAACACACAAGGTATTGCACTTGAAATGGTACCGTGACCTTTAACCTGCTAAGACAATTCATAACTTTTAAATGTGAATTTAACACAGTTTTGATATCATATCAACGCACAAAGTTTACATTTTGTCTGTTTTCACTGGAAAATTAACGTATTTCCTCAGAAAAAGTAACGGCTACGAAATATCGGGAAATATTTGAAAGGTCGGTACTCCCGATTAACAAAGACTTAAGCCGTCAGTTTTGGCTGTCAGCTGGTTCTTATTGTTATCGCCATTATTGTGTGATGAAACCTCGCAATATTGAGGTGAAACCTCAATATCGGCATAAGTTGTTCAGCTACTGTGGCAACTTCTGATTTTTTTCTAGCCACATATGTTAAATTCTTGGTCTTAAAAAAGCTGTGAACATCGTCTACAGCAATGAGAATTGGTCTTACTTTCCCTATAGATGTAATAGTCAGCCGAAATACCATTTTAAGAATGGTTTCTTAAATATATAAAAGTATAATCATTTTTCTTACAAACCTTTCGGAATTTTAGCCAATCAAGGTTCCCATTTTTTAAATTCACACCGATAAATTGTAACGGTTGGCGAAATATTGGCTATAGAAATACCGTGGGTATATCATCGTAGGTATTGATATTTTTTGTCAGGAGTACAGCAAGTTGTTCTGTAATAATTAAGTTACAATTCCATTGTACTCATTAACAATGACTCTAGAAATGCACAAAAAAGCTAATAATTTTTTTCAGGGACCCAAAAATATTTTCGCAGACTCATTTAAAGCGGCCCTGTTGGATGAAGCAAAAATTAATGTATCGAAAAAAATGTATAATGAGAGTCGGTGTGGATGGTGCCAGCATTTTTGCAGGTAAGGCATTGATAAGAAAAAATATGAAATAAAGTTTTGGATATAAGTCTTCTTTAAATCACATTAGGGAAAAATAACTGAAGCAGAAATGTCCAACCGATATAATCCTTTAAATGGAGTACAGAAATGCGGGTTGCAGAATTTTTTCACTCCATTTGAGATTTAGATTTGAGTTTTTTAGGGCTTCCGTTTATCTCGTTTGTAAAATGGCCGTAGATTTATTGGGAGATTAATGTTCAGGCTTAAATTGTTTGGCTGTGAAAATCGCTGTACACTGCCTCTCGGCTTCACTACAATTATTATTGGAAAAATGATAACACCCTCGATTTTTCAATAGTGACCTGAGCTAAGGCTTGTATCTTTCTTTCTGAATTATGGTGGTTCCTCGAGCATAATGTTTTGTTATAAACTTTAGGTAAATCTGAATGATTTTCCGTGAAAAATTGTTATCAGATCTGAATTTTAATATCAGGAGCAGATGACCAATAATACCAGCTTTGATAAATGTGTAGTAATTCGAGAATTCAGGCCAATGTTTCCGAACATTTCAGCATTTAATAGGACGTGATAATGGACAGTGCACAAATAAAATGATTTTACATGAAGGGAATACATTTCCTCCTTTATTTTGCAAATTGCGATGATGAATTGTAATTATTCAACCGTTTCATGGAACCCGAGGAATGCAATTGAACTCTAATAACAGACTTAATGGAGACTTATTTCAAGTTCAACTGTATGAGTTTTTTGATTCTTCAAATTACGATTCGGAGATTATTCCTCCGAAATGGTAGCATTATATCACTATTCCATGTACTATGACATTATAATCCAAGATTCATTATTGCGGTTTGATACAGTATACTATATATTTAGAGCATATTATTACACTGAATGTTATCTTATCTATCATATGTATTCTTCATTTTGTATATTTAGTTTAGCTTATACCTTATTCCAGGTAGTTAATACTGTTTTTATATATTTATTTTCAGAGAAACGGAGATTTTATTGAATATTATGGGAGCCTACTTTGATTCAATAATGAACATTACCAATAGGTCGAAGGTCATAGTTCCCTTTTTAAGAATTATGGTGGAAGAAGGGCTTCAGTTCTTATGTGATAATTATGCCGAAGCGTATACTGGTAATATTTCTACTCTTGTGCTGACTTGATGTATATATTTTCGCAGTGGCGGATCTATGGGGGGATTAAGGGGTCTATTTCTATTAAGGGGGCTATACCCGAGGGGTATCCAATTTACAATAGAATTGTAATTTTTTTCGGACCCCCATTTCTGCTGGTAGATTAAACCCCACTTAGCACCCACCTTGTCCCTATTCTGGATCCGCCACTGTTTTTTCGTATCGATCTGCCACTTCTCTACGCAGAAATTGATAATTGTATTGTTTGTCTTTTTATCGCTGAAAATCTTCTCCATTCCAGCTTACTATTTAACCCGGCAAATCTTCTGTTTCAGCTTACTTCTTTGCTCATCAAGAGCTCTACTTTATGGAAAGCTATGAAATTTGCCGACATTTACTTCCAGAAGACGTTGGAACTTGGTATTGTGATACCGAAACTCCTGATGATGACCATGCCATACAGTTCATTTGCGAGTAAGTTGTAGATAACGACAAATGTTACGATTTTTGCGCTTTAAAAGTACGCAGCCCACGCAGAGTTTTATGAACTGATCCAGGTATCGATAACAATGTAATTTTCATGGTTATTCTTGACTCAGGTTTTTTGGATTTTTGGCATAGTTTGCCAAAAGCTGTGTGGATTATTAGCACCCTGTGGCCCATTCAATACGACCGTTTGTCTTTGATGATGTTACTTGTCACAAGGTTCCTCGAAATATCACCATATACCCTTAACGTAGTCCTGGAGTAAATGTAAACTAATGGGATTTTGAACTTCTACATCTACAAAATATCCTGCGAGCCTCCTCTAGTGTGTTTGGCAGGGGGTGATAAATCACTAGCATGCAGCATGCATTGGAATCTCTCATGCACACTACACAGTCCAAAAAACGTCACGCATACTAACAAACTATATTAACTCATGCGGTTAGAAATAATAATAAAATTCTGAAACATGCATTAGGTTTTATATTAGTTAGTAGGCTACACTACAAGTCATCTAATCTATTTATGAGTTCTCTCGCTGCCGTTATAGTCTCTTATTGATCTTGGAAAAAAATACATTATGAATCTGTCTGTTCTACAATCTATCTCTCTTATTTTATTTATATCATCTGATCTTCCGTAATATGTTTGCGTCCATAAGATGTTCGTCTTTAGAAAAGACACTGCTCTTGAATTTATATAAAATGTTAAGTCTATTTTTCAATCTACGGTCTGACAGAGATTCCCACCCGAGTTTATTAAAGAGGTCAGTCACACTAACAAGGCTATCGTAAAGACCTTTCACATACCTGGCTGCTCTTCTTTGCACGCGTTCAAA
This sequence comes from Ischnura elegans, assembly GCF_921293095.1. Classification (NCBI taxonomy): domain Eukaryota; kingdom Metazoa; phylum Arthropoda; class Insecta; order Odonata; family Coenagrionidae; genus Ischnura; species Ischnura elegans. The sequence goes on along the minus strand of NC_060255.1, from coordinate 16,597,156 downwards.
CTCTGTTATTATTAAGCCTTTTTCATGACTTCTGCTCACCCTACCAAGACTGCAAAGGAGAAATTCCGTATCACGTGACCCCTCGACCCGATTTTTCTGTTTCTGGGTAGACTTATGATTTCCTTATGTAGGCTTCCGAGGTGTGGTGAATATTCAGCGGAGAGGCCTATGGGATAAATCTCCATCGGCAAACTACCCCGTAAGCCGCCTAAAAAGGCGTGCGCAAGGGGTTGTTAGGGCACCAGCCGTCTAAATATAACAATCAAATCCTCAAATAAAATTATGACTAGCATTTATTAAAGTCCTTTATTGCTCGGGGGAAAACGAATTCCCATACCTATCCGTTCGGAAAAATGTCTTAATTTATTGCGTCTGTCGGACCTGGAAATATAGTGGGGCTCTAAGATGATTTTATCCGTGTCGCTTCTAAGAATATCCATTCTCAATTGTTCGAGAAATCTATGCCTTGCGCGCAGCCTCCGAGTCTCCAGCGGCTCTCAGCCTAATTCGTTTAACATCTGGGTAATTCTGTCTGTACGCCCGTAGCAGTTTTTGACGAGCCGCGCAGCTTTCCTTTGTATTTTTTCAGCTCGCGGATTGAGTCTTTCAGCTCAGTATCCCACGTGCTCGCTGCATATTTAAGGTGTTGTCGGACGAGTGCGAAATATCATCTTTCTTTTACTTTGTCATCCGAAACTCTTCCCACAATGAGCTTGACGTATCCTAACTTCTTCTGGGCTGTGCCGCTAGTAGTCCTTATTTGTATTCCCCACCATAGGTTCGAATGTATCGCCTATGCACCGCATGTGTCCCTATTTGTAGACAACAGCTTCGCCGGCATTGCAGCTGGCTTCTCTAAGTCACTGAAGTGTAGGGAGTGGTGGTTTTGACCGCCTTTTATACAAATGTGTTGGAGTCAGGCGACTTTTACTTTCATTTTTCTCCCGACTTTGTTTGAGCACTATTTTCCATGAGTGTGATAGCTAGTAGGTATCCGTTTTTCCTGTTGAAGTTGTTCGTTTATTTCATCATCTCCATCGCTTTTCCAATGATTGTATTTCCAATGATGATACAATATAAGTATGAGCAATTTTTATCTTAAAAGAAACCGTTTGGCCAAAAAATGCAAAAAAAAGCTCATTTTTGTGACCTTTGACCTTGAATAACATTTTTTGCACACATGGGGGCTTATTACGTAAGTCATAACTCCGGAGCTATGGAGCTATAAGAGTTATGATGGCTGCCATAGCTCAATTTGCTATTACAGTTGTCAAAATAACTTCGATAGGAGTTACGAACTGGAGCTATCTCGGGGCTAGAATAACGCAGGCTTCTGACCCGTCCTTATGATAACTCCATCCCGATTTCCTTCGCTTCTCAACTGTCATTTGTTGATTTCTGCCGGCGGAAGGTCGGAATCTGAAGGATTTGGCAATGGATGGACCAACAAACATATTTGGGGAAGGATGATGAGGGTGTTTGCGGAGTATGTAAGAAGAAGGAGGCATCTGACATTAGAAATGAGACGAATAAGGGGTTCCTACAATCCGATCGAATTAGATGAAGACCATTTTCGAATGTTTTTCAGAGTGTCGAAAAACATTTTTCAATATCTCTGCCGGTCTCTGGGACCCACACTAAGGAAACGCAGAATATCTGGACTAAGCGTGGAAAAACAGATAAATATTATTAAAGAATTTTCATTATATCACTATCGGCGTATGTAATGTTGAATCTTCTTATTCTGCGTCTGAGATATTCTGCGTTTCCTTCCTTACTGCGTGTAGTGTGGGTCCCAGAGACCGGCAGAGATATTGAAAAATGTTTTTCGACACTCTGAAAAACATTCGAAAATGGTCTTCATCTAATTCGATCGGATTGTGGGAACCCCTTATTCGTCTCCTTTCTAATGTCAGATGCCTCCTTCTTCTTACATACTCCGCAAACACCCTCATTATCCTTCCCCAATATATTTTTATTGGTCGATTCATTGCCAAATCCGCCAAATCCTTCAGATTCCGACGGCAGACACCAACAAATGACAGTAGAGAAGCGAAGGAAATCGGGCTGGAGTTATCATAAGACATTTTTATTTTCATTATTGGTATTAAAAAAATGTGTCGGTGTGTGTGCAATTATATCTTCGTTCTGTGTAGGCATCTTTCAATCTCAGTAGCACATTTTTGTCAATTGTCCATGAAATATTAAGGTTTATCACCCCACATTTTATTAATTATTGCCTCCCCGTTTATTCCTTGGAATATGCCAAGGGCAAAGCTTCTGTGGTCACTCATAAAATTAGTGAGCACCACGCACTGCTTCCTGCTCATTTTCTCCGACCTATGCCGGTATCTAAAATTGTATTCATTGCCATAATATAAATATGGGCAGAGAATAGGTTTGCATTCGACGATAAATGAATGGCTGTATACAATGGATGACATATAACTGTATATGAATAAGTTTTAAAGTATAAACATTTCAACAATGTAGTTTATATTAATTATTTCACGTTAACTTACGTAATACAAGCTTGGGACTCCATTCCGAAATTCACGTTCATGATTAATACATTACATATAATGTATTCTCCATGTTCACGTTAAACCCGTCTGCTCAGAAACATTTACTATCGGATACCTAAGCTCCTATTAGTTGACTCATTTCTGGAGATTTGCTTTCCGAATTTTCCATAGCCACTGTAGCTCCGCATTCTTTCAGAGACTTCTCGTAACTCCTGCCGATACGTAATAGGGTTGGAGCTACAAATCAAAACAAATCCGGGCGGAGTTACAGATAGCTCTAGCTCCGAGTCAAAGTTACGTAATAGGCCCCATGGGATCGATGGGGAGTCAGGATTTCATTAAAGTGGTATCCTTGTGGTTCATGCAAATGTTCAGCTTGTTTGGAATTTATGCAAGGGTACCCATATTTTTTCGGCTAATTTGACCGGGCTATAATCTAACGTAAGAATCTCTAACATATAAAATTCTCGTGTTTACGATTTTTTATAGACAAACTCCTCCGTAACGGCCTGAATCATTTATATAAGAAATACATGTAAAGTTCGTTTTTAATGCCTGCAAACCTTTATTATTTAGCATATTTAAATTAGTGATAATGGCCACATTTAGTAGAAACATATACATTGGAAAGAAAATGAAATGAACTTTCTTATACTTGTAATCGATTTTCGTTTTCTACGTGATTTACAGTGAATTTATAAAATGCATCAAAAAAGGTGACATTTTACTGTTTTTGGCTTTCTGTCCCCTTGGCGACCGTCAGTATTGTTTGTGTAGTTTGACATCTCTTCTATCTATACAGTTTGCAATACCGACGAAGCTGTAAATTATCCAGCAATGGTTTTGAACTCACTGGATTTGCCAGGCATGCCATAGCACCGCTTACAACTGAAGGTTGGATCCCAAGTAATTTTGCTTCGTAATTTGAATCCATCACGGCTGTGAAATGGCAGGCGATTATTCATTAAAAAATTGATTAATTTTTTTAATTGGATAGTTCTAAGGAGAAGTTATATTACTACCACGAATCCCTATTATTCCGACATATGTGCCAATTCAATTGAAACGGGTTCAATTTCCAAAAACCAAAATATTTACTAGAAATAATTTATGTGGCAAAACAACGTTTGCCGGGTCAGCCAGTATTTATGTATATACTTAAATTGTCGACATATTACCTGAATCCATAGTCTAATGTCAGATTGAAATGATAAATATATAAGTTGATGGCAATGGTGTAAAAATTTGGAGATGAAAGAAAATAAATGTTCCTTATACAGCTCCAACAGCACGAATGAAATGAATTAACCTCTGCTAATTTTGACACAATTTCCATTAACGTTCCTCTTTATATTTTCTTTTTACATCAAACGGAGGATTCAGATTATAAAATTCGCAATGGGATTGGAAAACTGAGAAAATGTTAGAGCATGAACTGCTGTGTTGCCAGGTCCAGACATTACCATATTACTCGACTCGAGATGAAAAAATACTACTCGCACATCATGACCTTATCTTTATCAAGAAAAATCATTTCCCTCAGGTGTGACATCATTTTTTTCATTGTTTTAGGGGTTTTGTTGGTGCTTTTGAATGCATGGAGAAGAATATAACCACCGAAGATTCCACATTGGAGGGGAAAACATTTTTGTCAAGTGCATCTCAAAGAATAAAAAATACAAAATTTTGCAGTGAATTCTTTTGAGGAATGAAGGTAACAATATCTTTATTTCAGCGAGACCATTATCTCCCATTGGGTGAATTTTTGGCCTAATGTCAAGCCACGAGAAGTCTAATTCCTCTTTCACCTGACATTTTATCTATGAATTCAACGAAAATTTGAAAGAAAAAATAAATTAATCCATTTCTTAGTGCATAATGTTTGTATGGCTTCATTGATTTATCTTTTCCTTAGATTTGCCCCTTTCTCAAAAGATTGTAGCACGGCATTATTTGCTGTATATTTTAAAAAGGCTATATATCAAGTGAATTATGGAAGTAAGGAGAAATGTAATGAAAATACTTACTACTACTTAAAAAATAAACCCACTATATCCCATCAAATGTACCTATACCTTAGATTGTTCATATGTGCCTTAAAGTGCTTAGAAAGCTTTCAAGCAGGGATCGTGCACACTATGAAAACTCTCTCCCTACGCCTGGATTTTAAGCCGTTCCCACAGGGTAGTAAGCCAACGTTCTAGGCACCACCCCAATCAGAGCCCCTAACTTAGCTGAAATATTGTTTATAATAATAAATTTCTCTCGCATTATTATTGTTTTACTCGTAAAGCACGTTGGGAATTGGAATCTAGAAAGAAGGAATATAGCTTATAAGAAATCTTACCATTATTGCTGGAAAAGTAGAAGACGCTAATGTCACGGGCGATTAGGAAAACGTGAGCTCACGTGTGGGCCGATGTAGTCAGCGCGATCCAGCGGCAAAGCACAAGAGGTGGTTTAGGATTGCGATGTAACCGCATCCGAACTAAAGGCTCGAGACGAATTTCAACGCATATTTCTAATGCAAAAAGATTTTCTATGCTGGCTGTGTCATACTAGTCAACGGAATGGCATAATTCGCTCCGATCCGGTATCATAAATAATTGAAATCATTCAAAATATTGGTAGGGAAGAAATTAAGATAGCTAGAAAATGCTTTCATCCTTCACCCATTCCGTCGTTACTTAAAAAAGTAGTAAACACGTTAGTTCTTGCCCAATTAACAATAAAACGTTACGTCATAATGGTTCAGGGTCATTAACTCGTTCATATTAAATGTATCATTTATAGGAGGAGTCGTACGCAAGTGTGTGCAAACAACAGTGAACCTTGCCAGACCGAGGGGTACCTGAGAAGCGATGAGAATCTCGGTCGGAGTCCGTGACTTGATCAACGAAATGCGTTAAGCCTTAATCATTCCATCGTGTTTTCCTTCCTCTTCGAGCGATTGGTCCATGGTATTCAATATAGTAGAAGGGGGAGACAAGTTAAGGTAACCAGAGAATGTTTTTCTCCTTCCGTCATTTTCTGGTAAGTTTAACAATAAGTTAACACGAAATTTGGTGCTCACTTTAATAAATACGTGACTTCATTAGAGTTTTGGTTTCTCAAACTCGTTCATATTGAACAGATTTAAGAACATTTAAAGAAGGAGTCGTACACATGTGTGCAAACAACAGTGAACCATGTGAGCCCGAGGAGTACCTGGGAAGCGGTGAGCAGCTAGGCTAGAGTCCGTGACGTTATCAGCCGATTGGGTTAAGCCTGAATTACGCGATCATGTCTTCCATCCCTTTCGAGGGACAGCTCGAGAGATAGCTCCAATGATTGCGGATAAATGGCCGTTTCACGCAATCATTTTCAGCGACGGCTCCAGGGATGGAAACCCTACCCTTCTTTCCAAATCTCGGCACGTCTCTTTTACCTTCGATGAAACCATCGCTGGTACCATCTTTCAGCCAATCAGATCCCGCGGACGATTGTATTACGTAACGATTGGCTATTAGTAGATGAAATTCGCGATTATCGATAGCGTCGCAATAAGCGATGGAAACAGGGACAGTGGGAAAGACCGTGCGATTGAGAGAATAATAAGTCTTGCCTTTAACTGAAAACTGACTGGGTTAACTATCGCTGGAGCTATCTACCATTCGGAGGGAAGGAAAAAATGATCATGTTATTTAAGTCTCTGGCAATCGATTCTTCGTTACATATATCTCGAAATGGAGGAAAAAATCTAGAAACGGAAAATCACGGTTTTTTTTTAACTGTCCTATCTATCCATTAAAAAAAATGTTTTCAATTCTAAAGATCCCAAATTTATTTCCGACCTTTGGCCAATTTCTATGCTCTGTGTTCTGTCAAAAGATCTGGAGTAAATATTGAAATTAGTTTTGAAGTACGGAAGTGAGTTCTTGGAGTAAATGACTAACCTGCAATCAGTTATTCGGTATGGAATCAATTCTCAGAAGGCCATGTAAAAGATAAATGATTACATTTCACTTGCAATGGACGATTGTCATTATTGCAATGAAAAAGGGCATAATTGATTCAATTTTATTGAAAAAAGTCAACACCCACACTTATATGAAAACTCATGCTTTCGAGAAAACGCAGACTGTAAAAATCGGCAAATTTTAATTTCTCGTGGTAATACATAAACTGAGAAAATATAATAAGCTGAATATGGGTGTATCACTTAATTCCTTTGAGTATAATTAAACAAGCCCTAAAATTGAAATCGAATATTTTTATTTTTGGGAAGGAGTACACAATAAAAATAGGCCAATTAAAATTTTTATTTCTCACAAAATCAAAAGAACACATGCTAAAATGTTGAGTTTGCGAACCTATCGATTTAAATGAAATAAAACAGGCAAACATTGGATTTTAATTGAAGACACATTGTATTTGCCAGGGATGATCAGTAAAAATGTGTAATCTCTATTTATTTCTCCCTTTAACACATTAACAATGTACAGTACACATTTCAAGTAAAATATGGGAAAATATTTTAATTGCATTAAAAATAGAAGCTAACAGGTTCTTCACACACTTATAGACAATTGTAGACACAGGTTCATGCAAAAAGACCCGCAGTTTAATTTTAATTCTATTGGAAATATCAAGTCAAACGGAAATTGAGATAACATTGAATTTATGTTGCGCATATTGAAAATATAGGTGATTTAAAGTTTTTTCTTCAGTTAATATGCAAACAAAATACACAAAGAAAGTTAAATATAGGCATAAATTTTAATTATGTTGAAAATAGCAAGTCAAACGCTTAAATTGAGATTACATTAGATTTGCCTGGCGCATATAAAAATGTACGAAATAAACATTTTATTTCTGCAAAGAATATATTAACTAAGTACACAAAGAAAGTTAAATTTGGGCGTAAATATTAATTTTACTGAAAATAGCAAGTGAAACTCTTAAATTGAGATAAAATTGGATTTTGACGGCTATCCCTAACAACACCGGATATCCTACGGATATCCATTTCAGGTCCGCTATGTCCTATCTAGGTCCGCCGGCAATCAGGATATCCGTCGGATCTCCCACGGATATCCGAAGCCGGATGATCCGATAAATGTCCGAATGGGATGATCATAGGATATTCTATTACAGAGCTATATCATTAATATATAATTGTAATAATTATTGCATTCAGATTTGCAAAATACCAATGCAGATACGCCATATCCATTGATGAAAACTAACTGAATACAAATAGCAACTCTGAATGCAGTCGAAGTTTTCCTGCAAATTTTGGTTTTCGCTCATTATTAATATGGATTTTCTGTCAAATGCAAGCACCTATAGTTTGGAATTGGTGATTATAGCATTTACAAATTTCCTCCACAATGACAATTATTAACTTTTTCGTTGAAACCATTATATTACGTATCTATCTAAAAATAACGGATTAAAAATCGTATTTCGAAACTTGCGCCATAAGCGGCGGCCATCTTATATAACATGTGACTTACAGCGCCCACAGTAGAGGTGGGATTTTCGGTTCATTTCCGTGATTCGATTCATTCGGTTCTATTCATGTGAATGAACCGTTCTTTCATGTCGTTCATAAAGAATCACATGAACCAAATGAACGCCGCGAATCAAATGGACGCCGAGAACCAAATGAACACCGCGAATCAAATGAACGCTGAGAACCATATGAACAATGTGAACTAAATGAACTCTGCGGACTAAATGAACAGTGTGAATCAAATGATTGCAATGAAGCGAAATAATCCAGAGTTCAGTGAAAACATTGAAGGCTATACGCATGGACTTACATAATTATATATGTTATTATTAGTAAGCATATCTCCATATAAAAATTAAGGTAATAATTAATAAATACGACTAAAAATGTTTCCTTCCTTTTCGGTGATTCATTATTAAATTAGATTCTATAAATTAGCGTTACATCCAAAAGGAACTTTCCCAAAAAACAGACAGATTTATTGGGAGCACAGTGGTCATGAAATTATTCCGGGTAACCCACGCAAACCCTCTGACTCAGTGTTGTTAGCAATATAGGCCCATACATTAAATTTAATAGTACAGAATTCACTTACTGAGGTTAGGGACCTGCAAACCAGAAGGAAGAGTGTTGTTGAATATTTTAAAAAGAGCTCTTCAGCCAACATAGAATTAAAAAAAAATCAGGGCCAAGGAAACTACCCAACACTGAAACAAGAAGTTCCTACGAGGTGGAATTCTACATTCCTCATGTTCCAGCCAGTAATAAAAAATAAAGAACCACTACTAGCAGCTCTTGCACTAACACACTGTAAAGTTACCCTTCACGCAATAGATTTTACAGTCATGGAGCAAATATGCAAATTACTTCTGCCATTCTATGAGGTAACTAAGGAAATTAGCTCAGAGAAGCAAGTAACAGCTTCAAAAATTAGACCTTTTAGTCTAGGTATCAGAAAATATTTTGAAGGTACGTTAACTGAGAAAGAGGGTCTCAATGATGAGGCTCAGCAGATATTTGGAAACATTCAAAGCGAAATTGAAAAATGATTTTACAAAATTGAGGAAAATTCAATTATCGCAGAAGCAACTTTGCTGGACCCAAGATTTAAGAAAGTTGGATTTGACGATGCTGTTGCTGCAGAAAAACAAAGAAAAATTTGATTGGAAAGGCAGCAGCTCACAACATGCAAGACCACGAAGAAAGTCAACATTAAGGGACTATTCAGCAAGAGGAAGATTCTACTGAGTCACCTTCATCTGGCAGCGTTTGGAAACATTTTGATTCTATGATCAAAACCATAATATGTGTCCCTTCTCCAACAGATGCAGCCATTATTGAGATGGACAAGTTCTTAGCGGAACCATACCTGGAGAGGCATAGAGATCCTCTGAAGTGGTGGTGGAGGAATCGAGACATTTATCCTCGACTCTTTTCAGTCACGATGAAAAGATTGTGTGTTGTTGGTTCATCGGTGCCATGTGAAAGGGCATTTTCGAAGGCAGGGGCAATTTTATCGGAGAGGAGACGGAGCCTTAATCCAAATAGGTTGACAAAACTGGTTTAAAAAAATTACAATCTTCACAGTTAATTTTTTTTTATTTCTGCACTTCTTTGCATTAAATATATTAATATTATCAGAACCCATCTACAAAAAGGTCATGCTGGTTTCTCGAAGGAGTATATCGGTACTCTGAATTGAATTAAACTTAAATGTTCTGGACAGGCAATTTTGCCATTATATTGTACAAGAAAATCAACTCATAAATGAGATGTGTAAATGGTCATGTTTATCAAGTTCATCAGAAATGCTGTGTAATATTCAAGCTTAAACCTATATTAAAATTTTTTGTTGGACCATCTTTATATATTTACATGTACCTACATCATAATAAGGCTCCTACATACCCAGTGGATTCATTACCCAAATGGGGTCTCACTAATGAATAACACATGAAGCCAAAATTTCAATTGACGTAGAATTTAATCAATTGATATACTGGCTTGAACACACGGAATCTTATAAGTAAGATAAATGAAAATGATGAATTAATAAAGGAAATGGGTAGCAGTTTGAAAAAAAACATGGAGGAAGAAGAATGAATTTGAATAGTGTTTGGAAAAATTATTAGCCATAGTTACACCATCAGTTGCTTCCTCAGTTCCCCCAAAACATTTAATAAGAAATATTGTTACTATTTTCTTAAAGAATTTAAGTAATTCCTGAATGATTTCTAATTCATCAACTGTCGGAGGAAGAAGACCCTGATAAAAATAAACTCCTCCATTGAGGAGAGGTCTACCCTCCATTGAGGGTAAGGGAAGGATAGGTGTACCCTTCCTATACCCTTCAGAAAGGGTACACGAAGGGTATTTTAGAACATTGGTGGGTACGCCCTCTCCTTTCTGGAGTGTACGGGAAGGGTACAGGAAGGGTAGGACTAATATAAAAACTAAATATCCATAAATTAACATAAAAATTTAAAAAATCGCTAATGAACTAAATTAAACGAATGGGGATGAGTTTCAACAGTGATTTCTAAAGTTATAGGGGAGAAAAAAATTAGCCTTCATATGGTCTTAAACCCAGGACCTACATATTGGGAGATCATGAACTAGTGATTTAACAACCTCAGCTATCGGGGTACTTAAAAGGAATAGCTTCTCAACAGAACTTATACTACAAAATCTTAAGATGAGATTCGCACCTGGACCTATGTGGAAGAAAGCTGTGACTTTCTTCTACCACACCTATTTCGTTTCAGAAAATAAGATCTCTCTCAATGTCTCATTGTCAGCCACACAAATAGGTTACATCCTAAAACGTGAATGAAAGAACTTCTAAATGAGCTTTTTTCACACAATTATAGAAACTATTGTGTACAGTGGCGTAGTCAGGAATTTCGTTTGGGGGGGGGGGGGGCCAAAACCAGATGGGGAAAGTTTTGAAAAACAGGATAGTAAGTATTGGGTTTCAACTTATTCAAACACTTTTCATAATCGAAAAAACTTCAATAGTCAAAGAAATATTTTTTAAATTCATTATATTTCAATATTTTGATTTCTTTTATGAAGGAAAATGATTGTGTTTTCATATTTCGGGGGGGCGGAGGGTCCAAACCCCCCGGAACCCACCCCTGGCTACGCCACTGAATATGTATATTATTGTTTTCCTTATGGAAATTTTAAAGATTAGTTGTGTAGCCCGTCTATCTTTGCATTCAAAGACTGCTTACGTTCTTATACGGAACTCAATACTCTTTAGCAGGTGAAAGTAGCTGAGGAGACACTTTCAGGATATGTTTTCCTCAGTTATAAATGCTAAGTCCCAAGGAAGGGTAGACGAAGGATTTTTCTACCCTTCCTTTACCCTTAATGGTGGGTAGAGGAAGGGTAGATGGATGGTAAGGGAAGGAGTTCCAAGGAAGGGTACACGAAGGATTTTTCTCTCCTTCCCCTACCCTTAATGGTGGGTAGAGGAAGGGTAGACGGATGGTAAGCGAAGGAGTTCCAAGGAAGGGTACAGGAAGGATTTTTCTACCATTTCCTTACCCTTAACGGTGGGTAGGGCGTGGGTTGTGCAAGGGTAACTACCCACCATGAAGGCTACTACCCTTCCTTTACCCACCATGGTGAAGTTTATTTTTATCAGGGGTTCTTTAATTCTATTCATCAACTACAATACAAAAAGACTTTAATCCAGCACGTAAAGATGACTCTGGTATTTTAACTCTCTAAGTACTTTTTTCAATTCAACTCATTTTTAATCCGCGTTGAAACCATTGATTCACAAATTCACTGCAGTACACCGCTTACTCTTATATCGAACAAATCCTCCACAGCCTCGCCGATGGTCATGCTGAAATCTTCATTCGAGACGAAAAGGTTTAGGTAATATTCACGAGTCTTCATGCAGAGTCTGCAGACGTCAGTCTCTCCAACGTTAAATGGTAAATATCCAGAACCAGAGGTTTCCATGATAATCAACGTGTCACGGATTCCAAGGAGGGATGCTTGTTAAAATAAGACGTAGCGGATGGAGTAAACACTCACTCCATGGCGTGAAATTTTCCACACGCAAATTAGCACGAGGACGAGATCATTCATCTGAATAAAGGGCGAGACTGAACGTAAAATCATTTAATGCGACTTGTCAACATGAAACCACGTTGCTTTACCAATTGAGGAAGGAATACATAGCCGATTTTGCTAGGAAGCAGCTTCCAAATTGCCCTCCACCAGTTCACGAAATAAAGATGACCTCACTGTTCCGCAAGTTTTATTTTTTAATAAAAGCAAAAAGCTGTAACAGTAATTTAAGAGGGGAAATTCAAACAATTTTAGTATAAATAAATATAAACTTAGTTTTGGAGTTAAAAATTATTTTAACATACCCAAAAATAGTAAATGTAAAAAATTTTCGTGCCATATTGGCGGCGTAATAATCGATAATGATTAACCGGGCGACTAGCATAAATGCCAATAAAACGAGGCAAAAATCCGAACTTCGAACTATCCAAGTTGAAAAAATTCTGCTTTGCTAATTTTGTTAGTGAATTGTTTATTCCCAACCGGCGCCACCGGTCGTCTTGTCTGGGCTGTCATTCGAATGGCAATATGTGATTATTTCATGTTCCTTTTCCTCAATTTTGGTAATATCTAACTCATTCTTAATGTAACGTTAATTGATGAAATGAGAATATTCTACACCATCGCACAATCCCTGTTTTTACCATTTCTTTCCGTGGAAACACGTTGTCTCTCGTAAGACCCGTGTTTCGTGGAGTATATTTGAAAAGTTTTTATCGAGATTCGTGAATATAACATGAGAATTTTCGTTTAAGGCGAAGAAGCAATACGAAAGTGGATGAATTTGTTTTAAAAGTAAGTATTTTCCTTAGGAAAATGAAAAAAACACGACTTCGAAGTGATGAGGTAGGCAATTAAAATGATGGAGGAAGCTAGACAGGGAACTATGTACACGGCGAATTTTGTCTTATTATATTTTAATGTTGTTTCAAAGAGTGACTATCAATAGAAAATAATCGATAATAGTGCTAGAGTACCGGTCAGGTAAAAAGGGTGTTTTGTATATGGATCTCACCATTTTATGGGCCTTGAATTTTTTAAAATTTACGTGCTCAACGATGGAAAAAAGGGTTAAAACATTGTTTTGGGAGATTTCTTATCATTGGCATTTCTTGTTTCTTTCTGCCTTGGCTCAGTAAAATATGACAATTTTTCTCGTGATATTTGTTAATACTTAAATTGGTACAATGAATCCCTTTAGGGTTTTGAGTAGGGTAGTTTCCTTCATCAAAGAAAACGAAAGGTATTGGTTGCGATTCGTTATCCACCATTAGTGTGTTCATAATGTACAAATTATTTGGTTTTAGAAATCCCGGTTTAGACGAATGGCATTGGTCAATTTTAGACTCATTTGAAAAAGGCTATATTGGCGCCCATGCGATGCCAGTCCATGTGACGTCACAGGGACCTAGTTTATATGCGAGTAGATAGGAGTTTTACATCGCCTGAGATTACCAATGCACGCATGAGGTACAGATCTCAGGAAAGCATCTGTATAATAATCACCCATTAAAATTACCTAAGTTCGGAAAGTTTCCTTCGTTTAATAGGGTATTAACAATTCTTATTTAAGCCAAGCGATACCCATGCTATCAGGGTACTATGCTACCTGCTAGCAACGTACATCGTAGCGGTGATCATAGCCTCGCACTCAAGTGACCTCATGCGGCGGAAGCCGGAACCAGAAATATGTCACACGGGATTTTCCCAGCATTCATACTTTGCCGTCGCGTTTTCGTGCGCCTGATATTTTTCACTTTTCATTTAATTGCGAAAAATAGATATCGTCAATTAAATCTAAATGCGCACTCTGGGAGTAATAATCTTTCGATTTGGGCAATAAAAAAATAATAGGGAACCACCCTATTTCCGTGACATAACGTGACATTCACAGGCGGCGTTTGTCTCTCTTTAATCCCCATGAGGCGCGGAAGCTATAGTCAAGAAAAATTCGATTGTGTTTACATATTTTATCGTTTTTTTTAATTCGGTAAATAATTATTCCTCTTTGTAACTTTCATTAAAAGTTGAATAAATAATATTTATGAAATTAAGTGAAATCGATTAAATTTAAAAATTTCGGTGATCTCTATAAGGGAGTTTTTATCCCCTCAAAAAACCCACCATCGCTGAGCACATGTTCCCACGTATATTTTTATTACCTTTTGGTTTTAATTCCATTGTATACGGCTGCTATTAACCATTTTTAACCAGAGGCATATTTTACGCCTATTTATTTATTTACTTAATTAATAAAAATATTTTGAATTTAAAAAATCTATTACATATACAACAATCGTGATTGCCTAATGATACTGATGCAATAGGGTGGTTTCCCATTATTTTTTATTGCCCAAATCGAAAGATTATTACTCCTGGAGCACGCATTTCACGCTTTTAGATTTTTAAACGACGATATCTATTTTTCGCGATTAAATGAAAAGTGAAAAATTTCAAGCGCGCGAGAACGCGACGGCAAAGTATGAATGCTGGGAAAAGCCCGTGAGACGTCATTCTGGTTCCCGCTGCCGCAAGTGAAGTGACCTTGGGGCGAGACTTTGAGCGCTGCACAGTGGTCGGAAATCGAAAAACGCCGGACAAAAGTCCGAAATGACTTTTTTTGAGGTAGACAATTAAAACTTGGCACAAATACGGGGAAATAGTTTCTGATTTTGAAATAACAAGTCATTTTTATTAAGTCTCAGCCGTTACGGAGTTACGGAGGCTTAAACATGACGAAATTTCGAAAAACACGCCATTTATCATTTTTCTTCGAAAATGTAAAATGTTACGCAGATGGTAGAGCAGTGGATGGATTTTCATGAAATTTTAACATGTTAATCTGTCATTATAGTTTCTTGCCTCTACTTTGCACAGGTGTCAGACATTTTTGTTGATATTTGTGTGCTGTAATGTATCAAAATGGCGGAAGCTTTTTTCAAGCAAAATTTCTCTTAAAGCAGTCATTATCTTTTTTATAAGAAATATGTATGTCGAGATATTTCATAATAATACTAAGAAAACATATTTAAACGTTTGTCTGCAAAAGGTTTGGGAAAAAGTTTGCCGCCCTGAGAGAAAATTCGAATTTTCGACCGCGCGTCGCGGTCCGGCTCCACGCGGCGGACCCCGGTAATATCGATTGCGTGTGATGGTTGAAGTTGTTTGCACCTAAATTCCTCAAATTTGCCTTTTTTCAAGCAAAAAACACTTTTGTGGATTTTCTAAGGTTCTATATCGAAGATATTTTGAAAGCAGTACATATTGGTCATTAGGTCATAAAATGGCGGACATTTTGTTAGGCAAAAGTTAACATAAAGTAGTCATTATCTCTGGTTTTAGAAAAATGTATATCATGATTTTTTGTCAGGGTATTAACTAAACATAATTTTAAAGTATTGTGCAAAAATCTGCGGAAAAAGTTTGCGACCCTGAGAAAAAATTCCAATTTTCGATCGCGTTTCGCGGCCCGGCTCCTTTTGGATGGAGCCAGGCCGCGAAACATGGGCCGGGCTCCCATGGATGTAAACCAATCCATGAAAAAAACTCGGTAAGGATTGCTATCACTCACACTCAATATCGCGAGTAAAAAAATATTTTTTCAGAACAGATTTCTCCCAATTCACTTCACCACAAATGCTAACTACTGCTCAACATGCATTTTCTTTAAAGGATAGGGAAGGTCCACCCAAGGAAAACCCATCATAACTGTTAAAGGGTGCACGGTGTCATAAAAACTCCCCCAGGGACCGAGTCGCATGGTGCTGTGAAGGCGGAGGGATTTGGCGGCTTGCAGTTTGAAAATGCAAAGAGAGAGGAAAGGGAAAACAGCCTAGCAGTGACTAATACTATTAAAAATATCCCTGTAGCAGGGGTCCGGATTGTGATCTCATCTGGGTCAGGTAAAATAAAGCATAAGTCAAGTCAAACCTATTAATTTTTTGCAAGTTTTACGATGGTAGACTAATTTCAGATCACCTGCATCATAGGACGATTTCCAAGATTTTGAGAAATAACCTTAGTTTCTTTCCCTTACCTCATTAATTCTGTCCATTACTTAATGTGTACTCCAGACCTTAGTACTTACATTTAATGACAGCAAGGACAACTTCCTCGTTAACACTAAATCACACATGCCATAATTCACAGAAAAACAGTCACTATCTCATGCAAACTCATTCACACTTAATTATGGCGTTTCTTTCGTACTAAAAAGCACTCATGACACTAAATTAAATACACTCGTTCAGACTTAATTATATACTCTCAGACACACAAAAATATAACTCCTATAACTTAAATACCGTATACCCTCAACCAAACTATACAACTTGTTCACATCACACTAAATTAAGTACACTCATTCAAACCAATAAATATATAACACCATCTTCCAAATTGCATTCACACTTTAATATACACTATAATTCATAATAAAAACAGTATCAGTCCAAGTCCAAGTATATTTCTAGTTGCTGTTTTCCGCAGTTCCCAGCTTTGCAGCTGTCTCCTGGGCGTTTCGTTTATAAAACAGTATCATCGCACTAAATTTCGTGCTCGTATTCACACTAAAATATATATACTCTGATCTCACTAACCTACGTACACTCTTTCACATTTAATGTAATCTCATTCACACTAATTAATAGAACACATCGCCCTAGATTACATACACTAAAATATAAAATATCATGTCAATCATTTAAATGCAGTGATTCACAATTAACTATACATTCTAATTCAATCATAGCAACACTATCATCACTATAAATTACATTCTCTGATTCGTACTAACAAATACAATGTCATGTTCCAAACTTTCGTACATTCACATTCACACTACATTAATTACATTCATAGCAAACCCTTAGGAAAAATCTACATTGGTTGAGGCTATAATGTGCAAAATAAAAATACGAACTTTTGAAATTTATTTCAAAGAGATACATAAAAAAATTTATTCGATAGAAAAAGTAAAATACAATGAAATTTACCATTTCTACAAATTAAACAATTAGAAAACGTTTCCCTAAATTATAAAATGTAATACGAGTACTCGTATGTACTTTAGAATTCCTATTTCTCACTCAAACAAATAAAATAGGCAGATTTTGAAAGTTACACATAGAAGCACACATTATCCATATATTTTATTGGAAATAACAAGACCCAAACATTAACAGAAAAATTAAAAAATACAATTTTTCCGCCGAGCAGATTTAGAAAAAGTATTTTTTTAAATTATTTTTTTCTCCCTTGTTATACATGCATAAATACAAAATTTTAAATTAAATATTGGCGCACCATTGCATTATATTGATAAAAACAAGGAAAACACTGACTATTGAATGATATGAAGTACATTGGTTTTTGTCGGCGAGCATAATCAGTTAAAAGTAGACAATTTTTAATTATTTATTACTCAATTAAACCCATGATTTAAGTGGATGATTACTACAATAAATTATGGCTGCTTTATAAGGTATAATTGAAGATAATATGATGTAAAATCAAACACAAAAATATACAAAAATACATGGGATTTTTGATGTTGAGAACGTGATTTTTAAGACTCAAAATATATTATCGTGTTTACATATATTATCGTGTTATTCAATGAGGCCATCTCACTCGTTTGTGGCACCTCTTTTAAAGGCTCAAGGGGGAGGTTTTAACCCGGAACCCCCCCCCCCCCCCGTAGCTTTGCCTCTGTTTCTGAGTAGATTGATGAGTAATAGGCTTTTAAAAAAATAGAAAAAATAGACAAAGAAATTTGGATGCTTGAATGTTGGATGAAAGGGGATTTGTGACAATAGAATGAGTAACATTAAAGTAAAATTCAAGTAAACCTACCTTACTTATAGATTACCCCTAACAAAAATAAATGGTTCTACATTAAATTCCTGCGATAGAATTATTTACGATCCACTATACACTATTTTTTTATAAAAAAATTCCTCTCTTAGGAAATATTTTTTTCTTTGGATTGCTTGCCATATGGGCATTGTCAGTGAGAGAGAAAGAATGTCTGGAAGCAATATACTACACAAAAAAATCACAGGATGATTGTAATCAAAGAATTAGGTGAAGTAGAAACAGGAGATTAAAACAAAAAATAATCATTATAAAGGAAAAAGCATGGTTTCCAGGAAAAGATCGACTCATAATCAGAAAAAAAGGATGATGGAGGAACAACTGCTCGTAATGATGAGGATGGAAAAGAACTGACTGACATTAGTAGCATTGGGGGCTCAAGGAAGACTTTTGACTGAATGACTTTGTAGACTCACTGTCATCCATTTTGAAAAACTATGTTGGGGTATTCTATAATAATTTCAGTGTTGTCCATGGTAAATTCACAAACCGAATAGATGCAATTAAATCCTAGGACTCTATTATGAAGAAGTAAGAGCAATGAAATAGTGAGACACAGCGATCCAATCTTAATTTCCAAAGTTTGTACATTAATTAATGTACAAACTTTGGAAATTAAGATTATTAAAAAGAGAGAAGATTAAGAGAAAGTATTAATACTTTCAAGAAATCTAAAGAGTGCCTACAAGAGTGACTATGTATCAGCAAGAATAAACTAGTAAGCAGTATCAGTAAGAAATGGCACAATAACAGCAAGACAATAATATCAGAGACAAAGAGGGGTGACAATAAAATTTTAGAAATATGGAAGGGGCAACTGCTAGATATCAGAGGGGTATCTACAAAATGAAAACTTGGAATAGAGTAGGAATCAAGGGGCCAAAGCTGAGGCAAAATAATGAGGACATAAGTTCTGTCATTTCGGAAGGTAGAAAACCAGCAATGTATGAAGGTAGAAATAGCCAGTAGAGTATAGTCAAGGCAAAGAGGTCATTCTATAAAAAGAAGAATAGTCTACCAGTTAGGACTAAAAGCATAGCAGTAAGAATTCACAGAATATGATGTCTCTTGAAGATAACTGTGGAATATTATGCAAATTGGCAGTATAACAAAGGAAGCCATCCAAAGAGTCATACAGGACAGGTTATCAAAGATGTAAAAGAGAAATGTGTAATAGGTAAACGTGGAAAGAAAAGCAGACAGAAGAGTAGACTATTAGAGTTTCTATCAACCCAATAGTAGGACTGTTGACCCATGATGATAATGAGCAACTATTCTCACAAGGACTGACGAGTAAAATACTGTGGGAACCAGTCCACTGAAGAACCTTGCTCTTTCCTGTATTCTGAATTTCTTCCTTTCCACCCGTTTTTGACACAGCTTAAAAGGAAAACTAATGTCAGTATCAAAATGATGTGCAGTTGTATGTACTTGGCAAATTTATGTATGGGATTGAGTGTATGCTATAATAATGAATAATACGTCATTTAAAAGAAAATTTTATTCTAAATTCTGATTTTTTTGTTTTATGAAATTTTCAAAAATGTAGACACATCAGGGCAATAAATTACTCTGTGCACCATAAAATTAGCCGTCTCATCAATTTCACTAAATTTTTAACTCAACACAGGGAAAACTGCAACGTCTTCAGCATTCATCTTGGCATATTTTTAGAATGCATAATTTTTTGCGAATTAATGAATATGTTTCAGCATTATCTAGTCCTACAATTAACTCCAAAAGAAAAAATTAAACTGGTGAATAGTTCATAGTAGGTGTACATAGTTCATGAGAAAATACTGTATATATACTACAAGAAATTGTATCCATACAGGTTCTTTTTTCTAAAGAAGATTCAAGGTATAATTTTCCATGACATTTTGATCAAGTTTGGAGCTTGAAAAGCATCAAATTCAAAAAATCCCGAGTTAAAGAGCTAATTATATTTGTGTCTTCACAGTTCTCTTCTCTCCCACTCTTCTTCCGACATCTTCACCACTTACTCAGACCATCCCTTTGAATTTCATCATTAATGACATGCAGCACCGCATTTCAAAGGCCTCCACCCTTAATTTCTCCTCTCATATCTTTGTCCATTCCTAACTTCCATAGAGAAGCATCCTCCAAACACACAGTTCTGATAAAATGTTTCCCAACTTCTATGTTTAAATTTCCCACTGTAAGTAGGTCTTTCTTTTGGTGGAATGCTCTCTCTCCTCCTGGGATTTAAAGCAATCTCTTCTTGACTTCTCCCATCACTCGTTATCCTGCTTCCAAAATAATAGAATTTATTCATGCCTCCCAGCTTTTGATTCTCTATGCCAGTCTTGGTGGCTTCATCTCGTCTACTGCATACTAGTATCTTAGCTTTCTTTTCTACTTATTTCCAGTTGATATCTACCCATTAGCCTACCCTCATTTACCAGAATCTTCTTCGAATTTTTTCTTGACGCTGCTATGACAGCTACATTAGCAAATTGTATCATGGAATTTTTTTCATGGATATTCACTCATGACCGCTTTTCTTCACTCATGACCACTTTTTCATCTTGCCGGCCTCGGTGGCGGTGGGGTAAAGTCCTCGCCTGCCAAACCGAAGGTCGCGGGTTCGAGTCCCGCCTGGGTAAGTTACCATTATCCAGGGCATGGATGTGTGTGAATGTCCTTCATTGTTATTCGTTAATCCCCCTTTATAAAAAAAAGGCCGTAAATGCGCTGTTTATGGGGCAATGGAAATAAATTTTATTAATGGCTATCTTGATGTGATTGCTGAAAATAATGGGTGATAGAGCGCAGCCTTGTCTCACTGCTTGCCTCTTCACAGCTAAGTCCCATTGTTATCACACCTAGTAAAGATCATTCTCCATCTTTGAACCTTTTAGTTCCTAAGTTTATTGCATCTTTAGCCCCTTCTGTTGAAGTGATTCCTTCCGAATCTATGGAGGGCTTCTACTGCTCCATAAACAAGAGAGTTGTGCATGTTTTTAAAAATATTCTTCATCCACATTTCTCTGGCCTTTCTCACTTTGCAAAAATTCTTGTTTCCTATTCTCTTGCAACTAATTTGTCCTTCCTCTGTTTATTGCATTTGTTGGCCTTTCAAACTCCCGCCGTCGTGGTTCGCCGGGGAGACGAGGCGTGGCGCTGCCGGCAGTTCGCGGAGGGAGTGTGTGCGGGCGACAAGACGAGAGCAGTCGTGAAGCGAGTCGTGAAAGGGAGCAGAACCGACTCACTTGTTCATTGTATTAGCAACCAAATTTGTTCTTAAATTGTAATAAACCATCTCAAGGCAAAACGACTTCGCGGCGTTATAATTATTATCCAGCTGCAGGCGTTGAGACCTGCGTCAACAGCATTCATTTACTTTCTTCTTTCAGATCTATGACTTCTTGTGTGATCCATGGTTTTTTCTTGACAGCTATTCAGGGGCAGTCTGGCCAGGTTGGTTGGTCGGCAATCGTTATCACACTCTTCTTGAGATTTCACGTACCAGGGATCAGGAAAATGAAAGTGTGACAACTGTGAGTGGGATGCACTATTTACTAACTGGTCAATTCTTTGTCATCAAATTTTCCCAAATCTGTTACCTCCTTCAATCCAAATGGTGGTTGGCGTGGAAAAAGTGTTTGACTGTCATATACAGCAATGATTTCTCTCTCGGCATTGTGAGTACTTCAGGAAGTTAGAAGCAAAATAATCCTGACTTCATGTAGCTATTTAAAAGATGTTTAAATTGCTGACCCTTATTTGTGAAGTTAAAGCTGACTTTTCTTTTACATTTGACTACCATCCAATGGGCTGGTGTACCAATTTCATTTTTTTTGATTTATGATAGAGTTGGAAAAATAAAGGGACCCATATAGCCAGCAAGTTATCACATCTCAGCTATCTTCTGGGAATTGTGTATACATCTTTCTAAATTCTATAAATCTAAAAGGGAAAGATAAGTTATGACAAATAATAATCTACCTCATTCAGCTTTTCTATCATAATTATATACACCAAGTATAAAGTTAGACACAAAAAAATATTTAGCTTAACCAGGATTCAAACCCTGATCTCCCAATAGGATGGTTTCCTTTTTTTTTAATGGCCTAAATCAAAAGATTATTACTCCTGGAGTACGTATTTCACGCTTTTAGGATTTTAAATGACGATATCTATTTTTTGCAATTACTTCAAAAGTGAAAATTTCAAGCCCGCAAGAACCCAACGGCTAAGTATAAATGCTGGGAGAAGCCTGTGTGACGTCATTCTGGTTCCAGCTGCCGATGTGTGAGGCCACCTTGGTGCGAGGCTATGAGCGCCGTCACGATGCAGGCTGCTAGCAGGTAGCGCTTGGCTCACATAAGGATTATTAATACCCTCTCAAATGAAGAAAACTTTCAGACCATAGGCAATTTCAATAGATGATTATTAAGAGATGTTTCCCTGAGGGCCGTATCCAGAAACCATGCTTCAGCTTGTAGCGGCGCGCACCGCTGAATGCTGTATCCAGAAACCTCACTACTCCAAAACGCTCCAAATGGGTGGGGGCAGTGTTGCCACATTTATTTTGGGCTGGATTGATGACGTAGACGAATTTAGCGACATTTTGAGTCCCTACTATGCGGGCTTTGAGAGGAACTAAGGGCGACAATTGAATAACGAATATCGCTACGCGACTATGTTTGTAAGCTTAGACCATTTAAGTAAGTAGACGTGCCGTTCGGGCGGAACGCTGTGGCCAACATCGCACGGCGGGGAAGTGAGTGGGATGAGGGAGCGTGACGTCACGGTTGGGACCGCAGACGATATTCTGTATGCGCGCTTGAGATATTTTAACGCTCATTCGCTGCAAAGTCGCTGAAAAGTGACAATATTGGGCACGCAAAATGATTATACACTTAATAAATATATTTTTACGATGAACTAAGGCATTTTATAGCCTTGATTGTGCGCAAAAAGCTAAATAAATCAAGATAAAGCTAGAAGCGATCGCATTAAATAAATTGATTAAGAATGTCATATGTAAACATGGGCGTACCCAGCGAAGGGCAGGGGGAGCAGCTGTCCCCCTAGAAGCAAAAATCGCATAAGTCTTTAAGCAAAATCAGTACTGAATTGAAACGAAAGTATTCAACAAATTTTCTTCAAACCAACGAAAAATGATATGTATTAGTATAAGTATATTCACCTGATGATGACGTCTAACGTTGAAACCATGGTCGTGATTAAATATTAATGTGAAAGTACAAAGTTCTTCTTTCTTAATTTAATTATTAGTATAAGATAAGAAACTGAAATAAAACTATTTTTTCAAGGAAATAATCTCATAAACTAATAAAGCGCTGTTATAATTTTCTTATAATGTTGGTTTCATTCATCTTTTCCATGCTAAAATGTCACAACTTGGCTTGCCCCCCCTCCTAGATCATGGTTTCCCCCCCTAGACCATGGCTTTCCTCCCCCTAGACCATGGCTTCACCCCCTCTAGGTAAAAAGAAAGGGTCCTGGCAAGTATCACGTAATTTTTTCCGCAAAAACCAGTTTATTGCGATCTCGGTAATCCTCAATAAAAATAATTAAACAAATCGTTTTATTTATAAACCCAACACAATGAAGCCTAGATTAACGTATTTACACTGAAAATACGTATTTTGAAAAATCCTACGGGAGATTAGAAAGAAGGCAAAATCCCACGATATCTCACAAAGGATGAAGGGAGGGGTCCATAAAAAGGCAAAATTATTTTAGAAATATTACTTATTACTAGTAGATTAACCTAACGGTGACATTCCTAGAAAATGAATATTAACACTGTCCCAACGGTCGTGTGTCATTTTTAACCCGTAATTTTAGTAACTTTGCATCGAGCAATATTCATGAAAATTGGCACACTTATGGGGAAAGGTCCTAAGTTTTGTTGACTGTAAGCAAAATTTTACAATTTTGACCTTTTGACCTCACAATGTGGGTCCAAACCAAAAATTTTAATTTGCCTTATGTGGTTTTAATCTAAAAAAATCGAGATAGAAAAAAGTCTACATTTCATTGACCAAGATGTCAATTCTCAGGTTTTCGGACCCGAGAAACCCGAAAATAACACTTTCATTTACGAAAATTCAACCGTTGACCCAGTTAGGTCATCGTCAAGGTCATAAGGGTGGCAAAAAGAATAGCAAATATGATGCATTAAAAATTAAGTTTCGTATAATTTTTTCTTTGGCATATTTCTTATATTTGAGTGATTTTTTTCTTCATTTCTTTTGCGGAAAAGGTCGTGAAATTTTTCACACGAATTTGTTTAGTTATATTTCACACATTGAATTGCTTTTCTGATGCACACACTTATTTACAGTAGAAAAAACGAGTTCAGTCGCAGCAATTGCTTGTGGTAAGGGCAAAGAATATTTCTTAATTTTAGGGCAATATTGTATGGAATATGCTTTGTTTCAAATGATGAAATATTTATAACCATTTGTACTCTATCAAGATTTGTGCTGAAGCCCAAGATTTTACCCTTTTTTAACCAATATATTTTTTTTAATAATGATACCTCATTAAAAAGATCGTTTTTGGAAATATTATTATATGGAAAATTTTATGCACAATGATCGAATGATTTTAGAACATCATTCCAATTAAGTTTATCTTTTAATGTAATCCAATGAAAATGTTCAATATAATTTTAATATAGCGTCCACTCTTCTAAATAATCTTTGCAGTTACGATAGAAATTTTTAACGTGATTCATGATATCTGCATGATTTATTGCACCCACTTCGAGCTCACTTATGCTCTTATCGATGGTTAATGGAAGAAAATTACACTCTGACCGCTTTTGACTCAGATATTTTTAACTTCATTCGCTACTTCGATTACCAAAATTTTATCATCTTCAATAACTTCAATAGCATTTTGAAAAAGAGGTGATTGATTGTTTTTAAACTCTAGCTAAATTTGAGGATTCTTTTCAAAACTCTCTTCTACAATTTTAGGACATTGAACCTGATATAGAAAGTAGGAATTCATAGTGTGGTATAATTTAAAAATTCTATCTACAGCTGACGAAAGAGGTAACTAGCGCGTTTTACAGTAACCAAGTATTTTCTTATGCATGCGACTTCCGCAGTTTCACAAAATTCTTTCAGCATTTGAAGACGCACAGTGTAATTTAGAAATAAAAATATATTTTAATGACAATATTTTCCACATCTGCGGGCAACAAAACAGCAGCTGTTTGAACGGCGTTATGTATCATGTGCGCTGCAAAACCGATTTGATAAATTGTGATGTACAGGCCTTACATCTGAAGGAAAGACTATGAAAAATAGAATGGAAAGACATCCTTCTGCTAATGCTAGTTTCTTTTCTTCGTCTCCATAAATTGTTTTTACTAAAAATTTCTGTATTTTGGAGGAAGATGCAGCAGTATTTAAATATCTTTTATGCTCTTGCGTCTCCAAGTGCTTCGAAATATCATACTGCCGTGAAAAATAGAAAATTATCCGTTATATTTCACACATTTGACAGAGTAATCGCTTCTGGATTTTTTAATAAAATGAGATTCACTTCTTAGATGATTTTTGAATCCGCATCCTCTTTTCTTATGTATTGTGACAAGAATATAAAAAATTAAATTATGTCGTAAATTGTTTAAAAAAATTTAATTGAAAACTCTGTAAGTACATATGTACGTATTTACGTACAACATTACATGAAAATATTTAATAAGTTATTCAATGAATTACATATACTTGATTGTTTTATAGCAAATTTATTTTTAAAATTATTTTAATCCAATCCTCTCTTTCTTTCTAATTATAAATATGTTAATAGGTATTATTTATTCCCAGAATATTCCGTAGCGAACTTAAATCGTAGGTGTCACTTGCAAAGCCGGCGCTAGACCTTTTCCACCATCGCAAAATATAAATAACACGAGAGCTGTCTGCTAAGTAAAAAAATATGCATTTATGAAATAACTAAATTACTTACCTAAATCATATGAATGCTGATTTGTTGACATCACTTTTTAATAGCACTAGCGCGCAGTTCAATTTGCATCGCATAATTGACCGTTTAAAAATTACTATATGCGAAGGCGTTGCCGCGTTACTTCGTGGACGACCGGCAAATTCTTTACACCATGACCCTTTTCCTCTCTAAAATTCCCCCGTTTACAACTTTTGTGCAAGATTTCATGTTTTTATAACGATGTTCCGAATGATGCTAGATCGCTAACGAGATAAGAAAAAAATCTGCGGAAGTTTACAAAGGGCTTTGTCTTCATTTTACTGCCACAATATTTTTTCGTCGCTGCCAATGCCGAAAAAGGCCACTGTTTATTAATTGTAAGTTCACCAATCCAACCATGGCTGAGAGAATACTTCTCGTACATAACGCAATATATATTAGTACTTTTAATTGAAAAATCGTGAAGAAAATGGTCAAAATACCGCAGTGATACAGTGAATCCCCATTCGTTGCCATGCGCTACGACGATGAGCGTCCCAACCGTTACGTCACGCCCCTTTAAAAGTGGGCGGGGAAGGAAGGGAGCGGAGGGGAGATGTTGGCCACACGGCGAGACATGGGTAGGGGTGGGGAATGGCGGGTCTAGTTCTTATATGGTCTAAGGGATTTTCGGTTCCTTTCCGTGATTCGATTCATTCGGTTCTATTCATGTGAATGAACCGTTCTTTCATGTCGTTCATAAAGAATCACATGAACCAAATGAACACCGCGAATTAAATGAACGCTGAGAACCAAATGAACACCGCGAATCAAATGAACGCTGAGAACCATATGAACGATGTGAACTAAATGAACTCTGCGAATCAAATGAACAGTGTGAATCAAATGATTGCAATGAAGCGAAATAATCCAGAGTTCAGTGAAAACATTGAAGGCTAAACGCATGGACTTACATTATTATATATGTTATTATTAGTAAGCATATCTCCATATAAAAAATTAAGGGAATAATTAATAAATACGACTAAAAATGTTTCCTTCCTTTTCGGTGATTCATTATTAAATTAGATTCTATAAATTAGCGTTACACCCAAAAGGAACTTTCCCAAAAAACAGACAGATTTATTGGGAGCACAGTGGTCATGAAATTATTCCGGGTAACCCACGCAAACCCTCTGACTCAGTGGTGTTAGCAATATAGGCCCATACATTAAATTTAATAGTACAGAATTCACTTACTGAGGTTAGGGACCTGCAAACCAGAAGGAAGAGTGTTGTTGAATATTTTAAAAAGAGCTCTTCAGCCAACATAAAATTTTAAAAAAATCAGGGTCAAGGAAATTACCCAACACTGAAACAAGAAGTTCCTACGAGGTGGAATTCTACATTCCTCATGTTCCAGCCAGTAATAAAAAATAAAGAACCACTACTAGCAGCTCTTGCACTAACACACTGTAAAGTTACCCTTCACGCAATAGATTTTACAGTCATGGAGCAAATATGCAAATTACTTCTGCCATTCTATGAGGTAACTAAGGAAATTAGCTCAGAGAAGCAAGTAACAGCTTCAAAAATTAGACCTTTTAGTCTAGGTATCAGAAAATATTTTGAAGGTACGTTAACTGAGAAAGAGGGTCTCAATGATGAGGCTCAGCAGATATTTGGAAACATTCAAAGCGAAATTGAAAAATGATTTTACAAAATTGAGGAAAATTCAATTATCGCAGAAGCAACTTTGCTGGACCCAAGATTTAAGAAAGTTGGATTTGACGATGCTGTTGCTGCAGAAAAACAAAGAAAAATTTGATTGGAAAGGCAGCAGCTCACAACATGCAAGACCACGAAGAAAGTCAACATTAAGGGACTATTCAGCAAGAGGAAGATTCTACTGAGTCACCTTCATCTGGCAGCGTTTGGAAACATTTTGATTCTATGATCAAAACCAGAATATGTGTCCCTTCTCCAAGAGATGCAGCCATTATTGAGATGGACAAGTTCTTAGCGGAACCATACCTGGAGAGGCATGGAGATCCTCTCAAGTGGTGGTGGAGGAATCGAGACATTTATCCTCGACTCTTTTCAGTCACGATGAAAAGATTGTGTGTTGTTGGTTCATCGGTGCCACGTGAAAGGGCATTTTCGAAGGCAGCGGCAATTTTATCGGAGAGGAGACGGAGCCTTAATCCAAAGAGGTTGACAAAACTGGTTTTTAAAAATTACAATCTTCACAGTTAATTTTTTTTATTTCTGCACTTCTTTGCATTAAATATATTAATATTATCAGAACCCATCTACAAAAAGGTCATGCTGGTTTCTCGAAGGAGTATATCGGTACTCTGAATTGAATTAAACTTAAATGTTCTGGACAGGCAATTTTGCCATTATATTGTACAAGAAAATCAACTCATAAATGAGATGTGTAAATGGTCATGTTTATCAAGTTCATCTGAAATGCTGTGTAATATTCAAGCTTAAACCTATATTAAAATTTTTTGTTGGACCATCTTTATATATTTACATGTACCTACATCATAATAAGGCTCCTACATACCCAGTGGATTCATTACCCAAATGGGGTCTCACTAATGAATAACACATAATGCCAAAATTTCAATTGACGTAGAATTTAATCAATTGATATACTGGCTTGAACATACGGAATCTTAAGATAGTAAGATAAATGAAAATGATGAATTAATAAAGGAAATGGGTAGCAGTTTGAAAAAAAATATGGAGGAAGAAGAATGAATTTGAATAGTGTTTGGAAAAATTATTAGCCATAGTTACACCATCAGTTGCTTCCTCAGTTCCCGCAAAACATTTAATAAGGAATATTGTTACTCTTTTCTTAAAGAATTTAAGTAATTCCTGAATGATTTCTAATTCATCAACTGTCGGAAGAAGAAGACCCTGATAAAAATAAACTCCTCCATTGAGGAGAGGTCTACCCTCCACTGAGGGTAAGGGAAGGATAGGTGTACCCTTCCTATACCCTTCAGCAAGGGTACACGAAGGGTATTTTAGAACATTGGTGGGTACGCCCTCTCCTTCCTGGAGTGTACGGGAAGGGTACAGGAAGGGTAGGACTAATATAAAAACTAAATATCCATAAATTAACATAAAAATTTAAAAAATCGCTAATAAACTAAATTAAACGAATGGGGATGAGTTTCAACAGTGATTTCTAAAGTTATAGGGGAGAAAATAATTAGCCTTCATATGGTCTTAAACCCAGGACCTACATATAGGAAGATCATGAACTAGTGATTTAACAACCTCAGCTATCGGGGTACTTTAAAGGAATTGCTTCTCAACAGAACTTATACTACAAAATCTTAAGATGAGATTCGCACCTGGGCCTATGTGGAAGAAAGCTGTGACTTTCTTCTACCACACCTATTTCGTTTCAGAAAATAAGATCGGCATTCAAATACCAAACATCACTCTCGCAATGTCTCATTGTCAGCCACACAAATAGGTTACATCCTAAAACGTGAATGAAAGAACTTCTAAATGAGCTTTTTTCACACAATTATAGAAACTATTGTGTACAGTGGCGTAGTCAGGAATTTCGTTTGGGGGGGTTACCATGGGGTTCCAAAACCAGGTGGGGAAAGTTTTGAAAAACAGGATAGTAAGTATTGGGTTTCAACTTATTCAAACACTTTTCATAATCGAAAAAACTTCAATAGTCAAAGAAATATTTTTAAAATTCATTATATTTCAATATTTTGATTTCTTTTATGAAGGAAAATGATTGTGTTTTCATATTTCGGGGGGGGGGGGGGGGGCGGAGGGTCCAAACCCCCCGGAACCCACCCCAGGGTACGCCACTGAATATGTATATTATTGTTTTCCTTAAGGAAATTTTAAAGATTAGTTGTGTAGCCCGTCTATATTTGCATTCAAAGACTGCTTACGTTCTTGTACAGAACTCAATACTCTTTAGCAGGTGAAAGTAGCTGAGGAGACACTTTCAGGATATGTTTTCCTCAGTTATAAATGCTAAGTCCCAAGGAAGGGTAGACGAAGGATTTTTCTACCCTTCCTTTACCCTTAATGGTGGGTAGAGGAAGGGTAGATGGATGGTAAGGGAAGGAGTTCCAAGGAAGGGTACACGAAGGATTTTTCTCTCCTTCCCCTACCCTTAATGGTGGGTAGAGGAAGGATACATGGATGGTAAGGGAAGGAGTTCCAAGGAAGGGTACACGAAGGATTTTTCTACCATTTCCTTACCCTTAACGGTGGGTAGGGCGTGGGTTGTGCAAGGGTAACTACCCACCATGAAGGCTACTACCCTTCCTTTACCCACCATGGTGGAGTTTATTTTTATCAGGGGTTCTTTAATTCTATTCATCAACTACAATACAAAAAGACTTTAATCCAGCACGTAAAGATGACTCTGGTATTTTAACTCTCTAAGTACTTTTTTCAATTCAACTCATTTTTAATCCGCGTTGAAACCATTGATTCACAAATTCACTGCAGTACACCGCTTACTCTTATATCGAACAAATCCTCCACAGCCTCGCCGATGGTCATGCTGAAATCTTCATTCGAGACGAAAAGGGTTAGGTAATATTCACGAGTCTTCATGCAGAGCCTGCAGACATCAGTCTCTCCAACGTTAAATGGTAAATATCCAGAGCCAGAGGTTTCCATGATTATCAAGGTATCACGGATTCCACGGAGGGATGCTTGTTAAAATAAGCATTAGCGGATGGAGTAAACACTCACTCCATGGCGTGAAATTTTCCACACGCAAATTAGCACGAGGACGAGATCATTCATCTGAATAAAGGGCGAGACTGAACGTAAAATCATAATGCGACTTGTCAACATGAAACCACGTTGCTTTACCAATTGAGGAAGGAATACATAGCCGATTTTGCTAGGAAGCAGCTTCCAAATTGCCCTCCACCAGTTCACGAAATAAAGATGTCCTCACTGTTCCGCAAGTTTTATTTTTTAATAAAAGCAAAAAGCTGTAACAGTAATTTAAGAGGGGAAACTCAAACAATTTTAGTATAAATAAATATAAATTTAGTTTTGGAGTTAAAAATTATTTTAACATACCCAAAAATACTAAATGTATAAAATTTTGGTGCCATATTGGCGGCGTAATAATCGATAATGTTTAACCGGGCGACTAGCATAAATGCCAATAAAACGAGGCAAAAATCCGAACTTCGAAATATCCAAGTTGATAAAATTCTGATTTGCTAATTTTGTTAGTCAATTGTTTATTCCTAACCGGCGCCACCGGTCGTCTTGTCTGGGCTGTCATTCGAATGGCAAAATTTGATTATTTCATGTTCCATTTCCTCAATTTTGGTAATTTCTAACTCATACTTAATGTAACGTTAATTGATGAAATGAGAATATTCTACACCATCGCACAATCCCTGTTTTTACCATTTCTTTCCGTGGAAACACGTTGTCTCTCGTAAGACCCGTGTTTCGTGGAGTATATTTGAAAAGTTTTTATCGAGATTCGTGAATATAACATGAGAATTTTCGTTTAAGGCGAAGAAGCAATACGAAAGTGGATGAATTTGTTTTAAAAGTAAGTATTTTCCTTAGGAAAATGAAAAAGACGACTTCGAAGTGATGAGGTAGGCAATTAAAATGATGGAGGAAGCTAGACAGGGAACTGTGTACACGGCGAATTTTGTCTTATTATATTTTAATGTTGTTTCAAAGAGTGGCCATCAATAGAAAATAATCGATAATAGTGCTAGAGTACCGGTCAGGTAAAAAGGGTGTTTTGTATATGGATCTCACCATTTTATGGGCCTTGAATTTTTTAAAATTTACGTGCTCAACGATGGAAAAAAGGGTTAAAACATTGTTTTGGGAGATTTCTTACTATTGGCATTTCTTGTTTCTTTCTGCCTTCGCTCAGTAAAATATGACAATTTTTCTCGTGATATTTGTTAATACTTAATTTGGTACAATGAATCCCTTTAGGGTTTTGAGTAGGGTAGTTTCCTTCATCAAAGAAAACGAAAGGTATTGGTTGCGATTCGTTATCCACCATTAGTATGTTCATAATATACAAATTATTTGGTTTTAGAAATCCCGGTTTAGACGAATGGCATTGGTAAATTTTAGCCTAATTTGAAAAAGGCTATATTGGCGCCCATGCGATGCCAGTCCATGTGACGTCACAGGGACCTAGTTTATATGCGAGTAGATAGGAGTTTTACATCGCCTGAGATTACCAATGCATGCATGAAGTACAGATCTCAGGAAAGCATCTGTATAATAATCACCCATTAAAATGACCTAAGTTCGGAAAGTTTCCTTCGTTTAATAGGGTATTAACAATTCTTATTTAAGCCAAGCGATACCCATGCTATCAGGGTACTATGCTACCTGCTAGCAACGTACATCGTAGCAGTGATCATAGCCTCGCACTCAAGTGACCTCATGCGGCGGATATGCAACAATCGTGGTTGCCTAATGATACTGATGCAATAGGGTGGTTTCCCATTATTTTTTTATTGCCCAAATCGAAAGATTATTACTCCTGGAGCACGCATTTCACGCTTTTAGATTTTTAAACGACGATATCTAATTTTCGCGATTAAATGAAAAGTGGAAAATTTCAAGCGCGCGAAAACGCGACGGCAAAGTATGAATGCTGGGAAAAGCCCGTGAGACGTCATTCTGGTTCCCGCTGCCGCAAGTGAGGTGACCTTGGGGCGACACTTTGAGCGCAGGTAGCAGAGTACCCAGCTACCATGTTGCGCTTGGCTAAAATAAGGAATATTAATACCTTATCAAACGAAGGAAACTTTCCGACCTTAGGCAGTTTTAATAGTCGATTAGTAAGACGTTTCCCTGAGCTCTGTGCCTCATGCATGCATTTGTAATCTCAGGCGATGTAAAACTCCTATCTACTCGTATAGAAACTAGGTCCCTGTGACGTTACGTGGAGTGGCATCGCAAGGGCGCCAATCTGGCCTTTTCCAAATGAGGTTAAAATTTACCATTGCCATTCGTTTAAACTGGGATTTCTAAAACCAAATGATTAATATATAATGAATGCACTAATGGTGGGTAACGAATCGCAATGAATGCCTTTATTTCGTTTTCTTTGATGAAGGAAACTACCCTATTGTTGGACGGAGGATTGAGTAATTCAATTGGCCGTCCTTATGGCTCGAATCCATCAGCTACACAGTGAACTGAAATAGGCCTGCGTGCTAAATACTGAAGCTGATATGTGCTAATAACTGATTTAAGTGACTAATAATATTTAAAATATCCGTGTAGCAGGGGTCCGGATTGTGATCTCATCTGGGTCAGGTAAAATAAACCATAAGTCAAGTCAAAACTATTAATTTTTTGCAAGTTTTACGATGGTAGACTAATTTCAGATCACCTGCATCATAGGACGATTTCCAAGATTTTGAGTAATAACCTTAGTTTCTTTCCCTTACCTCATTAATTCTGTCCATTACTTAATGTGTACTCCAGACCTTAGTACTTACATTTAATGATAGCAAGGACAACTTCCTCGTTAACACTAAATCACACATGCCATAATTCACAGAAAAACAGTCACTATCTCATGCAAACTCATTCACACTTAATTATGGCGTTTCTTTCGTACTAAAAAGCACTCATGACACTAAATTAAATACTCTCGTTCAGACTTAATTATATACTCTCAGACACACAAAAATATAACTCCTATAACTTAAATACCGTATACCCTCCACCAAACTACACAACTTGTTCACATCACACTATAAATCAAGTACACTCATTCAAACCAATAAATATATAACATCATCTTCCAAATTACATTCACACTTTAATATACACTATAATTCATAATAAAAACAGAGTCATCGCAATTTCGTGCTCGTATTCACGCTAAAAATATATATACTATGATCTCACTAACCTACATACACTCTTTCACATTTAATGTAATCTCATTCACACTAATTAATAGAACACTTCGCCCTAGATTACATACACTAAAATATAAAATATCATGTCAATCATTTTAATGCAGTGATTCACAATTAACTATACATTCTAATTCAATCATAGCAACACTATCATCACTATAAATTACATTCTCTGATTCGTACTAACAAATACAATGTCATGTTCCAAACTTTCGTACATTCAAATTCACACTACATTAATTACATTCATAGCAAACCCTTAGGAAAAATCTACATTGGTTGAGGCTATAATGTGCAAAATAAAAATACGAACTTTTGAAATTTATTTCAAAGAGATACATAAAAAAATTTATTCGATAGAAAAAGTAAAATACAATGAAATTTACCATTTCTACAAATTAAACAATTAGAAAACGTTTCCCTAAATTATAAAATGTAATATGTACTTTAGAATTCTTATTTCTCACTCAAACAAATAAAATAGGCAGATTTTGAAAGTTACACATAGAAGCACACATTATCCATATATTTTATTGGAAATAACAAGACCCAAACATTAACAGAAAAATAAAAAAATACAATTTTTCCGCCGAGCAGATTTAGAAAAAGGATTTTTAAAAATTATTTTTTTCTCCCTTGTTATACATGCATAAATACAAAATTTTAAATTAAATATTGGCGCACCATTGAATTATATTGATAAAAACAAGGAAAACACTGACTATTGAATGGTATGAAGTACATTGGTTTTTGTCGGCGAGCATAATCAGTTAAAAGTAGACAATTTTTAATTATTTATTACTCAATTAAACCCATGATTTAAGTGGATGATTACTACAATAAATTATGGCTGCTTTATAAGGTATAATTGAAGATAATATGATGTAAAATCAAACACAAAAATATACATGCAATGCTTCTGTAAGACTTACATGGTATAAATGAGTAGTTTTTAATTTTTTTCGCCGAAGCGAACGAAGTAAAGAAACTCAAAGTGAAATATTAGTAAATCATACAATTGTACTGGAATTTTCAAGGTTTACATTAGAAAAATGGTTGGACATTGAATTGAAGTACATTAAGTGACGGGCTGATTTAACAAAAGGAAAAAGAAATTATTAATCGAATGAAATTAAATTGACATTTAAAAAAAACTGAAAGTTACAATTGTGAACAATAGAAATGAATGCGTACACACTCCGATACAAAAGTCACCAACTGCATTAGCCAGCGGAAAGTCATGCGTATAGGAACTAGGTAACCGGTTTTTACATTTTGAAACCATCAATGTAGTTTGCAAGCAATCAAAGAATTCGGCAAGTTCTGTGAAAGAAAAATTAGCAGGAAAAACTGCCGAGCAAAATTTTGAAAGTTTGTTTGAAATCACCATGGTAACCTCGTTGAAACACGACTGTCCGCTGTTACACCCCCTCTCCACGTTGAGGACGCAGTTGGATTTGAGGGGGACATGCACTACTCTACCATCTGCTATCTACACTACCCAATTTCTACGATTAAAAAAAACAAGCTCTACTTCAGCCATAAAAGAAAATGGCTTCCTCCAATGAAAACTAAATGGCACTTTCATTCACTTCAAATATATTAAACCTTCATTCACACATTACGTAACACAAGGTCATTCGCAATATAAACATCACACCATCATTCAGACATATATATCGATAATAAACGCTTAATTATAATAAACAATCCCCTCTCATTCACACTCAATAACACAATCTCGCTCAAACTGAAATTACGAACTAATAATCTCACTCACATTAATATCTCATTCACACCAAATATCATACCATCATTCAGACTACATAATATACCCTTATTCATTCGAAAAAAATATACCTCATTCAAACGATATAGCATACAACATTCACATGATATAACATTCCACATTCACGCGAAAAACATACTTCATTCACACAAAAAACATAGCTCATTCCACGAATTAACATACATCATTCACTCGAAATAGCATACCTAACACACATCATATAATATTCCACATTCACACGAAATAACATACTCATTCAGACTAAATAATATACCCTCATTCACACGATATGGCAAACACCATTCACATCATATAACATTCCACATTTACGCGAAAAACATACCTCATTCACACATAATAAGATCCGTCATTCACACGAAATAGTATACCTAACACACATCATATAATATTCCACATTCACGCGAAAAACATACTTCATTCGCACAAAAAGCCATAGCTCATTCACACGAAAAAACATACCTCATTCACACATAATAAGATCCGTCATTCACACGAATTAGCATATCTTATACACATCATATAATATTCCACATTCACACGAATTAACATGCCTCATTCACTATAAATAGCATACCTCATTCACACAATATAGCATATCTCATTCACACGAAATAATGCACTTCACACAAAGTAACAACGCCATTACACAATTAATAACACACAAACTTTCACCATTAAGCACGTTCTCTATCGCACACTGACTCAATTACTCTCATATACACATATAAACTAAATCCCATTCACTCATTAAAACACAAATTAAATCAAATTAGTCAAAAAATATAAAAGGCACATATACAATCGAAATAGACACAAATATGCGAAGCAAAATATAATCTAAATCTTCAGACTTCTGATCGCCGCTTGAATCTTCAAATGGGTCATATGTTCCTATCGTGTCTTCATCTCTTGATTCTTCAGGTCTTAAGCAATGAACCTACACAATTCGTTTCCTTCTTCATAATTGCTGAGTTCCTGAGTCAATTACATTGGATGTAGAGGCATTCCACGTTTATTTCATTCCTAAATCTCCTTCTTCAATGTCTATCATTGCAAGCTGCCTCCCTTTCTCCCCCTGCTGATAAAACAGATTATCCTATGTACTCATCCATGAGAAAGAAAGGTCACCTTGTACGGCACATAGGTTATTATTCTTGAAATAAACAAATGCTAAAAAATAAGAACATAATTGTAAATAAAAAAGGATTTGACCCACATGATTTATTTCTAGAAATAACGGAAAAACTTAGTCCGGGTAGTTGCTGAATATTAGGTTCCTGCTTAAAGTTCATGTTATCTAAAAATATTAATTTTATCATTCTTGGAAACACAAGCAAAACGGAGACAAGAGTAAAAGAATCAACGAAAATCATTTGAAAAAACTAATTTTCATCTGATGGGGCTTGCAGGATATCTTTAAGGAAGCGTAAAAAAACATCTTCAGGATTAAATAGAAATGGATTGTACAATGATAGGGGAAATTTCAGCTTTAATATTCATAGATTCGCCAAGATTTCAGGGTTCATATAGCAAAGTAGAAAATAAAATTGACGCATGAAAGGATTAACTGAATTTTTAAAGCTTTAAAAAATTAATAATTTGAAATTTTCAAAGTAGGTACTAAACAACATAACTTGAAACGTACCGATTTGAAAAAATAAGATTCACTGATACGTAGTGGTAAAATATGATAATCATTACATTCTCATTATAATAATACAAAAAAATCAAATTCCTCCAAAAAGACGTACAAAACAAAAGAATGTGAACATCGCGATACTTCTAAATTCACCTGTGGTCACGTAGTTTGCGCAATAGTCAATTGAAGCAAATAAGATTTTGTGCACAAAAAATCATTTCTTCCTAAGAACACGAGGCATAAATCATCATCTTGGATGAAACGGATATATGATATATATATATATATATATATATATATATATATATATATATATATATATATATATATATATATATATATATATATATATATATATATATATATATAGGATAATAAAAAAACTTCCCCCGAGGAATCACATACGCCCCACTACAATGCACGGGGAGTCACCGTGACACAAGGAGGAAATTACCACTTTTCCTTCCAAGTGACATAGTATCATCCCCGTACACTGCATTGGTTTACAGCGAATGGAAAACCTAGGTTCGACACTAAATACTAAAATTAACGCAAGCTAAAAATCCTAGCCTTACTCGACGCTATGCTTCATAGCCATAATGGCCCAAAAGCTAACCTATTTTTGAAGCTGGGGTCCTCTTCACGTGAAGTTCTGATGACCTAGACCCTGGGGAGAGAGGGAGAGAGTACATACAAGGAAAATAAATGACCCTTCCCCCAAGGAATCGCATATGCCCCACTACAATACAAAGGAAGTCACCGTAATACAAGGAGGACATTACCACTTTTCCATCCAAGTGACACAGTATCATCCCCGTACACTGCAATGGTTTACAGCGCATGCAAAACCTAGGTTCGACACTAAATACTAAAATTAACGCAAGCTAAAAATCCTAGCCTTACTCGACGCTATGATTCATAGCCATAATGGCCCAAAAGCTAACCTATTTTTGAAGCTGGGGTCCTCTTCACGTGAAGTTCTGATGACCTAGACCCTGGGGAGAGAGGGAGAGAATACATACAAGGAAAATAAATAACCCTTCCCCCCAAGGAATCGCATACGCCCCACTGCAATGCACGGGAAGTCACTGTGACATAAGGAGGAAATTACTACTTTCCAATAAAATGACACAGTTCCATCCCCGTACAATGCAATGGTTTACAGCGCATGTAAAACCTCGGTTCCACACTAAAAAACTAAAATTAACGCAAGCTAAAAATCCTAGCCTTACTCGACGCTATGATTCATAGCCATAATTGCCCAAAAGCTAACCTAGTTTTGAAGCTGGGGTCCTCTTCACGTGAAGTTCTGATGACCTAGACCCTGAGGAGAGAGGGAGAATAACATACAAGGAAAATAAATGACCCTTCCCCCAAGGAATCGCATACGCCCCACTGCAATGCACGGGAAGTCACCGTGACACAAAGAGGAAATTACCACTTTCCAATCAAATGACACAGTTTCATCCCCGTACAATGCAATGGTTTACAGCGCATGTAAAACCTCGGTTCGACACAAAAAAAACTAAAATTAACGCAAGCTAAAAATCCTAGCCTTACTCGACGCTATGATTCATAGCCATAATGGCCTAAAAGCTAACCTAGTTTTGAAGCTGGGGTCCTCTTCACGTGAAGTTCTGACGACCTAGACCCTGGGGAGAGAGGGAGAGAATACATACAAGGAAAATAAATGACCCTTCCCCCAAGGAATCGCATACGCCCCACTGCAATGCACGGGAAGTCACCGTGACACAAGGAGGAAATTACCACTTTCCAATCAAATGACACAATTTCATCCCCGTACACTGCAATGGTTTACAGCGCATGTAAAACCTCGGTTCGACACAAAAAAACTAAAATTAACGCAAGCTAAAAATCCTAGCCTTACACGACGCTATGATTCATAAGCATAATAGCCCAAAAGCTAACCTAGTTTTGAAGCTGGGGTCCTCTTCACGTGAAGTTCTGATGACCTAGACCCTGGGGAGAGAGGGAGAGAGTACATACAAGGAAAATAAATGACCCTTCCCCCAAGGAATCGCATACGCCCAACTGCAATGCACGGGAAGTCACCGTGACAAGAGGAGGAAATTACCACTTTCCAATCAAATGACACAGTTTCATCCCCGTACACTGTAATGGTTTACCGCGCATTTAAAACCTCGGTTCGACACAAAAAACTAAAATAACGCATGATAAAAACCCTAGCCTTACTGACGCAATGTTCACGGCCCTAAAGGCCCAAAATCCACTCTAATTCCTTCGTTTTATTCTTCGCGATGTCCTCTTCTTTTGTTGTCTTATTTCTTCTCCTCCTAAAGGTAGAGGACACACGAATCACTCCAATCTTTTCGCCGTTCGTACGATCAAAACGCAATTTTCGCTCAAATACGCAACGCATCGGATAAAAAGCCATGTACGCACGCATGTCGTATCGCTTTTTTTCTTCGAGATCTCATCCTTGTATTCTCTCTTCCATCCTGTAACAGAGCTGATTAGTGCTCATGAACATGAGATACAAGTATACATGTAACCCAAAAATGCATCGCAAAACAGAGCAAAACCTATTCACACATTAAAAATTACTCAACATGGTACCTTTATCCGTCCCAACTTAAGTTTTGTATTTTAGGCCTGTTTTATTTGCAACTTTTGATACCTTTTGTATTTATGGCGCCTTTTTAAGATTTCACTCTTTTCAAGTTGCTGTTTTGTGAACTTTCCGTTCACGAGAATTCTCATAAGAATACCCATTTACTATATGGGTCTACAACCATATAATAACCTCATCGGATCCGCTTTTAACCAAGAGCTGAATTCAACTCATACCTCATAATACAACAAAATAAATACATGACCCTTCCCCCAAGGAATCGCATACGCCCCATTACAATATACAGGAAGTCACCAATGCACAAGAAGGAAATTACCACTTTTCCATCCAAGTGAAACAGTTCCACCCCCCTGTACTGCAATGGAATACAACGTATTCCAAACCTCAGTTCGACAAAAATAAACTAAATTTAGCGCACGCTAAAAATCCTCGCCTTACTCGACTAAAATATCACGGCCCTAAAGGCCCAAAAGCTATCCTAGTTTTCTGGGTCCTCTTCACGTGAAGTTCCGATGTCTTGAACCTGGGGAGAGAGTACATACAAGGAAAATAAATTACCCTTCCCCCAAGGAATCGCATACGACCCATTACAATAGGGAACTTGCATATATTTCAGATATAATCAATAGCCCCAAAATTATATAAAAATATATGTTTGCATACCTCGGTGAAAGTTTTTTAAAATTATTTTATGACGTGGTTTGCGATATTTAATGCATCAAAGTTCACGAAAATTTTCAAATGCAAGTGAGAATCGAAAACGTCCGATGATTGGCTGGTAGAAAAGTGACGTCAGAGGAGGCACGGCGGCACGGCCATAGTAGAGGTTGCATACTTGAATACCAGCGACGGCGTGGTTATGATGAATTTATGGAAGTGCAGACGTATCGGAGTTGTTCATTGTGACTTCAGGGCTATTATTTGATCTATTTCTCCTCAATTGATAGCGATAGATTGCGTAAAGATGAAGGAACATGGTTATTCCTAGGCTGATCCTAGCAAGCTTCCTGTTACTGATTCCATCATGATAACAAGGTATTTTAGTGAAACTGTAGACTTCGTCGGCGCCGAAAGTGGATGCCGAGAAATGGAAAGGTAGCTGATGTGCATCTAAAATGTTTTATAGTTCATAACAAAGTGAGACTTGCGTATAATTTGGCGAAAGCGTATACTCATGTGAAATGTGTATTCTTTTGGCAGTCCGGTAGACAGTCTTATGGTGAACTTATTTCCACCTCGAAGCTGTCGATGATACTTTCAACTTAAAAATACCTTGCCTGGAGGGCGACAGGAAGCTCTGAGGTAGCCAGACTATAAATGTTTCAATTTAGTAGCGATAATATAGACGAACTTCCAACACAATCTACCATCTTGTGACTCAAAAACCCTGAAGCCACTTCCTATTCTGCAGAAAGAATCGGTCAATCGCACTTCGATCAATATAATAAACACAACATCTTCAGGTGTTAAGAAGTTACTTTTGTAATGAAAGCTTTCCTTAAGTAGCATTAAAATTTGAATATTTTCCAAACAGAGTCTTTAATACATTTTGGGAGCTTTTCTCACGATAAATCTGAAACCCACTGTAAAGGCGAGCTCATCGTCATTGCGATCGGTTGTCACTTAAAAATTCCGTATCGGAAATCCTAGAGGGATGACCTTCGACGATGAACGTGATCATCTGCACTCTCACTATCACTGGAGACCGTGGTGAAAATAAACTGGGGAAAGAGCAACATAGAACTGCACATTCTTTGGGCAACTTTGGGTTTGACTTTCCCTCAAACACCCCATTTCCCCCGTGGTGCACATCAGTCCTATCTTTATACGATGGCCTGACAACCTTTAAATGGATCCTTGGTTTATCCTGACAACCAACTAAATGGAAATTGCTGATCCACACGTCTTCCTCTATCTCCACAGTTTCCAAATCAAGGGCCGCGGAACATTCTTCTTGTGGCTCAACTTTTTCTGAAAAGCAAGCAACGGCGTAGAATAAAATCAAAGAATGCTGCGATTCATTTTTTGTGACCACCTCTGGATTCCATTCTTTTTCCATCTACAACTTCCTTTATCTTTCGGGGTAAACTATGGGACAAGATAATGTTTAAATATTTTCATTAATTTATAACAAAATATAAGTTCTAAAAATACCCAAGAGCGATTTTATTAATCCACACTGATGAGTATAAATTAATGTGGAAGATGAATGCTGTAGACGTAGTAGTTTTCCCTAGGTAGAATTGCAAAGTTCATGAAGTTGACAAAACGGTTAATTTTTCGGTGCGCGGAGTCATTTATTGCACTGGCCGTGTCTACATTTTTGAATATTTTTGTAATATAATAAATCAGAATTTAGGATAAAATTTCCTTTAAAATGACGTATAGTTCATTATTATAGCATGCAGTGAAGCCATGAGGATATAAATTTGCAAAGCACAGCGGCACATCATTTTGACGCCGACAGTAGAAGAAAACGCTGCCTTCTTGGCTGGCACTCGAATGCATGAGGATCAGCGTTGCTCTATATTTTCATATTTCCTCCCTTGATTTTAAACATCATGGAATTTTCTATGTCCTTCCGTTACTGAAATTGAACAAGTGCCATAAATAATTTGAGTCCATCGTAACCATCGAGAAACACCTATCTCGATTTTTGTTGAGAAGTTGAGTTTTTATTCTACGGCGGCCGAATTATCGAAAAATCTCTGTTTCAAGTTATTCAGTCAATGAAATATGGAAATATTATTAATATTAAAGTTATCTTCGCTCACATAGCACACGGGTTTATCATCCCGTTTATTATACTCTTATTTTTCCGTAACGCTCATCCCGACAGACGGCATGCATCGAGGCT
This sequence comes from Ischnura elegans, assembly GCF_921293095.1. Lineage (NCBI taxonomy): Eukaryota > Metazoa > Arthropoda > Insecta > Odonata > Coenagrionidae > Ischnura > Ischnura elegans. The sequence goes on along the minus strand of NC_060255.1, from coordinate 16,554,364 downwards.
TTTCTTATAATTTACTCCGTGGGAATGCAGACGTAAATTTTTTCTGGGGTGTTATTGCACAGAGGAACAATGCACCACTTGTAATTTTTCCTTATTTCAGCCATGTTCTCCTTTAAACGCAACGTGGCTCTTCCAAACCTGCAGTTACTGGGCTTGGATCTTGGACTCCTACTGAACTATGACGTCACGGCGTAAGATTAGTGGGGGCGGTATTTTTTAGCCCGTGAAACTTGAGAGACTTTTGGGAGTCATTTTATAGTGTATAAACTGAATTTTAAGAGGAAAAAAGTATATTGCGGTTCTAAGTGTTTACTGTAGTATATCAGCATACTGTTTATAAAAAGTATGCAATTTCCCTATGTACAGTAAGTCACCACGGCACAAGAAGGAAATTACCACTTTTCCATCCAAGTGAAACAGTTCCACCCCCCTGTACTGCAATGGAATACAACGTAAGCCAAACCTCAGTTCGACAAAAATAAACTAAATTTAGCGCACGCTAAAAATCCTAGCCTTACTCGACTAAAATATCACGGCCCTAAAGGGCCAAAAGCTATCCTAGTTTTCTGGGTCCTCTTCACGTGAAGTTCCGATGTCTTGAACCTGCGGAGAGAGTACATACAAAGAAAATAAATTACTCTTCCCCCAAAAATACACAAAGGGCCCAAAGCTAAGGCTAGTCACTCGATGTCTTCTTTATGTGGTCCTATTGCCCTGGTGTCTTCATTCTCCTCCTCCTAAGTTGGAGGACACACGAATCACACGTTGATTTCGGTCGATTGAAAGGAAATGTTTCGCATATTGACGCAACGCATAGGATATATCGCAAGGGTCGCACGCATGACGCTGTATTTTCTTCTATCGTCGATCGCTCATCGTCGTCGTATTTCTGCTTAATCAACTCATGATTTTCTTCCTGAAATATAACAGGTTAGTGTACATGTCTCCAAATACATTATCATGAGTCACCTTAGATTGCATCTAAAAACCAATGGAATATAAATTGCACATCCACATTGCATATTTCGGTACCTTTTGTTTTTTGGACCTTTTTTCATTTGCAAGCTTTCTCATACCACCATGAGTGTTTGGTGAACTCATAAGTTCACGACAGCTCTTCTAACAGGACTCACATATTTCATGAGTCCATACCATACACCTCATAGGGCCCTATGTTCTTAAGAGCTGAATGTAACTCTTATCTCATGTTACCAGGTCGTCCCTCGAGAAATACACTCATCAAAGTGAGGGAGACAGACCTAATTATACCTCAATACATTCATGTATGTACACCGTGCTCATGCGCTTATCTTTGGATGAAGCCTTTTGAGGAAAGCAAAACATATACACGGCAATACAGAAATCACTAAATGAGGTGAAATAAAAAACCTCAGTGAAGTACAGCGTCCTGCGCATCACTGCATACCGCAAGCACGCCTTCCGTGGTACTGGATACATCTTCTCCCTCCTTCATAGTGAATTCTCAGTTAAGTCAGCTTCTTCGATGAGCCTGACAAATACACAATCCTATTACTCCTGGTGAACAGTTTTCGTTTTCCTGCCTGGAAGACAAAAAAACGAAAATATATTGTAAATTAGCAGTTTGTTATGTTACATAAAGAAAACGTTGACTGGTGTAATTATACATCGGTAACATGCCAAATTTGTCATTGCCATTTCATGCAACTCCATGCATTCAAAGTTTGTTCTTCCTATATGGTACTTCATTCCGCAATTTTAAACTAAATCTTTTTTATAAATTGATAAACAATCGAATAAGTTAGTCAAGTGAAGACTTGTTAAAGTTTCCATAAAATAATTTTTTTATCTCTAGGCCCGTTTTCATTTAGATATGTGAGCTTTAATGACGCAAATTTTTTAAGAACCTGAATACTTGTTTTCTACAATCGTAACCAATGATGTCTCTGGGAATTAGGCTATAAAAATGGATTGTAAATAAATATATCACCATAAATGATTAATATGGTGCCGCGTATTGTAAATTAATTGTAAGAATTAATCTCGAAAAAAAAATGATTTAACGCGAAGAGATTTGCCACTGGTTGGCGTGATGATACTCATTTTAGTAAAAAGCCAAGATAATGGAACAAAACCCTTACTTGACGGCGCGGCGTTTCCTAGTTTACATTTTCTCACGATATACCGCTAGTGGCACATTTCAGGTCAAACACATGAAATAAAAAAGTCAAGAGTGCATCGAATCGAAATTGTTAATGCCACAGAATGATGTAAATAAAATGGATTGCTCGAGTAATTAATGAGGAAGTCATAAAAGTGTGGAAGGAGAGAGAAGTCTTCTAAAATCGCTTAGAAGAAGACTGGGATATTTTAATAGGACATATTAGGAGGTATGATGTGCTGATGAAGACAATCGTAGGAGGGATAGTGGATTGGGTAAGGACGGATACGAATGAGTTACAAAGGACAGTTTATTAGGGATGTAAAAAAAAGGAATTATTAGGTGTGAATGAAAATGTTTGCAGATAGGAAAGCAGATTGGAGAGCTGTTTCAAACTAGTCATTTTTCCTTTTTCTGACTCATACTGATGACGATGACGAAACAATTAGAAGAGCGATTTGAATAGGGTAGTTTCCTTCATCAAAGAAAACGAAATGCTTTGATTGCGATTCCTTACCCACCATTAGTGTATTCATAATAAACAAATTATTTGGTTTTAGAAATCCCAGTTTAGACGAATGGCAACGGTCAATTTTAACCGCATTTGAAAAAGGCCAGATTGACCTTTGCCAGATGCGATTCCACTCCACGTGACGTTACAGGGACCAAGTTTCTATACGAGTAGGTAGGAGTTTTACATTGTCTGAGATTACTAATGCATGCATGAGGCACAGAGCTCAGGGAAACATCTCTAATTAATCACACATTAAAAATACCTAAGTTCGGACAATTTCCTTCGTTTGATAGGGGAATAATAACCCTTATTTAAGCCAAGCGCTACCTGCTAGCAGGATACTCAGCTACTTGCTAGCAACCTGCGTCGTATCAGCGCTCAAGCCTCGCCCCAAGGTCACCTCACACGGCGAAAGCGGGATCCAGAATGACGCCAGACGGGCTTTTCCCAGCATTCATACTTAGCCGTCGCGTTTTCGCGCGCTTGAAATTTTTCACTTTTCGTTTAATCGCGAAAAATATATATTGTCATTTGAAAATCTAATAGCATGAAATGAGCACTCCAGGAGTATTAATCTTTCGATTTAGGCAATAAAAATGTAATAGGATACCACCCTTTTGCGGCAGAAGTATCTCACGTATTAGAAGAAAATGGGATACTGTCCCCTCTCCGGCGTTTAACCATTTTTTCCCATTTTCTTTCCCAAAACTAAATATCTAAATTTTGCGTTAGTAAATAACCTTTAGATAAATTTACTGAATTCACTCTGCTCGTGCAATATTTGAAGTAAAATTGATTTAATATTTAGTCCAGAAGGGAAACATTCGAAATGTGGCGCTACCGAAGAATGATGTAAATAGAATGGATCGCTCGTTTAGGTTATACGAAAGTTCTATGAAGAATCGGAGATAAATAAAAGTCCTCTAGAAAATCCCATAAAGGAGACGGGGCGCATGATAGTGCGTGATGGCGTGATGAAGACAATGATTGATAAGGCAATAAGACAGGAAGAGAAGCTAAGGAGGACCCCAATCGAGATCCATAGGATATTAGATTATAATAATTATTAAGGATGTAAAAGAGAAGTAATTTGTAGGCGATTAGCAGACAGGAGTGCTGAGATCAGAGTTCTGTCTGATTATTCTTCCAATTTCTGAGTCATATTGAACATGGTTAAAATTCTACTAGATGACTCAAATTAATTAAAAGTGATAGATCTCCAACTTTGTGCTCAATCGAAGAAAATAATCCCTCAAGAAAGGCCGAGAGGGTATGGTTAAGAACAACAACAGGAAGAATTTCAGGAAACTAAAGGAATTATTTTGGGGCATGGAAAAATACAATGCCGCAGTATACCTATCAGAATTTTAAATGGGATCAATACTGAATCTAAAGTATAATATTATAGTCGGCAAAATTATTAAGTTAGGAACCTCTAGATTTGGATAAAAAGTAGATGAATACAGCAACCGTGGGTGTTAGATTGGATCAGACTGATGATGAAAATTTGAGATTGTATGAAGATAACTCTACCAAGGAAATGTGGGATCGATAATACATGTAGTAAAGAATACGTTTTTGAGCGATCTGTAACATGTCGAGTCCCTGAATAAGCATTTTGGACGAATAGAAATAAATATTATAGCAAATGAAAGCGGTGTGGTTTTTAAGAACGACTACAACGAACGACAGAGAGTGTTTCACAGCTGTCATAAGTATTAGCTTGAGATCCACAACAATTTATTCAGGGGGTAGGTGCAGGGACCTTAATACATGGAGGATAAAGAAGAACTCAAGGTGGAACTAAACGTTTTTTTTAGATAAATACGTAAACGTAAATTTATTAGACAACTATTCGACCATTCACAGTCCAGGACGTGTTAAAATGGTGAAATTGAATCCAGAAAATTTTAGATTAATCCCATGACTAATGATAGCCATTACCGTATTTTTTGCTGCTGTTTGCTACGAAGAGAAATTTTCGATATTTTTCAACTACTGGCCATTCCTAGTTGACTTGCTTTGCTTCAAAATAATGTGAACGAGTAATTGCTTCCCTCAAAATTTCAACCATATAATTCAGTCGATAAGATGTTGATGGTATCAACTGATGTACACAAAAGCTGCCATATATACTTCAAACGGTATTCTACTTCACCTGAGTCAACATTTATGAAAGTATTTAACAAACAGGCTGACTGTTAAACGAACAAGTTCCAACGAAGAGTGGTCCATAGCTAAAAACACATATTCAGAGACTAATAAATCATAATCGATGTTATCAATATCGAACTGTGATTTTTGAAGGAATATGTGACATTTTCGACTAATGGCAATTCTAAGTCGAGAACTGCAACAAGTCATCGTGAACCAATAGATAAACTCAGCTAAAGTTTTCAACAATGTAGTGAACCCAATTTAAGCCAAGTTCAGTATCCTTCTAACAAGATCTAAAGCGGTGGCAATTCACTCATTCAAAGTTGAGATCGTCGGTTGACGAAGGTCTAAGGAAGGAGTTTTGAAGAAGAGGAAGAGTTATCGGTAGCTCATAAACATGTCAAAATGCTGAATGGAGGTCACGGAAGGAAGAAAATCGGTCAAGCAGTTATTCAATACATACAAAACCAGAAGGTCCATGAGCAATCATAGTGTACCAATGCAAAGATACAAAAAATCAGAGAAAATGGTACAGGAACAGTTAAAAAATTGGTGTGGGCAAACATATGGCTCTGCACGGCTATTGAAATAAGAGGGTTGTAAGGCGCAACTGATTCTAAGACTATGTTCTATGCATAAATTGCTTGAAAAACTGAGGATTGATATCTATCAGGGGAACAGAGCAATCGTAATGCCAGAACAGGAATGTATTTTCACGTCGGGCATAAACAATACAATAATAATTTTACTTCGTCGACCGGATACTTATAAGAATGAGATTTCCCGTGGAGGATTAAGTACTTTTTAGAATTAAAAGGCAACAATTAAAACACCCAAAACGTATTATTTAATCTCTCCACCGGGTTAAGATGTGATGTCTTACACCGCCATTACGCGCCTATTGTGGCGTCTTGCGATATAAAATGTAAATGAAGACTATTGAACGAGCTATACAAGTAGATTATGTCGCATCAATAGATAAGTACGCATTTCTTCCACTGCCAGTTTTATCCATTTCTCGGCTAACTATCTGTTTAACACTAATGCCAACATTTTGGAATTGTCAGCATACATGGAAAACACCTTTATCGGCAAAAGCCTTTATTTGTAATATAAGATTTTTGCATCAGTACTTTCCCGATGAGGAGGAGGGAGGTACTATGAGGAGGTCGCCATACTTCTGGGTCACATGATCGCGGACACACGCCACCTAAGGCCGTGACGCTATAGGTACGTCATAACCAAGGTTCTTAGACTGTAAGCATAAATACTCAAATCTCTAGTAATATAAACTCTATGACTGTAAGGTTGCCTCATTCGTAACTGCGCATGCGCTAACAGAAGTCCCGCTACGTCACTGACGACCCTGTATCCTAGCTGATCCTAGCCATTACATTGTTTGCACGCTAGAAATTGAGAGAGAATAAGTGCCTCAGACCTTGCGCCGCCTTGTGTTTAACGCGAATCTGAACACATTTACTGCAATTTCACTGGAAATCGTCCTTGTAATCCACTACTCATAAGATACTCTTTTTGAGGGTGAAGAGCGCCTTTCATCGCCGGATATGCCGGGCTCCCGTTGTACTGTGGCAACATGCTCCAATAGATTGTCGAAAACCAAAGTTCTTACTCCTAGAACCTTGCGTCATAACGTAAGCATTGAAATGAAAAATAAAATTTCCTGCCAAGGCTGAGCAGGGAGGGTAAGTAATGTTAAATCTTAGCGGCCACTAGGTGTTGCTCGTTACTCCAGTCTCAAAAAATGCGAAATTAGTGGTGTAAAAAAGTTTGAAATCGATACAAGTAACTACATCTGTCGGAAGTGGACGGTTGCGGATTATAATCCCATTGCATAGCAAACCCAAAAAAAAAGAAAAACGTGTTGGGCGCTGCGAGTGTTCCATTAATCGGCGGGTGGTAACTAGTTACCCCAGTGTGTCCGCTATCGTTGCAGGAATCAGATCTTTCTTTTTTCGAAACAACGTATTTGTGGTGTCAATGGACAAAGGAGAGGTGAGATTTTCATATTCTAGTAAAAAATTCTCGATATTAGTCATTATAAAATCACATCGGTACAGTTGCATTTTTGCATACTATAGTTTATTGAAAAAATCCAGTGTAGATCTAATCTCTACATTCATTGGTGGATAACACGTGAATTCTAGGTTATGATACTGCGTGTTGGTATGTTGTGCCATCTTTTCCGACGTGAGAATCCATGCGTGCTACTATATGTGCCTAGTAAGAATGTATGTGGGCGCACTATGTAAAGTATATTTTACATTACTACGATCTGGAGAACAGTTACCACGACCAAAGGCGGAGGTGCTTAATGAGCAAAGGAAAGAAATATAGAAAAAAAAGGGTTGAATTTTCGACCTGTAGTTGGCCGGATTGCGAGTGACATCGGTCGTCTCTTTGCATGACTCGTGATGGTCAATATTTTTTCACTTTCCAATGCGGCAATATGTATTTAGAAGCCAATAAAAGCCCAAAAGATTAACATTTATGATGTGTGATTTTTCCATTTTTCCCCGGCAGTAATTTTGAAAAAAAAATATTTTTTTTTTAAGATTGGCAGATACTGATATTTTCTTTTGTAGTGGCAGGCCTTGTGAGTACAACCATAAAAGTTTAGTCGTTTATATTTAACATAGCGGGACAATGAATTTTTATGTGAAAAAAGTCATTTTTTTCTAAGTTCTCACATATATGATCAGTTCCTAAAGCACCATCTGTAAATTGACCGACGAAAATTATTCGTGTTGTTGAAGAACAGTTTAAAAAACGTGGAACACCCGGTAAGGAGTCTTAAATTAGCCGTGTGTTTTGTACTACTAGTTTTTATAGCGTGGGGTGACGAGTTATCCCGTGTGGTAGCGATGTGGCTGAGCTGAGGTGTGGTCGCTAAGGGTTGAAAAAAAGTCCATTCCGTCCGGGCCTGTAGGTGTAATTAAGGCATGTAGATTCGAATCTTAAGTTTGTAGGAATACTTGCGATCATAATTGATTTACTCCAAGAATTAATTTTAATCTGGAATTAATTAGCTACATTGAATTTGATTCATCGGATAGGGTAGTTTTCTTCATCAAAGAAAACGAAATGCATTGATTGCGATTCGTTACCCACCATTAGTGTATTCATAATATACAAATTATATGGTTTTAGAAATCCCAGTTTAGACGAATGTTAAAGGTCAATTTTAATCTCATTTGAAAAATGCCAGATTGGCGGCCATGCGATGCCACTCCACGTGACGTCACAGGGACCTAGTTTCTATTCGAGTAGCTAGGAGTTTTACATCGTCTGAAATTACAAATGCACGCATGTGGCACAGAGCTAAGGGAAACATCTCTTAATGATCACGTATTAAAATTGCCTTTAGTCGTTAAGTTTCCTTCGTTTGATAGGGTATTAATCATCTTAAATTCAAGCCAAGCGCTATCTAATAGCAGGGTACTCGGCTACCTGGTAGCAGCCTGCATCGTAGCGGCACTCATAGCCTCGTACCTAGGTGGCCTCACACGACGGAATTCCGGAACCAAAAAGACGTCACACGGGATTTTCCTGGCATTCATACTTAGCCGTCGCGTTTTCGCGCGCTTCAAAATTATCACTTTTGGTTTAATCGCGAAAAATAGATATCGTCATTAAAAAATCTAAAAGCGTGATATTCGTACTCCATGAGTAATAATCTTTTGATTTAGGCAATAAAAAATAGGAAGCCACCCTATTGAATCGAATCACTAGCTCCCTTATTAACTTTTAGTGGAATGTTCCATCAAATGAGTTGATCGTCCCTTAATGTTTGGAATATTGAGTTCATATCTTCAATTTGTGCCCAAAACAATACACTATTGAGAGCATTCCGACAATAGGGTGGTTTCCTATTATTTTTTTATTGCCTTAATCGAAAGATTATTACTCCTGGAGTACGTATTTCACGCTTTTAGATTTTTAAATGACAATATCTATTTTTCGCGATTAAATGAAAAGTGAAAATTTTCAAGCGCGCGAAAACGCGACGCTCTAGTATGAATGCCGGGAAATATCTCCGTACGTCGTATTTCTGGTTCCCTCTCCCGCCCGGTGAGGTGACCTTGAGGCGAGGCTTAGCGCTGATACGTCGCAGGCTGCCAGCGGGTAGCTGAGTACCTTGCTGAAAGGTAGCGCTTGGCTTAAAAAAGGTTTATTAATACCTTATCAAACGAAGAAAACTTTCCGACCTTAGCCAGTTTTAGTAGGTGATTATTAAGACATGTTTCCCTGAGCTCTGTGCCTCATGCATGCATTGGTAACCTCAGACGATGTATAACTCCTATCCTCTCGTGTAGAAACTAGGTCCCTGTGACGTCACGTGGAGTGGCATCGCATGGGCGCCAATCTGGCCTTTTTCAAATGAGGATAAAATTTGACCCTTGCCATTCGTCTAAACCGGTATTTCAAAAACCAAATAATTTGTGTATTATGAGTACAATAATGGTGGGTAACGAATCGCAATCAATGCCTTTCGTTTTCTTTGATGAAGGAAACTACCCTATTGAGACATATGAAGAGAAGGAGAAGAAATATATCCCATTTTCCTGCTATTTTTTTGGATAAAGTCTCTCTGGTTTGAAGCCGGGTGAGGAAATCCATCTGGTCCAAAGATTCCAGGTCCATTACGTTGTTCGTCCTCACGCAATAATGCGTGCATACGACACCTAATTCATTCTTATATGAAAAAAGGTGACGGAACTCGAAACGCTGGACCAGATGGGTTCTTTCCCTCCGAAAGGAACATGAAGAGGTGAAAGTGTTACTTGTCCTTTTAAAATTGCCATGTGCTCAGAATATGCATTTGTTTTACGCACCAGGCACACCTAATTGAAATTTTATCATAGCTGTGAGAGGTAAGCGCTAAAATGGTTGAAATTTAATGTGAATTACGAAGTAATACGGAATTATCTAACCTCTATAAAAAGATAGGTGTTGTTTTTGTTCACGATAACCGACAAAAATTATAAATCAATGGAGGCCATATCTTACCAAGTTTCTAGGTGTGAAGTTAATATCCATCAGACTCATTTAAATTATATTTGTTTGTACGTTATAACTAATAGGCTAATAAGTACTTAAAATTAATATTTGATGGAGACTTAGCTTTTTTTGATCCACTGCTCCGAGTAAAAAAATTGGAAACAAATTGAAGTATCATTTGATTTAATGATGGTACCTGCTGATAACTTGTATTTTGTAGCTTAGCGCTACCAAACATAGACCTTTTTATGTTATTATGAGTGTTTTTTAATCATTTAACATATTTCTTATTGTTCATGTCACTAGTTAAGGAATTTAAACGACATAATAATGTCTAATTAATTTCAATGATTGTATCTCCAATTATATATCTATTTATAATTTTTCACAATTTTAAATTAATTTGTGAGTAGTAAAAGATATTTTGAGATCTAATGGGCAATGTCCATCGAAGTTGTATAGGGCTTTGGTGTTTATATCCCGAGAGAAAGCCGTCAATAAAAGAGAAGAGAAGACTTCATGCGCCCCTCTCCATCGCGAAGGCATTGTATGCTGCAATTTTAGGGAACATGTCGGAGACATAGAGGAATTTTAAGAGGGCTGGTAAATATGGAAACGACAATGGCCAAATATGAATTAAAACCTATGAATTGAACACTAAAATGAGCAGCAAAATAGAGGAGGCCAAGGGGCGTAGCTAAGAATTAAGGCTAGGGGGGGCTATAGGCTAATACTTCTGGGTGTGGAGGTATTGCATACCCACCAGGGTAAGCAGGAGTTGCGGGGGCACTCCCCCAGAAAAATTTTCAGAATGACGGTTCAAAATGGCGTTTTTTACGGCTTTCTGAGGGATATTTGATTAATCCTAACACTATTATAAAAGTAACACTATTCTAAATACTGATCCAAATAAGTAAAATGGATTAAACTTAAAAAATTCTCTGACTTCTGAGGGGGGGGGGGGTTTATCCCCCATCGCCCCCTCGCTGCGCCACTGGCCAAGGCTATCATTAAACTAGAAAAATAAAAGATTGAAGAGGTGAAATTCTGTAGCTACCAAAGGAATCCGAGTCATCAGCGATGAACAAAGCAAGAAATGAGAGTCGGAAGAATATCGGAGGCTAATTAGACATTATACATTGAGGAGAAACTACTTACAGCAGATAGTACAATCATAGAATTAAGCATAAAATTCAATTCATACTTCATGTGGAGCATGTTTCTTAATGGAGGAGGGTCATGGACGCTGACAGCAACAGACAAGTTATAGGTGGAAACATTTCGAAAGTGGTAGTACAGGATAATGATGAGCTTTGAAACGGATCGACCGGGTGATAAATGGAAAGCCCAGAATGAGTTAGTATTTCTAGCATTACTGGACATAAACTCAAAAAAATTCATGAGGTGAAGGAGTTATTTATTATTATTATTATTATCATTATCGAACGGATAGGTCATGAGAGGTGTTAGAAGTTATCGTCGAAGGAAAGGTGGAAGGGAATAACGCCAGAGGAAGAACACAGATGATATACATATAATAAGTAATGAAGGACAGGGGCGCAGCTAAGAATTAAGGCTATGTGTCGAACATCCACTATATCACGGCTGGATCGGTTGAACTCATGGTAGCGTAATATAAAACGAGCATATGTCAACAAAAAAAAGAAAAGCGCACGGCATATATGCGAATGAAAATGCATTTAAGAGGAGGGTATGCTTCCTCTATAATGCATATTCAGTCAAAGATTTCCATCCGGTGATATACAAGGGCGCTGGCGATTGTGAAGTATTCGGTAGAGAGAAGGCAGAAGGAGAAAGGGAGAAGGAAGCAAGCTAAAATGTTTACCCAAAGACTTCAGCACACAGGCATTAACAGGCTGTTATGACCACGTCAGCAGAGCAACACGGCATTCCTCAAAATGGAGGAGTTGTAAGCAGCTATGGACGTAAGCGTTGAATTAAGGAAGAAGTAAAATAGGGCCTACATTTGGAGCAAACTTATTTGCGGAAGTAAGGCATTGGAGATGACCGCATAAGAGAAGTCAAGGTTTGATGCTTTCATAATGTAGTGTTACAGAAGAACGATGAAGTCCAAATGGAAAGTGTGAGTGTTGAGAAATAAGTCTTATGAAGACTTATTTCTCAAAACTCACACAAACATCAAATCAATCAATAATTAAGTTAACAACGTCCATCCCTCACAATTCCTCGAACGATTTAGTAGGACACAAAAAATAAACTGAATTACTTGGGATATTCAATTATATTAAAGTATAATAGAAATTCGTTTGGAATAAATGGGAAACTCTCCAATATCGGTGGCCCCGTTCAATAGATACTGGGCACAACTAAAGTTAGAAGCTAAGTTATACCTTTTCAAACCACATTCACCGTCTACTCATTGAGGTACTTTAAACGGATGATTTCAACGAGAAATCGTAACCGTGAAACTCATTGGCTAAAAAAATCGCTACGAAAATAAATGCAGTAACAAAGCTATTGCCAGAAAAAAAAAGAATGGGCACTAAGCAATCTACTGGACTAGACCTTGAATGGTCAGCGAGAGAAGATAGATGACTCTACCTATGTCTAAACCTAAACGTGCGTACGACAGTGCTCATAATACATTTTGTTCAATGGACGTTTTTTTGTCAATTTCCAACCCCGTGTAGCGCTTAAAGTTAATTAAAGAACTCCTCCTACCTGTTCGAACCTTTGGCCAAAAGTGGAACTATATCTCTTGTGGAATTATTTAGTGGAATATCAAAGTGCAGTGCAATGTAATAGTGTCTACATGCAAAAAAAACCAAGATTTTAAGCAATCAGGCAAGAGAAAATTTCACAGTTACTGTAAAAACGCTGACAGAAAAGTAATTTTCGAGGAGTTATAATTCCAGAAGCCGTAACGGTGACTTGAAGGTGGATATTTCATATATTTTTAGCTGCAGAGAGCTTCAAAGAAGTTGGTTGATGGTGGAGTCCCTTTGAAAAATGATAAACTAATCATTCATTAAATTTGCTATGCCCTCCTTCAAAAATTCCCAGAAAACAAGTAAACTTATCAGGATAATTTTACGTTTCGTGGAATTTTTCCTTTGCGTGCCTTCCTAAGCCAAGGGAAAACTAAAATAAAAAGAAGAGGTAGATAATGCAGTTTTATAGGTTTAAATGCCTATGTTGAACTATGAAAATGAAGCGAAGGAAGTCTTTTAGGAGGATATCGCTGAAGAATTAAAACAAGAAAAAAGGGAGTGAAATCCCATTGCTTATGGGTATTTGAACGCTGTCATCGGGGAATGTAGTAGAGTAATAGGAAAATCTGGATTAGTAAATTGAAATGAAAGAGGAGAAAGGCTCACTTCTTCACAGAATACAAGTTAGCGGTTTTCAACACACAGTTCAAGAATCACATGCGGAGAAGATACAGGTGGAAAATGCCTGGCGATCAGACAAGGTCACAACTTATCTAAATTTGAGTGAATCAGAGTTTTAGAAACCAGGTGATAATTTGAAAACCTACAATGGTGTAGATGTTGACAGTGATAATGTTCTAGTGACAAAGAAATGCCATCTTAATCTCCTTCAAAAACTCCCAGAAATCAAGTAAACTTATCAAAATAATCTTACGTTTCGTGGAAGTTTTCCCTATGCGTTCCTTCCAAAGCCAAGGAAAAACTCCAATAAAAAGAAGAAAAGAGAATCGTGAGTTCCCATAAATTTTAAGAGAACAGTGAGTAACAGATGACAAATAGAATAACTGATGGAGTCACAACTTGAAAATGCATATCAAGAAGCAGTGGAAAGCAATATGTAGAAGTTACACAATTATAAATCAGTGGAAGATAGATGTTAAATTATTGAAATTCGATTATAGCAAGACTAAAAACAGGTTGCGGGGAGAAGAAGGATCTGGGAATCACGGATGTAGCCTCAAACCTCATTGACGAAAGAATAGAATTCAAGGAAGTGAAAACGGAGGAAGGCCAGAAGTATTACTACATGAGATCTTTGTATCTACGGAGATATGTAGATAATTGCAGAAAATTAAGCATATTAAATTAAAGGTAGCTCTTTGCTTGGATAATTTCCCATTTCGACCCTTGAAATTTTAATCATAGGCAGTAAAAAAGGCGTGGAATAATGAACGAATAACGTGAGCCGAATATTGGGATGGAGGGCAACATTATTTTTGGCAAAAATCAGTAAATTCCCTCATGTCTTAAAAGCCCCGTTTGATTTATCTTTTAGAAAGAATATTCCTAAAAAACAATAGACAATGGAAAAAAACCATTGCAGTCGATTTACAGACAGCAGAGCTCTAAAAGCTGACTCAGAGTACGTATAAAGTCGAGTACTACACCGCGCGAATAATGTTTTAATGAAACCAAAGAAAAGGCCAAGAAAGAAAAAATCATTGTGATAGAAAGAAAGATAAAAGGGAAGAAAATAATATATGTATAAGATGAATGAAATATGAAGAAGCGATAGAGTTCTTCTCAATGGTAGCACACAAGAGATTTATAAAAACTGTTCCTCTGATGTCAAAAGAAGAAGAGCGTTAGCCAAGAAAACTTTTCAAGCAAGGAAAATTCTCCTGGTAAATATCAGCATTGGTGTTGAGGTAAGGAAGATATTCTTGTGATGTTTTCTACGGAGTATGATGACACATGGATGAGAAACATGATCACTAATGAAGAGTGAAACACAAAACATTAAGATGCAGAAATATAGTTATTGAAGAAGATTTCAAGAACTGGGTGCATGGACTGAAATCTGATTTAGTTAGTACCACACCAAGTCCACGCAGTAATTCAGCTATTGGAAAAAATTAAAATAAGAACGTAAAGCTGATTGGAAACTTACTTCGGCAACAAAACTTCATGCAGAAATTCCTTTTAAAAAATTTCTCTGAAAAAAGCAGGGATGACGAACGAGAATTTAATACGCAAAAGTATTGGGGTTGAAATTGGGACGCACGTATAGCGATTGTATGAAAGATGAAAGGCCGATGAAAGAGTTTGTAGATACTAATGGAAACAGCAACAATAGCAACCTTCGAAAAAAATAAGAACCCAGTCTTTCCAACCGCTAAAACTCTAATAAATACTTTAAATTCACGTCAATAACTGTGAGGGTCAACGTCTGACATTCGCGAAAGTGCAGAAGCAGAGTTATCAAGTTACACTTGTGTATTTCCAACCAAAATTTAGGAACAATTCCTAATACGAAAATAAGAGACTCAAATATACCCACATGAATAACCTTAGAAAACAATGATGATGGCTGATAGGTCTCCGAAAGGGTGCAAAATCTGAGCCAGATGTTTTTCTTAGATGTTACGCGCGCATATCTATAGCAAGGATCTACTAATTTTACGGAATCCTTAACTTATAACAAAATAAAAAACATTCTCATTCGACACGATCGAACAAGTTAGAAGCGTTGTCAACACGTTTAACCGTACTGTAGATAAGAAACGATCTCATTGAAACGTAATAGATTATCAGCAAAGTTCTGAGAGAAAAAACTATCACGGTTATTTTAACAGGATACAATAACATAGCGATAAAACAGGTGAATCAGTAACATGGGAACATAACCTTGCGGTTGTTACAAGGGATCAAATGCATGGGAAAATTGAAGAAAAATCAGTCATCTCCATCTTGATGTCTGCATCAAAAAACGTAAACGTAAAAATATCCATACATCATATTTGGTAGTTTCCCGGATATTTGATATTTTTTTAAATAATTCCATTTACGGATGAACAAGCCGGACAAAAACTTTTTATTGGACAAAACTTGCGCGCATGTAAAATGTTTATTCTACTCTAAATAAAGGATGGCAAAACCAATGACAAACGTTTGGCATACAACGAAACAAAAGCTTTTATAAAATTTAAAAAAATGAAATTATCTTACCTTTCACTCCTCTGAATGCCTCTCCAATGTTGAAGAATTCCATCAAATATCACATGTGTAACTGATTTACCACCACTTTAGCACGGCCTCGCATTACTGGAAATAATAAAAAAGAGTCACAAATCAGTATAATGCTAATAACACATCAGTATAATGCTCAGGATAATAATAATCGAAACGTTGGCAGTTACGGAGTTCCTGGCGATCCAGAGAACTCTTCACTCAGCATAATGCTGTCATCAAACGCGAACCGATAGTAAATAAATACATAAAAGCTGCATTATCAAATATTAAAGCAGCAGCATCCAGCTATTATTAGGTCAAAAAGGATTGGAAAGGAAAAAAATCATATAACGATAATTATTCCATCACTCATTCAATCAAATGCACTGGTTCGCGTTACTGGAAATAATTAAAAAGAGATACAAAGTACAATAACGTTGTCATTATACACGTAACGAGAGTAAAAAAAACAGTATAAATAATATTATTAAATATTATTGACCTAGGATTCAGGACACTTTGATGTTGGAAAGGTTTACAAAGAATAAGGAACTGGGAAACGATAATTATTCCGCAAACTTGCTCGTCGCCAAAGTCAATAGCCAAGAATATAAAATACCCAATTGAAAAGCGTTTGTCAATTTTTTAAAGAGATAAATTTCGAAATATTGGGATTTAGTTAGGCAATTACAATCACTTTCCGACTACGCAAAGGAATGACATCTATCTCAACCTTCAAGAAGAAATGTTAAGGTATGAGTCTTAGAGATCTCTGCATAGTACCACATGAGAGATAATAGCAAGGTGAGGAAACATACGGTCAAATGCCAAAGTATTATAAAAATTTCAATAATCTTTGTGTTAAATTTCTTATAATTCTCTTGCGGAATGAGTTAAAAAACAATAAGAACTCAATTACAGCCGGTAAGAGTCAATGATGGGGAAAATCGTTACATTTTAGCGGTTCTGAAAACCCTTAAGTAACCATCGAAGTAACATGTACGAATGACCAAGGCAACATCATTCCGTCAGCGGTTCAGAAACACTCGAAATATTTAAAAAATTATCATGGTGTACCTTTGTGACAAAAGCATCTCTATGTGACCACTGATCGCTGCAAGGGAATATTAACCATAACTCGGTGCATGAGACAACAGTACTTAAACTATTAGATGTGCAACTAAGTTCTCGCTGTCAATAGATTACGGGATATCGCACTCATTGATGAATTCAGTCATGCCTCCCTTAACCATTGTAATCGGGCCCATGGTAGTGAGTAAGCGTAAACAGAATTGGATATATCGGAAACCTAAAAATATGCACCCACTATCATCGTAGCTTCGGGTAATACGAAAAAAATTACCAATAACTAGCAAAGATAACACTAACACACTTTCTTCGAACCTTAAGGTTCATTGGAAATGGGTAAAATATTTCCAATGGCAGAATAAAGCTTAATAATCTTACGAAATACATATTAATGACGTAAATCACGGCAAATTCACTGATATCGTAAGCTAAACAATGAAATATCAATGGCATAGACGTGAAACCGAGCAATAATAAGTTTGACATGATTCACTTACTTACCTCTTGACTCGAAGACGGTTGCCAGCAAACTGCGAAGGATCCAAGAGCCCGAGAGAGAGCTGTCACGTGAGTGGATAACGCCTATGACGTCACGATAAAATGTTCAATATTATTTCGTAAAAAAACAATAAAAATGGATAAGTAAATGGAAACGAATAAGAAAGATAGTATGGAAATAATTTTAAAATGTAATATTTTTATTTATTTAAATTAAATCAAATCATTTAAAATAATTTGGATTTATAAGTTCGATATTTTCAATGTGTGGGCCCTTTTGACTGTCCGACGACTTCAATGCTCTATTCAACCAGGTGTCCTCGCCACTCCCTAAATTTCGCGTCACTACGTCATTCACTCCCCCCACCCCCAAGGCTGAACCAAACTCAACGGATTTGTTAATCGTCATCTGACTATGACTCTTTCCTTTTCATCTATTCAAACAACTTCAACACTGTCTCGTCGTCTTTGCAATGTGCACCGTCCTCTAGTTCATCAGTATCGGTGATAAGTGGCTATGGATCCGCAGATGCAGTGACGTGACAATTTGCTGCTCCCTATAAAGATTTAAAAGGAGAGGAAATAATTTGTGTATGTGAGGACAGAATTAGAAGATAGGCGCAAAAAGCGGCTTCCTGGGACGTAATTCGCGTGATTGAATGTATCAGGTTAGTCAACAAATGTTGTTGATGTTGATTTTTATTGCCATGGTAATGTGTATTTCATGTAGTTATCGGCTTAGTGCACTACTCATCGCTAATTTTCCATCAAAATAGTACGAGGTTATCGATTTGTGACATTTTTATGCAATTTAATTAGTACGCAACCCTCTCTACAGCTCCTATTGAAGTGGTGAGGGGGTCTGCATTAATTACGCGAGGTGGTTTTTGAGATTTTTGGACCCCCCTTACTGAGATATCGTGAGAATTGGCTGGACCTCCTCCATGTAATCGCACGTGATATTGTTCATATTGCGTATTTTCAGTGTAAATTTTATACATTAATCTATACTTCATAGCGATAGATTCGTAAAAAATAATTTGTTTGATTATATCTGTGTAAGGTTAGTTAAGACTAGTGTTTAAGATTACTAAGATCGCAATTCTAAACTGTTTCTTGCGGAAAAAAATTATGTGATACTTGCCAGGTACCCTCAAGTATCCCACTTGAGGTTGGTTGAGAATCGGTTACATTCCCTCGAACCTTAAAACCTTCGCGTAAATAATGGAACTCCTATAATGGTAAAAGTTGATATTCCTTCAAAATTTGGTATTCTCCGATATATTCTGCCCCCCCCCCCCCCAAAAGATGGCATTTGTAGGTCTCGTAATTGCATTTTTGAGCAAACATCTTCATTACCATTTCGCTCATCAATTATTCTATGTATCTACGTTGGGGATGTTTCATTGTCAGCGTGAACGGATAGTGTGAAAACGGAGCGAGAGAAATATTTGGCACTGACCTGCTTGCGGAGCATAAATTCACGGGAGTGATCGCGATTACGTGAATTTTACGTGAAAGTACAATCCATACGCATAATGTGCAGTCAACATCATCACCTAGGTCGTAGATCAGTAATCCGAAGATTAGTTTGACATAGCTCTCCACTCCGCTCTCCTATTAGCTAATCTTTCAACAATTACATGAAACTACGAGGAGGCATAATTGTAAATCCACTAAAGTGGAGTATTTCTCCAGAAGTTAAATCTGCAATGAATTACCATGCGCCGTCATCTCAATGAGCACCTCAGTTATATTCCCCGAAGTTGTGCATGAATTATCGGCAATGTTGTGCGAAAAATCCGCGGATAAAAAAATAATTCGTCTTGACGCGCATTGCGTGCATTGCATTGCATGGTGACTCCGTAAAATTATCACCGTGGCTAGTCCTGATATACTTAAATTAATCGGCAACGTTGTTGACTAATCGAATGGCTCAAAAAAACTTTTATCAATTTCTTTGCCGAACTAGCTGTATTTTTGGTAAGATTAAATTAACCGACAAATATGTGGTGAGTTGTTGACATCTTATAGAGCCATTAATAACCTCATCATTATATACCCAGAAGTGATGTAGGTAACGGTAATACGACATTGCTTCAAACCTTTTTATTCTCAATATGATTTCCTTGTGTACTAATTTAAAAAAAATCCTTCTGATGTCGCTCTCTCAACTGTAATTTCCAGGAGTGTTTACAGCAAGTTTGTTGCTGGAATTCGATCCTAATGTGAGTCAGGTCTGCTTTTACGGATGGAGGGAGAAGAGTTTGGTGCCAATTCCTGATAGGAGCATGTCCGCGGAACCAAAAATCCCAGGAAATAATCCTGACTACGCGAGTAAAAATATTATTTTTCATGCACATTCAAGTTAAATAGCAATTTATACAGGGGTACCAACACCCTTAATGCTCTACGACGGATCACCTTCACAAACTAGTGGAATGAATCTCGTAAAACAGATGCGACTCACTACCTACTCGCGTAAAATTGAATTTGCATTTCAATAGGCCCGCTAAAGGGCGCCACTACACTTTCCGTGACGGGAGATATTATTAGCATCACATCGTATTGTTGAGTAAGTATTCTAACATTCTTCGGGACGGCTATTTATCGTAGCTCAGTGGATGTGATGACGGGATAGTAGGGTAATTATATGCGAACATGCCTGCGGAGGGTTCCCTCTTGGGGAGTGAATTAATACTTAAATAAATTCCACTCAGTACTATTTCGCTTGCTAACTTTCGCCATTTCTCATAATAATTCTAACGTCGGGGTTACAATGTTGGCCTCAGCTGTTGTAATTTTACGGCCACCGGAAGGGATCTTGTGTGCATATTGGTAGAGGATAGATTAAAATTTAAATTGTTTTGACATTTACTTCCAGCAATGCAATCCATGGAAATGAAGGCAACTAATGGATCATATTGTCTTCCTTTCACGGCCTGTAATTCTCAAAATGATTATCAGGAACCGCTCGAGCCAAAATCCGTCCTCAAAACCTACCCCAACCACAAATGCAGTTTTGAATGAATGACCTTGTCTCCGCCTTAAGATCCCCAAATGCCCGTTTCTTTGCGGCTTGTTACGAAAGAGGTAATCTGAGTGGTCACGGGAATATGTCCGCTTAATTGAAAAGTCGAACCGGAAATCCGAACAGAATCGAGAATCAAGCATGAAAAATCTTTGAATGAGAAATAAAAATTAACTATGGTTCACTCATTATACTTTATTAGTTATATTCACTGATTATATAATTTGAACTAGTAGAAAAACCCATTCAATATGAGCATGCTTCGTAGTACATAAATGAAACACTCATGAATATGTAATCATGCACTTTGTAGTCACTGTATCTTGTTTATCGACACGAAGAATATGCTAATATTAATGATTGCAATCAACTGTAGAAACCAGATTAATATGTTTACGGCTACCAGCTGCTCTTAAATGCGGTTTTCTATAATAGACGAACATAATAAGCATCAATATTCATTAATGATTATGAACTTTTAATGTAGTGTTTTAATTAAATGTTTAATTTACATTTATTAGTAAATTTTATTTCCTTCAATTTGATTTTCGTCAAAGGTCAATCCGCATTTTCCACGTGTATTGCAATGCTCAAGTGTCTTGTTCAATACGAAATTGAATCACTTGTCCAATTATATCAGATTAATCGATAAGATATTCTATTAATCACAAAACAAAGTGCGTTCAATCGTAAATTGATGTTAGAGGACTTTTTCGGTTTATGTGTCTCTAGGTAGACAACCCTTTCTGTCTTTACACTGGCTAATTTGAAGAGATAAATTGAGATTACATCGACTAATGACTATCCTCAGTAGAGTTATGCAATTCTAAGTTTCGTGAACCAGCTGATCCTATTGCAGCGGTGGCATAACTATGGGTGGGATGATAGGGTAGATGCCCAAAGGCGCTGAGAAAATATACTTAAAATTGTTGTCTAGTTTTGACATATAATAACTGCATCTGCATAAATTTAAATTTAGTGCCAAAATGATGTAAAATGTATTTCAAGGCATGTCATTTTTCAAAAAATTTTCCCGGACCCCCCGCTGTCTTTGGGAAGGGTCGTTATCCCAGGCCATCCCATTCCCACAAAGCATATTCCTAGTTACGCCAATGTATTGTAGAATGTCATTCAATAGTTAGGTCAACGTGGAAAGGAGGATTAATCGGGATCATATGTCATAGCAACGGGAGAAAACAGCATAGTGGAATATGTCATGCGAACCTATCTTAAACGGTAGACTGCCTTTACCAATAATGTACTTAAGAAACGTATCTTTTTAAATGTGGACGTCCTGTAAACATACATTCAAACGGTTCCTGATAAATATGTTTAGAAAATTAATATTATGGAAGGAAAAAAACCATTTCTATATTTACTTTCATTTCCATGAATTGTATTGGTGGAGGACAAATGTCACAATAATTCAAATTTCGTTCTTTTTCGTCCTTTGTACACAAGACCAAGATTACCGCACCATTACCATAAGCTGAGATCAACATTGAACTCCCAGCCTCATTATTATCATAAAGAATGACGGAAAATAGCGTGGGAAATAGTCATAAATAGATAAAAAAAGATAATTCCCATGAGGGAACCCTCTGAGGGCATGTTCATATGAAATTCTTTCACATATTTAAGGAGGTGTGGATACATATGGTGATGACCTCTTATTCCATTTCTTTTACGTTTCCTGCTAAGATTGCTTTACTAACGCCACCTACTTCGATATTTTTCCCAGTGATACCGATTTATAAAATTGTTTTATCTGAACATAAATAGATCTCGATTGAATGATCTCTAGCGAAAATTATCCATATGCTTTAATCTCACGTTTTACCTCTGTTTTGACCCAAGAAGTACGGAAAAAGAAAGCTAAGGCTTAGAATAATGTAGGGAGAAAACGGGCGTATGTGGAGACCGTTTTTCACGAGGAACGTAATTGCACGACCTGATGCACGTGATCTTCTAAATGCATCGTGTAAAGCCGTGAACTTCATGAGCGTATAATATCAATATAATTACAGGTGAGGATATACAATATACAGACGTATATTCAAATAAAAAATATGTTATTCTCAGATTCATTCGTTTGTTATTATGCTATAACGTGTAGATTAGGAATTACAAATACACTCCGTGTGAATAATAAAGCTAATTCAATTGTTTTCTTTCAAGCAACTGAAGTGATAAAGGTAAAAATTAGTTTTAAGAGGTGAAAACAACCATTACCTGGACTTAGAGCCGACTTTTCCTTTTTAAACGAGAATGAAGCAAAATCCTATGATCCGAGGATCATCTGATACCTTATTCTTCTTCTGATGCTCACGTGATAACACAAGAAACACAATATGATTCCACGCATACACCATCCAACACACTGTATCCTTTGTCATGCGCTGACCTAGTGATTTCCAAATTGAGATTTCTTCCTCACTCCATGTAAGGCAATGCACTTGTTTTTACAAGGCGCAACGAACAATTTACGTATTTTAAGTGCACAAATCACAGCCGCCATGTTATAGCAAATTGTAAAAAATCACTTCACAAGGAGGAAAAGGCACAGTACTCGGAAATGAAATTCATCACTCTCATCACATGGTTATCCACCAACTGAGCTGTATTCTGAGTGGCTTCGAGCTGATTCCAAATTTTTAACATCCTCGTCTGTATGAATTGCGTCACGTCGATGGCCGAAGACACGACCTCTTACTCAGGTTAAAACATGACTTCAGTTCACAACACTTTAAGTCCCCAAACAATGAAAAACATACGACCATTTGAACGCGAGTGATGCGTCAGGTGAATCGCACCTGCAAATGCTAGCGATTATTCATGATGGGTTCGGATGGAGTTCAGAGAATTTTTTCCCTTAGGGAGAGAAATGATAAAATGAGCTAAAGATAAGGTGAAGCGAGGGATGATGAATAATAAATAAAATAATTTTTAAAATCTTTATTAGAAATGTTTGTTAAAATAAGAATATAAATTCATTTTGTTATAATATAGGTATGCTGTTAGCCTCGATTACGGAAGCCTTTACGGAATCTCTCATCAACCATTTAGGAAGACAAAATCGTAAAAAAAATAACTCGTGGCTTCCATCGCTCTGAGAGAAAAGAGTCCCAAATTCTATGTATCTGTCCTTCCATGTAGCCTACACACATTGTGTATAGCTATATATGTAAGCTATATACAGTAATATACAGCTACTATAAGTAGTTAATAGGAGGCCTCATAAACTGGCAATTAACTTTTTAGCCACCCTAAACGAGATGTGGTGAATTCAGCAATTAAAGGTCATCGCTTATTATGTTCACCGAGCGTATTGTTCATGTTGGCATAACCAAACGCATGTGCCGCATTAAGCAATGAAAACCACAAAAAAGGCTCGTTCCCACAGTGATTAAATTTGACTTGACCTCAGTGCTAATATATAAGGAATTTAGAACCATATGATTTTCATCTCTTCCAGTAAAATTGGACCAGTCCATCAGCAGAGGTGAGGCAGTGGACGGTCATGTCTTTCGTCTGCGATAAGGCCCTTGGGCAGCAGTAGTCCACGGTTCGTGCACGAGGTATTACTCAGCCGGAAATGGTGAGGGAGGAGAAGCAAGTCTCAGACATTCCTCAAATACCGGTGAGAGAAATAATTTCTTTATTGCATGTACGGGGGGCACGTTCCCCCCCAAATCGGCACTCTGATCGCTGTATTTCTTTCGTTAGATGGGTTGCTAAACCGTAGACTTTAACGCGAGCACTAGGTTTCTCTCAATCTTCTCTTCACACTAGCTATCACCACTCTTAACATAAGGGCCATATTGGGTAACTTAAAGATTTCTGGCATGGTTGGAGGCTGCTGAGATCATATATTAATGGAAGTATGGGTGGTGATGCTATGTGGAATGTAAATAGGTCTCATCTCATGTCCAATTCGAGAATAGGTTTGACTTCAAGGTGACACTCACTACGTAGGGCTCAAATAATAATGGCAGCAATAGGCCCTTCATTTTTGAATAGGGTAGGTTTCTTCATCAAAGAAAACGAAAGGCATTGAATGCGATTCCTTACCCACCATTAGTTTATTCATAATATACAAATTATTTGGTTTTAGAAATACCTATTAAGACGAATGGCAAGGGTCAATTTTATCCTCATTTGAAAAAGGCCAGATTGGCGCTCATGCGATGCCACGCCACGTGACGTCACAGGGACCTAGTTTCTATACGAGTAGATAGGAGCTTTCTACATCTACATCTACATAATACCCTGCGAGCCACCTCTAGGGTGTTTGGCAGGGGGTGAAAAATCACCAACATGCAGCATGCAAGAGGACCGCCACATGCACACCGCACGGTCATAGAAATATTACGCACAATAGAAAAATATACATGCTCTCTCATAAAAAATTGCTAATGGTTAGTAATTCCTAGAGCTAATTCATGCAAGGTTAGAACTATGAAAAAAGATGCATTGAGTGATCCTAGCGAGCGATGCCATTAATCCTATCAATTGAGACAACGTTGCTATCCTTAATAGTACGAGGGAAGAATGAAATTTTAAATCTCTCTGTTTTGCAGTCTATTTCTTTTATTTTATTCTCATGATCACGTCTACTATAGTACGATGGTAAACGAAGGATATGATTCACGTCGTCTGAGAAAATATCTTCTTCGAGTTTCCTAAGTAAGTTAAGCCTTTACTTCGATCTACGCTCCTGTAAAGATTCCCATCCTAACTCGTGTAACATACTTGAAACGCTGCACTTTTTGTCGTAACAACTCATCACAAATCTGGCCGCCCTACGCTGTACTCGATTGATTTCAGCTATTAGTCCTACCTCGTAAGGGTCCCACACGCTAGCAGCATATCCCAAGTGAGGCCTCACTAGAGTCAGGTAGCTTATTTCTTTCACCTTTTTTGGGAATTTACTGAGAATTCTTTTTACAAATCCAAGTTTACGGTTAGCTTTTCTGCATACTTCACGTATGTGCTTACCCCAAGAAAGATCCCGGGTAATGGTGACCCCCAAGTATTTAACGAATTCGGTATTTGGTAGTGGAATCCCGTTAGCGGTGTAGCTCCTCCTTGAAGATATATCCTTTTCCCAAAAATTCATCACCATACACTTTTCAAGATTTAATTCTAACTCCCAAGTACTGCACCAGTCATTTACGGCAACGATATCCTTTTCTAATGCTAATCTATCGCTATGGTCGTAAACTTCTCTGTATACAACTACATCATCTGCGAAGAGGCGGATTTTGCTCGTGACCACGGTGGTTATATCATTAATGTAAAGAAGGAACAAAAGGGGGCCAATAACACTTCTTTGGGGTACTCCTGAGGTAACTTGAATTGTATCCGAGCTAACTCCATCCAAAGCAACTCTCTGTTCGCGATCATTTAGGAAATCTTTGATCCAACCAATTACGTGTGTATCTATGCCTTATGCTTCCAACTTCTGAATCAGCTTTAAATGCGGAACCTTATCGAATGCCTTTCTGAAGTCTAAAAATATGGCGTCGACTTGAATATATCTGTCACCCGCGGATAAAATAACGTGAACGAAGAGAGCAAGTTGAGTTTCACAAGACCTTCCTTTTCTAAATCCGTGCTGTTCTTTTGCTAAAAGATTTTGGCTATCTAGATGAGCCAATATCGAACTGAAAATGATATGTTCCAATATTTTGCAAGAAATGGAAGTAAGTGAAATTGGACAGTAATTAATAGGCTTTTCCCTAACCCCACCTTTAAATATAGGCGTGACGTTCGCTGTTTTCCAATCTTTAGGGAGTGTGTTCTGCTAGAGATTTTCGAACACTATCTTCAAGTAAGGCGCTATCTCTGACGCTGATTACTTATACACTCGAGCAGGAATGAGATCAGTGCCTGTCGATTTCTTTGAATTAATAGAGCTGAGTTGTTTTTATAAATCACTGCTTGAAATACAGATAGACGGCATCTGCTCTTGGTAGAGTCGAGGTAGAGGTGTTTATATATTGGTCGTGAAATTAGAGAAGACACTACGGAAAAAGTCATTTAAGAGATTAGCTTTATCTCGATTGTTCATCACTCTATCGCCACGTTCATTAATGAGTGAAGAGACTGTAGCGCTATTTCCCTGTACCTCCCTCACATATGACCAGAAAGCCTTTGAGTTGTCATCTAAATATTCGCCCAATATTTTTGTTTTGAATTCACTCAACGCCTCCCTAAGTGTTTTCTTTGTCTCTTTTTTCAATTTTTTATAATTTTCTCCCATTTCTTGTATTTTCTCACTGCTAAGTCCCGCGCCGTACACCGTCTGAGGTTACCAATGCATGCATGAGGCACAGAGCTCAGGGAAACATGTCTTAATAATCACTTATTAAAACTGGCTAAGGTCGGAAAGTTTTCTTTGTTTGATAAGGTAATCCTTATTTAAGCCAAGCGCTACCAGCTAGCATGGTACTCCGCTACCTGCTAGCATCCTGCGTCGTATCAGCGCTCAGAGCCTCACTTCAAGGTCACCTCACTTGCAACAGCGGGAACCAGAACGACGTCACACGGAGTTTTCCCGGCATTCATACTTACCCGTCGCGTTTTCGCGCGCTTGAAAATTTTCACTTTTCATTTAATAGCGAAAAATACATGTCGTCATTTAAAAATCTAAAAGCGTGAAATACGTTCTCCAGGAGTAATAATCTTTCGATTTAGGCAATAAAAAAATAATAGGAAACCACCCTATTGAAACTCTAATCAAACGGCATTTATAAGTGTACCATGTAGAATTTACTTAAGTATATTTGAGTTTTATAGATAGCGCAGTGAAAGAAGTGAAAAATCTCGAAATTTCTGTAAATATCTTAAATTTTGTAGCCTCAACCTCTTCAAGTATGGGGTCGAGTGTGCAAATCAACTCGCAGGAATAAAGTGTCTGTTCATTGCTTTTGGAGACGGTCGTGGAATTTTTATGAATGAAAAATTTAGACTTCCCTTAACAATGGAAAGATAGGAGGAAGAGCCAAGGCTATCCTATCTGTACGTTCTATCACTTCCAGAAATAGTTTTGCACCGCATGGTTTCATTTTTGATTTAATGGAATCGTTAAGAGCTGGAAAAAGTTTGAAGGATTATGAGACAAAGTTAGTTTTCACTTTACTAAAATAGGATTACGTCTGTGAGATGACGCAACAGCATGGGGAGCGACTATAGAGTAAAATGTTTTAATGAAAGGAAAACCACTCCGGTAATGATTGCTCGGATGCCTTCGTAAGATTAGGAAAAGTGGTAGAATTATCTCATGGCCGGTGTACGGGAACTTTTTCTATTCACGTTATCGTACGATGATAGTAAGTTCCTCCGGTGACTTCCGGCCTAATCACACCACTGGCTGTTTAATTTTTTATCAATGACGGCATTGGAGTCGTTGGGGTCTAGACTTCGCTTGCCTAACCGAAAGCCGTGGGTTTGAGTCCTGCTTGGGTAGGTGGTCGCAAACCGGGCCATGGAAAGTTGCCCTGTGCATTGTTAATTTTGGAATCACCGTTGAAAGGCCAATATCGAAGGCTAATTTCTAACAACACGTACCTCAAATTCCGCCGGTTAGAAACAGGCATCTTAAACAAAGCGTAATACATCGTTTTTTTACACCCCTGAAAATCTGTTATTTTTGAGATACGTGTTGTTAGAACTTAGCCATAGATATGTTCTGTTTACGGGGCTTTAGGAAATTAAAATGGAAAAAATAAGTAAAAAAGGCGTATGTTAAAGTTACCGATGATCCTAATTGTTGAGAGGCTTCGTAGGAAAAATAATAATGAGTCTGCGAACCGTAATTCGCTTAAAGTTTCAATTCAAGATAGCTACCTTCATTTCCGTGTCTACTTACTTGTACCATACTTGATAAACATTGAACTAATTTCTCATGATTATTTTCTGCCAGATTTAAAATTTTTATATTCATTTCTTCCGAGGATATTTCTGTTCATGGATAAAAAATTAGCCCTTTTGAACAAAAATATCTTCTAGGCCTATGAAATCATTTTTCTTCAAAATGCAAGAAAAAAATTCCCATAAATGACAATGGAATACACCCAGAGCATGCCATGTGAACACTTACATGTCTCTAATCACACCCTTTTTTAATCATGAAATGTAGTTTTATCGGTAATTATTGTGAAACAAAAACAATTTTTTCCACGAGAAAAGATTTATTATTGCTCGTTTGTGGTTCTGACTGTTTGTTATTGTTAAATTGTAGTTATTATGTAGTTGTTAAAATTACTGTAGAATCATGCAACCATCTAGTGGTAGATGTTATATTGAAACGAAAGTCCACCATATTTCAGTCTTTGGTGTCTGTTTCACGAAATGAAAAACTTTCATTCGCCCTATTATTAATCACATAGAAATTAAGAACTTCGGATTTAATTTATTTGTTTGAATGTAGTTGAAAATGCTAACAATTTTAAACATCTTGATATAAAAAAATGCTTTGCTCCCACATGATGACATTTTTAAATGTCTCCCGTTACTATTCGTCGGTCGTTTTCTTTAACGCGCGATGTATGCATTTAGTTGCCTAATGCGACGGAAGATGTCCTCTGCGTACTCTGAGCCGCATCCGGCGCGTCTTCAAAATATATCAGTGGCAGCAAGATTGCCGCTCGCTTTAGGTCTTCTTACTTGAACTTAAGTACATACATACGAAAGCTGCGCAATTCGTCAAAAACTGCCACGGGCTCATAGAATGTTAAACGTATGTTACAAGGATGTTAAAAGAATAAGGCTGGAAGCCGCTAGAAACTCGAAGGGTGCGCGCTAGGCTTAGATTGCACGAGCAATTGAGAATGGATATCTTTAAGAGCGATACGGAGAACATAATATTAGAGCCGCCCTATATTTCCAGGTCCGACCGGAGCGATAAATTAAGAGAGATATTTTGCCGAACGGATAGTTAAGAGAACTCGTTTTTCCCCCAAACAGTAAATGACTTTACATCTACATCTATATAATACCCCGCAAGCCGCCTAAAAGGCGTGTGGCTTTATTACATGAATAACGGAAGTTCATAATAGCATTTACGTTTTATTTATAAACAGCTGGTTCCCGAACAAGCTCCACCACACGCCTATAGAGGCTGCTTGCGGGGCAGAATGTAGATGTAGATTTTTTAAAGTATTGACTCGGGGTGTGATACCAAACCATTGGCGCATATGGATCCTCATTTCGGGAGGGTGAGAGACACGCCCTCCATTATATTTGCTCCTGATAGGTCTACCATCAGGAAGTATTGCTTTAGTCTTAATGCAGGTCGTAACATCGGTGAATAGGGGATC
Source organism: Ischnura elegans (assembly GCF_921293095.1). Taxonomy (NCBI): domain Eukaryota; kingdom Metazoa; phylum Arthropoda; class Insecta; order Odonata; family Coenagrionidae; genus Ischnura; species Ischnura elegans. The sequence goes on along the minus strand of NC_060255.1, from coordinate 16,524,669 downwards.
ATGCCTATGAGAACACTTCATGAATATTCGTCAGATTCAATTCAGCGATTTTGGCCCTTCGGGTCTAGTATCTTTGTACATGAGAATTTTGAGGATATTTCTGTACGGTTAGGTTATCTTATTTTACTTTACTTAAGACACTGCATGATATTTAAAGATTATTTCCAGAAGCGTCCCTTCGTACCACGGTCATACTTCACGGAAATACTTCAGAATACGATACTGAATTTTTCGATTATTTCGGGAAGCGGGGTTGATTGGGGGGGGACTCGCACGAGTCCACCCGTATGTACGCCCCTTGCACTGAACTGTAGCAAGTATATTTTCTGTTACAAATTCAACGTGAGTCTTCTTTCGAATGTGTGCAGCGATGAGTAATTTGCGGTAAATCCAGAAGACTTTGAACAGGAAAGGCAAGTTAACAATGACAACCATTTGAATGCACATAAATGCATCTTTATGCTCACTCACTCGGTGATTCACGCCAAAGTTTGGATGGAATAGGCGAGGGTAGAGCTCACCCCGGACTAAATCAGAAGCAAGTGAATTTCAGACATGCAGGGTGGTGGGTCCAGTTCCTTTCCTTAGGCCACCTCGCACTGTTTGGGGACGTCTGAATGCTTCACCCGGAATATGAACCCAATACCGTTCGCCTACTCGCCCCCCGTGTATGCTGTTGGCCTTAACACGATCAGCCAATCAGATTCGACCAAGTTAGGGTATATCCAGTGCTGTAGTTGGGTCCGTACGGCGTACCCCCTAAAAGCCAAACTCGTTATAAGCGTACCGGTTTAACTACCTTTTAAAATCTGTTTAAAGTAGCCCGATTGTATTTTGTCCAATTGATTTCAGAAAGAAAAACCGGAAATGATTATTTACTTGCTCAGAGTTATCTCGTGGCACAACTTGGAACTAATACAAGAGCCGGAGTTTGAAATTTCAATCACGACCGGATGTATATACATGTTCAACTGTTGGCAAATTTTAATGAGTACCTCCTAAATTTTTTCCCAACTACAGCACTGGGTATATCGACCGCTTGCAAACCTGTCAGAAGATTGGACTGACACAGCTCTACACTAAACTCTCCTATCGGCCAGTTTTAAAATACCTACGCTCTTATTCTGCTTAACATTATTCATAACTCACTTGCTTGACAAGACATTCAACTATGGATTATGACTCCCGCACACAAAAATAAAAGAACCTTGAAAAGAGAATGGGTTTATAAGTTAAAAAAGCCAAATTTTAAAACCCTATCGATAAAAACCTTATTATTAAACCAAGCTGGCCTTATATAGAAAGAGAAATGATTTAAAAAATCAAATTTTAAATTAGTACCGAATTCAAACGTAAGCATTGTTATACCACCAATTAATAATAAATAATCTATGTATCTCATCCATGGCCTGCCTACACCATTGTTCTCTTCGACCTGCCCTTCAAAGATTATTGTCATTAGACCATCTCGCCTAATGATGTGGGTAATGAAGTTCACTCATCTTTTTCTCAAGGTTTTCAGAAGACACTCTTCTTAAAAGATTTGCATTACCTGGACAATCTATATATTTGATCGTTTCATTCCATTGTTGCATCAAATATAGTTTCTTGCAACGATGAAATTCATAAATGAAAGAGGTACGGCCCATAATATCAGGGAAAAACTAATCCCATAGTGTAAGTTATCTAGGGATCTCTATAAGTACTCATTTTCGTCTGACTTTTGCATGTTAAACTCGAAGGTTTGCAAGCTCTTAATGGTGCGTGCGAATATGAGGGCCGAAAAAACAAAAAATAAAACTCATCTCCGTGGGTTTGGAGACATTGCTTGGCCAGAAATTGCGTCGAATATTGGCAGTTTGATCTCCACTCCAGAATGCCCGTAACAAACAGTTATGGCTTCGACACGACTGGCTTCTCTGCGAAAGGATCTCGTACGAGGGCGGAAACCGGAGTTTCGAGTCGAAATTATGTTTGCCAGCCGGCGATCCTGGACGTGGAAAGGAACTCTTTAAAGCTCAATCGACATCTTTCGAACGCCCCTTTAATAACTTCGGATTTCTCCGCTCGGTGTCGCGAGCACTCCGCTTGAAATCGTTTTCTTCCCGTTGAATCTCTGCGATCTCCTGAACAACAAAAACCATGGAAACGCTCTTTATGTTTTACTCTACTTTAACCTCAAATGAGTAGTTTTTTTTTGAATGAGTGAAGGTAGGTACTCATTGCTAGCGTGTTGAAATAAGTGAGTTGGAAATACCGATCCTCAGAAATACTTATGACATCGTTTCAGGCTTAATTTTGAGGAATAATGCTATATCCATCATTAAAACACAAATTGTAATATCCACACTATTTTATTTAACACTTAACCGACCATGGTTTCGACACGTTGTGTCATATTCAAGGTCCTTGAAGATGACACAAAGTGTCGAAACCATGGTCGGTTAAGAGTTAAATAAAATAGTGTGGATATTACCATTTGTGTTTTAATCATGTACTCAGAAATACATACATTGTTTTCATTCCACATTCCCTCCAGCGCCTTTCGTGATCACCACCAATCACACCAACACAAATTCCGTCTTTCTCTCTCCTAGAGATCACTTTTTACAGACTCCCTACCTCTTTCAACAACATTTCGTCTTCCTATCCTTACCTGGATATTTCAATAACTTTCGGATCATTCAAGAGGCAATTTTGAAAAGTCATCTTCTCCTAAATCTTGGTTTTATCCATTTTTTTGTTAATATTTGTTAAAGCTGAAGGTAATAAATTTTATATTCAATGTAAAGGCCTATCGGCTTTTTGAATAAGTAAAAAAATAATGTGGACATGAACAAAAAATCGCGCAAATCCGGTTATCCGAAAATGCAGTTTATCAATTACACGTTAATCAAAGCCCCTTAAGGACTTACCCCGTAATTTTAAAGACTGTAGATGAAATGTTTAGCTTAGATGATATTAGGAATTTGTATTGCAAATTATATGAAGCCTTTAAATCACTAATCGGTTGAAAAAAAGAGGGGAGGAAGTTTACCCAATGACTAGACCTGCCGTAAGAAACAATTACCCTTTGGGATTCCCTGTTTGGAATCATCAGGAGAATCAACTTGGAAGAGATGAGGTGGAGGCATAGTGACCCCAAAGAGAAGCACAAAACTTTAGAGGAAGCAAGATTTGAAAATTCTAATAAATTCAACCGAAATAGGCGCAGTGGCGGATACAAATGGGGGGCGCAGGGAATGCGCGCCCACCCTGCGGGGCCGCCCGCACTGCCTAACATTGCAGAACCACAATTTTAACTTTTTTATATCATAAAATATCATTGTCTTGCATATGTGCTTAATCAGTTTATATAAAAATTTCTTAAACTTTGCATGCGACTTAGTTTTCATTGCAATAAAAGTAAAGGCAGCTCAATAAATATTTTGTGCCACCCCCCTTTCAGTTTTTTCTGTATCCGCGACTGATGAGGCGTGATATTGTGGTATCTTTACATGTTAAACTGAAATGCAATAGCGCTTTTCCACAATTATTCTTATGCGTACGACGCGTTTCGTATTACAGAGCTATCATCTGGTACAATTCATAAGATTAAATGGGGACATTACATTTTTAAATTTAGGGAAGAGGGGGCTTAAGATTTTATAAGTTTGAGAATAAGGTAAAGAACAAAAGTTCAGAGGGCAGACTGTGAAAAAAATAGACGACCAAGTAGATACAGCCGGTGGTAGGAGGAGGACTCTAGTTATCGCGGTAGAAGAACGATACGGAGGAAAAAAAAAACAGGGAAACGGGAAGGCCAAGTAGGGAGAAAAATAGAATGGGCAGGGTGAAAAAAGGCATGCATGTAATTAGAAATGGAGATAGAGGAGTTGGTAGCGTTCACATATTCCTGTCGGGCGGAGTCGTAGGCACGAGCAATCATTTCAAGACTGAGAATCGGGCATTGCCCTCGACTCACTCATACCTCTACAGTGAAGAGAAGATTTTTGTGACTGCCCTCTCACGGTGAGACACCTGACGGAATGTGACAAACAACGCCTTACGCGCGACAGGCTATGCGTCAGGGGAAGGCTGGAATACGTTCTAGGAGATGACCCTGATCGCACAAGCCGTGTCACAATAATCATTAGATAAACTGGCATTTTGAATTCCATATAATGTTCGTATGAAGATTTTCACAGCGTCTTTTATCAATGTTGGTGTTTTTTTTTTTTTGGAATTGCTGAGTAGGTAACATTTTCTCACTCAAAGAAAATAAAAGAAAAAAAAGAAAAAGGGGTAAGAAAATGTTACCTACGCAGCAATTCCCGGAAACAGAGCCGGCCTTAGGGCGGGGCGACCGGGGCGACTGCCCCGGGCCCCGCGCTTTGGGGGGCCCCGCGTTCATGAAAAAAATTAAAATATACGATAGTTTGAAAACGCAATTTCAACTATTACTGTATTGTTAAGTCCGTGCTAGACAAAAAATAATATTATGAAAAAGGAATAATAATGCAGTAATTTAAAGTATAAAGCGCGCTTTTTATGTTTATTTTACGTTATAATTTTATGAATGAATATAATTATAAATTTTATTGGTATTATACTATTTTGAACTCAACTGCGTGATGGTATTATAACGGCGTAATTACTAGGTCTGAATTTGGGAGGGGAACACATACTTAGCCAGAGAGTGGTAGGGATTCAAAATGCTCGAGTTTGTAGATGGGGTATAGAGTTTAATATTTTAAGTGAAGGGCCCCGCACTGACGGTTCGCCCCTAGCCCCGCACCTGCTAGCGCCGTCTCTGCCCGGAAACAACCACCAACATTCTATATAATGTGTATAACATTCATTTTACAATCTTTAACTGCTCCCCTATTGAATTGCGAATACAGTATACAATAAAACTCGCTTATAATGATCATACTTGTATCGAAATCCCACCTATGGCCGGATTTACCGTAAGGCAAAATAGGCACGTGCATAGGGGCGTCGCAGTCCAAGGGGCGGATTAAGGTCGGCAGTTCATTCAGTTACAGCAGTACTTACGTAATGTTTTCATTTTTGAAGTTGCTCTTCTTTTTTGTTTTGAATGAATTAAGGCTAGACATTATTTCTGGAAAGGGTATTTATAAAGTGTTTTATTTTAATTAAAGTTAAACTGTTTCGTGTAGTTTTAATTCAAGCTGTTTTTCTTTAATTGAATTGTCCATTTTTTCCCTGCGCAAAAATTCAAGCATAAACTTATGCTGTCAGCCATATATCTGTTTATTTCTTTTTTTCCGAACCTTACCTCATGCGAGTGGCTATGCCTTATCATAAAAATTGGGTGGGGGGGGCTCAAGTGAGAAGGGGCGCTCAGTGGAGAGGTTCCTATAGAGTAAATTTGGGTAAATCCGGCCCTGCCTATGACGAGTGAGTTTCGAGTCCGTTGGACTTGCGAATGATCGCCAAAGTTAACTTCCCCGCATGTAACTAGTTCCGATGATCCGATGATACCCGCTATTACGAACTATTCTTTGGTCCATTCGGAAATTATTATTAAAATATTCCCTCTTTCTTAAAGAAATTAAGGCAGTCTCTTTCACTCTAGGACGAACTAGGCTGCATTATTCTAAGTTACGAACTTAATAATTCGGCGGGGCAGAGGAGGCACGTGCCCCGGGCGAAAGATTTCAGGGGGGGGGGGCAGAATTTGAAAAGTTAATTTAGAAAAGTTATTTAATTTTTCTAATTACATCATAGGAAATTCCATGGGGCTAGAAACTCACCTCGTCATAGGCGGGCCTGCTAAGGTCTACATGTATTAGGAGAACACAGAATGAGCTCCATGGTGCGGCGTAACTAGGAATATGACTTGGGGGGATGAAAGGGCCTGGGGTGGGGGCCCCATCTCCCAGGAAACGGGGGTTCTGGTAAAATTATTTAAAAATGACATGCCTTAAAATACATTTTACATTATTTTTTACTTTTTAAAATTTAACTTTTAGCCTGATGTAGTTATTACACGTCAAAACTAGACAATAGTTTTAAATATTTTTTAAAATTTCTATGAGGCTTTGTGGGGGGTATCTATCCCCCCCCCCCCCCCCCATAGTTACGCCACTGCTCCATTGTAAAACTTTCGCTGGCCTCCGCGTCTTTTGAGGTGAGCTCATATAAGACGGTGTCACCGCTGAGGAATGATCGTGCAAATATTTACACGGGGATGTTCCACTGGTCGCTCCCTCTTCAAAGATCACTCGAGCTCGCCCGGTCACGTGTCCAGCGATGTTTTGGCGGGAGAGGGAGGGAGCGCAAAGGAAACCTCACAAGGGCCGGCCTTTTTACGACACGGTTACTCCCAAAGAGCCGTCCGTGCGCCGAGGGAGGTCTGAGAAGGGTTATTAGATTACGCGCACGTGAGTGGCGAGGAAAATCACGCTTCACTGGGCGACAAAAGTCCCTCGCTCCGTTGAATTTAAATCAAATGATGCACAAGGTGAACCGGGAACTAGGGGGAAGCAGGAAAAAAACTGCAACGACATCCTGGCGTCTATCCATGAGCACCTTAAGAGAATGCAACCCATCACGTCATACAGTGAAAGGGACCAGTGGCGTAAGTAGGAATGTGATTCGGGGGAATGAGATGGATTAGTGGGGGCTACCCCCCCAGAAAACTTCTTCAAATTAATTAATGTATGTATTCAAACTGCTCAGGAGAAAACTCAGTAAAGTCATTTGCTCTATTGTAATAAAGATTATATTCGTATACGAATCATGTAATATTTGATCCTCTCAAATTCTCATGTAGAAAAACCAATTGTCCTACATGTTCAGACAGCAGGTTTTGACGTTTCCATATTATAGCATTAATGGTTCAGGAAAAATTTTGAAAAATAACATGTCATAAAATGCATTTTACCTTATTTTTGCCCTTAAAATTTAGCTTTAAGCAGATGCAGTCATTATATATCAAATCCAGACAAGAATTTTAAATGATTGTTTGATTTCTCTGATGCCTTGGGGTGGGGGAGGGATACATCCCCTCATCCACTCATAGTTACGCCATTGGAAGGGACTGCAGTGATAGTTAACTTTGGTGACAAGTGAAGTGTAAAGAAAACGTATCATTCACTCTCGGACGGTTTTATTTTGTCTTTTTATTCGCTGCGAATCATTCGTTGAACTCTTTGCGTGCTATGGGCGTAATATTAAGCCACGTGAAGTTCCTCAATTTTTGCTACGGAATAAATATTACGCCCGTCTTTATATTGGGTCAGAAGACGGCCGGGACAGAAGACGCCTCGGCTGACGAAAAGGTAAAAGGTGGCCACGTCGACTATTATAGTGGTTGATGAGTGTGACAGCGAGGGGGGATTTTGGGGGATAAAAAAACCCCCAGAGCTCAGAGAATTTTTAAGTAAAATCTATTTTACTTAATTGGATCAATATTGCTTATAGAATAGTGTGAGTATTGACAAAATATCCCTCAGAAGGCTGTAAAAATCAACATTTTTGAACCATTTATCTTAATCTTAATTTTTACTGGCGGAGGGCCCCCGCACCTGCCGCTTACCCTGGTGGGTATACCACACCCCCAGGAACCCCAAAAAGGCGCCTGAAACACCCCCTAGCCTTAATTCCTTGCTGCGCCCCTGTGGTTGACTGCTAAGTATACGACAAGCTGAAACTCGTAAGCGAAGGGATTGGAACGACATATCGACTTTAAAAACGATATTATTACATGAGTTTTCAGATAGCACCTCCAGTTGGCAGATTTCTGAACTTAAGTACTGGGCTAGACAGCTGTGTAACCGAAATTACTCGACTCGACATTCGTAATACTACTCAAAGCACTTTAGTCGAGCACCAACTACTCGACTCGACTAGAACTTTCGAGTACTCGCACATCCCTAGTTGTTACACAAAAGTATTGAAAATGGCCAGCATTGTCGTACAGATCTACAATGCTAAGGTCAGCACGGTGAGTGTTAAAACTCACGTTATCATTTCGCAATATGTTTTTAATCATCTTATTTTCAAATTTTTAACTACAAAGCAGGGTCTTTATTGTGGTCATATAGTTTTATTTGGCTAGCATAGCATTAAGTTGCATGTTATTGTTTGGTATAAATGGACTAAGTACCCGAGGATCTCATTCCAAATCCGAAAACCCGATACCAATAATTTTGACCGGTAAGTAAGAGTTTTTCCTGTTTTCCAAGAAACCTTTTATTTATGTTTTAGTTTAGATGAGGTCGTAAAACTTTATGGTGGGAAGTGGAATTTTGACTGATATTCCGTGGCTTCATACTATTCTATGTATTATATCTGAGGCACCTTATCACCTTAAATGTTATTTTTTTACCACCATCTGTCACACCTGTTGAAGAGCGAAGAGTCGCAAATATTCGAAAACAAAACAGGTGTGGGCTTTCATTGTTAACAGGGGTGGACTAATGATTGCCACAATGACTTTGGTGCCATCAGTAAGCTTATCCGCGATGTTCAACTTCCTCATCACCATCGATATTTTGACACCCAAAAAGTAGTTTAACTCAGTAAAAAAGTTAGTGTTCCCTCAATTTTCCCTGGGATCTCAGACGATTTTAAAGGGGGTTAATTCTTTGAATTTTGTCGTATATAGAACCCAAACATTTGTATGAATTGGTCATTGGTCAGAATTGGTTTTTATAGTATAGTGACGAGGTAAAATCTTTCCGTGTGTCCACCGGATTGGTGTCAGTTAAAATCGATTTTTCGAGCAATCAGTTTTTAAACTTTTAATCGAAACCTCGACTTTAAAACAATAATGGAAGTTTGTCCCAAAATATTGATTAATAGAAGCAATTGACGGTTCTTATTTTAATAAAAAATACAGATAGCAAAAAAATGTTTATTACTTATTCGAAAAACACTCAAAATACAAATTTGAATTCAAGATCGAAGTCGAAAAATCGAGTTTGGATCTAAATGGCTCGATCTCAATTTCCTCGAACCTTGGCTATTAAAACTCGATTTTTGATTTTAATCCAAATAGATTTATACCGTGCTATGCATCTTGGTTTACCATATATCCCAAAAGGGAAGCCCCTTTTGATGTCGACCTGTGATAATCGATGAATTCGCATTGAAGGGAAGCGACACCCACGGAAAACCATGGGCCGTTTCATTGATAAAATAAGCCTCACTATTAAATGCTTTAGTCCCGTCCCATCTTCAAAAGGCGTTACACTCTGGGAATAAGCTTTTCCAAAACATCACAATTAAAATCTCTCGCAAAGCACGTCCTGACAAAAAATAACTCCGCCTTCTCCGAGACGTGACGGGTTGATCATTAAGGAGATCAGTATTCAATTTTGCTCACGCCCGCGATGCCCTAAATGGTTATTTTCAACCAGAAATCTGCCTACGATCAAATATTTGTCAAGCATACTTTCAGGCCTAAACGCCTGCTCTTAAACTCTGATTACCTAATTTTGTAAGCGGAAAGAAAGAGCTAATTTAAATGGGAATCATTCGCGAGTTTGAGCAGCATGAGCGAGAAAACGATAATTTATATGAGAGGGAAACAGTATTTGTGACACTTATGCTCTCAACACTTACATCTTTTTTCAGGCTTACTTCCAAACCTTTTTCACTGCAACGATTTTATTTTTTTAAATAATTTTTGGTATCCATTATCATGCGCTTGAAAATTGGGGAATGCGCTAGTGGAAGTTTGCTATTTTCATCTATCTACTATAAAGACCACTTACGACCACTCATTCATTCACGTATACAAATGTTTGGGGTGAACGAGACGAGATACGGCAAAAAGTCTAATGAAGACCCCCTCTAAAATTGTCTGAAACCCCAGGAAAAATTATGAAAACACTAAATTTACAATTATTTATCAGTCTATTCATATAAAATTGAGTGTATGGGGATTAGTTCAGAAAATGGCCCCCAAATTCCAATGGTGGCGCGGCAGTCATACAAACGAACATTCATAGCAACATATTTGTTTATGCAAACAAGAGGAGCTAAATTGGGAAAGAAGATAAAGGAAATGAAACGAAAAACTGATAAATATAAGGTAGGAAATTAAGAAAGTAATAATTGAAGTGTCTATTTCTTTGCGTCTTCTTTCCGCAAGAACAAACATCTGTTTAAATCAAAGCGCATTCAAATCAAAAGCGGAGAAATGTAAGGTAAGATATTAGTTGTTGTTTTTGGTATATTACATCGAGAGTGTGGTGGTTATTAATTTCAAAGTTAATAAGTGCTCTAAATGCCAATTTAGAAACATGATTCGTGCTGTTGACTATAGTTTGTATCTTGTTGGCGATACACGATTGTAGTAGAAAGACTTAAACAAGTCTTACATAATATAGGTTGGTAAAAATGATTTTATTTTCATTTTTTGTGATGTTGATAACTTTTTATTTTTGTTTACGTTCTTTTTTCCGTTAATTTCCTTTTTAATGTACAATGTTATCCGTGAGCTGCAGGAGTGAATAGGCAGTGAATAATACAATATGGAAGGTAAGTGCAAATAAAGGTATTTCTTATTCAATTATTTGTCTTGCGAAAATCACGTTTCCTTGAGTGACTAAGTTATTCAATTGTGAAAATTATCGAAATCTTGACATTCACAATGTCTTGTACACCAAAGGCTGTGATCCGTTACTCACCAGATTTATTGCGCATTGCGTTGGATATTAAAGCTGAGATATTTGTGTATCCCGATTCATTAAAACTTTAAATAGAGGTATTTCTGAAGTGAAATCATTCGCGATCAGGATCAATAATATTTCGATAAAATTCGTCATACTAGCCCCAATTCATGCTAAGGCGCATTTGTTTCTAGATATTGATATTCAGTCCCTACGTAATTCGCTTACGAAGCGGGGAACAGCTGTTACATATTATTCGTATATCAAGAATTTGGTTGAGTTTTGTGGAAAATAATTAATAAACGTGTTTTTCATTGTAATACGTAAAGTCGTTAAGCTATGATATTACGTATGCATTGGGTGTTACAGACGAATTTTATACGTATAGTGAAACGTGGTCTCAACGCTTTTTGTATTTGAATTGAATAAGTTAAAGAAACTCATAGAAATTTATTTTACTTTTTCAGCCCCTCAGAAAAACGTTTCTCTTTATAAATATTTACATTCATATTGTAGCCTACGTACCATGCGCTCGTTTTACGTGAAAGTGGAAATATTGCTTATACCTAAGCTAGCCAGCTTAAAAGTAAACGATCCTTTAGTAACAAGTAGCAAATTAAACGTGTAAGACCTCCCACAGTGAGCATAACAGGCCGTAGGCCTTTTTCGGGGGGGCCTAGGGGGGGCAGAGCCCCCCCAGCGAGCATAGCGAGTTACAACAATGTGAATGGGTTTCTTTTATACCTTGTTTTTTTATTTATTACCATGCCCTTGAAAATGTTAGAAATATTAGTTAAATACGAAATTTCAGTGCTTTCATAGAATGCATTGCTACCAAACCCCTCAACTCCATCCTTCCTCTTAAAGCAGTTATAGCAGTAGGACATAATCAGGAAGAACTTGGCTGCTCATGATGCGCTTGAAAATGTTGTTTTGACAACGTAACGCGTCGTGCGAAAATAAATCCAATGGAAATATTGTTCTATTATTCAACCAGTATAATGGAGGCTTGTGAGTTTCCATCGTATTACATTTTCATAGTTTCCTATTTTCATTCGACTGACTTTTGGATTTAAAAGTGAGATGCTTCATAAAAAAATTGTAATGGAGCAATATTTCCCACATTTTATTAAATCCTTGTTTAACTACCTAGATCTCATAAATATATGCCAATTTCACAGATTCTGATTCTTCTACCAACTAGTATATGACAGAATTTCTGTTACATGTTATGTGCACGTGAGAGGCAAAGGTGTTGGAACGTTTTCAGTTTATCGTAATGGTGTAGGATGATGCTATATAATGCTGATAAAACCACGCACCTGAATTATTTTAGTAAATTTCCGTCTTATTTGAGTGCTTTATCATCTCTTTGTCGAAGATGCGCGTTCAGGATGTAAGAAACCTTACCCTGTCGTTGTAAAATACGTTTTTCATCGGGAGGAGAAACGATAATGGTGACCATAATTTCTTGGAGAGTCATAGGAATATCGGTCTCATGCACCATCCGATGGGGTTGCGGGCTCTTTATCAATTCGTGCAGTGATTGACGAGAACCTACTTTCTTTAAACTGTTCGCTAAGAAGCCCAAGGGGGTGACCGTACATGTGGAGTTTCGCCCTCACAGCAATTTCCACGCTAGCTCATATCGGTGAGCTATTTATCTCGCAACCACATCCAGGCCTCGCCAGCCAGTGGGCGTCTAGAAATGTTTACCGCATGGTCGCGTGTTGGATGCCGTTTGCATGCGGACCATCGATTTACGAACGAAACGCCGGCAACTTTCATTCGGGTGCGGTAATATTTTGATGCATGTGTGCAGATCTCTACTCAATATTCGATAAAAGAAGACGGGAAAAACTGAGATACGAATTTTACGTGACAATTTGATGGAGCAGGAATATGCTTTGGGGGGTGAGAAGTGACCTACATCTACATAATACCCCGCAAGCGGCCTCAAAGGCGCGTAGCAGGGGGTGTTAGGGCACCAGCCGTTTACAGCTAAAAAAAATGAAGTGCTCTAACGAAGTTGGGACTAGCGCTTATTAAAGTCATTTATGGTCTGGGGGAAAACGAATTCCCATGTCTGTCCGTTCGGCAAAACGTCTCTTTTAATTTATCGCTTCTAACGGACCTGGAAATATAGTGTGGCTCTAATATTATATTCACTGTGTCGCTCTTAAAGATATCCATTCTCAATTGTTCAAGCAATCTAAGCCTAGCGCGCAGCCTCCGAGTCTCCAACGGCTCCCAGCCTAATTCGCTTAACATCTGGGTAACGCTGTCTGTACGCCCGTAGCAGTTTTTGACGAAACGCACAGCCTTCCTTTGTGTTTTATTCAGTTCGCGGATTAAGTCTTTCTGCACTGGATCCTATACGCTCAAAGCATAGCCAAGGGCCTAGGGGGTAATCCCCCCTTCCAGGCAACGGGGGTTCCTGGAAAACTTTTGAAAAATAACATTCCTGGAAATATAATTTACGTCATTTTGGGGCTTAGAATTTAACTTCAATCAGATGCGGTTATTATACGTCAAAACTAGAAAATAATAAAAACATTTTTTTCTCTGAACTTTGGGGGGGGGGGGGGGAATATATCCCGTCATCCCCCGCCATAGTTACGCCATTGTGATGGAGACAATCGTTGTAGCGTAAAAGGACGGGAAGAACGGTGATAGAAGACATCGAATGAGAAATATAGATCAAGTTGTTGAAGAATATTAAGAGGAGGTGAAGCTCAAACTCCCTGTTGACAAGTCAAAAATTGCCTTTTTCGGCGACGTTTTACTAATAATTCACTCGATAATTCAATCCGAGGGTTGGTTTGGATAGGAGAAGGTTGAGCTCATCCCGAACTAATCCATGTGCCAATTTGACACCTTCAGGGTAAGGGTGCCAGTTACTTTCCCTGGGCCACCTAAAAATTCGAGGATTTTGTTTGGGGGTGTCTGTAGACTCCACCTGGTATTTGATCCCGGGACTCCTCGATCAGCAGCCTAGCACTCTACCCACTAGTCTACTATGCTCGGTTCTACTCATAATAAGCTCAATTATCGTCTAGATATTTACGTAGTAGAACTAAATTTATCCGTATCTTATGTATAATAAATGTATATTTGATAAAATACCGAGGAGAAATTTTCAAATTTGAGTATGCGAAAAAATGTAACTATATTAAGAAACCCGGGTCATGTTTTTTCAAATATATTAGTGGGCCTAATTAAGTTTATTTTTTTCATTTTCCATAATGGAAAGGTTTCACACAATTAAGCCTTATATCATAAATTATATTCAAATTTGAGATTTAAGCACATGTTAACCAAGGCCTACGCAATATATCGTCGGCATTTAATGATATAAGCATTGGTTTTTAACGCGTTTTTCTGTCCATCGAATACCAGCAGAGCGAGGCTAGTCCTATCGCGACCACCTCCATAAGCGTGTTGTGCGCTGAAATCGAAAAAAAGTGGTCAAAAATCATATATTCCATATTTCCAGCAGTGGAATGACGAAAAATTCCCGACACTTTTTTTTAGAGGTTTTATAACATGAGCGAATTGTCATTTTCAGAAGCGTAGCCAGGAATTTCGTTCGGGTGTGGGGGGGAGGTCCAAAACCAGGGTGGATTAAAAAAAAAAAAACGGCATACCTACAAAGTAATGGGATTTTAACTAATTTTAACACTTATTCGAAAAAACTTCATTTGTTAAAGAAATATTTTGTGAATTCATGATTTTTCAATATTTTGTTTTCATTCATGAAGAAAAATTAAAGAGTTTTTATATTTCGGGGGGGGGGGGGTCCGGACCCCCTGGACTCCCCCCTGGCTACGCCACTGGTTATTTTGTCCACAAAGTGATCCTTCCCTATTTTTTTTAAATCTATCAGTGGGGACTGAAACATATCAGGAAATCGACTTGGCGTACGGCTGCAGCAGATATGGGTTATTTTATTTCAATTAATAGTTTGAGATGATATAACCAGTAAAATTAGAAATAGTGGTAAATATATTTTAATATTTTACTTGGACGGGGCCGAAGGAAAGTGATGCGTCATCTTAAGGGTGGGGCGGGGCCGATTTCGTTTATACTCCTCCGAGCGGTTGCTGACCGATAATAATGATGCGCGCATTTACATAATACCCATCGAGTCACCTCTGCGGTGCTTGGAAAAGGGTGATCAATCACCAGCATTCAAGAGAATTCCCACATGCACACCACACGGTCATTAAAATGTTACGCATGATAACAAATTATGCTACCACATTAATTCAAAGGCAAAACTTGCCAACTACTCATGGAGGTAGAACTGCAAATGCCTATGAAGCTAGAACATGCAAAACATACTGTTATAAACACTAATAAAATTCAGAAACATACACTAAGGAATATATAAGTTAGTAGGCTACAGTACAAGTAGACTAACGCTGCCGTTATAGTCTCTTATCTATCGCGGAAGAAACGACATTCAAAATATATGTTCTACAGGCTATCTCTCTTATTTTATTCCAAGCCAAGCGCATAGCGGTCGTTATTCCCTTCTAAAACAGAAACTACTTTTCTAGCGGGGAAGCGGTTTATAATCGGTGAATTCGTTCCCGGTAATGTTTTTCGTAATCTTCTCATAAACATTTCTTGGATTTTACGCCGTGTCATACTCAAATGATGCCAATAGCACTCGATCAGGTCGCTAGTATCAAGGGACCATGTGTGGGAAGTGGTTTATTTGTACTTAAGTGAATGCATATGGCGGGAACGGTTCAGCCTTGCATAAATGTTTTGTGGACTAAAGAGTCAACGAGTGTGAAATCTATTAATAAATCGTTAGTTTACCGGGAATAAGATATTCGTGACCCGTTAGTCAACTCTTTCGCGTTCAAGACATTCATTTTCAAATTAATATTTTTAAGGCAAAATACGACAGGCACATAGTGTGAATATTCCCCAAGAGATAGAACTATCATCGTGAGAATCTCAGCGCCTTAGGAATGTAACAAGGCGTAAAGTCTCCCATTATCCACTATTTTCCTCATATTAGCCCTTAGCCCACCCCTCTGACGTTTTCCCCCTCTCCAAGACCGCCAAGCAGGCCCCAGATACCCCAGATCATGTATCGCGCAGGGCTCATGTAATCAAGACCATGGATCATTAGCTTCCAAAGAAAATATCAAATTACAGAGAACAACAGCGTCGTGTTTCACCCCTACCCCTTTCTCGCCAGCTGACATTATTCAGCCGACTTACTCCAATGCCTCCCGTTTCTGAAGGCCAACTGCTACTTGACTCACGTATAGGGTCAAAAGGTGTTTAAAAATGACTTGGCAATTGGAATTGCACTTTTTTTAGATTGAAATATAAGTAGCACGAATGTATTAAAAAAGGATGATGGGTATTTATGAGGTTCGACTTTCAACGGGGTGAATTCAAGTTCAGAGGAAATGTTTACTCCTTCGCGAATAAAGGCTACACAGTGGTGAAAATCCGAGTCAAATATTGAAACACTAAATTCCGTATCATCATGGTGAATAGTTACAGCTATCTAAGGAAATATTTATCATTGGCTTTTATTTAAAGCTTGATAATTCCCTTTTTTCCTCTTATTCAATTCAATAGAAGTTAAATTTCCAATCGAAACATGATGATGACACTTTATATCCTTACTCATCCAATCATACGCAGCAGCTGCACTTCGGATCAGGCCATTTCAATCATGATAACATACGCAGATGCAGAAAATCGTTTTTATGCAGCGGTGCGAAAAATTTGTCACGAAATTTTAATCCTGGATAGCTGATGCCTGTAGGAACAAAATTTACCAATGATATTTAGGTCGAACACACACCATTTTTAAACTACAGAAACTTAAAGCCAAGCGTCCCGATTGGTCGTGAGTTTGCCCTGTTGTCGGATGCTCTGGACAACTCATTACTTCGCATGCTTTGTATGCATTTGCATACAAAGACTTCGTCCACAGCATCCGGAACAGCGCAAACTCACGACCAATCGGAGCGCTTGGCTCAAAGTTTCTGTAGTTTAAAAATGGTGTGTTTTCGACCCAATCGTCATACATAATATTGGTTTACATTCGTATCAGCTATCAATGGTTAAAATATCGTGTTACAAAGTTTCTCCTCTCTGTACGAGGGATGTTTTTTTCCAACCTCCGATAGCTCAGCAAAAACACCAAACAAGCGACAGGAGGGTACTGCGCGGATAGGGCGATTGCGCGTCCTCCGCACTACATGCTTAAGTCATTTCTGACCGTAAGTTGTTAGTGTAAGGTCAATAGCAATTTCATTAACTAATCTGCCTCAACTGATTCTCCCGCCAAGTGTGCACTGCGGAGAGACAGCCAGAAAACTCACCCAATGGCTTCAGCATCGACATGTCTTCAACTTTACGCCGATAAAAGGGAATGTTTTTAATGCAATGTGGCTAGAGAGTGAAACAGTGCGAAACATTACGTCCATTCCCATTCAAAACAAAAGAAGAGACATGCTGACTTCTGGAAGTGTTCTGATCCATGACAACGCCCGTCATCTCAGCGCTGATGCAGCCCAACTGCTCCTTGAACTATTTCAATGGGAAATTTTCGATCATCCACCGTGCAATGCCGACCTAGTGCCGTAAGACATCCATCTTTACGCTAAAATGAAGATTTTACAAGGAGGCAGGCATTCTCAAACGGGCGATGAGCTTCTAGTCAACGACAAAATTCATTGGAAGTCATTGGCGGAAACATCCTATGAAGAAGGTATGGTGAAGCTTGTTCACAGGCACGATCAATTCCTCAATCGTCGCGATGATTACGTCGAAAGTACACCACAAGTGTGCTCTTCATTTAGCAATGAAATAATTTTTAATAATCACTTTGTCTTCTGTTCATGACCCATCGGAGGTTGAAAAATAAACGGCCCTCGTATATTTATTTCTTCTGAGACTTTAACAGTGGTAGATAACTGGGGCTAATACAAGTGGAAGTAAATCACATATCATGCTTCTTTCTTGAAAACAAACGTTAGTTGCTAGGTGAGTTGAATTGAAGTTTGTAAATATATCTCTAAGGTAACCACCTGGAATTTAGGGCATGCGACACGGTGCCGCGAATCGCTGGAAACTGCACTTTGCATAAATTAATATCGACGATTGATCGAGTCGCAAAATGTATTCCGCGCCTGCACTAAAGTTTCCCTTCTCTTTTTCCCCCGAGTCAGCGCTTCATCCGAAAGATTACGTCTCCGTTTGGCCCGAGATTCTCACAGCTCCACGCTTCACCGCAGGATTTCCTTCGAAACGCGATGTTGTATAATCCATGTGAAATCGATATATCGGCGTAAAAGTTGAAAAAGTTCGGTGTCACCGCTGTCTCGTGATTGATCGACTGAAGACTTTTGAAACCTCTCCTCCTGATTAGAAATTAAAGCGACAAAATTTCTGTGCTGCCTTGGTAGTTTCACATGATGGATAGATCTCGTACATGGTACTCCTGTAAAATTAGCAAAGTATTTTTGTGAGAAGTGATTATAATCTGAATAATGATGCGATCAGTTACAATTTTGGGGATAACCCAATTTTATTTCTATCTGCAGTAATGCCCCTTGCCAATGTTTGGAATCGCCGAATTCGTTAAGGCTACACTTTACCGAATGTAGGTACTCTCTGCAACTTTTCTGACTGTACATTCTCAAAGAAACAATTATTTTCAATTAATTTCAGCAATTTTTCCATTCCACCTTTACAACTGTTCAGTTGGCTTTTCTTTCCTCATTTGGATAGACCTCTGATTTTTTTAGGTTGATTTTTTTGGTGTTTTAAAAATGGTGTTGACCTTATGAGAAACCATTCGTTTACGTTTAAACTTTTGAAGGCGGTCTTAAAATTTCTTGGTCAAGTGGGATGATTAACACTTTACTCTTCCATTCACTAATTGCGTAATCACATTGTTCCCTACGTAATGCAATTGCATCTGCTTGAACGGTCGAAAACTTGAGCAGTGGATTAGGCATTCATTTGATTTGTAAACTGTGTAATCCTTATGGGATTTTAAAATACTTTTACTCAGTGTTAAAGTACTCGTAAATTCATGAAAAACTAATACACGAGTTATTTTGTATTAATTTACGATAAAATTCCAATTTCGAAGTTAGAAAAAATTCGGAGATTGAGTATTTTAAAAATCATTCATTTTACTGATGACTAATAACTTTAGCCATGAAAATATCCCTCACCATCCTTTTTGTTAGAAAGTGGAAATTTGCTTTTTGAGATTTTATTAATTTTATTCTGGTGCCAACACGCCATCCAGGTAAAAACTATAAATATGAAAAAAAAACAAATGAATAATTATATGACCACTATGCTGTATGATAAGTCTCATGGAAAGCCTTGAGTTAAAGAGCAGTTTTTGATTCCATGTGCGGTCTCCGAACTTAGCGCATTTTATCTGAGGTCCTTGTCCCGCTATGCTTGAACATTTGGGTTGGCTTTGGAGAAAACCGGTCGGCAGAAGCAATGGAATTGATTTTTGTTCTATGTTATCGAGCGTTAGAGATTTTTTTGGAAGTTTTGCTTTCAAAACTTTATGTAATGGGTAATGAGTAAGCATTTACTCCAAACTTTGTGGAGAAATATATTTGTCAGTTGTTCTTCCCAGAGGCACTTGGCGCGAAAGACCCGGGTTCGCATCCTGACGAGGGAAATGATTTTTTTCCTCCTTGAATTGCTACACTTCTCGTGAATACGGTTGATTGATTTTTTTAAAAAGTTTTATTAACAATTTTATTTGGTTTGACTTCCCACACCTTATCGTTATCTATCGTATATGGCGCCCACTAGTGACGTCGGTAAAACGTTCGAAAGCTGCTCTAGGAATTTTGGTGGTGTGATGCATTATTTAGTTTTTTTTCTGAGCGGTGTTTCAAATTTTCCCATATGATATTTTCAAGGTATTTATATTTGCACTCGGCTTTAAAGAAATTTGCTCTATGATATAAAAAATTGAAAGGATTTTTAAATATTCTAACTCGAAATTTAAAGTCAATGACCCGGAAATAGATAACATGGATAATATCATGGAGATAGGCCACATTGCGTAATGGTTCAACGATTTATTTATGCTTTTTCTAAAAGTTATGTTTGAATGCGGAGCCTTTATTACAAATACAGGAATGGGTGTTTATCTATGTGTTAGGCTGGCATAAATTTCACAAAATATGCGTTTATATATAGTAAATGTTTCACAAAATATAAGTTTACGTTGTTGTAACTATCGTATAATTGTGTGTGCTGCAAAAGTGTGCGCTTTGGTGTTTTGATAGCTCCAAATGGTCACTGAATATGTCAAATTAGAAAGGGCTCGGAACGGGTAGGGTTGAAATTTTTTGTCGAAAACGTATGGAATAACTCAATGGCAAAAATCAGGACTTTGGTCTTAATGAAAGAGTTAAGACCCTTATTTAATTTTAATATGGCATCATGATCCTGTTGATATACAATATTGTCCTCCAGCCCTGAGCAAGGCGTAGATACCAGTGATACTAATGTATTTGCTGCTTTTTTCATATCTATATCGTGGAAATTATGTTCTGGGTCCATGCGACTGTGAGAGTCATGAACTCTTCAGCCCCAGCCTTAGACAGCAATTGAGGTGTGAAACTTCCCAACTAAGACATCACCCCTCTCCCTCTGACACACACAGAAACACAGAAGCTTAACGACGCGGAAAAATCAAACTTGAGTTCGGGTTTTCGGAAAAAACCGCTGGAATTCATTAGTTTTTCTTATCTTTTTTCAGGGTTAACTTTTTCAGTGTCACTATTTCATTACATATTTATTTTTTGCACTTTTTTGCTTCATTACTTCAATCTAATGAAGTGTGCGCATGGGTTTTCTTCGCTATATTCCACGCAAAGCTGTTCTATTGTGCAGGGACTCTTAAATGACTCTAAAGCTGCACATATGCCATAGTTGGCGGGTAATAAGTCTTGCTCCACTTCCCACTTGCGGTGGCAAAGTTGTCTTTGTCAAATCCTTCGTTTTTACCAGAAAGTATGCCACTTGGTGTAGGTACAAAATCATAATTTCCGTAAGAATAAGAGACATTTTGCCCTAGTTGATGAATATGGAGCATTGAAAGAGATTGGAAGGGGAAGAAATATAATGGATATTTGTTTGCAGAGCCTTTTATATGTTAGGATCCCTCCAGCGTATTGTGGGTAGATTTTTGAATGAGAAATTCAAAGAAAGGTGCTCGGTCGAACTCGTCCGAGCAAACCTTGAATATGCAGGAAGCATATGGGATCCGGCGCACAGAAAATTATCTATGAATTGAAGAAAATGCAAAGGAAAGATGCACGGTTCGCCAAAAACCGCTACTGGGGTACAGATAGCGTTAGCTACCCAGATGTTAAGGGAATTAGGGTGGGAGCCGCTAGAGACTCAGAGGCTACGCGCTAGGCTTAGATTGCTTCCACAATGAGAGTAAATATCTTTATGAGCGATGCCGAAACCATTATATTAGAGCCCCACTATATTTCCAGGTACGACAGAAGCGATAAATTAAGAGAGATATTTTTCCGAACGGATAGATATGGGAATTCGTTTCTCCCCAGAAACCAAAAAGGACTTTAATAAATGCCTGTCGTAATTTTGTTTCGTAATTTGCTTTTTATATTTATACGGCCGGTGTCGTAACACCCCCTACCACTCGCCTTTTTAGGCGGTTTGAGGGGCTGTTTTAGACGTAGATGTGGATAAATAATGACTCCTATGGGTATATTAAAAGAAATAGTTGGAAAAATGTCCGAAAGAGTCGCAATACGTGTTCTTACCTGCGAAAAGTCTTTCAGTAGCGTTTGTGTACGCGGGCATCATTTCACTCCAAGATTTCAGCTAATGAGTAAACTATTTACCATCAATTAGTTTTCTTTCATTAATTTTTTATGCACAAGCGTGGGTCAGGTTTTGTTAGGGACAACAAATGAGGGAATTTGAAAGATGATAATATTTTTATGATTGAAATTAATCATTTTCACTTAACATGTATTAAGTACATTGTGCAATGTTTTGCAACAACATTTGTGGATAGCATTTTGTTTAAAGAACTCTGTGCGATATTAATTCTTATATGGATGGTGCGATTGATTATTCACATGTTATTACATTGTAAAATATAGGACAGTTTACGAAAGATAAAAATTATCTAATTCAACATAAGGCAAAAGGACATTATCCAACTATATTATCGACTACAGTCACATCTAGGATAGCCTTGGTTAATTTTATATTTTAATTACAAGTAAAAATTATTCTTGAAAGTGAACCAGTGAACCCAGTGAGGAAAATACCTTGATTGGAATGGGAATAGGATCCTATTACAATAAACCTTCATATCTTGATTGGAATCGATTCCAATGTCAGGATGAAGGTATACTGGCTTGAAGCTGATCACATGACGTGAGTGTAATACTCGCTCCCTGATATTGTGTATGTCATACCACACGCACTATATTATGTATTGAGTACGCCCTCCCTCTTCAATGCTTTTCTCAAGGACGCCCTAGCTCTGAGGATCACTTTCCCGCCAGCAAATTCCCATTCGGAGTCACGGCTTTTCAGTGAGAGAAATCACGAGTGAAAGTGAATTTTGACCGACAAGTGCTTTTCATTTTTCGCTCCTCGTCGGAGTCTGGTACCCCATTTAGAAAGTCAACCACTCGGCTCCAGGAGTTCCCGATTTCGTCTTATTTTTTCTGCATCTTCTCTTTTTCCGAGTTTTTTTTTTAAAGGTGGCTTAGAGTTTGAAAACAAATGCATGCGTGATTCCAGAATAAATAAAAATATTTATTAATAATTATATTTGTAAAAAAAATGGCGTAAAAATATGATTTACAGCCGTGAAATACCTACATTAGGAAAAGTAAAATTAAGCCACTTATCTATGGGATCAGTTAACGAATATAATCAGAGAGCAATTAAAATAGTCCATGCAAAAATCTCAGAAAAGAGTATGGTGAGGCGCTTTATTGTAATTAACTCTGAGGTGTCCCACACTTCATTTATAATGTTAATTTTGCTATGATGCGCCCTGCATAAGGTTAGTTTTATTTTTTTTATTTTTAGTCGTAACCTGAATCTTTTCCCCAATTAATAAATGCACCAGCACCATTGTGTACCATAGAGCCCTAGTTAATTATCGGTTTCATAGCTGGTATTTCTAAAAATACAAGACACGCGGAAAACCTGATTTTTACGTATAAAAGAGTATATGGCGAAATTATGTAGAAATTATTCGCATCCCTGTCAACGTTATTGCGCTGTTGGCTTCCCAAATAATGAAAACACTTTTCAAAACTTAAGAATAGACTGCATGTTTGCAGTAGTTCTTATTGAAACAGGTCTCATGATCTGAAACCGTAGTCGGCTGATACTAAAATTGATTATTAAAAAATCTGTTTCATGAGGAAAGCAAACAATCCTAGAACATCACATTTACAGCTTAACACTTTGAGTGCTGGCCGCTAATTTAAAAGCTCTACTGAAAAATCCATCCATTTTACTGAATTCGCAAATATTTTTAAAACATTAGCATCAAAAATATATTTATATCGATGTGTATTGCAGCAAAAATGGACTTTGCTCTTCTTTATGAATGAGTTGAATAACATTTATTGCTAAATTTTAAATATATATTTTAATAATGAAAATCTACTGCTTTTGAAAAATAAAAAAGTTGCAACAAATGATGCACCGCCATAACATGCATAATATTTTTAATTACGCTCAATTTGATCTATTTTAACCATGGAAATCGTACAAAAGCATTTTTCCAAGCGAATCATTCAAAATCTTGGATAACAAAAAGGGTCACTGCACCCTCCATGGACGGTTCTTTCCTCCAAAGAATTTTCACACTAAGTAGGCTGAGATAAGGGGGCCGGTAGCTACAGAGGACTTTTCGTCCAAAAAAAATTAAAAGAACTTTTTTTTCCATCGAGCAGTTGAGTTTTGAAATAACAGAACCACTAAGCAGTGAACTGGAAAAGTACCATGAGCGAAATATTACCGCTTCACGCAAACAAAGTCAATAAAATAAATAGACGTAATATTACGTCCATGGCAATTCTCAGAAGGATTAGCAGGACGTAATATTACGCCCATGGCACGCAAAGTCTTAAATGCAGAATTAATTAAGATTTAAAGAATGTTAAAAACTTTCTAAACACAGTAATGTAACGCAAACAGCTCTCATTTTTTGAACGGAAGTCGCTGGGTCACTTTCCGAAGGACGGGATTGGAAATTTTAAAGGAAATAGCCAACTCGTCGCTCGCGGTGGAATTCCTTGAGGGGAACAGCAACTTCCTTGGCGGAAGCGTAGCGCCGTCGACCCAAGCCAAGCGACATTTCCTTCCTTCTTTTTCGGATGCGGAAAGCGTCTGCACGGATCTGGGCCAATGCATCGGGTCAGGGTCTCTTTGGAGGGGCAAGTCACCTGGAAGTCGATTTCATTCGAAGAATGATTTGCTTACACTTTCCAGCTGCTTCCGTCTCCAAAAGTTTATTTTTTTGCACCATTATTTAATATTTTGCCTCGGTAGAGATACACGATTAGTAGAGATACGTGAAAATCGCACTTTCATTTTTATTTTATCGAACTTTTAATAACAGTTCATCGCATTTTGTAGCGTCTATTTTTTATTTTCATAATGAGTTAGATGACGATAAAATGTAGTGAAACACAGTTATATGAAAAAATACAGAATATTTTAAATAATTATGTTGTAGAAGAGTGTGAACGAAACCCTTAGGGCGGGCTCGCGGGTTACACTCCTGGGGCAGGGTCTATAAGCGCGAGCTTTTTACCTCTGCACCCAGAAGGGGGAGGACAGGAAGGAGAAGGGAAGGAGGTGCCGCCGCGATGGGAGCCCGACGACGCCTCCTGGGAGGGGATATGGAAGGAAGGGAAGGGACGAGGATTCCCGCACCGTCACAAGGCGGGCGGGCCCTACTAACAGCGAAACCAAGCTTACGCAATTAATATGCTACCAATCCTAGTAGATTTTCCTATGAGGAAGAAAAATCTATCGATCGAATCGGTAGATTATGTTGTAGAACAATAATAAATTAAGGAATAAGACATATAGTGGCGGAGGTGTAGCTTACCCGCGCCCACTTGTAGTTCGCGACCACGTAAAGTCCCAGCCAGCTATAAGCAGCTGGCCAGTCGCTCGCATACTTTAAGCGGCTAGTGTCGGCGGAGCATTTAAACTGCGCTCGGCACAAAATGTACGAATTTTGCAGTCGAAAAGGCAAATTTGAGTAAAAATATCATATAAGTCCAGTCATCGCAACTATGTCGCATATATTTGCGTACATCGCATCTATATCGCATTTGCGATTTTAACGCATCTCTAACGATTAGTCTTTTTCACCTACATCTACATACTTCCCCGCCAGTCGCCTAAAAAGACACCAGGCAGGGACACCATCCCTCAAAATATAAAAAGAAAATGGTCAAATAAAATTACGACTAGCATTTGTTAAAGTTCTTTATAGCTCGGGGGAAAAACGAATACCCATATTTATCCGTGCGGCTAAATATCTTTATTAATTTATTGCTTCTATCGGACCTGGAAATAATTTGGGGCTCTAATATGGTGTTCTCCGTGTCGTACCTAAAGATATCTGTCCTCAATTTTCAAGTAATATAAGCAGAATGCCGGGAAGTTTTGGGGAATGCCGAAATGTTTGGGGAATGACCACATGCTTCTATGATGAAACCAAATAGGTTGGTGATTACATGAGTGAAAGAAGAGTCACTAACTCATTTTTAACTGATGAAATTAAACATTAACTTTCTTGGTTCTTACCGCGTAGTTCAGATTATATATCTGAAGGGGTCGCGAAACGTAGGGATATAACGTAAACTAGGCGGTAAGACCCTGAAATGTTTATTTTTATCAACTATTGACCGTGAAAGCCTCAATATACCATTTTTAAATGTGTGGTGTTCCATTATAAGGTTTCTTGTTTGGGTATATATTACTTACACCACTTTTTTCTTTAAATAACGCGATCTGGGTTTCGATGAATTATCATCACCAGCGAGCGTAAATTATTATCTATTTATATTATCATTGTAACCTTAGTTGCGTAACGGAAGGAGGTATGAATTTTGAAACGGACGCCAAAATAGGGGAAAGTGTTGGGAAAATATAATTACATGAACACTGTCCTTTATACGAATCAGTGCTAATCCGAATGTACAGAAATTTGTTGTGAAATAGTTAAAGAAGTCTTGGCTGGACGAGATAGCAAATATTTCTAGTTTGTGGGAGACAGAGGGTATAAATTTAAGAGGGTTTAAAAAACGGGAAGGGGAAATTGTATGCATTGAAGGTTTATTTTTTAGGAACTTTGTCACAAAGGAATAAAATTTTTTCTTCTCTTTTTTATTTTACGCGAAATAGGAGGCAAATGGAGGTACTTTAGCATACGTGAGGAGTTGTGTTACATTATAAGTCGAAGTGATGTTGGAGTCATTATTTGATGCGACAGGTTATGCAATGTCACCTCCATCCTTACATTTAAGAAGTATAGTTCCAATGTACTGTGCGACTCATTCTTTTCATGTTGAAACTCGCAATTTTAGCACTCCATACTAATACAAGCCTTCATTGTACACTGTATGATCCACCGAAACGAAATGAGAGCTGTTGGGTCGGTTTTAATTAAGTTAGATTTTACCAAATAGGAGAGAATCATGCATTTTCTCTTTCGATCAGTGCCCGCTTTGCGTCACTGCCATCGAATTCCACAGTGGAAACGAGACTCCTGGGGGCCTATGCCTGAGTTTTCACTCGCATGCGAGTGAGTGGTAACTAAGGGGTCACGTGACCTTTTTTCGAAGTACGAGTGAATTTGGTATGCTCGAATCGGGGGAGTGAGCTCGCACGTACGAAATTTCACTCCCTCACTCAAACCCAGTGAAAACCTTTTTCGAAGTACGAGTTTCGAGTAATCAACAAACATGGCGATGGCAATATTGCGACTGCAAGTATTAGAAGATTTAGAAGAGGAAAAGCAAACGACACCACGAGTTCCTCGTGCAACACGGGAGAGGAAGTCGCCCTTTACTTTAATCAATTCCAAATTTATTAAATTATATCGTCTAACCAAAGAGGTGACCACGTAGCTTGTCGCAAGTTTAACTCCGTATTTAAGGGCCCCTTCGTGCTCGTCAGCTCTAACTATAGAAATAAAGGTTATTATCATTTATTAATGCTAATTTTGTCATACTGATGTATTATGCTTAAATATTTGCATTAATAATACTAGATTTGACAGCTAAAATAGACAAATAAGTGAAGTGAATGTGAAATAAACACCGCTATGAAGAAAGAATAATTTTTTTCCTAATAATATACTTATTTAAGCCGACGTTTCGGGAGACGAATTATCTCCCATCCTCAAGGCCGTGTTACTTTATGGAAGTCCAATTTCACACGATCTTAGCTCAATTATAATTACCTTATTTAATTCTTACCTTAATTATAAATTGGACGTCCATAAAGTAACACGGCCTTGGGGATGGGAGGTAAGTCGTCTCCCGAAACATCGGCTTATATAAAAGCATTAACCTGTCTGAGAACCCTAGAAATATTCGTCAGTACTATACCAGTCCTTGTAGTACCAGGGAAATGGGAATTAAGTGATATAGAATACATTTTTTAAAATTATTTATTTTTCATTTGAGATAATATTTCTTCAACTACATTTATCAATCTCCCTCCAAGCCTTTTTAATTCCTTCCACCTTCCTCCTCTCCAACTGCACCCTTTACTCCTCCAACTCCATCTTCCTCCTTTTTATTGCCACTTTCTCTTCTTACAAACCCTTCTCTACTGCCAACATCCTTCTCTCCTCCAGCACCATCTTCTCTCTCTCCACCTCTTCAGACTGTCCGCTGCCATCTTCGTTGCTGCTTGCGTTCTTGACTATGGGTTGTAAACAAATAGCAATTACTTCCATAGAATCGATAATTAACAACAGATAGCATGGTGCTAAGTAAATCAGTTTCTTGTAATGTGAATGTTAATTGCTATTGGTATTTTTCACAGATATTTTGAGTGGGAACACAAGTAAATTCAATCACCACAAAATATATATTATGTATTTCGACCAAAAGTCACATTTGGGGAAGGCAAATTATTGCATCATGGTTTTTAATGATAAATGAAATTGGATACTGCTTTATGCACACTTATTTACATGCAAGATTTCAAGTTACACAATTGATCTGAAAGGATGATTAAACCAAGATGAATTTAAATTACAATAATTTTAAGGGGTCATCCAAATTTTGCTGTTGACTTACATGTTAGAAAGTAGGTAAATATAGTTGAATTTTTATCAAGTTTAAGTGTTCTCATGTAATCATTAATGCTGAAAACTAGAAAAGCAGCTTCCAAATCCATAATCATACAGGTTTTTAAATAATTGTAATTACTTTGAATTCATCTACTCATTAAAGTCACACTTCACTCATTTAGCATTAACACTGATTCTCAGTTTCATCAAAGTTTTGCTTCGGGAAATAAGTATGCTACTTACGGCAACACTTAATAGATATCACGATCGGCCTTCTTAAGGTTTTCCGTTTATTTGTGATTGAACCAAACAATTTGTATTGCTTTCGACATCGGCAATAATCGCATCAAAACTGGAAATGTCAACAATAACAACCGCATGCACACACCTCCTCCCACTACTTAAATTCGGGATTATAAATTCAGCATTATTGAAAATAAATAAAAATAGATAGCTGTGACTGTGGACCTAATTCTTTTTAGATAATCATAAGGCCACCTGTAAGCGAAAGGAATCAATTACAGCTCATATGAAAACGCACGTAAAAAACCCAAATGATACAAAATTACATCAGTCACACACTTAAGAAGGTCGTCATACAATCGCACATCCTATACTGCGAGCCGTTTTTTTTTACTTTGAGAGTATTCGCGTTCTACTACAGATATCTACAACAAGAACGTCATTTACTCACCTTCCGTCACTCTTTCCACGATTTGCGTACTCCGCACGCATTCAGCTTCATCGCTACTTCCTCCCACTGTCAGCAGCATACTTGTGGGGTAGAAAACTTTCTCATGGCAAGATATTTATTCGCTGAAATAGGAATTTGGAACGTTAATATCAACACTAATGCTGTAACTTATTTTATAGGAAAGGCACACCATGTTAATTACCTTCAATGAACTCCATCAGCATTTCCTTCTGCTCCTTATTAACTTTGGACATGGCTGGTTCACTTCCAAAATGCCCTTGGTGAATGTGTAAATGAATTTGGCGTACTCGTAAAGCGTCATTAGCAACGCAGTTGTTGAATTCCCGGGTAAAATTATTCATACAGAAAGGTGAAGGACGATGATTGGTTGCACGCCGTCCGGAAGCCCTATCCTACCGCCCCTACCGTTACCCTGCCGGCGTTCCCACGTCTTGAAACAAGAGTCTCCCCTCCCCCTAAGCCTGTTGACACGTTGCCATAAACAAATCATTTCTCCCTCGCACCACTCTCCTCGAAGATGATTCGGGCATACCGAATTCCGCATTGAACGCTCGTAGTGCGAGATTGGTCGTGCGAGTGCATTCGCATACGAGATATTTCGAACGGACTCAGGCATAGGCCCCCTGGGCGGGCTCACAAGGTTACACTCCTGGGGCAGGGACTGTAAGCGCGAGATTATCACCTCTGCACCCAGAAGGGGGGAGGATGGGAAGGAGAAAGGAATGAGGCGCCGCCGCGATAGGAGCCCGACGACGCCTCCTCGGAGTGGATAGGGAAGGAAGGGAAGGGACGAGGAATCCCGCACCGTCACAAGGTGGGCGGGTCCTACCATCCCAGCGAAACCAGGCAAAGCCATTAATATTCCAACGACCTTGGAGGATTATTCTACGAGGAAGAATAATCCAACGATCAGATCGTTAGATCATCGAATTCCACAGTCGGCGACTCATTCTTTTCATGTTGAAACTCACAATTTGAACACTCCATACCAATACAAGCCTTCATTATACTCTGTATGAGCCGCCGAAACGCAATGAGAGCTGTTGGGCCGGTTTTAATGAAGTTAAATATTGCCAAATACGGGACAATAATTAATTTTCTCTTTCGATTAGGGCCCGCTTTGCGTCACTGCCATCGAATTCCACAGTCGGCACACAGATCTAGGCTGGTGAGAGCTCTACCCTCACCTATCCATGCCAACCCATCAGGTTGACGTGCTGACTGAGTGGTCATTTTGTGGAATATGTCCCGTGACACTCGCTAGGGAATGTGGATATAGAGCGACGGCATTTGCGATCGATATAGTATGTGCTCTGGGCGAGGGATGATGTTGATGCTGCTTGAGCAAGCGCCCTCAGCGGATCTCCGGATGCCATGCTCAATTGATTCGATCCTGCTCACCATGCCAACAGAATCACACTTAGCTGCCCTGCGAGGGGGCGGCGCCGCCGTGCACGATATTGCCCAACTAAATTACCTGCAGTCAGGGATGCCGACTTACAAAAAATATTGGGGGGCACGAACCGGGGATCTTGCCCCGGGAAATTTTATAAGAAGTGAGTTTTAAGTTTTTTAAGCGTTTTATAAGAGTCATATGATCAGCACTAGAACCCTGATAACTCGAATCTCGATATCTAGACACTCCGGGGAAAATCGACAAGCCTGACACATTTTTCCCTCACATCCATAACGAATTTTTGAGGGGGCTCGGGCCCCCTCAAGCCCCATGGAGTCGGCGCCGCTGCCTGCAGTATTAACTCAGGGTAAAGGTATACAGAGTGCACAGAAGGCTCTGATATCAGTCATGTTAACAGGGTTATGTGAAAATTAATACTCAAAGGAATTAGTATGTGTCCACTTTGATGTTGAGTCGTACAATTAATTTCGACGCATTCATGTGTCATCTTAAGGTACCCTTGCTTCTGGGTTGTGGTAGTTTTTTACACGATGTAAGAATTTACATCTAAATTTTACCCTGCGAGCCACCTCTAGGGTATTTGGTAGGGGGCGATCACCAATCACCAGCACGCAGCATGCAAGATAAATCCCAAACATGCACACCACACGTTCATAAAAATGTAACGCAGAGTAGCAAATTATACTTCCACAATAATAGGCGGATCTAAGGGGGGGCACGGGGGCACGTGCCCCCCCAGACCCTTAAAAATATGCAAGATTTTCAATACGGTCCCACTATCATTGCGTTCGTTTTGTATTACGAGGTATCCTTGTGCCCCCCCCCCCCCCCCCAGCACAAAATCCTGGATACGGCCTTGCTTGTGCCCCCCCCAGAAAGAAATCCTGGATCCGCCCCTGTCCACAATCGTGCAAGGTAAAACCTGCTAACCACTCGTGAAGGCAATATGCCGGAGGAGCTGTTAGAAATACTATGAAAAGACAGGAACTTGCATTAAGGAATACATTAGTTCGTAGGCTACACATGTCAACTAATGTATTTGTAGTCTCTCAACGATCGCGGAAATTCTCGACATTCTCAATCTATCTGTTCTACAGTCTCTATCTTGTTTTATTTTTTTATGATCTGACCTATCGTAAGCATTAACAGGGGGAAGGGGAAGTTAAATCAAGAGGGATAGTGTCTGGGAATGGGTTTTATATCCAATGTCATTAATCAATCTTCATCCTCTCCTTCTCATTTTGGTGATCTCCTTTTGGTCGTCCCTATTCTATTCTGGGACGTAACAACAGGTACCGTTTAATGTATTCCCATGTATAATTTAATTTCATTTAAGATATTTTTTATGGCAGGCTAATAAGGCTTTTATATTAGTATTACATGATAATGAATGTCTAATAACCCAATATATACTGCAATAGTGAATTGGATTCTATCATTATCTTTTATCACTCAAGTGAAATCGTGAAAGAATAATGTGAGTCATGTAGTTCTAACTCTGTGTGCTTAATAACTCCGTCATAAAACGCTAATAATCTTTTATTACTGTATTATATTTTTGCATCTCAATTTTTGCGCTGTATTAATGTATGTTTTGATAATCAGACTTTAAATGACCGCTCTTTTTTTCTTTAGCGTGATTTAAAGTTAAATTTAATCAGTCAATTCTGTTCAGTTTCTTCAGAAGAGAATCATTGACCTCACCAGCCAAAGCAGAGATCCAATGGATGAACTTATAATATAATATATATTTATTCCACATTATGGTTCATGAAATTATAGCAGCTTACTCAAGCATGAGTTTTTACAAGGTGGAATATAGGCACCCCTGTGGTAAGAATCAGTGTTGAGGTTGCCACCTCTTAAATTAACAAGCAGACAGCTGGCTGGTGCGGCCAAAAACAAAAGAATATACCATAAGTAATGAGTCAAAGTACGCTTTTCTTTAACGTGTGTTCCTTTGAGAACATTATGAAACACAAATGAAAAAACGACTTCGTTTTCTTCCACTAATTCATTTCATTTGTGAACTTCAACTTCCACAAAGTTGAGCCTGACACCATTGAACATTATGAAAGATTGAAACAAAAATAAATTAAAACAAATACATTAATTACCATGATACATAGAAATATTCCATACACTGTACAGAAATCAGACTAATAACGTACAATGTTAAAATAATGTGCAAAGGTTGTATTTACAACTACTCTTCATTACTGTCTATGGAGAACAACCATATTTTCAATTCACGTAAAAACAACGTGAAGGACTTTATAGAGGTGATATGAAATGGTAGGAGGTTAAACATCTTAGTAGCACTATATAAATAAAACCTTCTATAAGCTTCGTTATTCGGTTTTGGAATAGGTACTCTATTCCGTGGCCTCAAGCCATGATAGGAAATATTTACATAGCCACTGACATTTCCGCCTCTGATATTAAACATGCGTAGGACTCTATAAACATATAAATATCTAAGGGGTAAAATACCCAGTAATTTAAATAATGGGTAAGAAGCGTCATCTCTTTCTGCGCCCATTATCATTCTTATTAATTTCTTTTGCGACAATAAAACTGGATTTAGATTCGAGATATATGTTCCACCCCAACAGCAAAGACCATACTGCAGTTTGGAATTAATTAGTGAGTAGTACACATTTTTTAGTACAGGTGTATTACAAATCTGTCTTAAGTAATAGAATTTCCTAAGTGCTGTATTCATGTAATTTTTTAAATTTTGTAAATGATTTTTCCAATTTAAATTCTCATCAATAACAAGACCCAAATACTTTATATTATTACCTTGATTAATTTTCACGCAGTTTCTGGACAGGTAATCTTTAGGTAGAAGGCAACTGGCACCCTTATAATACAAACAGCCAATAGAATCTTTTCTATCTCTTAAGCTGAATCGAATAAATTTATTTTTTTCACTCAGCGTAAGTTTATTAACAGAAAACCAATACTTTAGCTTGTCTAGGTCGCTTTGCATATGTTATTTAACATTTGGCAGATCTTTTGCAGAATAAGACAAGGATGTGCCATCAGCAAAACAGGTAAGTTCCCCATTGAATAGTCCAGTACATAAATTGTTGACGTATGCTAAGAATAGAATAGGTCCGAATACTGAACCTTGTGGCACATCATAAAGAATAGTTTCAGGTAAACTGTAGCAATCTTTAAATTTTACCAACTGCGTCCTTCCACTCAAGTAGCTACAAAACCAATTTAGAGCTACGCCTCTTACTCCTGCTTCCCTTAGCCTACATAACAAAATATCATGATCCAGTGAATCGAAGGCCTTTTTGATGTCAGCAAATATGCCTGAAACGCATGCTCCTTTATTTAGCCCATTAAATAATTCAGAGCAAAATTTAAGCAGAGTCTTCAGTAGATTTTCCTTCCACAAAACCGAATTGGTTATTTGATAAATAGCTATTTCTGGAAAAGGAACTTAATAAACGTTTTTTGACAACCTTTTCTATGGTTTTTGAAAAAACCTACAGCAAAGAAATCGGTCTGTAATTATTTATATCAGTTCGACTGCCCTTTTTAGGAATTGGTATTACAACAGCAATTTTCATACTCTCGGGAAACTCACCCGAACGGAAACTCAGAATCATTATAAAGGATATTACACGAGCTAATATTTCACTAACATATTTTAGAGTGAAGGCTGAAACTCCATCAAATCCGGGCGTTTTATTTGTTTTAAGTTTTTTGATGGCATTATTTACCTCAAAGGCAGTGGTTGGGTACATGAAAAAGGAGTCCTGAACGTGCTTATTTGGAAATGAACGACTATATTGTGAGTTACTGTCTATAGTCTCGCTTGTATATTTCTCAATTTCTTTACGACGCCAACAAAGAAGCCATTAAATTCGTTTGAAATATCTAGGGGGTTTGTCAAAAATATACCTGGCCTATCAGGTACACATATTTTTTCAGTTACAGCCTTAGTACCAATCACACCAAGGGCACTGTTGATCACTTGCCATTGCTTTTTAAAATCATTTTTATTTTTATTGAATAGGTTCAAGTGGTAACTTTCTCTTCTGACAATAATCTCATGTCTAATCTTAGTAGATACAGCGCTGAAATATCTATGCAGTTTTTTGTCATCTGACTTATTTTTAAGTTTCTTATATAAAATATTTCTCTGTGACAGCCGTTTACATAGATCAGTGGTAATCCAAGGTTGGATTGGTCTATATTCAACCCTACGAGTTGTCACAGAGGTAAAATTTTCTATATTTTGTGTTAATTTCTTTAAAAAGATGTTGAAAGCTATAGTAACATCTTGTTGGTCATATACAGTAGACCAGTCGACACAGTATCAATTTGGGGTGATCTATTCTCTTAATTTCTTGATTTTTTCGTGGATCTTTCTTTTGCGCTTTCTCAGAGTGAAAAATAGTAAGTGTGGTTAGATCATGGTCACTTCGACCTGAGGAAATGACACTCGATTTAAATTTAACATTGCTCTTACATCTTAGGTATATGTGGTCAATACATTTTTGACTATTTCCAAAAGCTCTAGTTGGACTGCTTATTAATTGTTCTAATCCGTAACTTGACATAATCGTATTATACTTGTCTACGTTAGGTGTTTGTTTAAAAATACATAAATTCATATCACCAGTGACAATCAAATTTTTTTCTGAACAAGCAGAAAGGACAAGATTCAGTTCTTCTAAAAAGTTATGTACACTGTTTGAGTGCGGGCGGTAGACAGCAACAACAGAAAGGGACATCAGGGACATATCAAGGGGGACTTTTACATCATTTGCCAATCTTCCAATTATTTTCCTGTACCACGATCGGAAGTGGAATTGAAAGTATAATTTCTATCCCGTAATCACCAATCTCCGTAATTATAGTTCAATTAATTGATAAAGGAACAAAAATTCAATTTGTTCCGCAAATAGTTTTCATTGTTGCAATTCAGATAAATGAGGCAAGCGATTGATTGGGAAAAAATGTACTGACCCTATGTGCCACAATTGTGAACATGACTTAAAAGAGGATAAGAATATGTTCCAAGGTCTTTGAATTTTGGCTTCTAATTAACTTGCCATTTGATAGATAGGTTAACTTCAATTTTATTACCTCATTTTACAACCGGGTGGACATGGTATGACGCCTCTGCTATCCACATTTAAACATATATTAGGAAGGTTGGCTCAAATGACCATTATCCCCTAATTTCTTCCCTGACATTACTGTTGCACTTAGTATTTCTAATTTCTACTCTATATATTTGTGAACAATTACATTCTACGGTGGCGTTAATTGGAGGATGGAAGAATCAAAATGGAATTTAGGGCCATTATACATTTATATCGCAAAGTATTTAGCGTTACCATTCTTAAATCGATGCATTGCTAAGCGATGAGTTACCCTGAGGTCCATTGAGAACGTGTCTCAAATGTTGGACGAGGCCTTCATTCCACTCCATGCCTGCAGCTTAGGCATCATCTTCGCGATGGAGGACTGTTCGAGCAGGATGACGTAAGCGATGACGTCGACGGGGGCGCGTGCCTTGCGAATGTGTGCGTGCGGTGAGTGTGGTGGAGGAGGTGGAGCCCACGATGCGATGCGATGCCGCTCCCATTAATTTTCAGCCCTTCTTCGCGCCGCACAAGGTCTTGGCCAGACATACTCGCGCGTCCTCCGCTGCACTGACGAGGACCCTCTGAATGTCACGGCGCAAATCCTTAACCTTCATCGGGAAAACATTTCTCTTTCGTTAGTTGAACTTCAGTTACACTTACACTCCAACGAAAAAGGTCATTTTGATTTGCTCATCTCTCATTTCTACTTATTCTATTATTTCGCCATCATCATCATAATAAATAAAATAGCGATTAAATTTCCAAACAAAAAAATTGCGTCCCCAACTACGTGCTACTACCCCCGCAGCTCAAATAGGCGAGTGGCGATAAGCGACAAAATTATCGTCATGGGAGAATGTTTAAAAATGCGGATTTTAAAATGCGATTTCCAGAAAGTAAAGAACGGAAAGTGAATACTTTGTGGTCGCTAGTTGATAAAGTATAGGTCATCATCATAAGTCAACAATTCTAAGATTGGCTTGACGCAGTTCTCCATTCCTCTCTCCTATCCGCTAGCCTTTTCATAGAGATGTATTTCTTCTTTATTACATCCTTTGTACCTAACCTGTCCTATGTAACTAATTCTGGGCCGTCCTTTGCCCTTCTTCCCTTCCACTTGTCCTTCAACGATTGTCTGCATCAGGACATCATGTCTCATTATGTGGCTAACTAAGTTGTCCCGTCTTCTGCTTAAGGTTCTTAAGAGACCTCTCTTTTCTCTCACTCTTCTTAGCACTTCCTCGTTACTTACGCGTTCGACCCATTTTATCTTCATCATTATTCAGTAGCACCAAATTTCGAATGCTTCCACTCTTAATGTCTCTGTTGCTGTCAACGTCCAAGCCTCATTTTCGTCATTAGTTTTTTTTGATTCCACATTCATTCCTTTAATTCTGGGGTAGTGTAGAGGAGAAACAGTAATTAGACGTAAGGGACATGAGGTAGGTGTATTTTTATGCGCAGATTTTTTTTTTACACCGCTGAGGGGCACCTTGAAGATGAAGCAAAGATATCGAAGTCGGTCGTGAAATTAGTTTACGGCTTGAGGGATCGGAAACGTGGACGCTGGGGGAAGAGGAATGACGGGAGACACTCGGGTCAGTAACGGATACAGAAAAAGTCAATTTGGGGGGGGGGGGTAAAGATATTTTGAGCTGCCTATACTTTTATCGCGATGAAAAATAATCAAGTTAAATTGGAGATTGAAGGTAGTTTAATTTAAACTGATTATACGCATATACAAGAAAATGGTACCTCATGATATTAAAGAGTTACCATTGTAGTACTGCAATGTTAGGTAATGCGGACAGCCCCGCAAGGGGGGGGCGCGCGTCCCTTGCGCCCACCATATGTATCCGCTGCTGATTTGGGGTGTGGGTTTGGAGAAGAATGGAGAAGGAGAAGTGGATGAAGAGGAGGAGGAACTTCGAAGTGCTGGACATTATTATCTGGATATGGTTGGTGAGGAGAGGAAACTGTTAATTGAGATACTTCGAAGGCAGAGGTTTGGATGGAGCGAGTACTAAGCGGAGAGTGCATGTTGAAATCCATGCTGGAGGGAAGGATTTTAGATAAGCGTGGGAAGGGAGGAAGATGATACGTTTTATAGAGGAAATATCCTAAGATACAATACCTTTTAATCTTAGATGCCATGGAGTCGTATACTCAACCATACCCTGAATGTGAGAAATTCCCACGCTTGTTGCTTAGTTTGAGGTGAGCTCTATCGTCACCTATCCAAATCAGTCTCCGGGTTGAATTAGTGAGTGATTAATTTTTCTCCTAAAGCAAAATTTCAATTTTTTCTGGATCCGCAGTATATGATATTTTCCAATATCTTGCGATTCGCCCTTGGACATCTACAGTTTGGAGTGAGGTTCTCGTTCAGAATCACATTTCATCTGACTTGTCGACCTTCGATGAGAGCGAATGGAGTTATATCGGGAATGTTTTCGCTGTCATGCGCCATCTGCTACGTCCTTTGTTGTTCGGCTCTTCGGAGAAAACGCTCCTCACCAAAGTTCCCGAAAATCTCTCTCGTGAGATGAAGGCTCTCCGGCATTCTTGTCGTCATCATATCTATCGACATATCCATCCACGTTTAAGCCACCAGTTACGTGTATTTGGTAGAAGGTGCGTTTTCTAGGACAAACCCTTTGCTATGTTTGCTTTCGACGCTAGTTGGCCCCCTACAATTATTTATTTAGGTATTCTACCGATCAGTGGCGCAGCGAGGGGGGTGTTAGGGGATGAAACCAAAATAAACCCCCAGAGCTGCATTTCTGAATTTAAAAAAAGTTAAATCCATTTTACCGAATTGGATTAATAATTCTTATTCAATAGAGTAAGTAACAATAAATTATCCCTCAGAAACCCATAAAACTCACCATTTTGAATCATTTTGCCGGCCTCGGTGGCGGCGGGGTAAAGTTCTCGCCTGCCAAACATGAGGTCGCGGGTTCGAGTCCCGCCTGGGTAAGTTTCCCTTATCCAGGGCATGGTTGTTCGTGTACGTTTCATTGTTGACTTTGTTGAATACCCCGATTTAAAATGGCTTATGAGAGCTGTATTCGGAGGTTTGGGAAAAAAAAAAAAAAATTACCCAAAAACATTTCTGGGGGAGGGCCCCCGCACTTACCTCCCAAACTCTCCTGTATTAGTTGCGCCTAAACCCCCCCCCAGGCCTTAAATCCTAACCACGCCCCTACTACCGATTAGGGTAGATTTCCATGGAATATTTAAGAAGAATTATGGGAGCCTCTCCTATCATCATGGACTTCCACCTTAAATTCACAATTCCCTTTCATTCCACCTAAAATCCTATTCTCTTCTTTCCTACCCCTTCTTTACTCAGCATGCTACCATTAACGCTGTTTTATACATACCCTTCCCTCTCTTAACTCGCTTCATCCATACCTCCTGTCTCCTCCGTATCTCATGTAGAAGCTACTTCTCTACGCTCACCATGTCCAGCACTACGTCGTTCACTTTTTTAATGGCTTGATTTATTTTGCAAGGAGAAAAATTAAACTTCAATAGATATCCGAGATGCGAAGTACGTGTTAAAGGTATCATCCTGACAGCTATTTTTCCCTCGCTTCCAAACTCTTCCATGCTAAAACATTAGTTGAAAAAGATGGAATATGAGAGGGAAATGCGAAGATCGATGGAGATCAGTATGACCATAGGATAATGGCTGAAGTAAATTAAGAGATGGTGACAGTTCAATCGAAAAATCTCAACCATTGCTAAAGAGACTTGAAAATACTGACGACTAGAAGCTGCCTCTCCTCACCCACCATGTCCAGCACTTCGTCGTTCCTCCTCCTCTCCGTCCACTTCACCTTCTCCATCCTTCGCCATACCCACATCTCGAATGCCTCGCGTCTTCTCTCGTCCTCCTTCCTAAGCGTCCACGTCTCTGCACCGTAAAGCAATACACTCCATTTCAGACTCTTCACTAACCTTTTGGATACCTCCACTGCAAAAACGCTCAACAATCGCCCTCCGAATTAAATCCGCTCATCTAGTGGCCTAACATAACTAATCCGCTCAGCTGGTAGCAGCCGGAATATAAACGCACACCTCCAAAGCTTGGAGAATTGGAGATGAGCGTTTATGCTCGGGCTACTGCCAGCTGAGCGGATTCGTATTATTCGGCTACTAGATGATCGGATTTGATCCGGTGGGCAATTTTTGAGTGTTTGTGCAGTGGAGATATAGACTTTCTCCAAAGTTTGTAATAATCCTCTTATCAACCGCTGAGGAAGACGGAAAAGAATTGTAAACAAAATAATTCGTCGTAATACAGTCATTTACGCCAGTGATTTGGGTTGTTGATGGAAGCACTTTGGGACCAATTGCAAGATGGTGAAGTGCATAATGATGCATATCTATTTATGCATATGGTGTAAGGTATAAATGTATACCCATAAAATGTGGAGAAAGGTTTTTGTCTCGCAGCCCCGTAGCTTATCTACACCAGCGTGAGGTTTCATTGACGGATGAAGTATTTAGATTAGCAACAACGATTCAGCTCATTCGAGACGATAATATTGGGACATGATTGAGGAAACTACGGCCACACGCGAAGTTGCCACTACCTTGCACGAATTGGGACACAAATCGAAGTTTTTCTCGTTGGTTTCTATGTCGGATATCGAATCTTTGCAGATACCGCCTTATTATGAATGGAGGTGAATACATTATTGATTTTTTGACACTTTTTTCCCCGGGTATCGTCGAATTTCTCTCTCTATTGTGATTATATGAGTGACGGAGAGATCAACGTTGAGTCGCGTCGGTTCAATGACTTTCATCCATTGTTATCCTCGAATCACAAAATATCTACGCACTGCCACAGAAGCCACCTTGATAGGCATGTGGTGGGGGATGTTAGGGCACCAGCCAGGAACCCCTACGAGAATGATTAGAAAATAAATATAGGGTCGTGTTTTAAGGGAGTTGATTGTCTTAATTCGAACAAATATTCATAGAAAACCTTCCTTGTTCGAAAAGGAATCGAGGAAAATATATCTCTTTACTTTAACGTTTTGGTAGCGCTTCGACGGTTATTTTTTCTTAATTTCTGCAGCAAATAAAAAAACCCTCCTGGAGCTTCAGAGTTCCTAGTGGGTCTCAAAAAAATTTGTGCATCTTAGGCGATTATTTCTGATTAAGGCTAAGATGAGTGCTGCCTGCCTGTAGTGGAGACATCCCGTGCCACTCACCCTGGAGGTGACTTCAACAATACCTCTTAGATAATACGATGGACTGCTCTTAAAGGACTGCTTACCTGCTTAATTAGTAATATCCTCTAAAAAATATCATACTTCAGCTTAACGTGCATCATCCTATCGATCTTATTCCCATCCATAGTGTCTCTTACACTTCCACTCACTCGATTGAGCTGCTTTCTCTCTCCTATTACGTACATAGTAGAAATATATCAATTCGATAAGTTAGAGCTTATACTTATTTTTGATAGCCTCCCGTCTATTTAATCAAGTACTCACACTAGTCTTTGTCTACTCCGTTATCTTTTGAAACAACCGGATATACTCTCTGTTTCATAAATAAAATCTCCATTTGAAAGAAAAAAAAAACAAATATTATGTTCACTGGGGTTACAATTTAATACGAAGGAGACTTTATCCAATAAATTCATGTAAAATTTTATTTATGTGATCATGACGTTCATTTTTACTAACTACCACCCTACTACATACTTCTTTTAAAATTTAACGTCTAAATAACATTTAATTTTGCTCATTGTATATAATGTATATTTTGTGAAGATAATGTAGAAGTTTACTTATATGTAAAACATTAGAGAGATGAATCAAAGTTCAACGATGAAATGCCGAATCACTGCTGTAGTTTAATGCTTCATAGATGTCTATCTCTAGTTGATACAAAAGAGGCAGAGAAATGGAAGAAATATGAAAAAGGTGTGAAAAATCCTTGTCCCTGCAGGAAGACGCCCAAGTGATGCTATAGATGCATTGTAGGGAGCAGAAGCATGATAACAAATGAGGTCTCGGTGTCGCAGCCGGAACGGCAGCCATTTGGAATTAGGGTTAAGTACCGGTCGATGGCAGACTATCAGGATTAATGTTCTACGGGTATCGAGAACCCGTAAATACACTGTTAAACTTGCTAGAAATTCGCGTCTCTGCTGGTATTCTCTCGCCGTTGCAGTCATACGAAAATTCCTCAGAGATTAGAAGTACCCCTCATATTGATGATAGATTTGAAAAGGCAATATTGTTATTGTGCAATACCGAATTTTTTTTGTTGCTGAAAATTTAGGCTCTTTGAGTGAAATGTGTCCGCAATTCCATTTCAAATCAGCAATTTTCTTCATGATCCTCCCAATTTCCATGAAAATATCTATTGCTATGAGATTTTATATAAAATTTTGACAAAACTGGAAAGGCAATGGAAGAATCACTGTAGTAAAAATATCACGAAAAAATTTAAGGTCGACACTGTAGACTCGACAGTTAATTCTTCAACTTTTCTTTACGAACGTGCTAATGCTCTTATTGAAGTCAAAAACATTAGGGAAGACTAAACGATTTTAATTTCTCCTGGTGAAAACTATTGATGAATTCTTCTCGAGTTGTCAGCCAGGTTTATTCTGTCGCATAAGCCGACGTTTCGAGAGACGACTTGACTCCCATCTTCAAGGCCGTGTGACTCTTTGAAAGTCCAATTTCACACTCCTAAATCAAGTGATTTTAATTCAAATTAAATTTCACTCACTCGCTGTGTGAAATTGCAGTGAAGTCCATGGACTTCCAAAAAGTAACACGGCCTTGAGGATGGGCGACAAGTCGTCTCTCGAAACGTCGGCTAATACGACAGAATTAACCTGGCTGACAATCCGAGAAGAATCCATCAATTAGTGAAGACAGTTAAAAGGACGCGTGACTTCCGCTTAATATGGTTATTTTCGTGATATGTTTCCTTTTTTCCAGCCTTTATATCAACTCACCAACCTGTCTGTTTGTCTGTTTGTCTGGTACAAATCTTGTAACTCAAATTTGACTCACTTCCTGTGAAGCAAAAACGCTGAAATTTTGCACACTTCTTCATTTCCGATGACAATACATGAAAATATAACTTTTTCTCTCCAACCCCCCTTTAAGCACCCCCCAGTCAACCTATAGCCCCCCAAAACATGTTTATTTTTAACATAGGGGGGTGGCATTTTTAACATAGGGGTAGGCATTTAAAAGCATAGGGGTGGCATTTTGAAACATAGGGGGCTTACCATTCACTGAAAATTTAATAAATATAGTGAATTTTTTAATACGTCACTTTTGGTTTTTCGGGGTCACTGAGTTTTTTTGCTTTGTGTCATATATAAACGTTGCTCATCCCCTGTAATCTAAATATAAAGGCTGGTTTAAAAAAAAAAATTTTTTATAAGAGCTTATTCTTAAATTATGTTACCTCTGCATTTTATCACGTGAAAAAATATTTATAGTTAAGGTTAATATTGAGAAAGGTCTACGTTATGTGTCATTAGATTTTCAAGGTGATGCCATAAGTTTTTGAAATAGTATTGCGTCTCCAAGAAAGACAAAGTATGCACAAGCAGCGGGGCAGGTTGAATCGCATCGCTTTAATGGTTTTTGATGTACTAGAATAGCGCAGGTGAAGAGGGCTTAAAAAAAAAACAAGAATCTTCTTACAGCTGAGAATACAAGCAGAGAAGTGAGGAAACAATTCATCAGATGCTACATATGGAGTATGTTTCTTCATGGAAGCGAGGCTTGGACGTTGACGGCAGCAGAGAAGTCGAGAGTGGAAGCATTCGAAATGTGATGCTATCGAGGA
Organism: Ischnura elegans; assembly: GCF_921293095.1. NCBI lineage: Eukaryota > Metazoa > Arthropoda > Insecta > Odonata > Coenagrionidae > Ischnura > Ischnura elegans. The sequence goes on along the minus strand of NC_060255.1, from coordinate 16,481,579 downwards.
ATGATGAAGATAAAATGGATTGACCGTGTAAGTAACGAGGAAGTGCTAAGAAGAGAGGGAGGAAAAGAGAAGCCTCGTAAAAACCTTAAGCAGAAGATGGGACAACTTTGTTGGCCACATTTTAAGGCACGATGAAGACATTCGTTGAAGGACAAGTGGAAGGGAAAAAGGCAAGGGACGGCCCCGAATGAGTTACATAGGACAGGTAGGTACAAAGGATGTAAAAGAAAATAAATACATCTCTATGAAAAGGCTGGCGGATAGGAGAGAGGAATGGAGAGCTGCGTTAAATCAATCTTAGGATTTTTGACTGACACTAAGTGCTAAGAAGAGTGGGAGAAAAGAAAAGCCATTAGCAGAAGAGGAGACAACTTAGTTGGCCACATTTTGAGGCACGATGGTCTGATGAAGACAATCGTTGAAGGACTAGTGGAAGGGAAAAAGGGTATGGGACGGCCCCGAATGAGTTACGTACGACAGGTTATAAAGGATATAAAAGAGAAGAAATACTTCGCATTGAAAAGGTTAGCGGATAGGAGAGAGAAATGGAGAGCTGCGTCAAACCAATCATAGGATTGCTGCCTAATGACGATGATGAAGGTGGCTAATTAGAAATCAAACTTACAAAAATTTAAATCATTGTATTATTTTTGTTTTCTTTGATTATTCGTTTCTCACAATCTCTCATGTCAATAAAGATCATCGGAAATTGCTGATAATAATCTTCCATTTGTGTCAGGACACCGAATTATCGAAGCCTTAGTACTCGCAGATGCTGCAGTTTTTCCCTTTTGGGGTTCATGCAACGTATTTTGTGAGAGACCTGGCAAATGTGCCTTTTCTCCGATGTATTCCTCTTCGAACTCTTCTTTCACTTTATTTTGGCTTCCCTTCGATTCATTACCTGCGTCATGCAGGCTTAGTTACCTTTATGATTGCGCCGCTCAGTGGCCCCGTATCGAAAAAAAGCTGGCTAAAATGAATAACATCTTATTTCTCCAAAATTAGGAACAAAAAAGGCTTTTATATATTTTATTTCAATCGCCTGAATCTTATTTTGAAATTATTTTTACAATATCTCTTTGGTTTAACATTTTTTGCTGTTAAAATTTAAACAATTTTTAGAAAATTTGATAGTGAAGTCATGGTGATTGGTGATAGCTAATTGTGCATATAGAACTTAAAACAATATAATTTTAAGGTAGAACATTTATAAATTGTAGTTAAAATCCATGACAGAACTTAAGATGTGAAATTGTCGGGATTTGAACGTACGAAAAAATGTGACGTGAAATTTTGGTTCCCTTGAATTTTATGAGTTACATTAAATTTATTAAAGTGACTGAGTTTAAAGTTATTTAGGAGAATGAAGCTTAAATTGTAATAAACACACATTTATTTTATTACAAAAAGTTATTTAAATGAGGATCGTTGTCCGATGTCACCACATCTGACTCATTGTCGCTCTGCGAATCGCTTTTAAATTAGCAGATTTTTCGCATCACCTCTGACTTACTGCCTGACTGACCTCCTTTTATTAGGCTACCGACATTTTTAGACGAATGGGTCAGACCTTAAAAGGAGTCCGCGAACGATATATTAATTTTTTGAAAATCTTGAGGATTTCTTTGCATGGCGCTCTTAGAATACTTCCAACGGACCTTCACTCCGACCCACTCGATGTGTTCTCGTCCTTCGCTCACTTGTTCCCCCAAAACCGTTTCCCCTTCCTCTCCCCCACACTTAATTCCATATGCCCCCACCTCCTACCTTGGCCTGGGTATATATACCGAGAGAGTACTGGATTTTTGGCATGAAAATGACACTTACGTGTTGAAACCATGGTCGGTTGCTGAGTTGTGACATTAAAAGTGTGGAAATTACCATTGTGTTCTTCCTTTTATCATGGATATAAAGAACTTCCACAAAGTCGAGCCGGATACGATTTTATACTTCCAACGGTGCTTTAATTGGAAGAAGGGATTCTTTGGCACTTGCTGTTGCGTTTATTGTTAAACCCCCCCAGAGCTCAGAGAAATTTTTAACATTAATCCATTTTACTTAATTGGATTAATATTGCTTAGGGTATAGAATAGTGTAATGATTGATAAAATATCCCTCAGAAAGCCGTAAAACTCACCTTTGTAACCATTTATCTTAAAATTACGCAATTTATTAATCTCACACCTACCGCTTATCCTGGTGGGTATTCCACACCCCCACACACCCCGGTATTAGGTGCACTTAAACCTCCCCCAGCCTTAATTCCTAGCTGTGCCCCTGAGCTTATGTACCGTAGGCTGCATTTGATACAAGCAGAATATCGATGTACATAAGGCTGGGCCGTAAAATGACTTTTCTTCAGGATGAAATTCGCCCTAAGCGGAAAAGTTACCAAATATCACGGTCTTAGATCTGGAAATTTAAAAACATCTGATATTGTTTACTACTGCCGCCCGAGCCCTAAAGTTTACATTTTTCGAAAATTAAGGCTGAATTTTGAGACAAACTCCTATGGAGAATAGTTTACTTCAACTAAATTACTTTTAACAATAATAAATGATAAATATAATACTCAAGATTGTTTTAACGGCCTTTGTAGTTTGTCTAAAGAATTTTATGTTTTTTTACGATGAGTGAGAATGATCGACAAAATCCGAGTGCATGCAACAGGCGTGCCACCCAAAAACGTTTGGCTGCGTGTTGCAACTATTATTATAGCAAAAATTGTTACAAGTCGACCATAAAGTCTGGTGGTAACATAAAATCAGAAAGTATATAAAGACAAAAAATAAGATACAAAGTACCAGCTTGGTTGATAGGTTTCTTCCCACACAAAAATGTACAAAAACCAAAATACAAAACATAAATCTCGTGCGGCTCGGAGCCGCCTATCCCTTAAGAAGATTGCTGCGTCGGAAGCGTAATAGATTCCGACGCCTAGTTATCAGGCCAGCGTCTCGTTCGTTATCGGAATTAAGCAGACAAATCGCTCCACCAGCTAAGACCAGTCATGTGGCCTGACTTGTGGTATCACTTCACGTATTGCCTTTTGGAATCCGAATTTGCGGTAAATTAACTAATTTTTCACATATTATCCCTCTTCAAATGTCTCGATGATATATCAGAGGGAAATAATTCCCAAAATGAAGCTTGAAAATAGTTTACTGCTAAAATAAATGTAAATTTTGGCGTTTAAATGCCGAACAGGTGAAGAATTATTTACTCATTTATTTTATCTACGGCAGCGGGGTATAGTCCTCATCTGCCAAACTGAGGTCATGGGTTCGAGTCCCGTCTGGCAAGGTTACTCCTAATAGTAATTATAAATAATTATATATTCTAAAAGGTATGCTTCCACGGTTAAAATTAATCACAGCAATATCTCGGTCTCCGGGGTGAAGCCGCGTCAGTTATAACTGATTTCGTACCACAATAAGCCATTGCCTTGACAATCTAAGGACACATAATGTAGACATTTCTCAATATACGCCTGCACCTCCAATATAAAAAGGCTTTCAACTATCACTTTTTTCGGATTTCAATTGCCGTCTGGTCAGGGAGGCATTGAAATCATATAATACTGGGATAATTGAAACCTGGACTAGAGGCTTATGTTTAGCGAAACATGGAAACCCTTGATTTCAAATCTAAACGCTCATAGAACCTTCCCCCATAACCACAACAATCACATAACCGTTACACTCTGAGGAAAATAAATCTGAAGAGACTTGGCAACAGAAAAACTGGTTTTGGGGAGACGAAGTCCAATTTTTATTAATTTAGTTAATTAATAAAGAGGATAGGAGAAGAAAGACGTATACTGAGAGAAATTACCAAGGGAAATGCAAAGTGGATAGGATATATTTTAAGGAGTGACTGCGTGCAGAAGTTAATGATAGAAGGGAAAATAGAATGGAAGGGGGTAAGAGGGAGGAGGCAAGGAACGACATCAAATATCGAAGGAATTACTCAGAGATGAACACCTCATCCTTCCATCTTTTTCTCGGTCTTCCTGGAGGTCGTCTTCCATCAGGTTTCTAAGCCCACACTTGTTACTAGGGCCTCTTGCTCTCTTCTCATGATGTGCCCTAACCATCGTAATCTCCGGCTCTTAAGGCCTGTTTACACGATACATTAAAACGTACGGGTTAATTCGAAAAAGGCTATTCGGGCTTCCAGCCGGGTGGTCTCCCTTCATTCTGCCGACGTTTCGGAACACGATTCAGGTTCCATCATCAGGGCTAATGGTGAGTTTATATACTCTTCAATTCGTTGTAAGGTCTACCGTGATTGGCCGGAAGGCAGCCAATCTTATTTTCTTAAGTGCCGGTCTCCATACATTACTTAGTGAATACTTGTACGAGTTAATGTCTGTTTGCATGAATGATTTTTGTGGACCGGAACGGAACATGTACGAATGCATGAACCAAATTGGAACAGGTTCTATTTTCTGTGCATGTATTCGCACAAGTTGGGCGGTTAAACGGTGAATTTTGGCGTTCATTCTCGCGTTCATACATCTAGACATTAAACCCTTACGTGTTAATGTACTGTGTGAACAGGCCTTTAGCTTCAGCTACTACGAATGGTGAGTAGAAAAGGTCCTTCATTTCCCTCTTGTAATTTATTTCCCAGGTTCCATTTTATCTTTTGGGTACAAAAACTTTCCTTAAAACTTTATTTTCGAAGGTAATTAACTTATTTTCCGTTCTTTTGCCGATAACCCATGATTCAGCTAAATAGAGAAGGATTGATCGCATTATGGTTTTATAAATTTAAAACTTGGTTCTGATGGATAAAAGTTTTGATGTTAACTGTTGATTAGGCCATACATACCTCTGTTGGCTGAATTTATTCTTTTTTTGAGTCTCATGTGATTCTTCATTATTTGAGTTAATGATGTTACATCTACATACTAACCCACAAGCCGCCTGAAAGCCGTGTGGTAGAGGGTGTTAGGACACCAGTCATTTGCACATAAAAAGGAAATGCTCAAACGAAATTACGGCTAGCATTTACTAAAGTCCTGTATAGTTTCTGGGGAAAAGCGAATCGCCATATCTATCCGTTCGGCAAAATATCTCTCTTAATTTATCGCTTCCGTCGGATCTGGAAATATAATGGGGCTCTAATATTATGTTCTCAGTGTCGCCCTTAAGATATCTATTCTCAATTGTTCAAAAAATCTAAGCCTAGCGCTCAGCCTCCGAGTCTCCAGCGGCTCCCAGCCTAATTCGCTTAACATTTGGTAACGCTGTCTTCACGGCCGTAGCAGTTCTGACGATCCGCGCAGCCTTTCCAGCCTGGTGAATGTCATCATAAAATTAGTAAAATCAGACAGTGCAAGAATTTTTATAATTGCAATTAGACATGCTAATTTTACTAATTTAAAGAACTTCCACCATATTGTGCCTCACATCATGCAAGATCATCATAATATGTTTACGGGCAGAGTCACCAATGGTGATGATGATAATGATTTTATTGGCTTTAGAAAATGCGGTTCAAAATTTCAGTTCTATTGTGATTTTCTCCATCTGATATTGTTTGCTTGAGGTGACAAACACATGCAGTTTATCCGGAAGTTGGGTATCAGCTCTTCCCGGAAAGGTCACCGTAATGGAAATGAAGAACATACGTAGGAATATCGACCGGTCACGCGGCAAAAAAAGTATGAGCCAGCCTTTTGCCAAGGGTTTCTCGAAAATGCGGATCGGCGTGGGAGAAGTTAAGCTGTTTGTTTGACGTAATCCAGACCTCTGAGAGCAGTAACTACTCGCAAAGGAGGATAAAAAATGTATACTTCCCAGGAAGTCGTTATTCTAGACCTCGATAATCCAGTTAGCTCATGTTCCAGAAAAAAAACCTCTCGGCTTTGACCAAACTTCCGCAGTTCGGGAAAGTCACAATGCGAAGATCACACACCCTTTGGTCGTTCGGAGAGAGTTACTGCTGGGAACTGGTCGAAAATTCCTCGGAAATAGCGGAGATGATTGGACGTTTGAGAAATCACTTATCTATTTGAAAACTTGGAGAGAATATGGTTTCCGAAGAACAGATAAAAATCTGTTGGCATCACAGGATGCTGTTAAGGATATATCGCCAATGATCCGATTTAATAGAAGGAATAAGTCTAGAGACAAAGAGCAAGGCTAATTGGTATAAAATTTGATATGCGCGGAAACTATTTCCTAGGCTCAATTGCCATCGAGGTAAATATTTTATTTATATAAAGAGTTTACAATCATGAAAATATGTTGATTTTATTTATTAACTTCAATGGTTTTCGGCTCAACTTTGCGGAAATTAATACACGAAAATGAAAAGAAGACTTCGTTGCTTTCCACAGATTTATTTCGTCCGTACGACATGTTTCGACCATAGAGGTCATTATCAAGTACCTTATAGGTTACCTTACCTTATATTATCATAGGTTACCATACCTTATAGCACCTTGTAACCTTAGTTATAACCTTAGGTTACTATACCTTATAAGTTAGTTTATACTTGATAATGACCTCTATGGTCGAAACATGTCGTACGGACGAAATAAATCAGTGGAAATCAACGAAGTCTCCTTTTCATTTTCGTTTATTAACTTCGTTTACAACTATTTAGGAGGATAAGTTTTTTCCCGAAATGAAAATAAAAACTCAAATCCATTTTTTCTTCAAACTTTCTTCATGAAGTCAACAAAAATGGTCGTAATAATGAAACCACTATGAAATAAAAACCACTGCGGATAACTCAAGTCACTTTTACTCTAAAGGGTAACTTGAGACGAGCGTGACCGATAGATAGTGTCGTATTCAAGTTGTAGCAGTCTTAAGTAATGACACTGGCGTAGACAAAACCATATTATTTAAGGTTTTATATTTCATTTTTGCCACTTAAATGCCGTGCAAAATATTTCTCCCGTAGGTTTCAAGGTATCCTAACGGGTTCACGTATGTTACATTTTCGTTCATATCACCATGATACTTTTACGAGTTTAACTACCCATAAAAGCGTGCTTGAGGAGAATTTATCGGTATCCTCTCTTGTAGGTATAAGGATTGGTGATTATTAATTGACTTTTCTCACCATTTTCTTACAGGCATTATAATGTAGGTATAATATGCATTAGCGTCTAGCCAAGAAAGGGTAAATTCCTACTTTTTTTCTTTTCTACCAACGTCTAAAATCAATGCGATGCAGATCATGAATTGTTTATAATACTGCATACGAACAAGGCGGAGCCTAAACCAAAACATAATTTAATTCAATTTACTACTACTTTGTAAAATAATGGATGATTTATCAATTGTTTTCATTGAATTCATTATCAGCAGTCACTTAATAAAAATGGTTTGGGCGTTTCTGTAAAATACAACGAAAATAACAGCATTTCTTGGAAAAATATTATATCAAACTTGAACCAGGTAATTTCAGTGCGCAAAAAAATTCTAAATTACTTTCGTTGTATGATCCAGCACGTGAATATTGTTACGAATTTTCCGCCTTCCATCGGTAGAGTTAATTAACTTCCTCAGCATTGTCCAAGTCTGAAAAATGCAAAAACTGTCTATAAAACATAGCAAAAAAAATCCAACAAAAATTTTAACAAATAGATTTAAAATAAAAGACAAATTAATAAAATTGATGTAACATTTCTTTTATATAGGTACTAAGTTTGTTTGTTAGTTATTATGTTGTGATATTATATTTATAGTGTTTGGATTTTTATCAATTTTGATTTATTAGATTACAATATCTTTTTGCTTAAATCATCTATGTCAGTTCTTTTTTATTACAGCTTTTTTGTGTAAAATAACTGACATGTCTCTTTAATTGACTAAACGTTAAGGATTTGTAATCTATATAAATAAAATTGGTCGTCTATTTGTCTGTCCACTATGCGTTTCCATACGGCTACAAGGATTACGACCGAAGTAGGTGCATAGGTTACATCTCATGCTATCGGACCACGTGGTGCTATTTTTTTCCTGCATTCTCCGCGTCTTTTGTGTCGTTTTCTGATTACAATTTATTACGTCATACAACTTCCGCGGTTGGACATCCTACCGGGTAGGCACACCTCTTGACAAGCTCAAAGAGAAAACATAAAAATTCTGCTTCTGCTATGTGACCACGATTTCGAAGTTCCATGTTTTCCGATTCTCTGGGCACTATCCTTACCAAGCAACGTCGGGTGGTGTACTAATCAAATTAAGACAATTACTGTGAATTTCACCATCGTGCGCGGTAGGCTTGAAATATACTCACCACACGAATAATAATATTTAAGATCTACATCTGCACAATACCCCGCAAACCGCCTAAAAGACGTGTGGCAGGGGGTGTGAGGACACTAGCCAGTTAAGCATAAAAAGGAAGTGCTCTAAGGAAATTACTACTAGCATTTATTGAAATCCTTTATGGTTCAGGGGAAAAACGAATTCGCATATCTATCCGTTCGGCAAAACATCTCTCTTAATTTATCGCATCTGTCGAATCTGGTAATATTGTGTGGCTCCAATATTATGTTCTCCGAGTCGCTCTGAAAGATATCCATTCTCAATTGTTCAAGCAATCTAAGCCTAGCGCGCAGCCTCCGAGTCTCCAACGGCTCCCAACCTAATTCGCTTAACATCTGGGTAACACTGTCTGTACGCCCGTAGCGGTTTTTGACGAACCGCGCAGTCTTCCTTTGTATTTTGTTCAGTTCGCGGATTAAGTCTTTCTGCACCGGATCCCATACGCTCGCTGCATATTCAAGGTGCGGTCGGACGGGTGTGAAATAGCACCTTTCTATTACTTTCTCATCCGAAAATCTTCCCGCTTGACGAATCCTAATTTCTTCAGGGCTATGGCGGAAATATTTCTCATATGTTTTCCCCACGATAGGTTCGAGGTTATCGTAACTCCTAGGTACTTCACTTCGTCTGTCGCCTTTATGTTATTACCATCCACAGCATAAACATAGTTAAATTTGCGCGAACTCTGCGAAAAATGTACCGCCATGCATTTGCACAGATTAAGTTCGAGACCCCACTCTTGGCAATATGGATTATCGCTACTTGTCGCGGCTATGTCCTCGCGTATGATTCATCATTAAACCTGCGGTACGTAATATTTTTTAAAATTTTCATCATTCCAGGAGGTCTGGCCCTCCGCATCCCCTTTCATATCCGCCCCTGGGTCGAGGGTGCGTCAGCATTTTAGCGTTATGAATTCAAGGAGAGTGCCTTCGATCGAGAAGTGCTGATTTGCGAGTAGTGAGGCAGCCGTTTGGTTGATTGATGGTCGATACGAGTTTACCGAACGATTTTTCATCGTCATCTGCGGCCGCTGAATTACTGCACATGTGCGTAAGAGGGCGAAAACGGGGCCAAATGAGCCGCGGACTGAAACCAAAGGCATCCTGAGGGACGCTTATCCGAAAAGGATATGTTTGTGGTTGGTATGTCCGAAGCACAAAGGGTGTGAATTAATTAAATTGGTGGGTCGGTATTGATATTCTAACTATAATAAAAACATTGCGAAAAATTATATTTATCGCAATAGATTGGATAATTACTTTAATTCTTGAAAATATTATAGTTTCTATACTGTAGACATAGTTCTACAATATTGGCAGCATTAATAATATTAATATTATTTTGGCACTAAAAATTTAACTTTAAGCAGATGCAGTTATAATATGTCAAAACAAGACAATAGTTATAAATATTTTTTATTTATCTGAGGCTTTTGGGGGTCTATCCCCTCTTCCCCTCATTTATAAGTAGGATTCCTGAAATTTCGTAGGATTTTTCAAAGCTGGTGTCCGCTAACATTGCAATTATTTTTACAATAGAAAATGTAATCTTTTCATAAATCGCGAGTCATATAGTAGTAAATTATATTTATCGATAAGCGAGGAGTTATCGCTGGAATGGGGTTCACATTTCGGTATCAGCTTCTTGGAAGCCCATATTCCTTTGCGTTGCCACCCTTGATGTACCTCAAGGGCCTCACATCTTGCAGTCCGGAAATTTTTCCATTATAATTAAGGAACCAGAATAGATTAGTGGCCTACGGGGTGTCTGGAAAATCTGAAAGTCCAAGGTTCGATTTCCGACCCTGGGGAATTATTTCCCACGGTAATTAGTGTGACTTCCGCCGCCGTTCACAAGCCATATGTCATAAATATACTATTTTTAACGTCAATGGTTGTTGGATTATTAGGATATTAGTAGCTTGGTCCAATCTCTCATTGCTTCCCAGTGGCGTTACTAGGAATGTAGGAATGTGCTTTGGGTAAAAAAGGAGGTCCGGGAAAATTTTGAAAAATGAAATGGCTAGAAATTCATTTTACATCATTTTGGCACTAAAAATTTAACTTTAAGCAGATGCAGTTATAATGTGTCAAAACTAGACAATAGTTTATATACATTTTTTCTTTCTCTGAGGCCTTGGGGGGGGGGGGATCTATCCCCTCATCCCCCTCATAGTTACGCCACTGTTGATTCCGACTCTTCGATGGTCGATACTACAATGTTCAAACGCCAAATTTCGAATTTAATTCCTGGAGAAATTCGAGGGATGAGTTGACGCAAATACATCAAATTAATATGCTGCGAGCCACCTCTAGGGTGTTTGGCAGGGGATGATTAATCACCAGCATGCGGCATACTAGCAAATTATACTTCCGCATCCAAACAAAGGCAAAACTTGCCAACTACTTATGATGGCAGTTTGCCAACGAAGCCAGAAATAGTAGTTCGGGAGTCGCGGAGGACGATCAGCGGAGAAGGGACTCTGAGAATATCCGCCATCACACTTTTTGCACATGCCTGCACGCTATGAGGAGTAGCCGGGGACGTGATTCTTCCGCTATTTGAAGTGACTCGAAGTGTGGCGAGGTAGGTGTTGACCCCATTCGCTCGTTCGACGACCGCGGCCGATGCGGCGCCGAGCACACCGCACCCACACAACAACAGAGTCGCGGGTGCGGCGAGCGGCCCCACGTGAGAGGTGTGGAGAGGAGCGGTCGCGCGCGTGGGCTTCGATCTGCCGCGCCTCGTGATGCTCCCTGAACGTGCTCGGGTGCGGCTTCCGCTCCCTTTGTCACTCGAATAGCCGCGACTCGCCTCAGATCATCCACTCAAAGCGATCCACGGTCGTTGCTATGGACACATTTCACGAGCAATAGGTACTCGAAAAGTAAGTGACGTTATTGTAGTTTTATAAATTTTGGGCTATATCGCCGCGTAAATTTTCGGATGGCCCCAACTTTACCCGACCGATGCCGGTCGCTTTTTCAAGGGTATTGGATAAGAACAGATTTCCTTGAAGAAGCGACCGGAATCGGTCGGGAAACGTTAGGGGCCACCCGCATATTGACGCGGCGACATAGCCCAAAAAGTTTTCAACTACAATGAAGAGTCCCGCGAAATTTTTAACGGAGAAGTGATGTTATGTCAACAGATATTTGTTGGTAGCAAGATCATTTGCTTTGATTTTATTTTCCTAAAAAACTTTGAATAACATACATTGCTTAATTGGGAACACATCGGGACCGGTACACTTTGGCCTAACTAAGCAGATACTTCGATTATCCAAAGCATTTCGTAAAAATGAGAAAAACATTGCTATTTCAGTATTAAAATGAATGATAAATCTATTATCTCACTAGTCAACAATCCTAAGATTGGTTTGACGCAGCTCTCCATTCCTCTCCCCTATCCGCTAGCCTTTTCATCATGACGTATTCCTTCTCTTTTACATCCTCTATAACCTGCGCTAAATAACTCAAGCGGGGCCTTCTCTTGCCCGTCTTCCCTACCACCTGCTATTCTACGATTGTTTGTATTGTTTTCTGTTAGTTAAACTAAATTTACGGAAAAGTATGAAGATTATAAATATCTTTAATGTATTCCGAAATTATATTAACAAGAATACAAACGTCACTCAGATTCCTCGTTTGGGAACGTATGTTTAAAATTTGAACTTCGGTATGAGGCCTTGAAAAGTATGCGTGTTCAGGATCAATTCAATTCACATAATCGGTGTAGGTATACCATGAAAAAAGTTTGCATAATTCAAGTAAGAAATAAGCAAATTCCTCTGATGCGTAGCCCGTGGCAACGGCATTTTTGTCCCAATGAGCTCGTCCAACTATTTTTTTTTACCGTTAATTGTAATAGAGTTCGTAAAATAAAGAGACCCGTATATTCTTTATTTAGATCCGTGGCCTACTTCTCGAGCTATTCGCAACGAAAAATTTAATGCCTTAAAACTTTCGCAGATAAGTTGATGACGTCACCCACTAATGTAAGCGGGCCACCGCTTCTCAGCTGCACCCTCTTCCCTTCTTTTCCCCGCGTGCCTCGTTGGTATTTACACTTTTGTGAGCGAATCCCTTCCTCGTCCAGTGGTTCTCTCTGAACGAGTTAATGAACTGAAATGACGTCACGAACTCACGCCAATTGGCCGGTAGTGTACTCTTTTTTATTTTAGCCTCATGCTAGAATGGCTGGATGAGGAAGATTTTTCTCTCCTTACCTTCGGCTCCAATATAACAAATTATTGTAATAATTTGCAATTCCACGTCTCAGTGAACATATTTGGAAGTCGGAGGGAGACCGATGATAAAGATGACGCGTCATTTCCGATCCATTGGACGTATTTCGTCGTTTACACCGAATTTTAGTAAATTTTCTTCGTGAAAATTAACTGATTCATTGGAAATAGGCTGAAAGTCTCGTTAATGTAGTTATTATCCTACTTCAAATTCAAATCGAAGCCTGATCCAATGATATCTGATTGAATGTGATGGCTTTTCTGATCTAACGTTTGCGTGAAAGTTTCCTGAGGAGACAAACCCTTGTCTCTCAATCTTAGCGACGAATTCTTTCCGTAACAAAAACAATAGCTGGAAGAGGTGGATGAAATCTGTTGTTTGGGAAGCAGGATAACTAGCGAATGGAGAAACAAGAAAGAAATTTATAACTAGTTACGAAACCCGGGTCGTGACCATAATTAAATAACAGTGAACCTTACAAAATTTTATTTCCTTACTCCCAAGAAAGAAATTGTCAGCAGAATAGCCCAGATGAAGAGAGCATTCCACCGAAAGAAAGATCTGCTTACTTGATCGATCAATTTGATCCTCATCATTCGTAGTAGCACCACATTTTGAAGGCCTCTATCCTTCATTTTAAGCTAGTCAAGATTTATGACGACTTCGAACTAGTCCTAAGAAGAGTATGAGAGAAGAGAAGCCTCATGAAACCTTAACAAGAAGACGGAACAACGTTGTAGGCCATATTTTGATACATGATGATGATAATAATAATATTAATAATAGATTCCTTTATTCGGGCGAGGTTGAGACTAAAAAGTCCCCTCTTCCACCTAAATCCTCGTTAACGTCAATGCATACGTATAAATAAAGGTAAACAAAGATTTACAATAGAAAAATATATACAATTACAATATTTATTAGTGCAATGTCAAGGTATGGTATGGTATTTGGAGGAGGCGACCGACAGCTGAGGTCATTTGCGCCATGAGGAAAGGAGGTATGGAAGGTAGGGTGGAGAGAAATCCGGCGTCGGCATAAGCCTACTCTTAACGAAAGGCGCCAAGGGGACCACGGCTTAACGTCCCATCCTACAGACGGAGTGTTGCGCTTGAAATGTCCTCCACACAACACTCAAGCAGGGATCGGGCAGTCTCTGAAAATTCTCTGCCACTGCCGGGATTTGAACCCGAGCCCGCCGGGAGTGAAGCCAACACTCTAGCCACCACACCAACCCGATCCCCTGCAGTATCAAACAAGATAGAAAAGTATGCGTAGAAAATTTGTGTAAAAATATTTCTTTTTCTGCGAAAAAATTAACACAAGGAAGTAATTAAGATTAGACTTTTCATTAATCGATCAACTAAGATTAGCAGATGGGAGAATTGAGTGGAGAGCTGCGTCAAATAAATTTTAGGATTTTTGACCAGAGTTGATTGATGATTCAACGCTTACTCTTAATGTTTTAATCCTCCTTATGCGTTCACAGAATTCTTTTAATGATTGCCGATTTCAACACTGAACGAACGACTGTAAATGGTAGAATAGCTTAGGCTGGCACCTTACTCACCCTTTCCTTGGTTCCGAGTGGTGAGAAAGCTTTGCCCTCCTTCATCCCAAAGTGATCGATAGTGTTTACGGGGATTAGGTCCACACGTGGGATCAGAAGAGGGTGATTTACTCCTAAGAAGGAATGTGGGAGGGAGAAAAGAAGTGATTGTTCGACAGTTCACGTTTCTTGACGAAGCAAAAATAAGAAAAGGGAACGGTTGAGCTCTTTGAGAAGCTTCTCGGGGCAAGCTGTTGAGGTTTCCGCTTGAAATACCTCGAAGCGTTGGCTAAAAGGCTCGTGAGCTACATATATTATTGGCGGAGACACGTTACTTAAAGACCGCGCTATAGTTAACTACCGTGGTCTACCACATCCTTAACATTTAAAATGATGTTTCACTCAGAGCCAGTTTTATAATGTCTGGTTAGAGCTAAGCATAAGATGATACAGCCTTCCACTTTACATCTACATAACACCCTGCAAGCCACCTCTATGGTATTTGGTAGGGAGCGATCAATTACCAGCATGCAGTTGGATTCCCACATGCACACCACATGGTCCAAAAAACGTTACGCACACTTAAAAATTATACTACCACATGCTGTTAGAAATAATAATAAAATTCGGAAACATGAAATAAAGTATACATAAGTTAGTAGGCTACACTACAAAGTGTCCTAATCTACGAGGGTGGTTTTAAAAGTTCTCGGAATCACCCTGAGTTGCCAGCGCTAGTGCAACGAACTTTTCACGTGATATCCATAGGACTGTTCGCTGTAAACACATGCCACGTCAATGCTCGTGGAAAAGAACTGTGGCGGTGACGTGGCTTTTTTGTTGTTCCCGCATAGTGATTTGCGAAGATGGAAAAAATCGAGGCTCGTGCAGTGATTAAGTACTTCGTACAAATAGGTATGAAAGCAAAGGACATTCATGCCGATTTCCAGAATACACTAGGGGACTCTGATCCTTCATAGTCAACTGCTGCCAAGAGGACAAATGAATTTAAATTTTGTCGGGAGAACTCAGATGATGAACTGAAAAATTATAAATGAAAAAATTATCTGCTAGATGAGTGCCGCGATTCATGACACTGGATCAAAAACGCATTAGAATGGATATATCGGAACAATGTTTGATCCGTTTTAGGGAAAACGAACTAGTTTTTTTTACACCGGTTTGTGACTAAAGATGAAACTTGGGTCCATTACTATTCCCCAGAGGCAAAAATTCAGCCAAAGCTGTGGAAACATGATGATTATCCATCACCAAAGAAGGCAAAGACAATTCTTTCGACTGAAAAGGTCACGGCATCAGTGTTCTGGAATGTGAAGGGGATTCTGTTCATAGATTGTCTCCCCACTTGGTCAACAATTACTAGAAAATACTATGCTAACCTCTTGGACTGATTTCGACAAAATATTCGCGAAAAAGGCCAGGTTTAGCGAGGAACAAAGTCATCTTCCAACAATACAATGCGCGCCTGAACACATGTGCTGTCGCCATGGCAAAATAACACGAACTATGGTATTAATTGTTGCCACTTCCGCTTTATTCACCTGATGTGCCTCCGTCAGACTTCCATCTCTTCCCAAAACTGAAATTTTTTCATGGTAGACCTGGTGGATAAAATAATTTACTTCAAATGAAGAACTGATAGCCGGAGTTGACAGCTATTTTGCAGGCCTAAGGAAATCTCATTTTCTAGATGAGATCAAGGTACTAGAATATGGCTGGATCAAATGTAGCAATCTACAAGGAGACTATATTGAAAAATAAAATAATTTTCAGTGGTGTTAGGACATTTTTTCTATTCCATTCCGAGAACTTTTCAAACCACCCTCGTATTTGTGAGTTCTAACTCTACCGTTATAATCTCTTATTGATCGTGGAAAAAAGACATTCTTAATCTGTCTGTTCTACAGTCTATCTCTCTTATTTCATTTGCACTATCTGATCTACCGTAGTATGTTGGCGTTCGTAAGATATTGTTGACTTCGTCAGAGAAGACATTGCTCTTGAATTTATCTTAAAGGTTTAGTCTTTTTTTCTATCTACGGTCTGACAGAGATTCATTCCCATCCGAGTTTATCTAACAGGTCACTTAAACTAATATGGCTATCGTAACGATTTTTCACGTACCAGGAAGCTCTTCTTTGCAAGCTGAAAGCTTTGTATAAGATCAGACTTCAAGCTGAAAGCTTGAAGTCTGATCTTATACAAAGGCTAACCAGCACTTTCAATCACCCTCAGGTAAAGCTGAGGCTGTATAATGCTATGGTCGGCGAAAAATCGACATGAAAAAAAATCATTCGCCTTGGCCGGGATTCGGACCGCATCCCCCGATTTCCGGTCGAGTGCTTCAGCCTGTTAAGCTACCGAGGCAGTGGATATTTGAGGACTATTCGAGACTGAAATCACCAATGGCAGCGCTGAAGGCAGTGACGTAATTTTCCATTATGGCCGACGCATCGAGGATAGTGTTGTGATGATAACATAGTCTTAATTGGATGATTCGTTGAGCCACTGCGATAATTAAAGTTGGAAATATAAAAGTAGTTTTTTCTTGGCTTTGAGAATGTATTTCGATACCTTAGGGCAACGACATATAGCAGTAAAGATTCAGGAATGAATAAATAAGAGCTGAAATATCCTCTACTAGCTCACAGCGAGTACTAAAAGACTTCCTAATGGCCGTGTCTCACCATAAAAAAACACGATTCTTTGCAGGATAGAAAAGAAAAGTCGAATAGGTTGATTACCTTACACGCCTTAAACCAGCAAACCACCGTAAAAGTAAACGATGAATTGTTGCAATCATTGAATGGCAAATAAACGGCATTGTACATAAAAATAAAGGCATTAAATATATTAATTGCAACGTTTTGATAGCCTATTACCAAAAATATGTTTTAAAAAAATCAGAAAACACAATCCTAATGATTTGTCAACGTGAATTCCTCAGGCAAATGCTTGGCATCCTCGGAGCTCTACTTCCGAATTCGGCCGATAGTTGGCGTATTGCTTGTCTGGATTCTCGAATACCGGACAATGTGTAATGGAATTCTGAGCAAATGATGGGACAAGCAGTCCAAATCGTGCGCACAGCACCACAGCCAGAGAGCAGGCCCTAAGACTTGGAACACAGAGGCGGCCGCTCTTGACCAAATCTAGTCCCGGTTTACTTAACCCATTATTCCCCAAACTGTACCTAGGGCTTTATCTTCGGTCGTTTCGTATTTTACGATTAATTTTGGCCTAATTAAGATGAATTTTTGGAAAAAATATTTTCATCATATTATATGATTTTCAAAATGATGCGTATACGCAACGCTGGGAAAACTTCGGTAAATAAAAACAAAAAAAGTAATTTTTAAAATTTAGGCTACATCTTTTATTTTTTGTCTTGATTTGTACACTCGACATCTTCGCCGGGAGTTATCAGTATTCCTCTGGAGGAAATGCCCCATTCTTCCTTGACGGACATGCAGGGGAATGTCATTTTTCCTTGGGTGTCACGTATGTGCGCATCGATTTTTATACCAAACGCCATCAGTCATAAGAATACAATTAAATGAATGAAGATGTTGGTGGAAATGACAAAATTAGAACTAGAGATTCTTTAAAAAGTTAGTAAATCGAAGAAAAAATTATTCTGAGGTAGAAACTTGTTCTGAGAATTAGGATTCAATAATGTTAACGCAACGCTGGGGATTTATGGGTTAAATTACTTAGGTATGGTATTTTGAGGGCGCGACCGACAGCTGAGGTCATTTGCGCCATGAGGGAAGGGGTAGGTAAGGAAGGGTGGAGAGAAACCCGGCGTCGGCATTAGCCTGCTCTTAACGAAAGGCGCCAAGGGGTCCACGGCTTAACGTTCCATCCGACGGACGGATTGTTGCGCTTGATATGTCCTCCACACAACACTCAAGCAGGGATCGGGCAGTCTCTGAAAATTCTCTGCCACTGCCGAGATATGAACCCGAGGCAGCCGGGTGGGAAGCCAACACTTTAGCCACCACACCAGCCCGATCTCCTTAAGTTACTTAAGGTTAGCGTTGACCAGGCACTATAAAAGCGCCCTTAAACATGTTTCGATTTTCGGAAGGGACTCTCACGTAACTTACTTCATGAAACGATACTACCGTAGGAAGTTGGACTAAAGAGTAACATTTAAAGCTGATTGTAATTATTTTTGTGTTGGTCGTCATCACCGATGTCTTTAATGAATTGCTCGATTCTAAGAGATACGACAGGCTTTAGATTTTCAGATACCTGAGATAAACCGTGGGAAGGTATAAATCTTACTTTACAGACTGTGATAAAAGTTTCTAGCGCAAATAAATACTCAAATTTACCACCCTTATCCGGGGAATGGGAAATAATATTTATTCTAAATAAAATGTTTACGGGCTGAAATGCATTTCAGGAATGACTTACGTTACTTTTTCTTAAATAGCTATTTTTAGGACCAACTTTAAAGTCTACTCTTAATTTTCTTGCAAAAGAAATCCTCATTTTCGCCAAGCCTACCGTGCTTAAAATACTTTTCAATGATATACATTGCCTTACTGCATGTCAGTTAGAATTTCCTGCTTTTAGTTTTTTGACTCTATATTAATATCGAAAAACTTTTCGTCGTAGTTTTTGAGAACGTGGCAAAAGTATATCGAGTAGCAATCGTAGTAAAGCCTAATATATAATTTTTAAATGTCAGGATAATACTGGTCGTAAATTGTCGTACAATGTAAATTAAATTAATTTAGTCGCGTAAAGTATTATCGTAGCCAGGTTTTATTGTGTATACAAAAGTTAAATCGTAATTTATACTAAGCTCATCAGATATAAAGCCTTAGCAACGTATCCTCGCTATGCCTTTAACTGTCACGTGCGGGAATTTGGGGGATTATTTGATACTGCAGTGCACCAGCAGTGATTCATTTGGTATCCTTTTGCGAGGCTTTAGAGGACAGTTACAAATTCATGACATGTATTTTTACTCACGACTTATTATCACGTACTGCCATTTTGAGTAATCACTTTTGTGCACTGTTCTGCTAGCTGTACCTCCGAAACATGCATTGTTTCTCTCTCTCTCTCCAAGTGGAAGTTCCAAGTGCATTAGGTCAGTGAAGGGTGCACGCCGCTGTTTACTCCCTCAAACACCAGCTCCGTAATTGCTTTTTTCTGTTTGGAAGACCACGAGCGCATGGTGCGGGAGGTTGGAGATGAAAAACGCGATTTGCATTCGGTCTTTTTAGTCCCATGATAAGTCATATTTCAGGAAAACGTGTATCTCGCGATAAAAATCGTTCTCTAGCTATAAATTTTCGGGATGCGAAAGCGAGGAAATAGAGGAGTTTTGATTAAAAATTTACGACTGTTAGCTAGGAATTACCAAAGGGTAAAAGAGGATTATAGGTACAAGATTGAAGAAGAGTTTTTCGATAATTCCTTTGTGTTTTTCAAAATATGATTTAAATACGCATGGATATCATTTGTTTATAGCAGGGTCTGGGAATAACTTACATAATTTACGAGACTATGTTCCATCTCTCTCAGAAATGTTTTTTTTTATGCTATGTCTTCCATTAATTTTAAATCTGAATGAATATGAACCCGTACGCCTGCAGAAATTTCCTTTTAAATTCTCATTTTCAGAGATTAGCATTAATTCGCATACCTTCATTAAGAGTCGGAATGTTTGTAACGTCGTGACAATTACACTTTTTTAATTCTTCATCCATCTCTCGAAGTTAAGACGACGAATCGCTCACAATCGACCGGTCGTATTACGATTTCTTGGGTAAATCATCACTCGTCAAATGTTTAATTTAGCTAACCTTGAAATTTCCATAGTATCTCGAGTGGACCCCCACCGACATTTTCATGTATCCTAAATTAATAAAGAACGGCTGAGAAAATTATGAGGTCAGATTTTCGAATTTGAGATGATTGGTTATTGGTAAGAGGGTATACTCTTTCACTTGCCCTGAAAATTTCAAGATTAGAGCATAATTTCCCTTTCCTTTGGATCTTACCGCGTTGGAAAGGCTTGCTCGTTCTTATGACCCCTAGAGCTGCACTGGCGGAATTAATTCTCAATTACTCCCGTCAGGAGCACCCATGGCAGATATGTCGAAGGGTAGGAGCCAGACGAAAGGTAGCTCACGTGATGGTCTCGTGTATGAAACACTGTTGGAATGGCAGTGGGAAATCCCTTTCATCTACGTTTTCTCTAAAAATATGGAAGTACATTCAAATGAGGTACAGAGAGTCTTCAAACGGGACCCGGCCTTTAAGGGCAGGTGTCGTTCATGTCAGCGAGGTCGGAGTAAGTAGTGAGCGGAGATTACATGTTGAAAACCATAATTAAAGTAAGAATATTAGCTCGTTTGTTGCAACAGCCCGGCTAGCTCAGTCGGTAGAGCATGAGACTCTCAATCTCAGGGTCGTGGGTTAGAGCCCCACGTTGGGCGATATTTTTTTCTGCTTCAGAAGCGGAGTGATGAGTCCTCGCCTTCCTATTCGAACGTCGCGGGTTCGAGTCCCGCCTGGATAGGGTGCCTCTATCCAGTTTATAATAGCCCTGCTTGAATAATTGGTTTCCTGTCAGAAAATACATTAAAAGCGCTAATAAAGTAAGGTGGAGGAAGAGAATAGATTACAAGAGTTACAAATACGCTGTCCTGGTTTCATTATTATTTAGTTGATATTTCTAACTTCATTACTCCATAATTTATCGAGTTTAAAATTTCATATATAGCCAATTATATGTTATTGCTATGCAAAGAATTTTGCTTGCAAAAAATAAACATTCATTCTGGCTTTGACGACGATACTGTTAACACCGCTATAAGATTTTTGCCTCAGGTTCAGCATAAATTATCCTATTCTGGGCTTATTATTTTAAAATAATTTCTAAGACACCCTAAGTAACCAAAAGGAGGCTTAAGGGAGCTTCTCAAACAGATGCAAGACATGAAGAAAGATATACAGTACAATTCAATGGAATATCGCGAATTGAGTGGATTTTGCTTCAAACTTCCAAAATCGCATACTGTGCCGCTGTCGAACTTCAACCATATTGGCGATCGATGAGCGACATTTTCGGGTGTTGCGGAGGAGAAATAATATTGTCCTCCCTTCCACCTTTCACGCTCAGCACATGACGTTGCGATTTTGATTTCCCGAAAGCATTGCAATTGGACACATGCCCTCACATCCCTTTCATCGACGTGCAGTGACCCACTTTTCGCGCACAGAGCAGTTCACGTTTCCTTCTGTCGTACCCACCGTCCATACGAATCCAGAAATCGAGGCTATGCCGCCAATAATAAAATATTGGGTAGTGCGTTGAAATCAAGCATTTTAATCTTCAGTAAAATGAAATTCATGAGAATTAGTTCATGTTCAACCGAGCTGTAGAATTACTGAAAGATAATGCATCTGAAGGAGTCAAACAGAATTTCTTGCACGGGATAAAAAATAGTATCTCATCTGTGATGACTTATTCACGTACTTGTGGTGGATAGAGTGTTGGCTTCCCACCCCGTGGGCCCGGTTTCAAATCCCGGCTGTGGCAGAGAATTTTCAGAGATCCCTGCTTGAATGTTGTGTGGAGGACATTTCAAGCGCAACACTCTGTCCGGCGGATGGGACGTTAAGCCGTGGTCCCCTTGGCGCCTTCCGTAAAGAGCAGGCTAATGACGACGCCGGGTTTCTCTCCACCCTTCCTTCCATACCATTCCCTAATGGCGCAAATGACCTCAGCTTTCGGCCGCCTAATCCAAGTAACATACTATTCACGTACTCTAGTGTTTACCTGTAGTATTTTAGAAGTGTACACAGAAAATTACGAGATTTGTAGTTAAAAATATTTACTTATTATTCTACATTGTCTTATTCAAAATTGTCGTCATTAAATATGCATTAGATTAGACACTCATAACCATTACTTTCGCTTTTTCCACGTTTTCGTTGGTCGTTGATGTGTTGGGACGTCATCTTCGAAGTCTTCACGGCCATCTTGGAAACGCTTATAATATTCGTAAAATTTTGTTTATTCATAGCAGACTCACCATGGGCCCTTTTTTAATATTTCACTCACTTTGTTACACTTAACAAACGGAAATCGCAGGGCTCATAAAAACTCATCTTAGGGGCTGCCACATATAAAATAAACAATTAATACAGCTGAAAAATATATCATTATTAATGGTGTATGAGCGGTGGAAAAATATGAAAAATACACTTTTTCTTGAAATCATGGGGTCAAATTTCAAGGAACTTAAATGCCAGTGATTATGATGGAAGTAGCTATGGCTCTTTTGAGCAGTTTTGAATCCTTGAGAGATATAATCTGCATCAGAGTAATTTTAAATGCTGAGAGACTTCACGGAGTTGTTGGAATGAGTAACATTTGAATTAAAAACCTGCGCGAAGGTTAATTGGAGCAGGTTTCCTTGGGGTTAAAATCTAATCAGATTGATTCATTATATTTAAGTTGCTTTGAACTTTGCTTGTTCATTAATCAAGTTTTTTGGCAGTCATCATATCGGCGTATCAGCTTTTATTGACATAGTTATCTTCATCCGATACGCTATCATAATTTTGGACATTGTCGATTGGGACACCTGTTGAATATAATTAGTTTTTTGTTTAAAAAACCTCACTTTTCCCATCGATTCATAAAGATAAACATCAAATGAAGAGGTCTAAAATTCAGGAAGTGAGATACAAAAGCACTGAGGCATCGTCCTTCATGGTGGGGCCATTCACATATATTGAAAGAAAATCATTCTCTTATGTCTTGAGTGATTTTTATCCTTAAAATATTTTTAGCAGTTTGTTACTGCGGATAACTATTTTAGGCAATACATTTTAATTCCAAACCTTATTATTTAAACTTGGGGCTAAATGGTAATGAAATGTCTGTGTATGTATCTCAATTTTGATTATATGCTCTCGTATTATTTTATATCTGCTTTGGAAATGAGCTGTTAAGTACGACTAGAGAACTCTAAAAGTTTGTTCAGTAATCCCCGGATGTATTTATTTTCAATTCGTAAGAGCTACGCGAATATTTCTTCTATTATAGCTATAATGGGTGACGTTACCAGGTATGAATAGCTGTCAATATCCATGAAACCTACGGGATTACGGTTACGAGTTAGCTTTAGTGTAGACTTGAACTCAAACATAATGACCGTAATTAAAATTTGGAAAGCAATATTTACAGAAGTAGAGAATCACTTAATTACAAAAGTCGGAGAAAAATAAAATATTTCGATTCCCTGTATTTAACTAGGAAGTATCAAAAATTTCAGCAGCATTCAATTGATTTCTATCCTACTGTGCAGGGAAAGAATGTTTGACCCAACAGGAAGGGCGTTTCAAAAGTATCCTGCTATCAGCAAAAAGTGATTTGATATTTAAAATTTCTGAAAACAACGCAATACAGGCTTTTACATGTTCTCTCATAATTTGCTAACCTCAAGAACAACGATTGAGTTTCAGATAGTCCAGGTGGCTCGCTCTGATATGATAGTCCTTGTAAGTAATGAGTGATGAATTGCTTTGGTGGGACTTTGGTAGAATTTCCTCGTGAACGTTCCATGCATCATATGCTGTCTCTTACCCTATTCCATAGCCTAGGTAACTCTGGTAATGATCATATTATTGCACTTCTTATCCATCTTTCTGCGGCCATGCTTTATTTCTTTCCCTTCTGGCTATTTTCTCTGATTGCGACTCATTTCCCTGCTCCTGTTCGAATACAATGCGAATCAAGGCAACACTGAGAGATACCTACTCTTCATTTAGCACACATTTCAGTGGGTACTTTCAATGATCGTAATTGTTTCCGTTGACAAAGGGATTTTTAAAATTGTTCGTCTAGATTTTACGTCATGATTACGATTTTTACGATTCCTATAAATATTTCCTTACTAGTGGCGATCATAAGCTGATAAATTTCATCAATTAAAAATAAATCTAAAAAGGTTTTTTGAACTTTCATTCATTCAATAATAACCTCAACTCCTTCATTAAAATTAGTAATAAAGAAAAAGGTTACATCTTAGGGAAATTAATTTAAACAAATGAGGGATGGTAATGCTTCTCGCGCATTGCATTCTTTGCATACGCTAAGTTCCTCCAATGCTAAGTTAAATAGTATTTTATTTAGGACAAAGATTATTCTTAACGAACATCAGATGAAAGTGCGGCAAGCGAGGAATGTTTGTTGTAGAGAAGCTTAGATATCTCACGAAAGCATCCAAGCGCTAAGGAGTAATGGGAAAATAAGATTCTTTGGACTTTAGATGCTGGATGATATACACAAAGAGAGAATTTCCGCGAGGGCTTCCTAAAGTTAGTTTGACAAGTCAGAAAATTGAATTTAAATATAGCTTTCGGTGCTGCTACGCCAACGAGGCTAGTTTCCCTCAGCAAAAGGAAGTTCTGATTTTCAAAGAGCTATGGATCAAGTGGTATCATGAAGACCCAAGTAAGCTTGTCTAATATGAAGTCAGTTATTCATATTTTTTTTTTAAGAAATCGAGTTAAGTGGCAGAATGCATTTATTCCGACCGTTTCCATATTTTCAGGAACGCTTTTGTAATCATTAATCCTTATATATAAATTTAGGCTAATTATTTATACAAAATATAACACCATTATTAGAGGACCATGGTTAAGCGGTTTTTAAAAGCTTCGCGAGCTAGTAATGTGAGACCTTAGATAAAAGTAGGCGGGCAAAAGCTTGAGCAGGAAGATCAATTCAACTATTTGGGCAGCACGCTCTTGGAAAACAGATTTACCATCAAGGACAACAGGATGTGAATTGATTTAGTAAAGGAGGCGTTCATGAACAGGAAAGGGGAGATGATGGGATCATTATGCAAGACTTTAAAGAAAAGGCTAATAGAGTCTGATATGGAGAGTAGCGCTTTACGGTGCGGAAACATGGACACTAAGTAAGGAACGAGAGAAGACTCGAGGCATTCGAGATGTGGGTGTGGCGAAGAATGGTGAAGGTGAAGAGAACGGAGAGGAGGAGGAGGAACGACGAAGCGCTGGACATGGTGGGTGAGCAGAGGCAACTTTTAGATGAGATACGAAGGAGACAGAAGGTTTGGATGGAGCGAGTACTTAGCGGGAAGGGGATGTTGAAAATAGTGTTGGAGGGTAGAATGTTAGGTAAATGAGGGAGAGGAAGGAAGAGAATAGAATTTTTAGGTAGAATGAAAGGTAGTTGGTCTTACAGTGAATTGAAGAGGGAGTGCTTGAAGGAAAGGGAGGTTCGCAGAATGCTTCTTAAATACTCCATGGAAACCTACCTTAATCAGAAGCATACTTTAATAATTATTGCACCATGCTATTACATATCTTCTGATGAGCGTTCTTCATACTGATGTTATTAACGGGTTGAGAAATTGGACACATTTTACAAATGTTTTGATTGCTGACTCTCGTGTAGAATAAAGATAGAGTGACCCATGCAATTCCTCATTTTAATTCGCAGTCTTCTGTTAGAGTTTTCGGCGTTGAGACAAATTTATTAACTGTCAATATTAATGGATTTTGAGGTAACCGAAAAAATAATGGAGAGATCACCACAATGATTTACTGAAGAAGACCACAGGGACGGAGAGCAAAAAAATAAACGAACATGCTCTCGAAGAATCTTCACATGAACTTGAAGAAGCAAAGATCGGAGAGCAGAAAAAAAACTTCCTGCCTTTCACAAGAGTAGTCATGGATAAAATATCCAGGATAATACGAAGGACCCAGATAAAAATCGTGTTTAAGTCAAGCGCCCAAGTAAGAGACATTATCCAGAGCGTCAAAAGAAGAGAAAAAGTTGAAACGGAGGAAGTGTCCCAATTAAAATGTGGCACATGCGACCAAGTGGATGTGAGTGAAACTAGATGCACAATGGGGGCAAGAGTCAAGGTGCAAGGGGCGGCGATTCGACTTGGCCATGTCGATAAATCACCGGTCGCCGAAAATACGGAATAAGGCCACAGAATCGATGTAAACAACCCGAAAATCCTCGTCAAAGGGAAATATTCCAAGATTTGATTTTGAATTATTACTCCCAAAATTTTAGTGGTGCAGCTGGTAATAACAAAGGAGAGGGAGCTTAAGGTGATCTCCAAATTCATAAGGCCAGAATTGAGTCACCGGAAAATAACAAAAATGTATGCCAAAAAATTAATGCAGTAAGTATTACTTAAGTGTTGTTAATGAAATAATATCAAAATAAATGTTCAATCGTGTATTGAGAAAAAAGCCAGCATTTGGTAAGTTTTTAAATTTTATTTGAGAATTTAATATTTAACTTCAGCGGGCATAAAAACTATAATTTTCCAGGATCCTTTGCAAATTAAAGGGTATAGAATAACCTTTAATGGAAACAACGGATATTCATATCAGTTTAACATGGCTTCCAGTCATTTCTAGATATAAATAATCAGGAAGTCTCTCTGCCAGCACCCACCGCGTAAAAATAATTATATTTACATTAACAAAAGGGGGCCGATTACGCTTCCTTGTAGAACACCTGATGTTACTGTAACTACATCAGAGCTAACTCCGTCAAGAACTACTTTTTGCTTACGATCACTCAGAAAGTCCATTGCTTTTCCATTTTACTACTGATTCTTTTAGCCCGAATGGCTGTAATTTTTATTAAAGTTTTCAAGCGTTAACGAGTGGAAGAGCGCGAGATATGTTTCGCATTATCTACATTTCTGGAAGCCATGCCGACAGCCATGTAGGAAATTACGATCGTCCAGGAAAGTCATAATACTGCTACCAACGATATGCTCAAGATAAAAATACGGCTTTCCTTCAAATAAGTGGATTGCTCACTTGCAAAATACTTTTTCTTGTAGAGATCACGTGGTCAAAAAAGCTATCCACGTTTTTCTGAAAATGGTTTCTTCTCGCTTCAAAAAAACTAGCTCACCTGCTAAGACGAGAGGATGTGTCTCATACGGACTAATCCTTTTGCTTCCAGTACTTTTTTTCGGGGACTTGACTTTCCATCGATTCTCCTACTCAACTTCCTGTTTTCTTGGTCCTTGCGAGACTTTTTTCAGTTCGCAATTTCAGGGTCTTCCCTATGCTGTGCTTAAGCCTAGTGTTTTAGTAGATTACCTCGAACCGGTATTTCGCTCGCATCATTAAGGCTATTGATTTTATTCGTAAGAACTGTGCTTCCACAGATTAGCAAAATTTTACCAAGCTGTAATTTTTATCGAGTCACTAATTCCATTAGGTACTTCTAAACGTAATACATGAAGCATTAGATAATTCTATACAAATTACACTCAAGTGGGTGAAACGAAAATGTACTGAACCGGATTTGCAACTTTCTGAGTAATTGTAAGCAAAAACTAGTTCTTGACGAAATTAACTAGTGATGAATTTAAAGTGACATCAGGTGTCCCTCAAGGAATCATTATCGGCCTTTTTTTTTCATTACATTTATGAATGGCCTCTGCTCCCAAATTTTCAACTCTAATATTATCATTGTTTTTTGCTGACGACGCTTTCATCTATCGCGATACTAGTGATAACTGCGACTTTGAAATTCTATCATAGAATTTTAAAGATGTTCATGCGTGGAGTCAAGAATGGGGATTAGATCTTCATCTGAGAAAATGCACGGCAGTGCATTTCTTGTTTAGATCGTTTAACTATTCCCATGTATGTTTTACGGATGGTGTT
The DNA here is from genome assembly GCF_921293095.1 of Ischnura elegans. NCBI lineage: Eukaryota > Metazoa > Arthropoda > Insecta > Odonata > Coenagrionidae > Ischnura > Ischnura elegans. Next base: position 16,453,737 of record NC_060255.1, on the reverse strand, counting down.
AACACAAAGGTGAAATATGGAGTGAAAAACCTGGGATTTGTGACAATTTAGACCCTATCGTGGGGAGCACATAATATAAGAAATATTTGCGGCAGAGCCCCGAAGAAGATAGAATTTGTCTAGCGTGTCGTGGAAAGATTTTCGGATGAAAAAGGAAATGGGAGATGCTATTTTGCTTATGTCTGGCCACACCTTGAATAAGTAGCGATAATATGGGATGCGGCGCAGAAATACAAGCAAAAATTCCCTGCGGTCATGTTTTTCATGTTGTATAAATTTAAAAATTGTTGTTCAAAAACGTTGACATTAATAAAATTAATGAGCGTATCCCTCGGTTTGGAAAGAAGCACGGACTTTGTTTTGCGTACTTAAGTGGATTGCAAAAGAATCTGCACTTTTAAAATTAACTGCCCTCTAGCTAGCGATGCATCTTCACGGTGCCACCCGAAAGTGGAATCAAGTGCCAAAATCTACGGAAAAAAATGATTCACCTTGACCTGGATTCGATCCAAGATCCGCTGATGGCAGTACTAGTTAAAATACAGCTGTAGTCGTTTTGGCCCGAGTACGTCTGGAATAGATCACATCCATTAATCCAAGTTTTTGCCCGAAAATATGCAACATTGCGCAATCTTTTGATGTAAATTCGGTGGCAGTAAAATTTTATTATTTATATCCACGCTATTTTCTGTTCCCGAAAAAAATACAATTCGTATCAGCCTCCATCTTTATATTTTCGGCTCATTCATCTTTTACAGCAAAACTTTCCACTAGGAATGTCTCAAAGATTTATATAACTTGCCATTCGGTGTTCAAATGAATACCCCATTTTAACAGTAATTGACAAGTATTTGAGTAACCGAGGAATTACATGAATTATTACTCACACAATTCCTTTAGTATATAAGTTCAGTTCCAAAAAATCCATTGGTACACTTATATTAGTACAAAAGTTCTCCGTTGAATACACGAATTTTCACGCAGGGGAGCCTACCGTTGTATTCAATTCAAATATTCATACTCTCTGATTTGTGAATGAAAAACTTTGCTGTTTCTACAATTTGGAACTTTATTTTCCTGACTAGTTTCGATACACTGTATCATATCAAACTAGTCAGGAAAATAAAGTTCCAAATTGTAGAAACAGCAAAGTTTTTCATTCACAAATCAGTAAGATGGATTTCTACAACGTGAAGGCCTCTACTATTCAGTGCATATTCATACTCTGGTTAACTCTGATACAGATTTGTTTCTAAGGTATCTTCATGGATCTCCATGTATGTATTGAATCTGATATTCATGTATTTCTCTTATTAAAAACGTAATGATCCGAGTAATTGTGTATTCACTCACGTAATCGCGATGGTTCCCAGGCATTCGTTCAAGTATTCCGTCCCCGATGAATGAAAACATTTGGCAAACCTCTTATCCCACGGAGTTCCGCCAAATGACGTCATCGGAGGGGCACGAGATGACCACGTGGGCATCGATTAATGTAATCTCTTCCCAGCTGGGTCGCACCCATCCGCTTTTGCGAGTTATCTCATCAGCGAGCTCAAATGACGCTTCCTTCTTAAGTCCGCTGATCACTCAAGGTGGCGCTGTTACGCAATGCAACATCACTTGCTTATATATGGATACTGAATTTAATGATTATTGGTTTCATGCGTCTTAGTATTGATTGAAATGATTGAAAATTTTCATGTTCACAGTTATAGTTTTTATTTAGTTCCACCTTACGAAGGGTTTATTTAATCTTTATTTGAAAGTGCGAGAATGTTTCTCCAACTTGCATCCCTTCAGCATGTTATGCTAAAGATTTTAAAAAATTGGGCGCAAAATTTGTTATAAATGACTTTAACACGCAGCAATTCATTACAGCTCTTAGAAATTATTTGGGAAAGAGTGATATAAGCTCTCATTCAGTCTAAGAATATAGGAATATGTACTTACGACCATGATCTTCTAGTATAATGCAGAATTAAGAATATCGCAGCCAGCCGGGGGAGGGGGGGAGACCGGGTGATCCGGACCTCCCCCCCGAAATATAAAAAAATACTTTGCTTCATAAAAGAAGGCAAAATAATGCAAAATCATGAATTTGCAGAAGGTTTCTTTGAAAAGTGAAGTTTTTTCGATAATAATGAGTGTTAAAATTGGTTTCAAACCCTCTTCTTACTACCGTGTTTTTAAAAAATTTCCCCCTCTCATTTTGGACACCCCCACGAACAAATTTTCTGGCTACGCCACTGATCGCAGCGTATGTTGCTGAGGTATATTTGATATTTCAATAGGTATACAGGGGAAAACAAATATATGGTGCATAAAAAGGCCATTAATTTGTAATTGTTTTTCAATACTATTTGTAATGCAGGAGGATTCAGACGCGTCCAATGCCCCTATTGTTTGAGTCTCTGTTAAACGGAGAAATTAGTTATGATAGAGAAATAGATAAGGGTTATTTTCGTTCGCGACTATTATCAGATGTATTTTGCCACATTGTCGTTTTGTCCACGAAGCCCTCACAAAATACGCTCAACGACAGTTGAACCATAGCAGCGATGTGTTCCAAATTCAGTAGAATTTGAAATTTTGATCGTTCATTTAATAACCATGTACTTATTTGAAGAGTCTAAACTAAGAAAAACTGAAACACGCTGACGTTATCTATCAATGCAGCGATGAATAATCGCAAGTGGGCTATTAATTACGTAGTCTCCGAAAAATGACACTGATTGGAAAACATTCTATAAGCCTCTCAATACGAGAGTAGTATGGATAAAGAAATTACCGATGGAAATATCGAGTGCTCTCACAAAAACTTAATAAATCCATAATTTTAAACCGAATTATCTATTTTTATAGACTAAGCCAAAATTAAAATATTTCGACGTAAATATTTTAATTGCATGACTTGGCCATTGCTGTATCAATATAATTTATCATTATAATTGACTGTTGTTCTATTCGTTTTGATTTGTTTTCCACGCATTGAAGTCAATAGGTTCACACTTGACGTAATAGTGATAAAATAGAAACAATGCTACTTCGATTTAAGGACCTTGAATAACAAAGCTGGTGTATCGCGTCTGCTATATCACTAGCTATTGATAAATTTTGTCCCGCGGCAAAATTACTTTGCTCACTTGAACCGTATCTCAAGAAATCTTAGAAACCGACAGCGAATGCTGAGAAGAAAAGAATACCATATCGGATATTTTTTCTCCCTCGGCCTAGGTCATTAACTTCGCTGCAATTGTTTTGTAAAGTCTAACCATTTTCGAGAAGATTAGTTAATTTTTCTTCTGTATCTTAAGAAATGCATGCCTAATTTTTACATTCAGTATTCTGCAGAGAAATCTGTACGATTATTTACTAAATGTGTCTTAATAAAAAAAATCGTGGTACTAACTATTCATTTAGCCATTGACGCTCTTCAAAAAATCAGCCATTCCTTAATTTTATCTGGGTGTTTTTTTCTAATTTCCTAGGTGTTTCCATGAAGGAAAATAATCTAATTTTAATAATTTCATAGATCCCTCCCTCTACATTTAATCAATAATTCATTTTTCTTGGACCAATTTAATACTGTGTGTAAACTATAACAATTCATTGCACGAACTGGTCATTTTATAATTCACTAACGAGTAAGTTGCGGTTGTAGTCTCTTCTCATGAAGACATATATAGATATGTATGTATTTGGTCGAAGCATATTCGCTGATATAACATCTGGGAGTGACATCAGAAGAGAATGACATATCAATATTCCTTGGGAAGTAGTACAAAAAGTCGCGAGAGAATTCACACAGATTACGGGAAAAAACTTGCTGGCTCAAAGACCCAGAAGGTGTCAGTGACGTAAGCAATCACCCCCTTCGAAAGAGATGTAATGGCAAAAGAGGGAGCAGTACACATAGATTTTGCAACCCTATCGATCGGCAACTCCGTTACTTCGGCGAAATGAATGAACTTAGCACGTGGCTGAAGGAATCTTTTAAATCCTTCTTTGCTTGACGTTTATGTTGGATGTAAGACTGCATTAACTCGATGAGTAATTCGAATAGAGTTTCAAAGGGAAGAAATAACACAAAAGCTCTAAACTATTTTATGGGACGGCCGTACTAGCAGAAAAACGAAAGTAATGGTGTATAAAACAATGGTAGAAAGTATGATAACATTTGGAGCAGATTAGTGACATTGGACATAGAAATATGTCGATATGTGGAGCAGAGTTATGGGATATCAAGAAAAAAACAGAAATAGGTTATTGACTGAGAGAGATTACATGGTAATGAGTTGCAGAAAGAGTAAATTTGATGAAATTATCAATGATACAATAATGAAGATGATGCATTTGGAAAAAGATATGGTCTGCATGGTAGAAAGGAAGCAACTACTCTTGTTTGGCCATGTTAACTGTTAGGAGGGATGACACCTGATGGCCCAAGCAAATATTGGATTGGAGATCACAAGAAAAAAAAATGAAAAGAGAAAGATCGAGAGTGATATAGAGAGAGGGAATACAGAGAGGAATGTATACCGAGTGCTGGTAAACGACGGCAGTCTTAAACTACATGCTGTATGTATAGATTTCAGTAAAATATCTGCCTCAGCTATTGCCATTTAATGATCATTCACCATGACATGAAATCGCAATTTCATTCTTGAATTCCGTGTACGGGGGTTAAGTTCGGTTTTAACACAATAATTTACTCCGCATTCAGGCGCTTCAAAAAATCCAAAGTGGCCGCCCAATCCAAAAGGTCATGGTGTCATTGGTTCACAGTATTCGTCCATTAATCCATCTAGGTACGAGGAATGGTGATAAGTCTAGAGAGTCGGAAGGTGCCACTTATTCCGCATCTTTCGTAAAATTTGCAATTTCGATTCACATATCGCGATTCACATTAAAGAGTTTGTAGGAAACAACTATTTTGTGATACTTAAATTTGAAAATGCTAAGTTACAAAAATTGATTAATTTTAAAGCAGCGGCCGAATGGAAACAGTTGTCGACTATGTCGTGTAACATATTCTACAAGGCATGAGTGGAAAACAACTATCAATGCATCGTGTGATGCAGGGGCGGATCCAGGACTTGTTTTGGGGGGCACCAGGGTCTCACATGCAAATGGTCTTCTCATATTTGGGATTATAAACCACATGCTAGACTTATTCTACGAAATATACTCTTAATTTTAAAATAAAAGTTTTTAATATGTAAATATTTATAACTTTTATATTAAAATATAACATTTGTTGATACTTGTATTAAAGAGGTCTATTTTTTAAGCGTCTGGGGGGGCAACGTAATCCCGTGCCTCCCCCTAAATCCGCCAATGGCGTTATGTATTCTCGGCTTTACGTCGATTGAGATTTTTCATGGGTACCGATGTGAATTTTCGGTGGCAGTTTTTTTCGCTTCCTGGGATAATGAATGAAATCAAGTGGAAATATTGCGATAAAAATTGCAATATTTCCACTCCATTTATTTTCGCACGACGCTTTTCATTCTTACAGCAAAAGGATGGCACTTGAGAATGTTGTAGTGTCGGAACGCGTGCCGCGAAAATGAATTGATTGGAAATATTGCAATGTCTTATTTAACTATTATTGAATACTTCTTCCTCATCGTGCCACATGCCATACTGTATTATCTAATATTGCCAGTTACCTATGCCTCGTATTCGTGAGTACTTAAGCATACCTGGTAATATTTAACCTATCTTACCGATTTGCTGCCATGAATCCTTTTTTTCAACTTCCTTGTACTTATAAAATCCTGGAGTTTTCCAAATGGCCTTTTCCTCTCCTAGTTGTGGCGCTGAGGATCTCCGGGGGTCATTTTTCATCCTGCGGCATCACGTGCATTCAATTCGCATCTTTTCGTTACGTATACGTTGCACTAAATATACCAAATTGGAAAGGAATCAGAAAGGGTAGCATTGAAATTGTCACCTCTTTGCGTTTAGTTTCCGTATCACGACTAATAGAAAATAATTCGTACTTGAATCTTGATAATTTATGAATAAAATATGGAATAAATCGGATGCACTCAGTCGTAAAATCGTTGTTCAAACCTTTCCCTGGATGAGAGTTTAATACCTCTTCAATCAAAAGTTGCCTAAATTTGCCAGTTGTATATGCGCTGTATCCTTAAGTGCTTAAGTATACCTGATAATATATTTCCACTTTACCGAATAGTGAATGATTTTTTGTGATTAATGCATGAAATAAGGAATAGTTCCGCCACATTTGGCGTTAACGCTGTTGTTGAAAACCTATTACTTGTTGTGAGTTTTGTACTACAACAATCAAAAGTTATCTAATATTGCCAGTGCTTGCGTGTGCCAGGTAAAATGACACTCTTACCGACCTTCGGTAAAGAAGACTTTTTTAAAGCTTCCTCGTAGTTATAAGACCCTGGAATTTTCCAAATGGCATTTTTCTTCGCCGCTGAGACTCCCTGGGGGTCATTTCTTATCCTGCGAAATCACGTGCAATAAATCCGTTAATATTTTTGTTACTTGCACGAGCACGGAATATGCCATATTTGAAAGGAACCAGAAAAGGTTGTTGGAATAAATACTTTCAATTTTCCACGATTATAAAATTTATTAGGACCTAGGTTACAATGAAACTACATCATATTCTAGGTGTAGATACATTGGAACCTAGGTCGTAATTAGTTTTATAATCGTGGTAAAGTGCAAATATTTATTTCAATATGGAAAAATTCCGTTCCATCAAGCTTGAATCTTTGGATTTTATACAGGAAAGAATACATAGATATTGTTATTTCTTACTATAGTTCCATCGTATGACTCCATTGTGAATAATTATTCGTGTTTTATGATTAAAATATGGAATGAATCCATGAAAGCATTCAGTCGTATTTGCCGATTTGTTGTTATGAACTAGGGATGACTCGATTCCACCTTTTCTCGATTCCGATTCGAATTCCGAGTCTTTCAAATCGATTCCCGATTCTGGAATCCGATCCAATCGATTCTTATTCGTATTTAAATGTGGGATATTGATGAGTCCGTAGCATTGCTGTCATTCAAATTTAAGAATTACATGGAATAATATAACAAAGACCATGGAATAAAGTGACCCAATAATTATATTTATAAAAAAATAGCAAATTAGTATTATACTAATAAATCCTAATATTTAATAAAATTATAAAAACTTAAACAGTTTCAGACATAAATTGTTTACTTAATAATATGCAGTGCACAATGCCTGAGTTGTGAGGCGGCCATTATGCCCCAAGCTTATAGTCTATTTTCAAAATATTTATCTTCCTGGAATCGATGAAATCCGAATCAACTTTAGGCGATGGATTCTCGATTTCGATTCCGTTCCCGAAAATCGATGGAATCGAGAATCGACATTTGGAATTGACTCATCCCTATAATGAGCACTTCTTTTAAGATCCTGGAATTAGCAAATGGCATTTTCCTCTCCAAATTTCGCCGTTACGTCACTCCTGGGGTCATTTCTAATCCCGCGGCATCGCGTCAATTCAATTCGTATCTTTTCTTTACTAACACGGCGCACTAAATATTCCACGTTAGAAGGCAAAAAGTTGCGTTGGAATTATTACTTCCTTGAGTTCAGTTTACGTCGTATGTAATATCGTCGTACCCAACCAAATGGTCGAATTGTAACTTAATTTTTAATAATAATAAAACATAACCTCGCAGCCAATTTTTTTTCATTCCAAAAAGAAATAAAATTGTTCATTCATAATTGTACTATATATTGAATGGCTATTTATGTACTTTATGAATAAATTATGTAATAAATACACCGAATGCTGTCGTTAAAAAGTCGTTTAACCTTTTACTTGATGTAATTTTAATTCATTTACGGTGAAAATTTACCGAATATTTCCTGTTATTTCAAAATGTACAAATGAGTTAGAGACATAAGAAGCCGTGCATTCTTTAGCCAGACAACAATACCCAGAGACAATACACCAACGCATTGAACTTTTTGTCATCATTTACTATTGATACTATGTACATATTATATACGTGTTTTACTATTTTAAACTTTCACTGATTATATTAGATTCATGTCGGTGATGCATTTTCATTAAATACATTTTAATTAAATATAAACTGTTACCACCTGGAAAATTACCAACCTGTATAATAATAATAAATGAATGAAATATCACAAAAAATTATGAAAAATATACAATTAAAAACCCAAATTTATTGGATGACTGGTGAAGAAAATGTGGTAATGACTCTGAGATGATACAGCACATCACAAGCGGATGCACTATCTTATCCCAAAAAGACTATCTGCACCGACATAATCAAATTGGTGATTGGTCACCCCCTGCCAAACACCCTAGAGGTGGCTCGCAGGGTATTATGTAGATGTAGAATCAAATATGCAACATCATCCACCAGAAATTAGTTCTAAAGTATAAACTCATGGAAAATGCAGTTCCTTATTATAAATAAAAACCTAAAACCATCCTTAAAAACGATCACTGCAAGATTTATTATGACCGATCAATTATCACCGATAAAACAGTCCATAGCAATAGACCTGATCTAGAATTGCAAGATAAAATTCACAATGAAACGTAATTGATATTCGTTGCCGTACCTAATTCGCATAATATCACTACAGCCTACACCAACAAAATGAAAAAGTATGAAGAATCTAAAAATTAAATTAAGTGATTGTGGAAATCAGATAAAGTACACATAATACCAATCATTATCTCTGCCACAGGAGTAGTTCCTCATTCAATCCATCAAGGCCTTCAAACTATTGGAATGCCGAAAAACTTGTTCATTACAATACAAAAAGCAGCAATTTTAAATACATGTCGGATTGTCAGAAACATTTCAAAACAGAGTAAAAAGACTAGAGTGCTTGGCGATACCCGTACCTCGCCTAAAAGCAGCAAAAATGCTGTGAAAAATTTTATAATAATAAAAATATTAATATTAATAATTTACGTTAGAAACGTCTTATAAATGGATAGAATTGCATATATTTCAAAATTGCCAGTTGCCTATGACTTGCATCCGTGAGTGCTTAAGTGAGCCAGATAAAAATGACACTCCTACCGATTTGCAGCTATGAAAGCTTTTTTTTTAAAGCTTCCTTGTAGTTACAAGATGGTGGAATTTTCCAAATGGCATTTTCCTTCGCTGCTGAGGCTCCCCTTGGGTCATATCTCACCACGTGCATTCAGTTCCTTCCTTTCCTTAACCTGCTCTCTCTCTCTCTATTTTTGGCTCCCAGCACTCCTAGGGGTTTTTCTGCAATCGATTCCATTCATGAGTCCCCATGCAATATTCCTTTTACGGGGCTTCCTCGCCGTTGGCATGGCTTGGGAGAAGAAGACTAGAAGCATGCGACCGCCTACCCGACATGCATTTCGCAAAAAAATGAGCGAAGCGAAAACTGGGCCGGCCTAAACGGGGGTTCTAGAGGTAGGAATAGGGGGGGGGGGCGGGGAGGTTTGCACACGCTCACATTGGAGACACGGTTTCAGAGACCATTCATTTGGACATAAATCTCCATGAAGACGCGGGCTGATTCAAGGGATAGAAAAAGCATTCCCGTGAATCACTTCGTAAGAGGATGAGCAATTTTCTTTCTTTTTGGAATGAAAAAAAATTGACTGCGAGGTTATGTTTTATTATTATTAAAAATAGAGTTACAAGTCGACCATATGGTTGGGTGTATAGATTGGTTTTACCCAAGTTATTACATCGCGTTGCTATGGTAACACTTACTCCTTCCATCGAATTTCATAGTTCTCAAATCTCCATCTTCCGGCTTGAAAATTAATAATCATAGCCAAATATATTTTTACGTTACCATTTTGCATAATTTTGGACAAAATAATCCTTGCTCAAAATATAATGCCAGCAAGATTCACTAGTCCTACTGCTGAAAAGAAAGTGCACTGGCTCCACATCTAACGATCAACATGGCAATTGATGATTATATGAAATATTTAATCCCTAGCATAAATTCAAAGGGAGTTGGGATGAGTCGATTCCAAATGTCGATTTACGATTCCGTCAATTCTTGAGCAAGTAATCGAAATTGAGAATCGTTAGCTGAAAATCGATTCTCGATTCCATCGAATCCAGAAGATAAATATTTTGAAAATAGACTATAAGCCTGGGACATGAAGGCCGTCACACACCTGAGCCATTTGCACTGTTAATTATTTAGTAGACAATTTATGTCCGAGATAGAGTGTCTATTATTTTATTAAATCTGATAATATATATTACTATTATTCTAATTCGCTATTTTTAATGAGTATAATTTTTGGGCTACTTAATTATCTTTGTCAATTTACTCCATTCCTTTCTTAAATTTTAATGACAGCAATGCTTACATTGCGGCAGCATAAATGCGACTGAATAATCAATATCCCACCTGTTATTATGAATTAGAATCGGTGGAATCGAGAATCGGGAATCGATTTGAAAGAATTGAAATCGAATAAAAGTGAAATCGACTTTTCCCTGCAAGAAAGGCTATACAGTATTTCGGCGTTGGCACGTGTGCTGCAATGAAATACAAGATGAAAATGAATTTGATTTTTTTCAAGTTGTTGCCATTGTTGGTATCTATTTAGAGCTAGGATTATTTTGTGTAAAATTATGCAAATAGGTATAATATAAATTTTACTATGATCAATCATTTTGAAGCCGGTAAATGGAGGCATGGAAACTCAGAGACCCGACCCGCTCTGTGCAAGCATGTGTGTGCTAGTGAGGTAACTAAAATGCTAGACCACAAAGTACTCCAAGGATAGATCCTACTATCGGGGTTCCAATGCTGATGGTTGTAGGCATTTGTGCATATTGTCAAGATTTTACTCAAATATTGGAAAATTTCCCCATAAGAAATTTTTAATTTTATCCCGAAAGATTTTCTTTGAAATAGTTTTTTAAAGACATATTGATAGCAAAAAGATAATTTTGAGTGAAATTTCTCAAAGGAAAAAATAGATTTGTTACTATTCAAATAATATTGGTTTTTGCCCGAGGTTATTTGATATTTTTCATCTCTTTTACGGATTTCGTAATAACGCTTATGCTGGAATACTTATTTTCAACATTTACTATGGTTGAGTACATATTTTGTAAGAGATTTTTAGGCTGAAATACTTATTTCCAACATTTAATAGGGTGTAGTGCAGGTGATGTGATGATACTTAATCAGGAATACTTATTTCCAACCTTTAATATGTTTTGGTACAGCTGTAGTTAGGGATACTTATGAAGGAATACTTATTTCCAATATTTACTAGATTTAGTACAGATTTTGTTATGAATACTAATGCTAAAACACTAATTTCCGACGTAATTAGCGTTTAGTAGTTACTAGAGTACATACATAAATGTTCAAGCACTAAAATTTTACATTACATGTGAAGTCGGAATACAAATATTCTTCACCAATATCAGATGTGGTTGGTTTTCCATACCCATTATTTGATGGCGTTATGGTCAAGGTAGAAATAGAATAGAATAGAAAATGAAATTTATTATTCCGGGATAAGTTTGTCCCTTAGTAACATATATGGTTATAAATATAATAGAGTAAGACATATCACAATAATAAGTTGATTTACATTATACATCGATTTCACAGAATGCGAATAAATATATGACAGAGTAGAGCAAAAAAATACACATGTATATATAATTAACAGCACGACAAACGTATGAACTCATAAATACATCTGATTTTATTGACTTTAGCATCAGCACAATAATCAGTCAACTTTACCATTAGCACAATAATCAGTTAAGTTACAATATTCAATTTACATGCTGCAATATTTCATAATATTTCTTTTTGAATTGTCTTACATTTTTAGATTTTTTTAAAATCACATGATAATTGATTCCATATTTCGCAGGAGGTGATATAGAAAGACCTAGCGTAAATGGATGTTCTATGGTATGTATGTAAAGTTCTTCCATATGGCGATTCGGGCGTTCATTTGTTTTAGGTACAGATACTCTTGAGGTAAATAAACACGTTTCTAGGCCGATGGAGGAGAAAGAGCATTTGTAGTTTCCATCTGTTCACCATTTGAGTAAACAGGGAGTAATAACTCTCGCTCTCTGTAGGAGAAAGGAAAGGGTGTCATTGGGGCATAGTCCTTCGAAGATGTTTCTGCTGCTAAAAACAGCTGTACTCTTCGATAGAACTCGACCAAGATTCCGGCATCATTGCCCAAATTAAAAGCAGAAGTTTAAGATGGGAACTGGCCACAGTTAGGCAGGCAGATGAAATAATTCAGAATCCTATAATGAGGCCGTGCCGCAGCAACGTTTTTCGAGATTTGTTCTAATACACTCAAAATTAGATACTCGAAAATATTATGAAATATTTTTTTTACTGATTGCTCTGAGCCTTGACGATTCACGTTGTCATTGAATCCTAGCTTTAGTGGGATCAGAATCCACAAGCGATCTAGATGAGACCTTTCTATCTTTGCCAGCAGGGCTGAGAGTTTGTCATGGTAGTTAACTTTCTATCAGTATGAATAGATCTTTTCCTCAGCATTGATTGAAGGATCTAATTGCTATTGATGGAGCTCAGCCACAAGAGTTGGTAACAATTCAATGGGCGACTGACTACTGTAATAATACTCTAATAAAATATACAATGTTAATTAAAAACTTTTTGGACGTGTTTTCAAGGGAATTTTATTCCCTTGAAAAAGCAACGAGCATCAGGGATCACCCGAAAATTGACACGGTGACATAGCCCAAAAGTTTTGACGAAAAATAATGATGGCGCAGTAATATGATCAATGATGGCAACGGTAAGATGGTAGTTAATTTAAAATTTTGGTGTTGATGGTGCCAACATTCTCTGTATTAAAAATATGATACCACTTATTGCTGGAAGGATTTCATGCAACCTTTGCTAAGAGATTGATATGTACCTATTATGGACACCCTCAGTGATAAAGTGTTGAGATAAGGAGTTAGTGACAGTGGAGAACGTTGCTTACTCGGAGCCTGTTTCATCAACGATAACTGCAGGGTAATCGTTCTGCCCTGTATAAAACTGCTAGGATATCGAAAATTGTCTACGTATTTTATGTGCTTACTTTAATATCAGTTAATGGAGAGATACAGTTCGATCCGAGCAGCTGAAATATTATCACTGAAAAAGGAAAATTACTCTCTCCCCTTGTGATCAATAGGAGGTCATTTTGCCATTTGAATATACATATATCTTAATATAAAAATAAGGCCGAGGTTAAGAATTAATATAGTTTGTTGTTCTTAGATAATTAAATGTGATTGGAGCATAGTTTTTAAATAGGTAGTATACACCTCAGCATTCAATTTAATGTGATAGTAATTTGAAATTAGTAACGAAGGAAAATGTTGTTAAGGGTTCACATTGAAACAAGCCGTCGACATTTGACAATTGTAACAGCACTTAATTTTAAATACTTGAACGAACGATATGCCATAAGAACTCATTTCCTTTATGCAATGAATCAATGTAAACAACAGCCCGTCACCCAGCGACGCCCACACCATTCACAGGCGCCACTAAACCACCCATACCCCAAGAAATTTCTATGTCCCAGAACAAAAGTACTTTGCCCTCGCCACGGGCCATGAGATCCGGAGACGTTGGTGGTTTACTTGGGGCACCAGGAATTGACCCACTGGATGAAGCAAATCTTCTACTTCCAAGGTCACCAGATTTCACCAGGAGGCGAAGGAACCACCTATACTGCCATCGGCTGCACGGAAACCTTGCGTAGAGGTGAAGGCTGAGCTGGAATCATAGAGGATGGCACGGGAACAGGGGAAGCAGTGGCTGGTGGTCCAGTCATTGGTTGAACCATTGGCACAGTGGGTGAAGGTTGCTGAAAGGGTGGCACTAAGACATTATCAGGATGAGCTTGACCATTGAAAGGTGGGGATGACGAAGTCATCTGTGGGTTGAAGCAAGCCATTTTCTGCACGGTAGGATGCCTCTCAACAGGCGTCACATGAAAAGGCTCGATATCATATTCAGCTTCTGAGCGGCCTCTATCCTATTCAGGCTCTTAATTATTGATAATTTCATGCTGATAGCGACATATATCATTATGCAAATAATACTTCTCGGCTGACTGACGATCAGTGCCATCCCTAAATCCCTCAGATGACAATGTTATACTTTATTGCTGCTTGTGCACGCACGCAACGGATCTCTTTTTGGTTTTATTCTTCCTAGTTCCCAGCTGGTGTGCTGTCTGCCAGGGATTTCAGCAATAGGGAAGTGCACTAGTGTTTCAAATGCACCAAACACATTTTTTAAATTAGAGTTCAGAATAACATAATGTCGTAAAACCACAGTTTAAATCCTAATAGTAAATACTTGATTCGAGATGACCGTCTGAAATATGGAAAAATTCAAAGGCCGCGAAAACGGGTGTCCATGTTGAATATTGGCCGTGACGTCACAAGGCAGTAGCAGAAGGCAGCTTCTACGCCGTTTAGATCCACCACTATTATTGCATAGAAAAATTACAGAATTTGAGGGTATCCGTTTTTTGCTGTCATAAAATATATTCAGATTATATATGTGGCTGCTTCTCTTTTGAGTAAACGACTTCATCATTGCGTAATATATTAATATTCATTTACGTGTCAAATTCAAGGTTGGAAAGAGTAGTACGAATTGAATTTTTAATAAATGCATGATGGCATTTCTTTTTCGCTGGGTATATTTTGGCACAATGCCGTTTATCATGCCAAAACTTTTTTTGTAAGAACCGAGTCAAACTAATAAACCTATTTCAGACGTTTGCTGCAAGACTTATTCGTTGCGTATGTATTCACGCCGGCCGGAACGTTCGCCCTTCGCTACTAGAATCATGGGATATTAGCCTTATTTCCGATCTGGCTGGTTGTTGCAATGGTTCGCTGTCCAGGATGGGTTCAAGACAAGATAATCTTGGTTGGGAGAAGGAAAATTCCAACGATTTATAAATGGTATACTAAACTTTGATGTATTTATGGTTACTGAATTTTTGAATAAGGAGGACAGGTTCAACGCTCCATAGAAATGCGAGACGTTAAGGCTAACAAGGGGAGACCGCGTACCTTGCTGCATCATTTTCAATTAGGGCGTTAGTTAGGCTGTAATTAATTAATTTTCATGCATTACTTTTTACAAGTTATTTATATTAATGCAAAATATCCACAATCTGCCAATGGGTTGGTTGGGGTAGTGGTAGCGTGCACGAGTGTAACGAAAGATGGAACCCGAAGGACCGTGGTTCAAATCTACGTCATGGCATTATTTTTTGTTGCCTTCATTGTGATCATACGGCGTCTAGTTTATCATAAATTATAATTGCAGCAATCGTTGACATGAGACAATTTTTTTATCGTCATAATGGCGTTTAGGTATTTTAGCAGTGTCATTACAAACGCCGAGATACGATGACTACAAGGGTTGGTGTGCGCTAAAATGTTAATTTTTTCTTTGCTTATACTGACCAACTTCCACATTAAAAATGAAAACCACTCTTGCAAGAGCACATACCATTAAAGGCTCGCGGCAAGCAACAATATGCGTACAGGCATAATTAATAAGAACACAAAGCGAATATAAAATGCCATATATCTCGAACGCTTAAACAATTGTAACTCACATTACTCCAAAGGGAGTTTACTTACTCAGTACATACCTCAGTACCTTGTACTCAGTACCTACCAGTTTACCTCAGTAGCAGTGCTAAAAGAACCATTCTGAAATATAATTTCAACTAACAAATAGGATGAAATAAAAGTTGATAACCCTGGACCGGGCGCGCTGGCGTATAAAATACGTCAATCTTTGAAAACCAAGGATTTCAACATTGTACGTACATTCTGAGCTAAAATGGTCTCGTGTATACCTATAATGTACTTTGACTGCCTATATTGCGAGTTTTCAAAGTTCGAGGTATTGTAGCTAATTTTTTAGATCAGGAAGATGAACCCGTCACCAGTGGAGTACAAATTACGCTGCGCGACCTGCCGTGTACCTTTATATCTGTATCACCTCTAAATGTACAAATTTCAACAAATAAAGATTAACTTTAACAAAAATCGTTTGTTATCATATATGCACATATCATGGGCAAAGTACGCATTTTGCCCGGTCGTGTAAAAAAACAGTCGCGCCATAATTCTTTAACCAAACTACTTTCAGTTTATAAATTACGTAGGTCTACGCGAAAGATGCTATATTTTGACTCAACACACTTTCTGATGTGACTAAGGTACCTATTAAGTAAATTATTATAATATAAATATCAATTTGATCTTACAATACCTTCAAATGATCTTCAAAACAGAATATCATCGATAGGTAAGAGTCAGGAGCAGCCTTGAACCATTTATTCCGTATAGCTTGTGCTTAAGGCACGGGAATGAATATCTTCTCCAGGCTTTTGTTTCGACGTCGAGATGAAATTTGGAACAAAAAATCATTTGTAATTCTATTTTGAATTCATGTTTTCGGTACTAGACGACATTTTTAGGAAGCAAACTCCACCGATTCCCGGAAACTCTCGCCGCGCTAAAGAAGGCGACGGAATACCGCGATACTCCACTGGTGACTACTGCCTTGTGACGTCACATCTCAATCAAGATGGAGGCACTGTGTTTCAGCGCAACATGAAATTTTCCGACTTTCAAAACGTTTTAAAGTGGATACCCCAGATGCAGAAAATAAAAGTGACTATACTAATGTTTCTTTTTTAGGCTAAACTTTCAAATTCAGCAATAAAAAAAAATTAGTGCACTTCCCTATTGTTTGATTCTGCTAAGGAATATTGATTGGTCATGGCACTGATTCTGTTATGGGGAAGGGATGTGGAATGGGTTTAATGGCGGTTTTGGGGATTTTATGTTTCTGGCAAGGTTCGTTTTTGTAGTCCCTAAGACTTGAGAGCAGGCTGTTTCCTGTTTTGCCGAAATATTTGGCGAATTTGTGACTGTTTTCTTTCAGATCTAGTAGGATTGGAGTTTGGTTAAGATCTCAACCTATTTGCTTATTGCTGAGACACCAAGGACCTCAGACGATTCTTCTTAGAATAATATTTTCTGCGGTTCTCCACACCATTACTGCCATAAAAAGGGACCAAACGATTGAAATGGACTACTCTTGGCTTCCCTCTGGGTGGTTTATTGATCCTGCACACCACATCATTGATTCTGGTAACTACCTCATACTGTCCTTCACACTGGTACTGGAGCTTTGGAAAGTAACTGGATCCTTTTGGTATTGTAGAGCTACACCAAATATCCTGCCCGGTAGCCACCTTGGTCAGCCTTGATGTCACATCTCTCCTTGATTTTCCCACTTGCTTCCTCAAGATTGGAACGCACTCTTTGATGGGTTTCATCCATACTCTTCCTGAGATGTTTTATGTAGTCTTCTTTCTCAACATCCTCTCCAGGCCTGCACCCAAATTGGGGATCACAGGGAAAACGCAGATCTCTCCCATAGATTATGCGAGCGGGTGTTTCTTTGGTTATCTCATAGAGGGAACTGCAGTAGACCATAAGGAAGGAATGGAGATGCTGGTTCCAAACCTGTTGATTGTCTGAAACTATTTCTGTCAGGTATCTACCCAGGGCTCGGTTCATCCGTTCAACAATGCCATCAGACTCGGGGTGAAGTGGTTTTCCTGATGCCCATCAACTCCCACACCCGGTTGAACACTTTTGACTCAAAGACTTATCAGAGTGAAGCTCTAATAGAATACCAAATCCACTGAAGAATTGTTTCACTAACACATAGGACACTGTAGCGGCCTCTTGGTATGGAAGGGCATATGCGTCAACCCGTTTATTGAAATATTCCATGACTACAAGGATGTATTGGTCCCCATCATTGGATATTAGGAAAGATCCAGCGATATTAATAGCCACACGCTCAAAAGGTGCCCCAACATTGTAGGTCTTCATTGGTGCTCTTTTCTTTTTCATCGGACCATTTACCGCTGAACACACTGTCCACTTGAATTAAACATCACATCACCATCCACAACAGAAGGCATGCGTCATAAAAACGCTAACCCACCGCGCCAAAATTGTGTGTGATGCACGGCATATCCAAAGTGAAATGCGACACCTTCAGTGGGCTGTAAAAGGCATTGGCTACAGTGTCTCTTTTATGAAAAAAACGCTGGAAGAAGGACAGCCGCTTCAAGATGACGACCACGATGAGAAAAAGCCGTTAGCATACGCTAAACTGCCATACACCTCCGGAGTCACAGATTGAATCCTACAAAAAGGCAATATCAATACTCGCTTCTGCACGGCGATGAAAATAAAATATGTCCTACCTTCACCTAAGGATAGCCATCCTCCTCTTCAATCTATGGGAGTTTATGAGGTTCCTTGCTGCTGCGGCAAAAGCTACGTGGGACAGAGCAAGCGATCTATATCCCAAGGCTTAAATAGCACGACTTTTCCAGATGTATTTTTCAATTCAAATCAAGATGTCAGTGTTACTTGGTACACTTATTAAGTTTCATGGTGAAAGAAAGCAAAAAAGTACTATTCCATAAATTATTTAGTGTCGTCTGCTGTTTTCAACAGTACAGCGTCATTAACAAAACAAACAGAAAGACAATATTAAATTATTAGCGAAGCAGTGCTTTGTTTTTCCATGAAAATTTTTCTTTTAATTGAGATACATACAAATTATTTAAAAACGTGTCCAAGTAATATACCTTGAAAGTTAAAAGATTGATAAAAAAAATTTTAAACGATTAATTTTCTACCAAAAATACATAATGCGACTGTTCTGGAGGCATATTGATGCCAATGGCAATTTTCTTGTGGCCAAATAACTTAGCACATTGAAAATAAGTTGGAAATTGAAACATAATTGCAATACAATCTCTGTTGACACTAAATTTAAATTTGGGATGAGCCGTACTTGAATTTTTTTTCGAGACTCGAGGGGTGGTTAACGAAATTCCAAATCTCTAAAGCGAGAGAGTTTTTACGCTGTCAATTTCAAAGAAAAAAATAAGCCTGATTTATTTATGGCTCAGCTGTCACGTGGGTTGCTTTTTTTGCACTCCTTTCGTGTAATCTCCTGTCGTCCGGACAAAACCACATTTTCTCCCTATGCTCTGGTTGAATGTCAGATGTATTGAGAGACAGGTAACAGTTTAGTGCGTCTTATGATGTAGTGTGCCTCTCCACTTCTCCTTCAACCATCTCAGTCCGTTAATCTCCGTGCGGTTCTTCTTCCTAGCATCCTCCCTGACCTGCCCCAAAAACTTGTCTCTAGGTCTTTATCTAGGGACTTTTCTTCGATTATCTTTCCCTCGTAATAACTGTCTCATTACATGATCAAAGTAACGCGGTTTTTATTGCGTGTGGCAGGGGTACTGAAACATAGAAAATATTGGGGGGGGGGGGGGGCACACCCGGGGTGTTTCCCCAGGAAATTTTACATAGTGAATTTTAAAGTTTTTTCAACGTTATAACCCTGAAAACTCGACTCTCGATAACTGGACACTACGGAAAAATCGACAAGCCTTGCACATTTTTTTCTCCCCCCCCCATAACGAATATTTGAGGGGGGTCGGGCCCCCTCAGGCCCCATGGAGTCGGCGCCATTGGCGTGTGGTGATCGGTTGTGCCCTTTCTTCTCCTATTCTTCTACATCCATTCTTTTCGAGAATTATGAAATTCCACAATAAATTCACCGCAGTATGAGAACTGCACGAGATGGCTATAATGATGAACCTAAATACTATCATAGGTAGCGGAATAAAGGTGTATGCTTATTGAGAATCAACCCCTGCCGAGTAATTACACGTGTCATTCTATCAGCACCATTATGCAGCTTAGTGTACGCTTTGGAGAAATTCTTACCTCATGGCAAACACACTAGAGGTGGTTCGCAGGGTATTACCAGCGTCCTCTTCTGGCTCCAGTCTTCTATTTATTTCAGAGATGCAAAAAATATTGAATCCTCAAATAATTGCTAAATTTCCTTTCGAGAATCTGAGAGCAATATTAAGGAAAGTTCTATCGTGTCTTTTCGCTCATCTTTGCATTGACCTCTCCACGTAGTGCAAGGCAGAGAGAAGAGTTTTTTTCGCATGAATAAATGGACACCTGAATAAATAAATGGATGAAGATATCGAGCCGCTTCACCAGCGTGTCCCACTCCGGGTGTCCCACTCCGGTCCCACATGGCTGAAAATTACCGCTGACGTCAGGCGATGTCGAGATAGCAGCCGTGGTCGCCGTCCATTGGCGTGACGTGGGCTTTTTCGCGTGGTCGTTACGTGACGCGGAGATGGTGAAGGCGGTTGCGTCACGAAACTGGCGAGCGCATGGGCTGCCACGCCGCCGTGCAATCAATAGATTCGTGAACCGGGAAGATCCTCTCTCGTGGCGGCAAATTCGGATGCACCGTGGACATTTTTTTTCATCTACATTTATATCTACATACTAATCCGCAAACCGCCTAAAATGCATATGGCAGGGGGTGTTAGGACAGCAGCCGTTTACATATAATAAGAATGTGATCAGACAAAATTACGATTAGCATTTATTAAAGTCCTTCATTGTTCGGGGGAAAAACGAATTCCCATATCTATCCGTTCGGCGAAATATGTCTCTTGATTTAGCACTTCTGTCGGATCTGGAAATATAGTGGGGCTCTGAGATGATGTTCTTCGTTTCGCTCTTAAAGATATCTATTCTCATTTGTTTAAGGAATCTAAGCCTAACGCGCTGCCTTCGAGTCTCTAGCGGCTCACAGCCTAAGTCGTTTAACATCTGGGTAACGCTGTTTGTATTAGCAGTTTTTGACGTACCGCGAAGCCTTCGCTTGAATTTTATTCAGTTCACAGATTCTTTTCCTCAGTCCCTACAAAACATTTATAGGGTGTTTCAGGAGGAATCTGCAGTACTTCAGGAGGCGATAGGGGAGAATATTTTAAGGATTTTTTTGTCCATACACATTCGGTCGCAACTCCTTAGTTACTGAGATATGACAACGCAAACATTTTTTTTGATGCGTTTTTTGTAGTCACCTTGAAAACGGTGTTTCATGGATATCCCGCCTTTTCGGCATTTAATTTTATGCTCTGGATTATTAAGGAAATGTAATAATTACGGTTGTTCGAAATGAGCGATTATAATTGCCTGAAATGATAGATCTCAAAATGATTGATATTGAGCAATCACCTTGTTGATACTCGCTCAATGCTTTCGTTTAATTAAGCTCAAAGAATGTAAAGGCGTTGTCATGGTCGTCGCGAAATCAGCGAAGAAGCTAAGAAAATAGTAATTTAAGAGATTAGCTTAATCTAGATTGTTGATAATTCTATCCCCTCGTATATAAGGGAAGAGACTATAGCGCTGTTTCCCCGTACCTCCCTTACGCATGACCGGATAGCCTTAGAATTGTCGTTTAAATATTCGCCCAATATTTTGAATTTGATTTCATTCTGCAGGGACTGATACCGGATTTCTTTCTGGGTGGGGGGGCACAAGCAAGGCCGTATCAAGGATTTTGTTCCGGGGGGGAGCACAAGGATGCCCCATAATTAGAAAAAAACGCAATGATAACCGGAGCACGGGTATCCGCCAGTATCCGCCCCTGTAGAATGAAATCAAATTCAACATATTGGGCGAATATTTAAACGACAATTCTAAGGCTATCCGGTCATGCGTAAGGGAGGTATTAAAAATCTTGCATGTTTTCAAGGGTCTGGGGAGGGGGGGGGGCACGAGCCCCCGTAGGATAGGACCCTTGGATAGACCCTTGTCGACAGTTTTCTATGTTATAAATATGAAAAGTTCAGGGAAAATAGGATACATGGAACTAGTTACTCTACATCTCATTTTAATCCCAACATTACATTTTTATAATCTTACAACATACATTACTTTTTCGAGATATTACTGTAGATGATGCACGTTTGTACAAAAAATATTTTAGATAAAAGGTTGCTGGAAAATAATGACAGTAATTTTTTTTTACCTCTTCTGGTTCATTGGTGTGTTTTGACTTTTAACGATCTTTTTCGCTTATTTCAGTTAACTGGGATAAATTCCATTATTTTGGGTATTATTATGTATAGGTTAATGATTGGTTCAATTACAAAGGCAGTTTTCCAGTAGAAATGGTTGACGCAGTACCTAAACTCATTCTATTCATAGACGCATTCCAGTCTTTGACTTCTTTCACCTTTACGCTCATCAGCTTGGCAGCTACTCGTGTTGTCAACCCATTCATAAAGCATTTTACGCTCCGTCTTCATCTTTTCTTGCGTAACATTCTCCCTCTTTAACGGACGTCAGCTTCTCCCTGCCCGTCATTAGACATCTGATGCATCTGCATACTTTACGTGCTATTGAGTGCATGCCATGTTGCAAAGAAATGGTGATAACGGAATGGTAGTAAATTAATGAACTAAAGTATTCTACCGATTAAGGCAGGTTTCCATGTACTATTTAAGAAATATTCTGGCAGTCTCTCCTCCCCTTCATGGACTTCCCTCTTTAATTCAAAATATGGCATACTCCCTTTCTTTCTATCTAAAAATCCTATTCTCTACCTTCCTCTCCCTCGCTTACCTAAAATTCTACCCTCTAACACCGTTTTCAACATCCCCTTCCCGCTAAGTACTCACTCCATCCATACCTTCTGTCTCCTCCGTATCTCATCTAAAAGCTGCTTCTCCTCACCCACCATGCCCAGCACGTCGTTCCTCCTCCTCTCCGTCCACTTCACCTTCTCCATTCTTCGCCACACCCACATCTTGAGTACCTCGAGTCTTCTCTCGTCTTCCTTCGTAAGTTTCCATGTTTCTGCAATGTAAAGCGCTTTACTCCGGATCAGACTGGTCCCTAGCCTGTTCTTTAAGCTCTTGAATAACGATTGTATTATATGGCTTGTAACATTAGCAATATTGCTGGGAAAAAATACCCCAATACATCTTGCTTTTCAGTCCAAGTAGGGCATAAATCTTTAATACAGTAGGAATATTAGTCGTGTAAAAATCGTCATTATTCATACCATGCATTAAAGACGAATCCTACGCTTATAACTCGATTATATATATTTTTGCTTATAAATCTATTGTTATTATTATAAACCTATGTTTACGATCATTCATCATTTATTTTAATTCTGGAGATGTTAATGGAGTGAGCACTGTTGCATGTTAATGGAATGATGCAGTTTTACATCGATTTTAAAGACAATAGAATTCTGTCAAGTTATAATAGAAATAATTCAATCTCTTTATTTTTTTATTGTTTTGCTTTGTCACTTGTCAGTATTTTTCCTTCTATTACTATTTTACCGCGATAAATAGCCATTATTTTTGCTTTCATAGTCTATTGTTCCAAGGCGATTGATTTTAGAAGCGTAGTAAGATCAAATCAACACTGAGCTGCAATATTCTTATCTTCTGATCTCCCATTGTTTGAAAACAGAAGGTCATTTTTTAAGTATAAATATTGATATTTTTTTGTGGTAGAAAAAAATAAGTGTGCCTTAACGATTAGGATCGTTATGTCATTAATCATTTCTGACTATGGTGGTGATCTTGACATTTATAAAATCTGGGGTGACAGATGAACATCACCGAAATCGGGTGTCTCAATGTGCTTTGGTAAATCGATTCAGCAATAATAATATTTGTACGTATTCCCTCATATTTGTGAAGTGAATGTGAACCTCAAAGCAAAAATATCATTCCTTGTAACCATGTACATTTTAAATTCTGTAGCTAAAAGGCCACGAGCAGCAGTTGTAGACGGTGGAAATGATTTCATCGTGGCTTTGCCCTGGTCGACTGTTTAATAAAGAGATCAAGGGCCAATCGAACCGCAGAAGTTTATCAAAATTCCTAAATACCTACCTACCTAAATACCTACTCTAAAATTCCTAAATACCTACTCTTCTGCTAAAGATGGTGTCCTTTTCTCTGGACAGTAAATGAAACTAGACATGTTCTTCTATCTATAGGCCAAGATAATGTTGTTGCCGGGTTTAAAATTTTTGCATAAGAATAACTGCTCCATTTTTATGAAAGGAGGCCATGATCATTCAGTAATCCATTATTTTTTCCGTGCTACGGTTTGCTTTTTTGGATGAACCACCTGATACGTGAAGGATTATCCCTTGAGGTTTCATTCTCTTGTGCCCGTTTTTCGCAGAATCACCTGTAACTTACATGAAATTGGTGTCAACACATTGCCATCTCAATTTTAATACTTCTAAACAAATTTTGAGGCATTCTACGACATGTTAGCTGTTTTGGCTCTGCGGTGGCAATGAATGTCAATTTAGACTTCATAAAATTACTTTTCATTACATATGGTGGGGTGAAAGTGGCCAATGAACGTTTGATTATTTCCATCATTAGTCTTTTGCCTATGTTCCGTATGTTTCAGTCACTGGTATGTTTGAGGACTGCTGTTTATACAACTTCCTTAATGGGAACAAGAATTCATCGAATGGCTTTATATATTTTATTTGATAAATACTCTGTAAATTGGTAGCTGAATCAGAGAACGTATGTATGGCCTATTTTCAGTCCACGGGGAGCTCATTTTTCACTTAAAGCAATATCTCTGGGTGGAATGTTAAGTGAATAGAGTGAATTTTCTCTAGGCTGGAGTAACACGTTTTCTTTTTTTTCTATGCCCTAATCGCTCAGGAGGTTTTTAGTGATACATATAAAATCTAGCGCTTTATTTTACTTTCCTATTCAGTGGGTAGAGGAGGTATTTACCCTTATAAGTGTGGTTTTCTATTATTTTTTTATTGCCTAAACCGAAAGATTATTAAAGAGTACGCATTTAACGCTTTTAGATTTTTAAATGACGATACCTATTTTTCGCGATTAAATGAAAAGTTAAAATTTTCAAGCGCGCGAAAACGCGACGGCTAAGTATGAATGATGGGAATGATTGATGGGGATGATCCTGATTGCCGCTGCCTCCGAGTGAGATGACCTTGGGGCGAGAATATGTACGCCACTGCGGTGCAGGCTGCTAGCAGGTAGCAGAGTACCCTGATAGCAGATAGCGCTTGGCTTAAATAAGGATTATTAATACCTTATCAAACGAAGGAAACTTTCTTGACCATAGGTAGTTTTAATAGGTGATTACTAAGGAATGTTTCCCTGAGCTCTGTGCCTCATGCATGCATTGGCAATCTCAGACGATGTAAAACTCCTATCCACTCGTATAGAAACTAGGTCCTTGTGACGTCACGTGGAGTGGCATCGCATGGGCGCCCATCTGGCCTTTTTTCAAATGCGGTTAAAATGATCATCAAAATTCGTATAAACTCGGTTTTCTAAAACCAAATAATTTGTATACTATGAATACACTAATGGTGGGTAACGAGTCGCAATCAATGCCTTTCATTTTCTTTGATGAAAGAAACTACCCTATTGCAGTAAATTTTGGCAGAGCAAGCATTTTTTGATGGGGATGAAATATCTCTTTATACTCTCGAGAAGTTCAAAATGTAAAGGTCGTTCCAATGAAATGGATCGTTCGTCCACGATCGCGTTGCTATCCGTGCGATAATTAGTGCAACGTGTACTTACCTTGAATTAACCATTATCATTAGGCTCGTTAATACTGGGAAACGTGGTTAAACAAAACGTTTTAGGACATGTGTCCGTGTCTGACAAAGGTGCATTCTTTCATTTCAAGTATAATACGAGTTCTAATTCGTAATAAATAGCATTTATCAATGATTGTAGGATCTTAACAATTTTTAATTGCATCCCATCAACCATTATCCTATTTACACGTTGAAGATTTGATTTGCATACATGTAAACACCCATTTAAATTTCATTAATTGTTTAAAAATAAATTTTGCTAGAAGTATGCTAGCTTCTGGTGGTAGCATGAGAATAAAAATAAATGAATGAAAAGCTATCCTAGAATCCTCCCTGTAGCTTATATATTCTGTAGTTTTGAGCTGTGCTAGGAGCGATGCAAGCATGGCTGGGGCTCACTACCTGCATGTAATCTCATGTGTTTCATAAATATTAAATATATTGAATAGGATGTTTCCCATAGAATTTCGCTCCCCGCCAGCACATGTTTTGTCTCCCAGAGTATTATACATGCTATTCCATTTGTTCACCTGTTGCTTTTTATACTGCGCAATACGTTGGAAGAGGTGAGCTATAAAAGAAATGAGCAGGACGCTAAGTCTTAGGATAGCGAAAAAATATGGAAAGTCATGCAGCTAACTGTGAACTCGACTTGTGAGAAAAGTGGAAAGAGTGAGTGTTGAATTTCTTCGCACTTTGCCCTCTATATAGCAAGCCGCCTTCGATAAGATTAGAGGGAATCAAAGGATTTGTCCTCTTTCCCGGATTTCAAAAGATAAATGTTTATGCCTCGGGTCTTAAGCACTCTATGATACCATCTTCATTCTATTTATATTTTGCTGATCTCTCATTGGGATCAACTAGTAATACAAATATTGGATAAAAACACTTAGTAAATCTCATTTCCCAATAGTTTTTCATTCCTGTTGCAAGTTTTGTATTAGGTATACACCTGATAAATATGATGACACTACGTGAGAAGCCGATGGCATACTTAAGTTTACTTATACTACTACCACGGCGTTGATATATTTTGGTACAAAATATCTCGCTATGCTCATACGAGGGAAGTTTTTTCAAGCTCCGATGGGCCATGAACAGAAGACGAAATGATTGATTAAAAATTATTTCATGGGTAAATCTTGAGTACATTGGTGGTGTCCTTTCGACATAATCGCCTCGGCAATTGAGGAATTGGTCATGCCTGTGGACAACCTTTCTGTACCTTCTTTGTAGGATGTTGCCGCCGATAACTTCCAATGAATGTTGCCCTTGGCCTGAAGCTCATCGCCCGTTTGAAAAGCCTTCCGTCCAAGCCACATCTTCATTTCAGTGTATAGATGGAGGTCACACTGCACTAGGTCGGCATTATACAGTGGGTATTCGAAAATGTCCCATTGAAATTGCTCAAGGAGTAGATGGGCTATATTAGCGATGAGATGACCGGCATACCGGATATACGGTACTCAAATTTCTTCCTTATCACCGTAATAGGTAAAAATATAAATACATTCCGAGGACCCAATCAAAGCCTAGATTTGTACTTCTTAAGAATAGCATATATATTCTAACATCCCTTAAGATGGCTGGATGCATCGCTGGATGACTCCCTTCATACACGTTTAAAGCACCTGTTAGGCGTAATCGGCCAAGCCTATATTAGTTTCGAGCACGGTTATACTTGGATGGGGAAAAAACGTGTGGTAGGGATCATGCGATCAACGGTTAGAGATTAGAGCGAAGGGGGTTACGGTCTGCGCGTTGTTTACCGCCGCTGCACGTGACTCAAGAGGGTTGCGGGGGGAATCGGGGCGGGGGGTGGGGTGGTAACGATGACGACAATTGAGGAGCGACTTCCGCGGATAGCCTTCTCCTTGCAATTGGAGAAAATAAAATCGATTCGCGCCCAGCCCAACTAACTGGGTCGCGAAAATTGATTGTGGCGGTAATTAAGGGCCGCACAATGGGTAGTCCCGACTTCGAATCGCACATGTTTCCTCGCTCCATCCATCGGTGTTCTCATTAATGAAAATTTTCAAAGCCGTTGCCGATTACTGTTTGGAATACTACTTAGCTGGTTTCAAAATGGATCATACTCGAAATATGCTTAAATCCTCGAGAATTCTTCCATTTCAAATGATTAATAATATTTACCGCTTCAGTGGAGCTCAGGTACTTTTGAGCCTATTAATAAAGATTAGGAAAATAAATCCAGTATTTACAGAATTTATTATTATACTATTAACCACCATTGCGAGATATTACTTTAAATTAGTTTTAAATAAGAATCGCATTTAATTCGCATGAAAAATTAGCCATTTATTTCTCAGATTAATGTGTGTGCCAAGTTTTGCGTTATTTGTTATAATGAACAATGAATCTTAAATGTGACGTGTTTAACGTTTTTTTAACAACATTAGCTGAAGATCTGTTTAAAACTTTTATTCAAGACAAAGGAAAACATCCAAGGATTTTTTCCTGATTTTACAGTTATTCGTTATAAATTTTCATTATTTAAAATTGTTAAACGATTTAGCAACATTAGAGAAGTTTGCCAAAAATAAAGGAAAAAAAGCAAGTTATAAGTTGCTATCTATTACCATATGACCTATTGCTATGGCAATATTACACTTCAGAATTTATGTTTACCTGCATTGAATTCATTGCGAGAAGTAACCTCAGAAAAATGCATAAGCTTTCCACAATTCTGTGTATATTTCATGCACTTGTCAATATACGAGTATATAATGTTGTCCAAAATAATATGAATTATCAAATTTAAAATATTATTTATGACCATTGTATAGGTAAACGTAAAAATATAGCATTAATAAATTCATTAGTATCTATATTTAATACATCCAAGGAGTGAAAACAAAAAAAACATAGTCACGCGATAATGTTGTGCGTAATATCTTTCGTGGTTCCTTCTTGTCACGGTAGAGAAAGGCGGGATTGCTGTCCTCTCCGTTCTTAAATCACCTTCAGGATGTTACGCGAGGTCAGTGAAAGGTCAGGATTTTGATTTTCCCTCGGCTCTGCTACCTGGCGACTCATCAGCTATGCTCCGGAATCGATTGCCAACGTAAAAAAAACCCTCGTGTTTTCCTTCCCATATCGTCGCAGTTCCTTTGGGCAAGCACCAAACACCCACGCCGAGTGTTGTCGCGAGCGAAGAGCGTGCCAGAGGCCAATATATCCCCATTGCATGCCTCTCTCTATCTTTCTGTGACGGTGGCAGGAAAGGGCACCCGTTTATTTTCACGCGTTTTACCACGCGGCATTTGTGTATGCAACGAAAGATCCACTTGGACAAGAATTTTGAATTACCTACCTGAAATTCGACCTTAGCGTAAGCCGATAGCCCTTTGTCGTCTAGAGTGCTACTGCAATCCATGATTTCGCCTCACTATTTATCTACGCGTTCACGAATAGATTAAAACTGGAGATTAAAATCTTTATAAATTCAAGTAAGGCAGAATATGTGTACCTACGGTCAGCCATAGAATATTTTAGCATGAAGCTGAGAATAGACGATGTATGATTTATATAATGAATTGATGTTGCCGATTCTTTGTTGAACTCCATTTTAAGCGGCAAGGATTGAACTTACACTGTGGTTATCGCATGATATTTATTCACAAGTAGCTACGCTACTCTGTATCAAGTGGTAATTAGTTTGATAAAGTTGCAGTGGAGCAAAGTTAATTGCGAATCATTACCGTATTTTAACAACGGTGGAATGCATTTTTTTGTAATAATTACATAATTTTTGTGATGAACACAATTTGGGACAAAAGTTCACTGGAAGGCACAGTGGATGTTAGATTAAAGTAATTCGGAAGATAATAATATATTCACATGTTCAAGAGTGAACTTGGTGACAGGTGTAGCACGAAGTAAAAAAATAAAAAAATTTACATCCTGTTGAAGTGAATTGCAACCGAAAGCTGTGAGTTATCGCCAATAAAAAAGATAGACTGAAGACATACTGAATATTGAATCAGTGGTGGCTTAAGTGGCGCAGCGAGGGGACAGAATTGGGGGATAAACCCCTCCCCCTCAGAGCTCAGAGACATTTTTAAGTTTAATCCATTTTACTTAATTGAATTGATATTACTAATAGAATAGTGTAAGGATTAATAAGACATCCCTCAGAAAGCCGTAAAACTCACAATTTTGAACCATTTTTCTTAAAATTCCTTAATTTATTAATCTCGCACTTACCGCTTATCCTGGTGGGCATTCCGTGCCCCTACACACCACTGTAGTTCCACATAACCCCCCCCCCAGCCTTAATTCCTAGCTGTGCCCCTGGCTGAAGGCACCTTGGCAGGTTTTTATGAAAGCGACCGATTGCCATTGGGTAGGGTAGGGATGAGAGGACGTAAAAAAACCCGGCCTCGGTATTATCCTGCTCTTAACGTAAGGCGCCAAGGCGATCACGGCCAAACGTCCCATCCGACGGACGGAGTGTTGTACTTTTGAGGTTTCCTTCTCTAAGCTCTCAAGTCAAGAAGCATTTGATTCTTTCCTGGCGAATGGTGGTTGTAAATCTTTCCCGTGCTTCCCACCGGGTTAGGCACTCCATTTTTGCCGACGTTTCGATGAAATTATTAGTTTTCGACGAAGTCTGATCAACCAGTCCTGAGGATGATGATTAAGTACTATATCGAAACTTCGACAGAATTGGAGTGCCTAACCCGATGGGAAGCCCGCTTAACGTTCACAGCCACTCAAGTCAAGACATGGGTCATTATTTGCAAAACCTTTGCCACCTCTGGGGCTCGAACCCGGTCCCGCGGTTTGGTTGCCACCCCTATGTGCATAACTGGGTATCCAACAGCGCAGTATTTCTAATAAAAGAATTATATTCAAATACAACATACATTTTTGAAATACATTGGTAATTTTTAACGAGCATTTGAAATAAAAAATACCGCTCCTAATGTATTTTAAATGAAATATATGGAATACTTTAACCTGGTCATTTGAAAAACTAACTACAAAATAATGTGCTAAATACATTTTAAAATGCAAAATACATTTGTGTGGAAAATAAGAGATCCTAAAAAAATATAACCTGCCTTGGTACGTTATGGATAGTTGCAAACTTTAAGAAAACAATTCTAACAAAATCGAAGTAATCACTGAAGCATAATGTTACAGAATTGTTATCAGTGGTACTTCAAAAGTATTAAAAACTGTTATAAAATATGTAATAATGAAAAATGTAAAATACCAAAAATCTTTACTTGAAATACAAAATACATTCAGATCGTGTATTAGAAATACCAAATACAAAATACATTTTTGAAATACATTTGTAATTTGTATTTGTTATTTCTAATACACGACCTGAATGTATTTTGTATTGAATGATTGAACGACCTGAATGATTTTTGGTATTTTACATTTTTCATTGTTACATATTTTATTACAGTTATTAATACTTTTGAAGTACCACTGATAACAATTCTGTAACATTATGCTTCAGTGATTACTTTGATTTTGTTAGAATTGTTTTCTTAAAGTTTGCACTATCCGTAACGTACCAAGGCAGGTTATATTTTTTAGGATCTCTCAGTTTCCACACAAATATATTTTGTATTTTAAAATGTATTTAGCATAATATTTTGTAGTTTGTTTTTCAAATGGCCAAGTTAAAGGTATTCTATATATTTCATTTCAAATAGATTTGGAGCGGTATCTTTTATTTGAAATGCTCGTCGGAATTTATTTTCCCCAGCTCTGAGGTCCGGTACCACTTCATGCTAGGGTAGCACTGTAGCAGTGAGTATCTTCTGGAGGAAATCTTTGGGCTTCTCTGGTGTGACCACTAGGACACATCTCCTTTGATCCAAGTCGTACAGGACGTCGTAGTAACAGGCAGCAGGAAGGACCTTGAGGGAAAAAAATAATCTCTGGAGCGTGGAAGATTCCCATTTCCCCTCCTCAAGAAGAAAAGCGGAATGTGGCCGAGATACGACTGGCTTATATGCTTCTTGTCGGAAAGGGAAATTGAACCGGCATGGCGTCTAAATTAAGTGGAAGCATAAAAAGAACGCGGCTTAATGATGCAGTTTTACTCTAAAAGAAGTTAATGTAGGGCATTCGTTTTTCGTGTTGAGTAAAGTGTATACTGATGAGGTAATACCATTGTTTGAAAGCTAATGTTGCTCCCTATTTACAATTTAAATCTTAAACCAAGGAGAGATTAGATATTTAAACATTTAAAATCATTTTGAGTTGAATGGTGTTAAATTTGATGCATTAAAGGGGATGAAGTAAATTTCAAATCAACACGGCCACGTTGACGGACCAAGTAAGTAATAGAAGTGCTAAGAATAGTGGGAGAAAAGAGAAGTCTTCTAAAAACTTTTAGAGGATGACGGGACAACTTAGTTGGCCACTTTTTGAGGCATCGTGGCCTGATGAAAACAATCGTAGAAAGACAAGTGGAAGGGAAGAAGGGCAAAGGACGGCCCCGAATGAGTTACATAGGGCAGGTTATAAAGGATGTAAATGAGATGTAATACGTCGCCATGAAAAGGCTAGTGGATAGGAGAGAGGAATGGAGAGCTGCGTCAAACCAATCTTATGACTATCGACTAAAGATGATGATTGCCCAATTAAAAAGTTTTATGGATATTGTGTCCGTGGCTTGTTAAAATTGGACAAAATTAAATATAATTTGCCTTATGATTTTGATTCCAAGTAAAAGCTATTGAAAAATATTCGCAGAATGATCGAATGATAATCCGTCTTATTTTCTCACATGGAAGCAAGTGTAAGAGTTGTGATTTTTGAGATTCAATATTACTGATTAACCATAATGTATAAAAACGGTTACAAAAACTTCAATATCACATGATACTATGGTTTTTCTTTAATATTTACATCTCAATATGGGTTCTAGCACAACAATCCTATATTTTTCTCCCTGTTACCAAGGTGCCAATTCAACCAAAACACTGAAGAATCAAAAAAGCAACTAAAACAAACGAAAAATAAACTGCAGAGAATGAAACAGCATGATAACGTATACAAAACATGTATAAAAGTTATGTGAGTAATTCAAAGGATATGCATGAATCGCTTGAGTAGCTAATTTGCATGGATTGTGCAAATGACATGTTAGAGAATAGAACAGAATTTGTACCCATCGGAAGAAATCACTTTTGATCCTTGATATGTTGCGCTATGCCATCCAAATTCGATTTTTTTTCCGTCCCGCTTTTAGCGTTTATTGGTGGCTTTTGAGATATGCGAAAGACAATAAGAAGGGTGCGGAACATCTGGATTGTATAAGAAGCTAAAGAGGAAATATTGGGGGTGGGGTGGAGAGGGAAAGAGATCGATAGCGGATGTATAAAGAGGGGATGCGATTCGATTATTGCGAGGAACGGCATTCTGGTTGAAGGAATCGGGAGAAGGATATTGGGTTTGCGAGGAGAGGAAAGAGACGCATGGTACGGTGGAATACGGTTCATTGGGCCACCGTATATTAGGGGCAGCTGCGTATTTGGGACGAATTTCCAAGCACATTACCCGATTTAAGAATTACTTTGAATTATCTCCGGTGAATTGGGTAAAATAGTTTTTATACGGCACACGCATTTATATCATTTACGCAACAGTTTTATTTAGCTCTTAACTTATGTAAATGATAAATAAATCCTCATTTACTAATAGAAATATTTTCTATTAGTACCTGAGGATGATTGTATAACAATCGAAACACGTGTGGTTCTCGGTTAAAATGTGGATAAGGCGATATCTTCGTTTATCATTAGTTATGTTCCACGACACCTCTCCTAAGAAAGCTGACTTTAACTCTTAACTGCATGAATTTCTAAGTACGTGCCGAAAAAATGTTTTCTTGATAAAATATATACAGAAACGCTTCAATTACTACATTTTAATAATTTTTTTCTGCTATTTTTCATTTTTAAGGAAATATTTAACATGTGATACATTATGGGTAAAGACAGCTTTTACATAAAATGGTCATGCTTGGCATTTGGCAATTTTCTACAAAAGGCTTTCATCTAACATATTCATTGCAAACTTCTCATTGTCGCCCGTACCTTTACCAATTACATTTATAGGAATCACTCGGGTAATAAAAAATGGTTGTCTTGGTTAACTCTTGTCGGGTTCGTAATCCTCTTACTTGGTTCTCATGCGAGGTGCTGACTTCCCTCAATATAATTAGAAGCTGATCACTTTTGGCAGTTACTGACTGCTTCGAGAACCACGTAGTATCACGAAAGGGTGTATCGCATCTGATACACCATGTGTTAGAGGGGAAGAATTGTTCCCTTCAGAAATATATGGCAATGAGTGTGGTGTATCATGTATGATACAAAATGCAGTGAAAAGTTAAGGTATCGTGCAATTTTTAAACACTAGAAACTTTTTTTTACGTTCTTAAACGCTCCATTGAACTAATCCTGAGACCATATCCTATTTTATTGTCCCTCTTACTGCTGCTTAAGTAATAAACCTACGTACCCATTTATCGGTTGATGACGGATATATCAAATTATGCTCTCAGAACTTCAGATGAATGTTTGTAAATTTTGATGTGTTTATCACAAGCCAAATTAAGCTCATGGATAGCAGAGTATTAAAGAATATAAATTCTCCAATGGTTGTTGTTACAATGTTAAAGGACATATTTACGGACTGAATCGGATGAATGAGGCAGAGGGAATAGTGTAACGGTCCCCATGTATCGCAATTCACCGGAATGAACTGTATAATGTGTGATTAGATACCAAGGAAAAATGTTGATTGACAGGTAGGACTTCCACTTGTTTAGCCCATTAAAAGATGGCATTCCTGGAAGACACTTTGAGGACGAGGTGGAGATGATTGACTTAGGGCCAGTTTCACCAACGAGGATAATTGAATTAACTCGGATAATATTCTCCAAAAACCGAGATATTACAATAATCGCGTTTCACCAGATGCATTAACTCGGTTTTGGACTGTTATCTCGGTTTATACTTTTACTGATGATATTCCTCCGTTCAAAGCTTATTATCCGAGTTAATCTGAGGGCAGATGTAACGTGGCATGGCGCGCATGCAGCTTCATCAGCTCACGGAAAATACGAATGACAGCTATGAAGAATATCGACATTCTATTCGGAGACCACGTTCATTATGGGTAAATGAGTGTGCAGATTATTATCAATATATATGGTAAAGTACATCTATTTACTCATCCCAAAATGGTAAATGAAACTGCAAAGGCAGTTCTCGCTCTCATTGAAGAAGACGAATTTTACTCATAAGGGGAGGTGAGGTTTCCAATGCCGTATATTTTATAGCATTCGGAATGGCGAACACATCTCTAAACTGGTAAAGGTTCTAATGAATTGGCCTTAGTTTGGCTGTAATTAGTTAATTTTCATGCGGTGCTTTTAACAAGCCTTATACAATAATGTATAATGCTGAAATAGCGCAGTGTAGGGCAGTTGGTACAGTGGTACCGTCGTCGACTCTCACCCATGGGGCCAGGGTTCGAGCCCTCTTGCATAGCTTCGAGTGCCTTGTGCATAGCTTTTTTTGTCGTCTTCATTTTGATCATACGGCGACAAGTATATGAATAAATTTAATTGAAGCAAGCATAGACATGAAGAAAATTTTTTTATCATCATAATGGGGTACGTGACCTCCCCTTGTCAAAGCAATTTCACGTTTCTTTCTCTGAAACCTGAGCTTTTCCATGCCTATGCTCCTCTTGAGCCAATGATTCCGACAACTCTTGCCAAAATATGTTCGTATTCATAAATGTTACAAGCCTTTCTTTGAATTTTCTCACATATATATATTTGTCAATATTTACACTGTTAATGTTCATTTTCTCACTTTGTACTTGATTGTACACCTAGGTACCGGCTTATTAAAGCTGATTCCATGTCATACGGTTGCTTACCGTCATTTATTTTTCCCACGTCAGAGTTATGAAAAACGTACAAGCCAAACCATTTATTCTGATTATCTCGGTTTTTGAAAACTAAGATAAAACGTCGTTGGTGAAACACGATCCTCACATTTCTGAGATAATAATTTTAACCGAGTTTTTGAAAACTTAGATAATAGAGAATATTATCCGTGTTGGTGAAACTGGGCCTTTGTGAAGAAATGGCTCAGTGGTCAGAACAAGGATTGCTGCCAACAGGGCATACACGTCCTTGCTTCACGCAGGATGACGGCCACAAAACGGCATGAGGGAGAGAACTGCGTCGGCAAAGGAGAAGTTTATGAACGGAAAGGAGCTTATGAGAGGATCGTTATGTAAGAGTGAAGAGGCCCAAGCACGATTCCAAATATAGGAACCCCACGTGAACCCAAACTATGCTATGGCCAAAACGGCGAACATTACAGTCCCCTTGGCCATAACAATCCCTTCCGAAGATGGCCGAAGAGAGTTTTTGGGCTTTCCTGTGTGTTCCGAGAAGAGAGAGAAACAACTAAGTCCTCCAAAGTTGCCCGGGAAACGGAATACAGCGCAAAAAATATGAATATAATATTCAGCGGTTAGCGTTGATATTACCCCAGTTATTGTTAACAACTTATCGTCTTCTGAATTATGCATAAATATATACGCATTCAGTATGTTATTATGATCGTAAACCTTACGGTGCTTATCTGTGCCCGCGTTCGCCTGTTTCGGCGGCGATGGATTTTCAACCATTTTTCATAGCTAACAAGTGAAATGCCAGTTAGTCCCTCAGTTTAAGGTTGATTTAAAACATTCTTTCCCAAATAGAATTTATAAATGTCGTAACATGGGATTGAATGAATTGAATTTAGCAAGCAAATCAGAGGCCTGCCTATGCAGGTACCCCATACTTAACAATTGAAGATTATCTTATCTTATATATAAAAATGAATCGCAAAATGTGTTGGTAAGCGCATAACTCAACAACGCCTGGACCAATTTGGCCAATTCTTTTTTTTAAATGTTCGTTGAAGTCCAAGGATGGTTCTTACGGCGAGAAAAATCGAATAATTACCGGGAAACCCTAAAAACAGCCCTTTTCTTTTTCACACCTGGGACCTGGGACGACGAAGTCCAGAGTCGGGACCTGGGACGACGGAATTTCGGATCTCGAAAAAAGATCAACCCACGGCGGGATCAGACTACGGCACCAGTACGATCATACTACGGAATAGACCTACGAATCTGCAGGCGCTCGAAGGGAAGAAAATTTTTTTGACGATTTTCGAAGTGCCGAAAAATTTCAGTCCAGAGTCCGGACCTGGGACGACGGAATTCGGACGACATTTTTCAAAGTCCGAAGCCGGACCTGAGACGACGGAGGGACTTTGAAAAATTTTCGAAAGCGGGGGTCTCGCCGAGTAAAGCAAGACGAATCCCCCAAGCTAGGGCTGAGTCTCAAGAGATCGCAGCGTGGCAGCTGCTCTACCGAGTACAACACCTCGCTCGGTACCAAAGTCGTCTACAGACAATTCCGAGACCCGACGCCGTCCTCAGTCGGTCACCCATGTTCGACCGCTTGGGGGAGGCATCCCGTCGGCGCTGGATACGCCCCGGGAGCCCCGGTTTCCCCGATCGGCAAGTCGGCTCGGATGCCGACGCACCCCTAAGCAAGGCGCGTCGACTAAGAGCAAGAAAAGTGTCTCGAGCCTGCCGGCTCTCGGGCCTCCTCAAATCACCGTTGCCTCATCGGCTAGAGGGGATTCTGCCTTAGAGGCGTTCAGGCATAATCCCAATAATTCACACCGAATTATTACCAGGGTGACGGTTCTGTTCAGGATAATTTTTTGCAAAGAATATAAAAAAGGTAGGAACAAAACACTGCCACATTACAAATTTTTTTGACAGGACGAAGTCTGTCGGGTCAGCTAGTCTTATATATAAAAATGAATCGCAAAATGTGTTGGTAAGCGCATAACTCAACAACGCCTGGACCAATTTGGCCAATTCTTTTTTTAAAATGTTCGTTGAAGTCCAAGGATGGTTCTTACGGCGAGAAAAAATCGAATAATTGCCGGGAAAACCCTAAAAACAGCCCTTTTCTTTTTCACATACAAACGTTTTCTAACTAAAACGTGGAATCAATTTGAGCTTTATTGCTATTATTATATAAAGTTCATATTAAATTACAAGCACTCACTGTTATCTAAGAAATGTAGGTGTGTTCCTAACGTCAAAAAGTAAATTTGCACTTTCTTACCGCTATACAAAGTTCAAATTCAATCATATCTATCAAAACAGTGTGCGTGTGTGCGTTGGAGCACAGAATACGTCATTGGAGGATTTAATGTCGCGTTCCGAAACTAAAAAAAAGTGATCGCGGAACCGACCAAATTGAATAGTCACAAAATATAATAATAACAACTTGGTTGGATTCGCGATATTATTTCTTTTGTTTTACTTTCGGCAGGCGACAAAAAAATAAAACATTGGTATGGCTTTAAAGGATTTGACTTCAAGTCATATCAGATTTAAAAAAAAACAAATTAAAAAAACAACTGTCAATGTCGATTTGCCGCCTTTGCCGGTGTTGTTTTTCTTGGATTTTCTGTTTTACTCTACTGAGTGTGCTTTTGTTTTGTTTGCAGTGTTTTGTTATCTACCTATGAAAAAAAGTTATTGCATGTGACACAATATTTTAATAATGCCTCCTATAAGACGAGGCAATTTAAGTAGAAGAACACGAAATGCTACTAACCAAGCTAATTACCGATCTAATCGTACTGCACAAGAACGTGACGACCGAAATGAACATGAAAGAATTAGGATATCACAAACACGTGAAGCGCGAGCACGACTTTCAAGTAATAATCGCGCAAATTTGAATCGAGCTGCTTTCAGTTACGATGTGTCAATTGACTACAGTAACTACCAATGTGTTGTTATTGGTTCTATGAACTCGGTTTGCTCACATTGTAAAGCATCAAAATACAAAAACGAAGCCAATGGATTGTGTTGCGCAAATGGTAAAGTGAAATTAATACCATTGAATCCACAAAATAAAATTGCACTTGCACTCGCTTCGTCGGGAATCGCAGCAACTTTGCTTGAAGGTGGTCGAACAGCCCATTCAGCACTAAAGTTGCCATTAAATATGCAAAGCAATGAAACTCCAACCTGCAACATTTCGAAGAACTCTGCAATGGCAAAGGTTTTGCAGCAATGTCAATTGATCATTTGGGATGAATGCACGATGGCACATAAAAAATTTTTTGAGGCTTTAGGCAGAACCTTAAAAGATCTATGGAGCAATCAGAACCGATTTGGTGGTGCAATGGTTTTATTAGCAGGAGATTTTCGTCAAACATTGCCAGTGATTCCACGATCAACGCCAGCTGATGAACTCAACGCATGTCTAAAGTCATCCAATTTGTGGAAATATGTCAAAGTACTTCATTTAAGCAAGAATATGCGTGTTGAGTTGCAAAATGACCAATCTGGAAACATATTCTCTAAACAACTCATTGACATTGGTAATGGCAATTTTCCTATTGACATGTTGACTGGATGCATTAAATTTCCTCAAAGTTTTTGTCATTTAACTCAATCAAAAGAAGAACTCATTCAGAAGGTATTTCCAGATGTTGCTCAAAATTACAGAAACCATGATTGGTTAAGCGAACGAGCGATTGGCAGCCAAAAACATTGATGTAAATGAATTAAATTTCAAAATTCAAGAACAAATTACAGGCGAATCGAGGCTATATAAATCAGTTGATTCGGCAACTAACCAAGACGATGTAGTTAACTATCCACCGGAATTTTTAAACTCGCTGGATTTGCCAGGATTGCCACCTCACAATCTTCAATTAAAGGTTGGATCGGTAATTATAATGTTGCGAAATATCAACCAACCGCGCCTTTGCAACGGCACACGGTTAGCGATAAAAAACTACTAAACAACGTGATAGAAGCAACTATATTGAAAGGAAAGTATAAAGGAGAAGATGTTCTCATACCGCGCATCCCAATGATTCCGACTGATGTGCCATTTGAGTTTAATCGACTACAGTTTCCAGTGCGGCTTGCTTTTGCTATCACCATAAACAAGTCCCAGGGGCAATCATTAAGTGTTTGTGGTATTAATTTGGAAAACCCATGTTTCTCACATGGTTAATTGTATGTTGCCTGTTCCCGTATTGGAAAATCATCAGATTTGTTTGTCTATGCGCCAGGTAATCAAACAAAAAACATCGTTTACCACAAAGCACTACAATGAAAATAGAACTGATTTTATTTTTGTTAATAATTATGATTTACATGATTAAAATTACTTACTTTTAAATGCTTATAGTATTTTATTTAATTATTTTTAATTCACACCGAATTATTACCAGGGTGACGGTTCTGTTCAGGATAATTTTTTGCAAAGAATATAAAAAAGGTAGGAACAAAACACTGCCACATTACAAATTTTTTTGACAGGACAAAGTCTGTCGGGTCAGCTAGTTATATATAAAAGAAAGTCGAAAATCGTGTTAGTTAGAACACTTATAACTCGAGAACGGCTGCACCGATTTCAATGAGATTTGGTTCTTTGGATTCGTCTCAGGCGGGATTAACATTTAGGCCATTAAAATAGGATAATTTCACAAAAAAATTCATCTCTTTCCTATGGACATGCTTTTAGGAGTTATAGTAACACAACAATTTATAAGTCGGTTAAAACTACAAATTAAATAATTTGTTTTGTTTTTACCACTTTAATAACTGAATTTAGTAACAATATAAGATTTTAATTACTAACTATATTCAAAATATTAGTTAAATTGAAATTACATTTTTTAAATTTAATTCGAGCTGTTTGTAAGCCCAGCCGTGGCCCAGTTCGAGTTGACACTTCACTACCGTGTTTGTAAACAAATCTCCAAGCAATTGTTGACAAACGGTAATGTCCGTGTTCCTGTCGAGGAATCGAGTAGTTTTAACTCATTTCCTTGGAATGATTGCATATTAGTTTCAGTGAGCTCATCAACAAAGAGTTCCAGAATATGATTGATCACCAAAAGAATCAAAGATGGTTGATTTAGCGAGCAAGAACGAAGATGTGGATGGCTAAAACGAGGTAAATTCAAATAGTTCGTACTCTGCATGGATTCGAATCTTTTAAATGTGTAACAAACGAAGACGAAATCACCAACTATCTATCTGAATATTTTAAGTCCTTGGACGTACCTGGCTTACCAAGGCACGATTTACAGAAAAATTTAGTTTCTGTGCTCATGATCTTTCGAAGCCTAAACCAACCATAACTATCCAACGGAACGTGTTTGGTCATTAAAAAAATTGGTGATGAATGTGATTCACGCAACTTTACTCAAAGGAAAATTCAAAGGTTAGGAAGTCCTCATTCCGTAGATTCCATGATCTCAACTCATATGCCCTTTTGAGCTTAAACGTATTCAATTTACTATTCGTGTTGCATTCGTGATAACGATTAAAAAATCGCATGGTCATTCTTTCAGTTTTTGTGTTGTTTGTGCTCATGTGCTAATGAAAACCCATGATTTTCTCATGGTCAATTTAGCGTGCTATGTTCACGAGTCGATAAACCATCCTCTGTATTTCTTCCTTCGCTTCAAGTGCGTAGCTAGGATAGGGGGTTTTGGGCGCAGCTAATACCACGGGTCTGTAGGGTATAGAAAACTCGCTAATGTAAGCGGGAAGTGTGGGGGCACTTCCTCCAGACATTTTTTAAGGTAAATGGTTCAAAATAGTGGGTTTTGTGGCTGTGTGAATAGTTAAATATGTTTTGTTTGTTAGTCATCCGTCCCCCAAATATTAATAACAAAATCTTTCATAAAAAAATTCTCTAAGCTCTTGGGGGGGGGGGGGATTTATCCGCCAAAACCTCCCCTCGCTGCGTCACTGCTTTGCTACGCTATATTTATTTAGCTTCATCCGCTTCATCTTACGCCTGATAACCAAACAAAAACTGTTGTTTCTCAGAAGGTGCTTGACGCAAGATATTAAACCCGAATGTGTAGGGCTCACCGTGGTGCGTTTACGCAGTGCATTTTTTCCAAACAGAGATACTAAAACTGGCGCGTCTTAAGTCATTTAATGCGAATGCTGCTTCATAGGGGCTTTTCTTGCACGATTTTGAGCATCGGTCAAGCGTCGGTCTGGGGTCGTGTCAACCTGCCCCCTGAATGGGCCAAGTGTATGCAACAGACTTGGACCTAAAAACATTTTTTTACAGCTAATAACGCAAATAGCCAACAACTGAATGCGTATGATTTTTATTTCATGAACTGCTTTATTAAACCACAATGCCCAAAATTTCTTAAGCTAAAACGTGAGAAATTTTGTTGAAAAAAATCCGCGTAAACGTGCTCCGATTCACCCTATGTAGATTCAATAAAGAAAATGTCTTTCTGACAAGCAATTTTGGTACTCATTTACGTAGTTTTATTGAATTTGTATCCTTATTTTATTATAATAAAATAAACATGATTAAAAACGATACAGCCGCTCTTGATTTATAAATGGTGTAAGTAATAATAATAATAATAATAATATATAATATATTCCATTTACAATCAAATATTACATTTTAGAACATACTTAAATATTTTGGAATATATAGGTACCCCTTTTAGTAGTTTTGGGGCTACCATCATAAACGTTTTACATAGGTCTGGTGCTAGCACACATGAGAAGTAAAATTTCTTTGTATTCAGTTATTTGTTCTATTGCCGATTGCATTCATTATTACAAAACGTATTTCAAATATTTGGACAAGGATAACTATTTTTCTTATTTTTCTTATATAAACGCATAATTACATACATAGAATATACAATATACCTTTTATTGTAAACTTTTTAACCCACCTTTCTTAGTAGAAACTCTACTTCCTCACACATCATAAGCCATTTTTTAACTGCGGATTTAAATCCCCATCTTTTTTCCGAGTTTGCTACATTACTCGGCAACATGCTAAACAATTTAGGCCCTAAGTAATTGTATGACTGTCGATAAATTTCGGTCGTCGGCCTAGGTATATGGAAGTTTCTCCAAGCTCTAATGTCATAGTTTTGTGGTCGGGCCTTTTCACCACTACGGTTATAGAATATTCTAAGGACTTTATAAATGAACTAGCTGACCCGACAGACTTTGTCCTGTCAAAAAAATTTGTAATGTGGCAGTGTTTTGTTCCTACCTTTTT
Organism: Ischnura elegans; assembly: GCF_921293095.1. Taxonomy (NCBI): domain Eukaryota; kingdom Metazoa; phylum Arthropoda; class Insecta; order Odonata; family Coenagrionidae; genus Ischnura; species Ischnura elegans. Next base: position 16,410,886 of record NC_060255.1, on the reverse strand, counting down.
TATATTCTTTGCAAAAAATTATCCTGAACAGAACCGTCACCCTGGTAATAATTCGGTGTGAATTAAAAATAATTAAATAAAATACTATAAGCATTTAAAAGTAAGTAATTTTAATCATGTAAATCATAATTATTAACAAAAATAAAATCAGTTCTATTTTCATTGTAGTGCTTTGTGGTAAACGATGTTTTTTGTTTGATTACCTGGCGCATAGACAAACAAATCTGATGATTTTCCAATACGGGAACAGGCAACATACAATTAACCATGTGAGAAACATGGGTTTTCCAAATTAATACCACAAACACTTAATGATTGCCCCTGGGACTTGTTTATGGTGATAGCAAAAGCAAGCCGCACTGGAAACTGTAGTCGATTAAACTCAAATGGCACATCAGTCGGAATCATTGGGATGCGCGGTATGAGAACATCTTCTCCTTTATACTTTCCTTTCAATATAGTTGCTTCTATCACGTTGTTTAGTAGTTTTTTATCGCTAACCGTGTGCCGTTGCAAAGGCGCGGTTGGTTGATATTTCGCAACATTATAATTACCGATCCAACCTTTAATTGAAGATTGTGAGGTGGCAATCCTGGCAAATCCAGCGAGTTTAAAAATTCCGGTGGATAGTTAACTACATCGTCTTGGTTAGTTGCCGAATCAACTGATTTATATAGCCTCGATTCGCCTGTAATTTGTTCTTGAATTTTGAAATTTAATTCATTTACATCAATGTTTTTGGCTGCCAATCGCTCGTTCGCTTAACCAATCATGGTTTCTGTAATTTTGAGCAACATCTGGAAATACCTTCTGAATGAGTTCTTCTTTTGATTGAGTTAAATGACAAAAACTTTGAGGAAATTTAATGCATCCAGTCAACATGTCAATAGGAAAATTGCCATTACCAATGTCAATGAGTTGTTTAGAGAATATGTTTCCAGATTGGTCATTTTGCAACTCAACACGCATATTCTTGCTTAAATGAAGTACTTTGACATATTTCCACAAATTGGATGACTTTAGACATGCGTTGAGTTCATCAGCTGGCGTTGATCGTGGAATCACTGGCAATGTTTGACGAAAATCTCCTGCTAATAAAACCATTGCACCACCAAATCGGTTCTGATTGCTCCATAGATCTTTTAAGGTTCTGCCTAAAGCCTCAAAAAATTTTTTATGTGCCATCGTGCATTCATCCCAAATGATCAATTGACATTGCTGCAAAACCTTTGCCATTGCAGAGTTCTTCGAAATGTTGCAGGTTGGAGTTTCATTGCTTTGCATATTTAATGGCAACTTTAGTGCTGAATGGGCTGTTCGACCACCTTCAAGCAAAGTTGCTGCGATTCCCGACGAAGCGAGTGCAAGTGCAATTTTATTTTGTGGATTCAATGGTATTAATTTCACTTTACCATTTGCGCAACACAATCCATTGGCTTCGTTTTTGTATTTTGATGCTTTACAATGTGAGCAAACCGAGTTCATAGAACCAATAACAACACATTGGTAGTTACTGTAGTCAATTGACACATCGTAACTGAAAGCAGCTCGATTCAAATTTGCGCGATTATTACTTGAAAGTCGTGCTCGCGCTTCACGTGTTTGTGATATCCTAATTCTTTCATGTTCATTTCGGTCGTCACGTTCTTGTGCAGTACGATTAGATCGGTAATTAGCTTGGTTAGTAGCATTTCGTGTTCTTCTACTTAAATTGCCTCGTCTTATAGGAGGCATTATTAAAATATTGTGTCACATGCAATAACTTTTTTTCATAGGTAGATAACAAAACACTGCAAACAAAACAAAAGCACACTCAGTAGAGTAAAACAGAAAATCCAAGAAAAACAACACCGGCAAAGGCGGCAAATCGACATTGACAGTTGTTTTTTTAATTTGTTTTTTTTTAAATCTGATATGACTTGAAGTCAAATCCTTTAAAGCCATACCAATGTTTTATTTTTTTGTCGCCTGCCGAAAGTAAAACAAAAGAAATAATATCGCGAATCCAACCAAGTTGTTATTATTATATTTTGTGACTATTCAATTTGGTCGGTTCCGCGATCACTTTTTTTTAGTTTCGGAACGCGACATTAAATCCTCCAATGACGTATTCTGTGCTCCAACGCACACACGCACACTGTTTTGATAGATATGATTGAATTTGAACTTTGTATAGCGGTAAGAAAGTGCAAATTTACTTTTTGACGTTAGGAACACACCTACATTTCTTAGATAACAGTGAGTGCTTGTAATTTAATATGAACTTTATATAATAATAGCAATAAAGCTCAAATTGATTCCACGTTTTAGTTAGAAAACGTTTGTATGTGAAAAAGAAAAGGGCTGTTTTTAGGGTTTTCCCGGCAATTATTCGATTTTTTCTCGCCGTAAGAACCATCCTTGGACTTCAACGAACATTTTAAAAAAAGAATTGGCCAAATTGGTCCAGGCGTTGTTGAGTTATGCGCTTACCAACACATTTTGCGATTCATTTTTATATATAAGATAAATGCCTTAGTGGGAGGACATCTAATTTTTTGAATAGAGGAAATGAGTGGCTTTTCCTATACGATCGTGTTATAACCCTGATAACCCTTTTTTGCGCCACTATCAATGGTTTAATGTTGATAAAATATGCTCCACCCCAGCAGGCTATTCCGTATTGCAATCTTGAATTAACGAGAGCATAATATACCATTTTTAACACTGATTCAGGGCATATGTATCTGAGGAAGTAGAATTTTCTTACAATAGTAATCATTTCTGATTTTAATTTATTTATGTGAGACTTCCATTTACAATTTTGGTCAAAATATATACCTAAATATTTTATGTGACTAACCTGTTCAATCAAAATACATTTATCACAGGAAGTAACATTATCTTTTATACAATTTGCACATTGATAGTATAGTTTACTTTTGTTTGAGGTAGATTTACTCATGCTAAACATAATATATTTCGTTTTTTCACTTAACAACATATAATTAGCCGAAAACCACATATTGAGTGTTAATAGATCACTTTGTATGTGTTCATATAGATCATCAACACTATTAACAGAGTAACTTAGTGCAGTGTCATCTGCGAATGACGTTAATTGACCTTTAAACCTGCCAGCACATAAATTGTTTACATATATTAAAAACAGTATGGGTCCCAACACAGAACCCTGTGGGACACCACAGGTGAGTCGAATCTTTTCACTGTAGCAATTTTTGAGACGCACACATTGATCTCGATCACAAAGATAACTTTGAAACCAATCATATGCGGTTCCACGTATACCCGCTTCCCATAATCGATTCATTAGTATGTTATGATTAATGGAGTCGAAGGCTTTGGTAATGTCTACAAATAAGCCAGCAACTCTACAGTTCTTATTCAGTCCGTCGTTCAGCTCTGAACAGAATTTTAATAATGCATCCTCTGTACTCTTACCACTCATAAATCCAAATTGGTTTTTATTGAAAAAACTATGCTGATTTAGAAATTTAAGAAGTCTGACTTTAACAACTTTTTCTATTATTTTAGCAAATACAGATAATAGGGATATTGGTCTGTAATTATTTACGTTCATTTTATCACCTTTTTTAAAAATTGGTATCACTATTGCAGTTTTTAATTGTTTAGGAAATATTCCAGTATACATACTTAGATTAGCAATATGGGCAATATAAGTAAACTGTAAGTTCATTGATTGTTAGGCGGTACGAAGTTCGCCGGGTCTGCTAGTACACGCATAAAAATTATCTCATACTAGCTGACCCGGCGAACTTCGTACCGCCTAACAATCAATGAACTTACAGTTTACTCACACCATTTATAAATAAAGAGCGGCTGCATCGTTTTTAATCATGTTTAATTTATTATAATAAAATAAGGATACAAATTCAATAAAACTACGTAAATGAGAACCAAAATTGCTTGTCAGAAAGACATTTTCTTTATCGAATCTACATAGGGTGAATCGGAGCACGTTTACGCGGATTTTTTTCTACAAATTTTCTAACGTTTTAGCTTAAGAAATTTTGGGCATTGTGGTTTAATAAAGCAGTTCATGAAATAAAAATTATACGCATTCAGTTGTTGGCTATTTGCGTTATTAGCTGTAAAAAAATGTTTTTAGGTCCAAGTCTGTTGCATACACTTGGCCCATTCAGGAGGCAGGTTGACACGACCCCAGACCGACGCTTGACTGATGCTCAAAATTGTGGAAGAAAAGCCCCTATGAAGCAGCATTCGCATTAAATGACTTAAGGCGCGCCAGTTTTAGTATCTCTGTTTGGAAAAAATGCACTGCGTAAACGTACTGCATGCGTAAACGCACCACGGTGAGCCCTACACATTCGGGTTTAATGTCTTGCGTCAAGCATCTTCTGAGAAACAACAGTTTTTGTTTTGTTATCAGGCGCAAGATGAAGCGGATGAAGCAAAATAAATATAGCGAAGCAAAGCAGTGACGCAGCGAGGGGAGGTTTTGGGGGATAAACCCCCCCCCCCCCCCAGAGCTTAGAGAATTTTTTTATGAAAGATTATGTTATTAATATTAGGGGGACGGATGACTAACAAACAAAACATATTTAACTATTCACACAGCCGCAACACCCACTATTTTGAACCATTTATCTTAAAAAATGTCTGGGGGAAGTGCCCCCACACTTCCCGCTTACCTTAGCGAGTTTTCTATACCCTACACACCCGTGGTATTAGCTGCACCAAAAACCCCCTATCCTAGCTACGCACTTGAAGCGAAGGAAGAAATACAGAGGATGGTTTATCGACTCGTGAACATAGCACGCTAAATTGACCATGAGAAAATCATGGGTTTTCATTAGCACATGAGCACAAACAACCCAAAAACTGAAAAAATGACCATGCGATTTTTTAATCGTTATCACGAATGCAACACGAATTGTGAATTGAATACGTTTAAGCTCAAAAGGGCATATGAGTTGAGATCATGGAATCTACGGAATGAGGACTTCCTAACCTTTGAATTTTCCTTTGAGTAAAGTTGCGTGAATCACATTCATCACCAATTTTTTTAATGACCAAACACGTTCCGTTGGATAGTTATGGTTGGTTTAGGCTTCGAAAGATCATGAGCACAGAAACTAAATTTTTCTGTAAATCGTGCCTTGGTAAGCCAGGTACGTCCAAGGACTTAAAATATTCAGATAGATAGTTGGTGATTTCGTCTTCGTTTGTTACACATTTAAAAGATTCGAATCCATGCAGAGTACGAACTATTTGAATTTACCTCGTTTTAGCCATCCACATCTTCGTTCTTGCTCGCTAAATCAACCATCTTTGATTCTTTTGGTGATCAATCATATTCTGGAACTCTTTGTTGATGAGCTCACTGAAACTAATATGCAATCATTCCAAGGAAATGAGTTAAAACTACTCGATTCCTCGACAGGAACACGGACATTACCGTTTGTCAACAATTGCTTGGAGATTTGTTTACAAACACGGTAATGAAGTGTCAACTCGATCTGGGCCACGGCTGGGCTTACAATCAGCTCGAATTAAATTTTTAAGATGTAATTTCAATTTAATTAATATTTTGAATATATTTAGTAATTAAAATGTTATATTACACACCTACATTTCTTAGATAACAGTGAGTGCTTGCAATTTAATATGAACTTTATATAATAGCAATAAAGCTCAAATTGATTCTACGTTTTAGTTAGAAAACCTTTGTATGTGAAAAAGAAAAGGGCTGTTTTTAGGGTTTTCCCGGCAATTATTCGATTTTTTCTCGCCGTAAGAACCATCCTTGGACTTCAACGAACATTTAAAAAAAAGAATTGGCCAAATTGGTCCAGGCGTTGTTGAGTTATGCGCTTACCAACACATTTTGCGATTCATTTTTATATATAAGATTAACTCCATAGAGTATTGCCTTCATAAACTTAGCTCCCACAATTTATTATTATAGTAGTGAAGATCACCGTTTTCTAAAAACTATAATATTCCTCTCCCCATTTTACTCTTATTCGATACTGCCATTTAGAAGTGAGCGTACACAGTTTGAATATCCTCAAGCCTTTCGCAAGTTTCTGGCGAGAAAATCGTTAGGCCCGGAGTAGTAAGCTGTTCAAAAGAGCTGAAGCACTCTTGGTTGCCTTTGACAACGGTGGATCAACAAAAGTGTGCATCAAACCACACATAACATCATCCACAACAAATTTCAAACTCCGTCCTTAAAATTGGCCCTAAGAGCTAGCACAAATAAATCCTAGCTCCTGCTTACTTTCAAGTTTGATATAGCCGCTAGCGCACACATGGTAGATTAATTATTTAATATATTTTTTATTTACCTTGACACCAGATCAAACCCTCTCCTCTGTTTATCTCAACGCGATTCGGAGTAATTTCCCTGTCAATCAACATTTTTTCTTGGTATCGGATCACATAGTATACAGTTCATTATGGTGAATTGCGATACATTGTTACTTTTACGCTATTCCCTCTGCCTAATTCATCCGAATCAGGCCATAAATATGTCCTTTTACATTGAAACAATAACCATTCGAAAATTTATATTCTTTAATACTCTGCTATCCATGAGCTGAACTTGATTTATGATAAACATATCATAATTTATAAACATTCACTTACAGAAGCCATTTTGAAACGGTCCTGCAGCTACGCTATCTATCGGAAGAGATAGAAATTTTCAATGCGCATTCAAGAAACTTCAGATAATGCATACGTAACTTTTCAAACTCGCACCATTGTTGTCGGCTAAGAGAAAAAATTTAGTGCATTACTTCTTGGGCAGCCCTCGTATTTTGTTTTTAATCTCAAATATTAGAAGACCTGTCAAAACCTTGTGGCCCCCCCAAAAAATCCTGGATCCGCCCCTGCTGGCGATGTTTTACAAAACCGCGTAAACTTGGTCTCCTTGTGATTAAAACCATGGACTAAAGCGAATCAATTTTATCAAGAATCTTAACCAAATCAGCGTAGGCTACGCCAAAATAATGAGCTTTTAAAGCTAATTCGTCTGACGCGAAAAAAGTGCCGAGTAATTCTCCTTATTCGCGTATTGCATGACTCATCACTCACGAAAATCTCTCATATAAAGACCTCCTGCCCTCTGCACGAGTCCAATAATGCGTGTCCCATCCATCACGCAGGTTGAAATGTCTTCGGAGTTATGATAAAATGGCAGTTTCATTTGCATACGCTCAGCGAGTAGGAACCGATTCCATTTGTGTGAACCTAGAATATTGGTTTTCTCATTTTTAATTTTCCCGACGCGTCGGGACATAAATTTATGTTCAATGCGCAGCTTGGTAAAATTCAAACCACTGATGAGTTAAAAGATCTTTAATTCATTTAGTCTGTGATACTGTGATGTGGCCAATGATTCCTTTTGAAAAAACCCGTTTGCTTCAAAGACATTTGTTGATATTGCGCCATTTGCAATTTTAAGTAAGTAATTGAATTCCTGACCCCCTGTTATTACATATACCATCAAGTGACTTGAAGGTAATCGAAATAATTATTAAAAACTTATCAATGAATTTTTGAAGCCGTTTTGCACGCAGCACGAAATTTCACATCTTCGAATTCCATATTTTCCATAACTGGACGTGTAATCATTCTAGAAATAATGTTGGTGCTGTTATCCTATCTTGCCCTCATCTGTATGCAAAATATACCATGTGACTCAGGGTTTTACTCTGTTAAATTTAAAATGAATGCTCACATTGGCAACAAGTTTTACGTTTACGGTCATCGTGTAATACGGGCTTTTTGCGCGTTGTAGTTTTGAAATATGAGCTGTAAATAAGTTATGAGGTCTAGGTGTACCCTCTTAGGTATGACTTGTATGCGATTAGGATTAAAGAGAAAAGAAAGCTTATATCACTGCAAAAAATGGAGAACAGCTTATTATATTCGAAAAGTAATTATCTGCATTGAAGTTTTCAAAATAAAATTTTAAATTTATTAATTTGACGAAACTTTTTTCGAAATGAAAGGAAAATTTTGGATTCCAGAAGCTAATAATAGAGCATAGAGAGAAAATAGGAAGTCATTAATATAGGTTTATTGAGCTATAATATGCATATGAACATGATAATACCTACGTATGTATGAATTCAAGATGATATGATTGAAATTACTGTACATAATTACCATACACGTTCTGGTCACTTTTTGTATGCAAACATACCAAACAATATATAAATTTGAGCTCAAACGATCAATTTTCTGATTTTATAGTCATATTTAGATAGTAAATCAACTTTTGCATTTCATTTTATTTTCTCTGGAGAATGGTAAGCCTTTGATTAGATGGTTTTCCAAGTTTCCTTTGATACTCATGCATTGGATTTTATAATGCTTGGTTTGCGTTAACCGGAATATAATGGTCTATGTCATTAGAGGTTGAAAGATGTGATGGGCCATTTCATTGCAGGCAGCGAACATGATTGTTATTTATGGGAGGACTCATAGACTTTCATTTTAATGTCCAGCAAAGCTTAAACGCAGCAATACGCAGCCGTATCCATTTATGAGAAATCATGTGCTCTATGATTTATTAAGATTGTTCCGTTTATTTAAAAAAATAAGTGAGTTCTTGAATCATTTTTTTGGCTAGATTTTCGGTGTCAAGAGCATAAATGTAGTATATAAGATGAATTGAAGTAAGAATAACGTTGTATGATTTTTTTCTTTCCCGGCGTATGATACTGGCCTTTCTGGCCTACAAGCAACATACCCGGTGGAAACCTCAGGAAGGTTTCACCAAAAATCACATTCTTTCAGGATTTTAGCAATAATTTCTGTGTCAAAATTTCAAGTGCATAATTTAGATTTGTTTCTATTCCCATTTAGATGATGATTGTCAATTTGAAAGTGATTAATTTTCAAATCTATACACTTTTGTTATATGAACGAAGAAAATTGAAAAAAATGGCAAAAACCTACAGAAAAAATATGCATGTTAATGTACGTCGTAATTCGGGTAGGTTGTTAGACATACCTAATATTAATACCCATAAAAACATATTACGTACCAAAGTGCGTGCTAAATATGCTGCGGAAGTTGAGTTCTTTAACGTAATCAAACAGTTTTCTTCACATTAAACCCTATAAATAGGTGAGAGTTCGAAATTCTAAAACTCTATTTGGAGATAGGAGGAATACAAGATGTAATTCTTTTTGCTCGGCTTCCTGCCTTTTTGCATTTGTCATTTCTCTGCACCTTTTCAGTCAGCGTTACCGGACTTGTATTTACGAAGCTAATGTATTTATTTTCTCTTTCGGGAAAATCAAACAGAATGAAAGAGAAAGTTATCACGTGTCCCTTTCATCTTTTTGACTTTCGCCGAAGCTTTCGATGACATTTAGGAACCTCTGCGATAGGTCTGATTCCTTCATAGATATTTACAGATAGACCAGTTACACCTTTCGATTGTATGCATATGATTCTAAAATTGTGACTATTTTACAAATTACCTGGTTAAGCTAAGAGAATATGAAAGGGAGAAGATTTCGTAGACTGAATCTTAATGTGTTGATGCACGGCATTCGTTGAGTTGTTGACAATTCAAACAATGTTTACTTTGAATCGTATTGAATTAGGTCTGTGTGTTACAGATAATATCTATGAAAATATCAATCAATTGTGGCTTAAGGGCTTCTCGGACGCTAAAAGTGTCGGTTTGAATATTTTATTGCCCTTATCAGCAACTAATATTGCAAATGGGGTTCGTATTTTGCAATAATCAAAAAAATAATCACGCCACAATTTCCAGAACGGATGAAGTCCACCTAGTAGGAAATGATCATATTCTTTTCAATCTTTAAGACTACTATAGCCTTTCCTTCGATATTTTTACATTAATGGATATTGCGTGGTGTAAAATACCTATTTGTAGGAAAAAATTGAAGCTCTGGTAGTATTAGCATAGAAAATGGGTAGATAGAGTAAGTATATGTTTGGAGGATCTCGTGCTGTTTTGGAATTCTAGGATTCAATTTTTAATAGGATTCTGCCGAAGGGATAAACCTGGAAGTATAATGGCGAGACCTTTTTTTCGTTGGGGAAAGACTCCATTTTTCTGCGAATATCGATTTCGTTCGTATAAATCATGTAAGGAAGTGACTGGGAGCCGACGTATGGACTTGTTTTTTTTATATAACGGATAGCCTAATATTGGCGTGTTGGAAGTTTGATATTTTTTCCGATGAAATTCTCCTCTTGCCGTCGATCGATTAGGCCGACGAGATAAATTAGTATCGTCAAGCGCCTGTCTTTTTCGAGGTCATTACACTCCATGGAGTTGGAAGGCTCCGAAAACTTTTAGCGTTGGAAATTTCTCAAACCTTGCGTGCTTTATTTTTTCCTTTTTTTTGCAAAGTGTTGGAGAGTTCCGGAAGAAGTTCCTTGACTTGAGCCGTCGGTAGCTAAGCTTTGTCAATCCAACCCTTGATGACACACTCAAAGAAAGGAAATATAACTTTCACGTTCATCCCTCAACGAACTTCCCGAGTCACGATTTTTTCCAGCGATATACGAAAGGTTAATGCGCTTAAATTCTATTCCATGCAACTTTTTATTTCACTCCCAACCTTTCAGAATTACTTTTCGAAATGAGTAAGAATTTTAACTGATTGTTTTTTTGTATTATTTGTAGATCTAATTATTTAGTATGCACATTGATTATGCTCATAGCAGTATATGTTGGCAGCAATGTCAATAATCACATGATTGGAAACCCGGGAAACTTTCCGATACGTTGAATTATTGCTTTGCGCCTTCACTTATTTCACCGCATTGGCGAAATCATTGAGAATTAATCTTTATAATATCGTGTAAACCTTCCAATTAATATCTGCATCTACGTACATAATACCCTGCGAGCCACCTCTAGGGAGTGTTTTTCTGTGGGTGATTAATCAACAGCATGCAGGAGGATTCCCACATGTACACCATACACGGTCATAAAATATTACGTATTATATCATAACGTAAAAATACAAATTAAATACAAATAATAATAACAATACACAAAAATAAATTTTAAGTAAAACATGGCTGCAGGAACATAGGTATCCCTTTGCAGTTAATGCTCCGTTTTGGGGTTACCGACTCGTTTTTTATTTAAGAGTGCTTTGGTACATATTACACATAAAATGTTACCATGCTGGAAGTACATATAAAATATGAGATGACTAACTAAGATAATCATTGCATCTCATTGCATTCATCACCATACCTCATTCATCTTAGCAAATTTGAAACATTATTATGAGCAAACAACCACATCTTTACCCTTTTGCAATATCTGTATTCATTATTTTCGTCGGTTATGTATTTTGGTAACTCACAGTAAATTTTCGGTCCCAAGAACAGGAGTCTTTGCTTAAATAATTCTGTTCTTGGTCTGGGTATGTGAACAGTATTACAATGACGGAGATTATGTTTGGGTAAAACATTTTATTGTCACCACCTCTAATATAAAATACCCTAAGGACCTTATAAACAAAATACCTCAAAGGTAAGACGTTTATTTTTTTGAATAGGTCAACGGAATGCGTTAAGTTTGACGCCCTTAGCCATACCCTAATCACCTTATTCTGGGATACCAGGAGTGGTTGCAAATTAGTCATGTATGCTCCACCCTAAGACACAATTCCGTATTGCATTCCCTTTCTTTTCCTCTACCACTACTTTTAAATCCTCCCTAAAGTGCTACCTGAACAATTCACCACTATCTGATCCATTAGGCCCCTTCTTGTGTCCAAACGTTTTGTTTATTTTTTATTTTGTTTTCTTTCTGCTGTTGTTTATTTATTGAGCTCAGCCAATGTAAAAGTATTTGTGCTGATTTTGGTGGTGAAACAAATGAATAAAAATCCAAAGGTCCTGAGTTCAAATCACGGGTAAAGCTTTCGACGTCCCTGAAAATGAAATCCTCAGTCAGGAAAATGAACTGACCCGGTATATTTACTCAATTATCTTCATCGCCCCGGAAAAAAGCGCATTTAAGAGCTATACAGGTAGGAATCTATGGCAACGTAGGACGATCAAAAATTACCGGGCCGTGGATAGGAGCAACCTACACAGGCGAAAAATGCGACTTTCGGTTGAGCAGAAGGGAACTTCATCGCGCCAACATAGAGGCAGAAAAAAATATCGCCCAACGTGGGGCTCGAACCCACGACCCTGAGATTAAGAGTCTCATGCTCTACCGACTGAGCTAGCCGGGCTGATGAAATCTTGGTGATAATATACTTGAATCTAATACGGTTTTTAACAGCCCATTTAAGGGCGTACGCAGGATCATAATTGGGGGGTGGGAGGGCAAGCCATGGGATTTATGAAATTATTTCCTTAAATAAATAATTTTATTTTAGTTACATATCTTATACTAATATATATCATATTTTGTGGGCCTAAAGAAAATTCGTTGAATACTTTCTTTTCAATTCAGTACTGATTTTGCTTAAAGACTTTTGCGGTTTTTGCTTCTAGGGGGGGGGGGGGGGGCTGCATCCCCCTGCCCCTCGCTGGGTACGCCCATGATCCCATTTCCGCTAATGACATTCCCCCCTGCCACTGAGGCCCGCAATAAGAACATGAGATATTCACGCACCTTTGGCTAATGCTGGGGTAGCTCTACTGTCACCTATCCAAACAAATAGTGTCGCGAGTCCCATGTCTTTTACCCATCTACAAAAGTGCTCTATACGTATATGTAGTAGCGGTGACGGTGTCGCGGGTCCAATGTCTTTTACCCACCTACAAAAGTGCTCAACGCGTCATAAGAAGTTTTCACTCCAAAAATTACAAATTACGCTTACTTTTGTGTGATGATTTTTCGTAGTAGAGTGCAACTCGTTACCCATTACAGAATGCGCGTGCAACCCGGCTATTGTTTGGCGGACGGTTTAGACGGTAGGCAAGATTGGGCTATCTAGCGGTGCCTTGATCTCTTACCCGCATTCACTCTTCGGACGGACTATAGTATAGTGATGGGTGAAAATAATCGGTTTTCGATGATAATCGATTATTGTGTTCCGATTGTTTCGATGACGTATTCGATAATGGGGTGTCGATTTAATCGTTGAATCGATTATTTAAGCACGATCTTCACTTGAAAAAAGCGGCGGCTCTAGTTGTTGTTTTAATATATCTCTAGTCGCGTGATAAATACCGGTGGCTAGATTTTTATACATAAAGCAATTATATCGTAGTACATTTGAGTTGCTAGTGATAGGGAAAATTCGTATCGAAAAATCGTATGATATCCTCGCGATTATCCAACATAGAATCGGTATAATCGTATGATTTGTTGCCTGCACATAATCGGTAGAATCAAATGATTCGATACCTACTAAAAAATCATATGATTCGTTGCCTTCACATAATCGGAAGAATCATATGATTCGATGCCTACTAAAAATTCATATGATTCGTTGCCTACACATAATCGCTAGAATCATATGATTCGATGCCTACTAAAAAATTATATGCTTCGTTGCCTTCACACAATCGGTAGAATCATAGGTATGATTCGAGGCCTACTAAAAATCTTATGATTCTACCGATTTTCAAAATAATCGATTATGCCATCCCGATTTTTACACTGAATCGATGCTTGGGAACCGATGATCATTTGATACGATTAATCGATTACGGTGGAATTTTCCCCATCTCTACTTTAGTAAATATTTTGACCCTGGAGTGATAGAATGGTTTGTAGGTTCGTCCGCGGCGGGAGAAGTACAGTATTCTACCGATTAAGGTAGGTTTCCATGGAGTACTAAAGAAGTGATCTGGGAGCCTCCCTTTCCTTCCAGCGCTGCCTTCTTTAATTCACTGTAAGGCCTAATCCCTTTCAATCTATCTAAAAATCCTATTCTTTTCTTTCCCCTCCCTCGTTTCCCTAACATTCTACCCTCTAACACCATTTTCAACATCCCCTCCCTGCTTAGCACTAACTCCATCCATACCTTCTGTCTCCTCTGTATCTCATCTAAAAGCTGCCTCTCCTCACCCACCATGTCCAGCACTTCGTCGTTCCTTTTCCTCTCCGTCCATTTCACCCTCTCCGTTCTTCTCCATACCCACATCTCGAATGCCTCCAATCTTCTCTCGTCTTCTTTCCTCAGTGTCCACGTTTCCGCACCGTAGAGAGCTACACTCCAAATTTTCGCGGCGGGATAAGCATCGTCAATCCGCCGCTAATGAAGCGTGGAGCGCGATCGTGTTGCGCAATGCGTGTGGAAAGACAAGGGGGGAAGCGAATGCGACTTGGGATTCCTCATCTCATCGCGGAGCCGCAGGCTGAATTATTAATCCGGACGATTCCCATATCCAGCTATCTCAACGCATCGGGCTTCGGCTTGCTTCTTGCATGTTGTACGTAGCCTCGGTGGCGCCTGGTTTATGTCCCCGTGAGCCAATCTAGAGGTCACGGGTTCGAATTCAGCTCGGGTAGGTTGCTCCTATCCAGGGCCTGGGTATTCGTGGTTATTCTACGTTGTTATTGCTGATTAGATTCTCCTTGTAGAGGCCTTAAATGCGAGGTCTTCTGGGCGATGAAAATAAATATGCAGGGCTTATTCCTTCTCTTGCTCTACCGCGCAATTCGAGGATTTTATTTAGGGGTGTCGAAAGCTTCTCCCAAGATTTGAACCCAGGACCTTTCGATTTTTATTTCTTTATTCCACCACCAAAAAAAGGCACACAGGATTTTAGATTGGCTGACCTCAATAAATAAATAAATAACAGCATAAATTTTGCTCAGCAATTTATCACGATCATAAACATCCATGTATGTTACTTTCAAATAAGTAAATAGTAAGAGAGGATTATCTGGTCCTTAACTCGCTTGAAATAGAGACGAAATTATTATTATTAGCCGCGACATGCCTCAAAATGGGATAATTACATTTACACACTACCCTGCAAGCTGCCTCAAGACAACCCGTGACTAATAGGCACCGCGAAAGATATAACGTAAGGTATTAATACCCACGTAGTTGAGCTATAACTATCGCTCGACTATGTCATTTTTAGTCACTCCTCTGAATTTATTAATATAGGTACAAATGAATTTATAAATGTAACTTCGTTAATCGGTAAAATAGTCATGTAATCTATTTCAAATTGGCTTATTTATTTTATAAATTTCTATAAAAATAATAAATATAGGAATACTGGAGCTGATTACAGAGCCTCAAAAAAATACTCTCAACCTTCTCCGAGGTGACAATAAGATGGAGGATTCAATATCTACATTGTACCCCGACAGCCGCATCAAAAGGCGTGTAGCGGAGGAGTTACAACACAAGTTGTTAATAAATAATAAAGAAATGCACTTACGAAATTACGACTAGCATTTTACTATAAAGTCCTTTATGGTTCGGGGGAAGAGCGAATTCCCATACCTATCCGTACGGAAAAATAACTTTCTTAATGTATCGCTTCTGTTTGGCCTGAAAATGTAGTGCGGTTCCAATATGATGTTCCCCGTGCCGCTATGACCGATATCTATTCTCAATTTCTCAAGCAATCTACCATAAGGCTGTCACATAGCCTCTGCGTCTCCAGCGACTCCAAAGTTAATTCGTTTAACATCTATGTAGTGCTTTCTTAGCAGTAGCCCGTAGCAGTTTTTTTCTAATCATGCAGCTTTTCTTTGTGTTTTATTTAGTTGTTGGATTAAGTCTTTAAGCTATTGCGTTGAAATTTTCAAAGTGTTTAGTTGACCCTCATTAAAATTTTCCTGAATCTCAATTTTCAAAATTTGACCCCAATATTTTATAAGATATTGCATTCCTTAATTAGAGGTACTGTTAAATTTTGGTCGAGGCCCACTCTCTATAATCAACAAATTTGAATATGATAGCCCAATTCTAAAACGATTGAAACTGCACGAAATAATACGAAATGCAAAGTCGAGTATAGTGAGAGCGTTGCGTCCTTTTAAGTTTTGTTCAATAATATGTCTAGTATCTTATTTTTCTAATGTATCTAAATTGATGTATCTAAAATCATATTATTTTAAAAAGATTGACTTAAATAAATTAAAGGTTAATATGCGCGGAGACGGGTTTGGCGAGTTTGATCCGTTTCTTTTCCTCACGGCTTTCCTTCCTTCTCTTTTCACCACACAGCTCTTCTCTCGTTCCCGTCTCGCTTGAGGGGAACGAGCTCCTTCACTTTCCCTCTGCCTTGCCTCTCGTGAGCGATGGGCCGTGTTTAAAAAGTGTCTCGTGAGCACTGCAGGTGGTGTGATAAGGGTTGAAAACATTTGACTGAACTCAAATTTGAAAATATTGGCCGTAATATGTTGTTCAAGAGTAGACTACTCATATTTGAGGTGCTGGAGAATGTTTACGAAGTTAGGTGGAGTCCTCT
Organism: Ischnura elegans; assembly: GCF_921293095.1. Classification (NCBI taxonomy): domain Eukaryota; kingdom Metazoa; phylum Arthropoda; class Insecta; order Odonata; family Coenagrionidae; genus Ischnura; species Ischnura elegans. Next base: position 16,394,484 of record NC_060255.1, on the reverse strand, counting down.
CGGAATTTCCACCGCTTTTAAATCACCAGCGTTTACACGGACGACTCATCAGCATCGCGATCAAGGTTATTGAATAATGTTGAGCGGACAAAAAATGTTGAGAAGTAAATTTAAAAATAGTCACGATAATCTTATTACTCCTGATTGGCCAGAATGATCTAGGTAAAATTTCCCGGGGCAAGATCCCCGATTTGGGCCCCCCCAATATTTTTGTAAGTCGGCATCCCTGTTTGAGATACGTGTTGTTAGAACTTAGCCATCGATATAGTATTCAATTTACACTAGATGTAATCGTAATCTTAGCCCCCCCCTTGTCCCTATCCTCGATCCGCCACTGAGTGCGGGCGTTGCAATATGCGACGCGCCGACACGTTTTCATCCGGAGTAAACACTCTCGTCGGTGGGTATGAGTGCATGGGCGTACTTGACTGAGTGCTTGCAATTGAACGAGAGCGACTCTCCCCTCCTCCGCTGTCCTTGATCAGTAAAAGCCTCTCTCTCTCTCTCTCTCTCTCTCTTGCGTAATGCGTGAGGTGCCGTAATAGGCGTCCGGGTTGTTGTTGGAGCGGAGGGCCCCCTGCTATGCCTGCCAAGCATTCCTCTCTCAGCCATTTCTCGTCGCGGCCATTTCACTCCTCCCAAGGGCAAACACGGTCAGCGCAGCGGAAACGCAAGGAGGGAAAGTAAGCGAACTCGTTTCCCTCGAATGAGTTGTGTGGTTTCACGAGACATTCAGTATTATCTAAGTATTCTATGTGTTAAGTTAGGTTTTACTCAGTGGCGTATCTAGGAATATACTTTGGGGGGATGGGATGGCCTGGGTTGGTGACCCCCCAGGCTACCGGGGATCCGGGAAAATTTTTGACAAATGACATGCCTGGAAATACATTTTACATCGCATGAATAGAAGGATCAACAACTTTGCTATTTCCACATGGTAATTTATTGAGACCGACCATGGTTTCGTTACAGAGTAGCATTATCAAGGTCTCTGCAACGAAACCATGGTCGGTCTCAATAAATTACCATGTGGAAATAGCAAAGTTGTTGATCCCTGCGATTATGGATTTCCAACAAGTTACGCCCGCTACCATTAATTACATTTTACATCATTTTGACACTAAAAATCAAACTTTAAGCAGATGCAGTTGTTAAATTTCAAAACTAGGCAATAGTTTTAAATATTTTTTTTATTTCTTTGAGGCTTTGGGGGGGATCTATTCCCCTCCATAGTTACGTCACCGGTTTTACCGAAGAATGGGTGGCGAAATTCACATGAATATCCATCATCATCATAATCACTGGTCAACAGTCGGTTCAATTTCCCTATCAGCTAATATTTTTACGCTTAGATATTTATTTATTTCACATACTTCTTTACCTGTTCTATATATTTTGTTCGAGGTCTTCCTTTTCCGTCTTTGCATCCACTTGTCCCTCGGCGATTGTGTTCATCAGGCCATCATATCTCAAAATATGGCCTATAAGGTTGTTCCGTCTTTTCATTAAGGTTTTCATGAGGCCATGAGAGAATACTCCTCTGAACCGGGAATTGAACCACGGGCCTTTAGTTTTCTTGATTACGAAGCCATATCGTTCCGGCGAAGAGGTAATAATAGTGGCTCTGTGGCAGTTTCTTTTCGGTCTTAAAATTTTAAGGTTAAGAAAAGAGTAGAGGCATCAGACTGATTCTGGTACCTTACGCTTTGCCTTTGTCTTCCATCAAGTTCCATGAGCCTCGGTACAAGTACAGTGGCGCCGACTCAATGGGGCCTTAGGGGGCCCGAACCCCCTTGAAAATTCATTATGGGTGTGAGGAAAAAATGTATCAGGCTTGTCGATTTTCCCCAGAGTGTCCAGATATCGAGTTTCGAGTTATCAGGGTTCTAATGTTGATCATATTACTCTTCTAAAATGCTTAAAAAACTTTAAACTCACTACTTATAAAATTACTCGGGGCAAGATCCCCGGTTTGGGCCCCCCAATATTTTTTGTGAGTCGGCTTCCCTGTACAAGTACCACGGGGAAGCAGGAACCTAGATAGCGTAGTTTTTTGCCTTGAAATCCATCTAAATTTTCTATTTTTCTAATTCCTTACGGAAGAATATAATAAAATATTTACAAACGGCCTCAACCTCAAATTTAAATAAAGGCTCAATGTAATGATATAGATAGGGTGATGAACAAGTTTTAAAAAATGGTATGAAATGTCATATTTATTATGTCCTATTAAATAAGAGTAAGTCCATTTCAGAATCCTGAAAAAAAACGGCTTCAATTTCAACGGATCTCGTTTTTGATGATAGTTTTCCATTTTAATTTTTCTTTTGTCACCAAAATTTGCGGATTGACTTTTTTTTAGCCTCCCATCTGCAATTTTTCATCCTTTTGAACACATGGATGAGTTTAGCAAAAATAACGATATATTTTTTGCCTCATGGATTTATATGGTTATTTCTTTTTATTCAATACTGCCAGGAGAGCGAATTACAAGTAGCAAAACATTCTTCTTTCAGGCAAAGTTTCATTATTAATGTTTTAATACTAATTTCGCTCATTACGATACCATCAGGCACATAATTTATGATAGTTCTTAAATATTATAATTAGTGATGGGTCGATTCCAAAATTTTATCGATTCCGATCCCGGTTCCGATTCTGACATTTCGATTCCGATTCTACCGATACCGATTCCATCGATTCTGATGCCATAGGCTCCAAGAAAAATATCTATCACTTAATTCCAGGCAACAAGAAAACCACTTTAAAAAATATTACTCTGTGAAAGAGCCAGTTCACAAAAGCATCATTCATATCATCACTATGTAATTAAAATATAATAGCTAAATTTCAAAACAGAGCATACCTGAAAAGTGTTGTTACATGATAGGTATTACTTTAGTATATTAGCACTCATGTTTAAATTTAAAATAAAAGTATCACCTTTAATATCTGTTATACTACTCATATTATTATTATACTATTGATAATATCTTATCATTGTCAATAATGTCTCACAAATTTAGTCTCCTTTTACAGACTTTAAATTTTTGCTCAGAAAGCAAAGCATCTTCACTCTGTCAGGATAAAGCCTGTTGCATTTTACTTCACATATTTTTCCTGCAGAACTAAATGTCTTTCACTGAACACAGGGGATGGCGGTATGGCAAGAAACCTCTCCGATAATACTTTCAGCCCTGGGTAGGAGATGCAAGTCTTCCAGTATTTCTCAGGGAAGGAATTTGGTGGTGCATTCATCTCTGATAAATAAGCTTCCACTTTAGCTTCAACAGTGTTTGTTATGGTGACTTTGGGTACTTTTCCAAATGCATCACTGTATCTTGACCATATACCTGTCACAGACTCCCTAGTCTGCATTTGCTCCTTCGGAATATCATAGGGATTTCCAAGTAGCACTTTTTGATCTCGACAGCAATACATACTACAATATATTCTACTCCAATTTTCTATAATGAATGTCTAGCCTAGTAATGTAAGAAGGAAAATATAATGAGGATCGTTGATGGTTATTGTCAGAAGTAAGAGATGAATGAAAATTAATGTGTCTTCAATAGTTCCATAGGCACAGTTGAAATTAATTAACCCCAAGTAATATATCGACCATATAAGTCATATATGTATCAAAACTACAAGGGAGAGCCCTGAGTATAGTAATTTTCACAGCCATAATAAAGATTACATACTACGTATATGAATCAGGAAATATTTGGCCCTTTCTAATTCTCAAGCAGAAAAACCAATTATTCTACATGCTCAGCCAGCAGGTTTTGACATCTCCATGTTACAGCATTGCTGCCTGCAGAAAATTGCCTTTTGCTACACACTCGTGAGACTGGGCAAGTACTTACCTATCAAAATTGCAAGATTTCGGAGACATTGGAATTTTATTAAAAATTATATCAACGATTTTTTTGGATCTTGAATCGTCATGGAATTCAAGTGAACGAAGTGAACAAACTATAGAGCTAAACTTTAGTTTTGTAGAGCCAAAAAAATTCTATACTTCTCATGTCTTTTAATCAACGTTAAAATCTCTTGCTTTAAGTTCAAGAAAGAAACTAAGGGAAAAAGGGTATCGGTTGTTGCCTTTCACGAAAACAGTTCATTTTTCTCTCTCTTAAGCATGCTGACTTAATCTCTTTACTTTACTTCAATACCCGAGTCATATTTCTTATGCGTGGAATGTTTCCGAAAAATATCCAATCCTTAGTATTTTCACTCGAGTAATGCGCTAACTGGTCCAGTCGATCTATATATAATCCTTTTTAACATCCTCAGTTTAGTGTTTCAAGTCAATTAAGACGATTATCCATGCTTTAAATGACGATTTTCAAGACTAATGTTTTAAAAAACTTGAAACATCGGCCTAAGTTACTCAAGAGTTCCGCGGCGTGTACCTCAGCCTTGACGCGCGATTGAAAAATCGCTCTTATTTCCTTCTTCGCAAACTTTTTTTCCAAGAATTCTCATTAGTACTCTTTAGAAATCTCTACTTCATATTGTGATTCAAATTTTCCGAGTTATATTTTTCGTAAACGAAAGATAATGTCTACTTAATGTCAAATTTCACGTGAAAAACGGGTCGGCCATTTTGCGTTTGTAAAAGCAGACAGATGAGAGCCAAAATCTTCAAAAGTCATAGAAAGCATAGGCAAAGCACCAGATAAAAGGAATATTGCGTTTCTTATTCCATAAAACTCATACCAACGCAAAACCACCTGGATAAATTCAAAGATTTTTAGAGGAAAAACGATATTTCGCGTGGCATTGAAAAAGTGGTCATGTTTGGGCCACTGTATCTCACTAAAGGGTCGTATTTATGTAAAATGGCATATAAGTCTGGTATGTTTCGCTATGAGTATTTACGCTAAGTTTCATGTCTCTATCCCCAAAAAGGTCATTTTGGACTTTATTTTAGCTTTTTCCGATTTCGGATCAGTGTGCGCCGGGTAGGAAGACGATCGGCCGCCGCGGCTGTCGTAAAGGTATTCGGCGCCCACGTCGACAACCTATAGTGTATTCGGAAAGCTGAAACTACCGGGCCAAGGAATTAGAATGACTTATCGGCTTTAAAAACTGCATTATTACATGAGTTTCATGATAGCGCTTCCTGTCGGGAGATTGCTGGACCTACTAGCCCCGAAAGCTCTGTAACCTTAACTACTCGACTCGACATTCGTAATGCTACTGGAAACGCTCGAGTCGAGAACCAACTACTCGACTCGATTAGAATTTTCGAGTACTCGCACGTCCCAAGATATGTTTTTTTATTACTATTACGTGGCGCGAAAATTCGAATGACTGCAGGAAACGCGGTCGTACATAAATTTGTGGTTTGAAGTACTACTGGAATCGGAATCGATTTTTCACTTTGACAAGTACTCGTTTTCGATTCCGGTTCTTGGTCGAGAATCGAGGAATCGAACCGACCCATCACTAATTATAATCTTTGATTGTTGATTTTGCTGTTATGTCCCACGAGTTACACCTCTTACCAATAATTTCTCTCACGTTCTACAGTGACCAAGTTTTCCAGTAACATACGGTTGGCCCTTTGCCAATCCTCAGCCACGCTATCAAAGAAATGAGAAAAAGCTCTCAAATAAAATAAACCCGTGAATGCCTCGCGCAGATTGTGGCGATGTGGTTCACCGAATGGAATTTTTGAGCGCCTTTCTCCTCGTTTCACGTTCCTCACCAACGGCCGTGGTTTCCCCTGAGCTATGATAAATGAATGGCTCATGTTCCTCACATGGTTCATGAGTCTGTAAAATTACATTTCTGAGGAAACATCATTTTATATTTCCTTCATATCGTTCCAATCATGTAAGACATGAAAGATTTCGTGCTTTTTCTGACGAATAGACTTAGTGAAGAGTTCTCGGGTTCGCCACCGGGTCAGGAACGGCAAAACTGCCGACGTTTCGATGTCCCACTCGATCATCGTCCTCAGGGCTGTGAGTGAGTGTGTGAGAAACTGGTTTAAAATTTTCACTGACAGCCCTGAGGACGATGACCGAGTCGGACATCGAAACGTCGGCAGTTATGGAGTTCCTGACCCGGTGGCGAACCCGAGAACTCTTCACTAAACATGTAAGACGTATTTTTGACCCTCAGAGAATGATTGCCATCCGTCGAGTTGCCGATGTTTGGAATGGCAGGCGAATTTACATTATGAAGCCGTTTTGACAGTTAAGAAAATTATGAAGACGCATCGTTACTCATCGACCAGTATTTTTTCATGACGATGTACTGGTTTAAAACTTCAGCCATTACCTTGAAATTTTCAGGGTAGGTTTTTTTAGAGTGGATCCTTGTCAGCTTTTGCCTTTACCTCAAATTTTAAGTCTTCCTAGAATTTTTTTCCTATGCAAAATGGCTGTATTTCAGCTTAGGCAAATATTCTGAAGAATTGACTCCATGCACTCCAAACGCTTTAAAAAGATAGATTTATATAAATACTATCAAACGGAAACGAAAACTATGGTACGTCTTATTGAGCAGACGTGATGACTTTTCTAAAGCCTTCGGAAATAGATATAGAGTTTATGATACTAGTCTGTTATAAGTATACTTTCTTAGCGCTAAAATGGGCATAAACATCCGGATAAACAGATGGGGTACAACCATATAGGCGATAAAATTGTGGAAAAACCTAACATTTCTGGAAAAAACGTAAAATGTTATTATAAACGGACGAAATCCAAATAATATTAATTCCCTTGACAGTAAAACCTTCGTCCCATGCATAGCTAAAATTATAAATTATAATACCAGCCCATTTCTTTCTTTCGTGTCGTACCGATGCTCACACCTATGACAGTAGGACAGTAAGAAAGAGGACAAGTGGAAAAATGGCGGTAAAAAGGGAGACTACAGCGATTTTCGCTCAAAAAACATTTTTTTGAATGAACGTATGATTTTCATTCGAAACCGACAAAGTTGGGCGTCCTATTTATCTCCCTTAGGGAAAAATTAATTTGAATGATTGTAACATAAATATGTATCTTTGTGTATAATTTTATTTTATTTTATGTATTTACGCATAGAACTAACTGTATATACCTGTAACATGCTCCTAGTAGTTGACCATGTTCTTAATTCGTCAATAAATTACAGCAAGATTATTAGATGAAAATTTCATGACCAAATATTCATTAATTCGTATGTAGACTCTATGAGTATTTAATGATATAAAAACAAATCTAGAAAATATTTCGCTCCATATTCCTTTTAATGGGCTTATGCATTGTAAAATACATTCTCATTCTGAAAGTTTCATTGAGTAGTTTGGACTGTATGTTGATGACTGAATGAATCAGTCTGTCAGTTAGAACTTCGCGCTTTATATAAGAGATGCGGTGAACAGCACAATATGGCGATATCCAAGATAAACGGGGCGTGTGGTTTGCATCACGCATTAAGAAATCGTGTGTGTTTTCAAGGCCAGGAGCATTGGATAAACATTGTATGGAGTGGATGGACGAAGTTGGTTTTTCCAGCTGCAAGCCAGAGCTGCTGCGTTTGGATTTCTCCTGGAAAACATGGAAGCATAAGGATAGCGTTATGGGGAATAGGCCTGGGAGCAGCCTGAGCGATGCCGCTTGCCCAAGGGCAAATGAAAGCTAGCGTTTACTCTTTTTATCTTTCGCAAGATTCTCCACAAACAGTCACGCCCTAGAGAAGGATAGTCAATTAATCTTTTGATGGCTGAAATAAAAATAGTTTCTCGAAAAATCTTTTTATCTTGTTGGCGAATCAAATAAAGCCGCCCTTGGCACCAAATAACTGTCGCAAGTGATGAACAAAGCTTGGTTAAATTGACATAAAAACTCATTTTATCGCTGAAACGGTTTTCTCTCAGTTCATTCCCATCGTGGAAAGAAGAGACATTTCTACTGGATATAAATCTCTGCTATATGTCTTTTCAATTTTCTCTTTTTTCCCTTTTTTTTAAGTTGTATGTTTTTGGATTCCATATCAAAGTGAATTTGAGCCTGGCAGACACTTCCATTACATGGATAACGTGATCATTATTAAACACAGGAGGTTTAATAGTGACAATAACTCTATACAATACCGGGTTAGGTCCCATTTGAATACATATCATGCACGATGAATGAAAAGGATGACCTCATAATTTAGCACATGAAATTGGCCCACAGTAAAAGCATCAGCTGCTCTTTTTGAATGATCTAAGAGTCATTAAAGGAAAACGGATAAAACAGGAAGTGAATTGTGTTAGCAAAAGAAAGGCTGGTGAAGAGTCTGATCCGGGTATGGACGTTGAGGGAACAGGGAGAGAGAAGACTGGAGGCATTCGAAATGTGGGTGCGGAGAAGAATGGTGAAGGTGAAGTGGATGGAGTGGTAAGGGAACGACGAAGTGCTGGACATGGTGGATGAGGAGAGTCAGCTTTTAAATCAAATACGGAGGAGACAGAAGGTACGGATGGAGCAAGTACTTAGTGGGGAGGGAATTTTGAAAACTGTGTTATAGGGCAGAATGTTAGGTAAACGAGGGAGAGGAAGGAAAAGAATAGGGTTTTTAGATAGAAGGAAAGGGAGTAGACCTTATTGTGAATTTAAGAAGGAAGTAGGTGATGGGGAGGAAGGATCCCAGAATTTTTCTCAAGTACTCCATGGAAACCTACCTTAATCGGTAGAATACTTTAATAATAAAAGTCTTAAGCGACAAAGAGATTTTCACATAAAAATGAAAAAGTCACATGTGAGGGAATTAGCAGGAGCATAAAGAAAAATATAGGCTAAATTTACAAAGTATATTCGGAGCAGATTTTTTGGGTGTGGCGAAGAATGGAGAAGGTGTAGTGGGCGGAGAGGAGGAGGAACGATGAAGTGCTGGACATGGTGGGTGGTGAGAGGCAGCCTCTGGATGAGATACAGAGACGACAGCAGATATGGTTGAAGGGAGTACCAACTTAGCGCGGAAGGGATGTTGAAAATAGCGTTAGAAGGTATAATGTTAGGTAAACGAGGGAGAGGAAGGAAAAGAATAGGATTTTTAGATAGAGTAAAGGGGAGCAGGCATTATTTTGCTTTGAAAAGGGAAGTCCTTTAGGGAGTGGAGACTTCCTGAATATTTGGAATGCGTAAATACTGCATGAAAACCTACCTCAATCGGTAGAATACTTTGACAATACCTTAAGAGTGAAGAAAGTTCTTAACAATTTGTAAGTATTTCCATTCAAATTCCTTGTAGAAAGTTATTTCCATGCATTATGTTATAAATGTTCAATGCCAAAAAATTCGGCTCAATCGCTCCCACCATGGTCTCTCTTTTTCAGTTAAATTTCAATTTGAATTCCTATACGAAGTCCGAGTCAATCTCTAGATGCCTTTGTGAAACGCGATGTCTCTTTGGCGTCCATTTCCTAGCTCCTCTGGCTCAATTGGTTTCGCTGATTGGATTTTCTTTGACGGTCGCGTCCGGAATCATATTGCTAGAACCATTCCCGTCTTACGCTGATAGGCGATGGAATTAAACCGAATTTAATTGAATCAGAAATAAGCTGAGATGAGGATCCTTTGTACCCTATCACAAACCGCATCTACGAAAAATCACAGATTCACCTTACCATATAACTTAGCTTAGTGATTCATTTTATATTTAATGAATATACATTTTGAATAGATTAACTGTAATATTATATGTCGCATGATTTATTTTATGCCCATAAACATTAACCCTCAGTGGTATCAGTGATAGCTTCATTATACAGATAGAATTTTCGTCTTTCTACGGGTCCGATAGTGACTAAAAGTAATTTCATAATCTTTGTCTCTCGTCGTCAATGCAATTTATCCTGCATTAGGTCCTGTATATATCGAATTTCCATGCTCATTTTATCGTAAAACCATGCATGCTAACAAGAAAAAGTCCTGTAGTTTGACATAATTTCATACCTGGTCTAGTGATCGAAAAATCGATTTCGGTTAAAATCGAAAATAGAGTTTTAATGGTCAAAGATCGATGAAATCGTAATCGAGCCAAGATCTTCGAGTTTCTATCCAAATTCGAGGTTTCAACTTCGATCATGACCAGTTTGTTTATTTCAGCAGCATCACTACCGACCTACAGGTTTGTCCCAAAAGTAATGAGCTTCATTTTTTTTGCAACGCGACTGTACAACGCCACCTGTGCGACTGGTTGGAAGTGGTGGAAGGGACTCTAAGCTTGTCAGCAACGCCTCTTTCAGTTGCATACGAGCTTTCAGAACGGTAGGACTTCATTTTTAGTAAACCTCCGCGCAGTGCCTCGTCGTGGTTAGGATGGAGAGAACTTCGGAGCAACGCTATGCGATAAAGATTTGCGTCAAACTTCAAATGACGGCGAAGGATTTTATTCGCTCAATGAGGCCTTCAAGGATGATTGCTTGTCGTACTCGCAGGTCAAAAAGTGGCACAAGTCGTTCAAGGAAGGCCGGGAAGAAGTGGCCGATGAGGCCCGTTCTGGGCGTCCATCAACATCGCGAACGGACGATAATGACACTCGTGTGCGAGATTTGCTGAACAAAGACCACCGAATGAGTGTTCGTTTGATGATAGAACAATTAAATTTGCCGAAAACAGATGTTCATCGAATTGTTCACAGAGTTACCCGCGTCCGGCCAGAGATTCGGTCTTCATGGAGACTCCACCATGACAACGCGCCAAGTCACACCGCCTTTGTAGTCAACTACTATCTGACCCGGATCGGTGTTTCAACGGTGCCACAGCCCCCCTATAGCCCCGGCCCCCTATAGCCCCTATAGCCCGGCAGACTCCTTCTTGTTTCCTAGGGTAAAAAGGGAGCTGAAAGGAAAGCATCTGTTGACCCTAGACAACATTTAAAAAACCACGACGAGGTGCCTTAACAGCATTCCGCAAAGCGAGTTCTAGAGGGCCTACAATGCATGGAAAACACGTTGGCAAAGGCGTATAGATGCAGGAGGAGACTATTTTGAAGTTTATTAAGTTATATTATATGTTTGATCAATAAATCTATTTTTTTTAAAAAAGGCTCATTACTTTTGGGACAAACCCTGTATGATATCGTCACCTGTCCCATGTAAGATGCCTTTTCTCAAAGGCCGTTGAAATTGGAAAGATACGCCCTCGATCATCAAGAATCCATCTCAATCTATTGAAATAAAAAAAAATGATGAAGCAGATTGGTTCCAAGCGGTGATACCCACAATTTAATATGCGTGAATTTGTAAATTTTTACTATTAATAATTTAAATGTGTTTTGTGAGTAAATTTTTTTGAACTAATCAAATGTGTCTTTTGAGAATTAAAAAAAATGGTGAAGCCGGATGGTTCCAAGCGGTGAACCCAAAGCTTCAATGTGCTTGAATTTGTAAATTTTTAGTATTTATAAGTGAAGCATGTTTTGTGAGTAGATTTTTTTCAACTACTCAAATTTGTATTTTTAGTGTGTAACGAATTACGTTACGTTAGTTAACATGTTTTTGTACAAATTTTTTTAAAAGGAACCGTCGATTTTTTCTATTGATCGATTTATTTTGGTTCAAAATTAGATTTTTTTAAAGTCGAGCATTTCATTTCGATTAAAATCGAGAGCTCGAAAAATCACGTTCGACCAAAATATTTCCATCAATAAATTTCGTCTATTCTGCTAAATCCTCCGAGATAAAAACCTCAGTGAAGCTACAGTTTGAACTTTTCCCCTTGGTTCACGATTGAAAGCAATTTTCTTTATCATCGTTGCATCAATCATTCAGTTGGTGATTTGCAGTTTTTGTCCTTTTGGATGACTTCTTTCTCTTAAGAAATTGGTACTTAGAGCTAAGTCCGCTCATATTTTTTCTTATCGCTTCGTTTCAAAGATCAATCGTTGGAGCTAAATACGCAAGTGCCTCGATGAAAAAATGGGAATATGTACCGGCCGGTGACATGCATTAATTCCTTAGTCACCGCTATTGATATCATGATTCAGAGGAAAAATGAGACTGTGGTGAAATATTTATGTAAGAATAGATGCTTGCTCTAAAGTAATGACTTTTTAAAACTTTGCTGGAGTACCTTTGGTTTATCAATTGGCCTCGCTAATCTGTCACAAATCGTACGAATGTCAGGTCTTCAACCCGATGCATCTCGATGTTTAATTTAATGAATGAATGTGGATTAGAGCCTAAACTTGCTCTGGATTTTTATTACGTGCACTCACATTTGATTCCCATCCTTTATCTACTAACTATGCAAAATTACATTAATAAGTGGATTTTATCGCAAATCACAGAAATAATTATGGGGAAAATCCTTGATTTTGGAAAAAGCCACATTTCTTTAAAATATTATAAATAATTTTTATTTTTATCAAGTTATAATTTAAGAGTGAAATTTATTATTAAGTATAGAATTTTATTGAAAGCTTCGTCAATTTCGGAGGAAACCAGTGAAATAATCGGTATCCCGTTGCTAAAGTGCACTGAAAAGCAATATGGGCGTTAAGAATGAGAGGTGATGGAAGTGCTGAGGAGGGGGCGGGGATAAATATTTGAGGACAATTGAATAATGAGAGAACATTGTATGAAACGTATATCCACGTTGAGGAAAGGGAATGGCGAGAACATCTATTATGTAGCTATGTAGATAGATAGATGCTTTTATTCGGCTGAGGTTGTGACTAAAAAGTACCCTCTTCCACCTAACACATAGTTAGCGTCATTGCATACATACAGTGGCGGATCTATGGGGGGGGTGGCTAAGGGGGGCTATAGCCCCCCTTTGGACATCCAATTTACACTAGATAGAATAGTATTTTTGTTTGGACCGGCAATACTTCTGGGAGTTTACCCCATACTGAGCCCCCCCTTGTCCCTATCCTGGATCCGCTACTGCATACATACAGTGGCACAGCGAGGGTGGGGATTTTGGGGGATAAAACACCCCCCAGAGCTCAGAAGAATTTTAAAGTTTATTCCATTTTACTTAATTGGATCAGTATTACTTATAGCATAGTGTTAGGATTAATCAAATATCCCTCAGAAAGCCGTAAAACTCACCATTTTGAACCATTATTCTTAAATATTTTCTGGAGGACGGCCCCCACAACTCTTGCTTACCCTGGCGGGTATGCAATACCCCCACACTCCTAAGTAGGTATTACTTGCGCCTAAAACCCCCCCAGCTTCAATTCTTAGCTGTGCCCCGGCATACATACATATAAAAAGGTAAATATAGGCAATCGAGAGGTTCTGGGTTCGGGTACCAGTCACGCCGCATTTTTACTTTTCTTTTTTTTTCTTTTTTCTTTGTTTTTTCCATATAGCAAAGCACCGTTGTCCTCGTCCTCTTTCTGCTACGTGTTCCTATCCATTTCTCTACCATACTTTGAATTTATTTAAAGGTTGATTAATTGTTACAATAGAAAAATATACATTTACAATATTATCGGATGCAGATAAGGTATGAGGAGCGGATAAATAGAATGGAGATACCGGATTAAGCTAAGAGAGGAGGGTAGGAAGGGCATGCGAGGGGATAAAGAGGAGGACGGAACTTCCCTCTTGGCAGAGCCTCAGGAAAAGGATCGAGATTATCGGTTTTTGCGTGGGCGACAAACATTGAAAATCTCAGAAGTCGCGTGTCCAACTCGGTTATTTCGGAACGGAGGAGGCTTCTAGGGCCATCGAAAGCATTTTTTGACTTTTGACAATGAGTTCTTTTATGCGTTTATATCGAGGGAAATTTTTTCTTCCATTTCATTTTGGAACATCAGCGAGAATACGCATTGTTAGGTGTATAATTAAAACTGTTCTCGATGATTGAAAACAAAATATTGTCCTATGCTAAAACTGAATGAGGTGATTGAATCCTGTTGTTTGGGAAGCAGAATAACCGGCGATACAAGGGCCTAGAAATAAATTATCATTGGCATAGCCGAGACTTAGAGAAACGTACTCACAGTGGGAAATTTATATCTAAATCTACATAATACCCTGCGAGCCACCTGTGGGGTGTTTGGCAGGGGGTGATCAATCACCAGCATTCATTAAGATTCCCACATGCACACAACACGGTACAATAAACGTTACGCATACTGACAAATTATACTACCATATTCATTCAAAGGCAAAACTTGCAAACTACTCATTAAGGTTTTCTGCCAATATAGTTAGAAAACACAAAACACACTGTTAGAAATAATAAGAAAATTCAGAAACATGAATCAAGGTATCTATGCACAATTTAAAAAAGAATCATTCCACCCAAATTCGACCAGGAGATTTTTGTGTCTCTCGAGTCACTGATTTCGACCAAATTTGGCAAATCGTCTTCGTCAGTTTAGAAAATAAAATCCCCCGAGTCAAAGAAAAGGAACACCTCGAAAAAAGTCTACATGCCAGATGAAGAAGGGTGTGAAAGACAAGAAATACGAAGGCGTGAAAAGATTAGCTGACGGGAGAATTGATTGGAGAGCAGCGCCAAAACAATCTTAGGATTCTTGGCCAGTGAGAATGATGATTTCCTACTAGCATGAAAATACAGGCATTTAATTTATGACTATATTTCAAATTTAGGCGATTTTAATGTTTGTCCCAACTTTTGATTGCGGTGACGCTAAGTGGAACGTTTTGTTTATATTTTATTTGAAGTGCATAAAACTTTATAGTGTTAAATTTTATTTGTAAAACTATAGTGACATGGGCTGGCTAAATGGGCACAGGATAAAAACGAGTATTTACCCATGCCCAGTTGAATGACCAAAACAAGGATAGGTGTTTATTATCTTAAAGGATTTTGCAAGCAGTACAGTTTTGAGGTTTGGGTAATATATTGATCTCTTTGAAAATTTATCTAAGGAATTTAAAATACCATATTGACAATATTTTGAAAATTTTGAAACAAAAAAATATCATGAATGAATAAACACTGCTCTTGTGTAAATAATTATCCTTTCGCCACTGTTTAGGGCTAGCGAATTTCAGGTAATGGTTATCGTGTAAGACATTAATAACCCAATATACGATTTTACATTTACCCGGGCTTATATATCAGGGGGATTCCCATCTCCAACGCTGGACCAAGACCAAAATGATTTTGATGTGGTGTCACAAGCTCCTATATGATTGCGGTCTCGTGGATGTTTTGATATCGATGCAAAAGTTTTACTTGAAGAAGATAGTATGTAGAAAGCTTGAAAATTTGTCGCAGCAATAACAAAACGCAGACGGGCCCGCCACTCTTAAGAAGTCTGCAATATCATTTTATAACCGCGAAACCACAGAACTTGGTGTGAAAGTTTCACAACGCCTATGGCGCTTGTATACATATTCAGAGTAAATATAAACAAGAGCGATTATTGGCCTCGCTCATGCAACAGAGATGAAAATCCGATATTGCGTTATAAGTCCGATTGTTTGACTACAAAGATACCGTTTGTAATTACGAGGTAAGTTCATAAAATAACGGGATATTTTAAAAGTTCACGGGTTTTAAGAATCCGACTGCCAATTTCGTTGATTTTATGGACTTCAGGATCAAAAAGAACTTCCTACCGATTCAAGTGTTGAGCTTTCCATTTTATTTAGTCAAGTAACTCAGAAGCAAAACAACAACAATGAAAATGTTATTTATGTAAACAGTTGAAGCATTAAACAACAATCTAAACAATTTTTTATTAATATATTGGTATACATGCCCCTTAAGTATGAAAATCTTTTTGGCTGTATTTAGTTTTCACTTTGTCTCTGGCAGCCTATAAGGTTAGATGTGTTTTTATGAGATCGGCGATTTTCGTTTCTTAAAAGAAATGGATCAAAGAATGTTTTAAAAGCAAAGAATGTTCAGAAAATAAAATGTAAAAAATTGTGTGAAATATGAGCAAATGCCTATGGTGAGACTGATTTCAGTGAAGCAAGAATTTACGATTGGTATAAGCGTTCCCAAGATGGCCGTTCTTCCCTTCCATCTGTACTTCTACGATCGTCTTCATCAGGCTATCATGCCTCAAAATGCGGTCAATTACGTGGTCCCGTCATCTCATTAAGGTTTTTAGAAGACTTCCCTTTTCTCCCTCTCTTCTTAGCAATAGTATTTTTAATGGCGTTAAAATAGGAGCTTAGGTTATAAATAAAATACGAGGTGTGTTCAGAAAGTGACAGGAGTTTTAAATTTTCCTGTTTTAAAGAGTCCGACTGTCAATTATTTTTGTTGGTATACATACCCCTGAAGTATGATAAAATTTTCAGTTGTATTCATTGTTTACATGGTCTGCGGGGGTGGCAGAGAATTTTCAGAGACTGCCCCGATCCCTGCATGAATGCTATGTGGAGCTAAGCGCAACACTCCGTCCGTCGTATGGGACGTTAAGCCGTGGTCCCCTTGACGCCTTTCGTTAAGATCAGGCTAATGCCGACGCCGGGTTTCTCTCCACCCTTCCTTACCTACCCCATCCCTCATGGCGCATATGACCTCAGCTGTCGGTCGCCTTCTTCAATTACCTCACAGAGAAATAAGGGGTGGAGGCATTCGAAATGTGGTGCAACAGAAGAATGATGAGGACGAATAGGGTGGTTTCCTATTATTTTTTTATTGCCCAAATCGAAAGATTATTACTCCTGGAGTACGCATTTCACGCTTTTAGATTTTTATTTGACGATATTTATTTTTCGCAATTTAATGAAAAGTGAAAAATTTCAAGCGCGCGAAAACGTGACGGCTAAGTATGAATGCTGGGAAAATCCCGTGTGACGTCACTCTAGTTCCGGCTTTCGCAGTGTGAGGCCACCTTGGTGCGAGGCTATGAGCGCCGCTACGATGCAGGCTGATAGCAGGTAGCGCTTGGCTTAAGTAAAGATCATTAATACCCTATCAAACGAAGGAAACTTTCCGACCACATGCAGTTTTAATAGGTGATTATTAAGAAATGTTTCCTTGAGCTCTGCGCCTCATGCATGCATTGGTAATCTCAGACGATGTAAAACTCCTGACTACTCGTATATCATCTAGGTCCCTGTGTCGTCACGTGGAGCGGCATCGCATGGATACCAATCTGGCTTTTTTCAAATGCGGTTAAAAGTTACCATTGCCATTCGTCTAAACTGGGATTTCTAAAACCAAATAATTTGTATATAATGAATAAACTAATGAAGGGATAACGAGTCGCAATCAATGCCTTTCGTTTTCTTTGATGAAGGAAACTACACTATTGTCAAATAAATTGGTATAAAAATTCTGACGAATTATTTATTCACTTCTATGTGGGTCATTCCTACCAAATTCCCGTCGCCTTTCTTTTCGGCCTCTTGTGGAACGCTTCGATTTTAAGTGCTGTGCAGAGGGAGGGAGTTTTCGCCCCACCTTAATAGGCGACTCCGCGGCAGGAAACGCAGCCAAGGTGCCCCGGGCGGGTATCGACCTCGCGACCTTTGGGTCTCCCAGGCCTGCGCGCTTCCGACCCATCTCAAGGGCCGTCCCTCCTCCCTTCCGCGGTCCAACAGACCCCTGACTCCCTCCTGGCCCAATTCGCCGCCTTGCCTCCGAAACACTGACCTGCATTCAAGTTTCCCTCTTGCGGGGACGCATTGCTCGTCTAGAACCTAATATTGTTATTATTATGAAGTGAGTCGGACTGATGTGGGCCCACATGTTGATCACTCCAACCAAATTCGACCATGCACTTTTGTTATCTTCAGTGCTGTATATAAAATTGCATATCAAAAGGTATTTCTGCTAATAGAGGCAATTTGCCATCAAATAAATGGACCACTTTGACTGCATCTTGATGAAGTGAAGAAAAATTCTCAGAGAATGTTCCTAACATTAAAATAATGCGCAGCTTGAACGCATGCGATGTATTGCGATTGTTGTGATTTACAAGCGAAAGATCTGAAATCATCAGAGTATCGCGCAGGGCGGCCAGATTCGTGATGAGTAGTTATGATAAAATGTGCAGCATGCTTTGCGAGTTAGGATGGGAATCTTTACAGGAGCGTAAAGCAAATTGTAGGTTTATTTAGTAAACTCGGAGATTTTGTTCCCAGACGACGTGAAATATATCCTTCGTATACCGTCTTACGTGATGAGCTGAATTATCACGAGAAGAAAATGAAGGAAATGGACTGCAAAACAGAGAGATTTAATAAGTCATCCTTTCATCGTACGATTAAGGATAGCAAACGGTGTCTAAATGAAATTAATGGTCTCACTCGATAGGACGACTCATTGCATGTTTTTTTCCCTTTGAGTTTTTTTTATCCACTACTGGCTTAAGCAGAGATAAACTTAAGGGAAGATCAACTGAAGTAAAACAAATGATGAGAGAAATGATGCCAAGGGAAAGGTGTTTTACGCCAGCTAAGTAATTTCTAGTTTTAAAGATATTTAACATTAAATTAAAAAGAATAACTTCGTGCTTTCACATTAATATTTATTCACGACCATGGTTTCCGGTCAGGATCTGATGATGACGTCTAACGTTGAAACCATGGTCGTGAATAAATATTAATGTGAAAGCACAAAGTTCTTCTTTTTAATTTAATTATGAATCACTTTCACCAAGTTACGCCTCAAGCAATCTATTTAACATTGTTTATATTTCCTATCGATCAAATAAGCTTCCCAACAAATGTACTGGTATCATAATCGCTGTCGTTGAAAATTCAGCATCATATTCGAGGTATATTAATCATAGGTCTAGTTGCGACAACCGATATATATCGATGTAAAGTACGCAAATGTTTAACGGTAGGCTTACGGAATAATTATCTACTTACCAAAACTCATACAAGATAAATAAGATTTGTTTGTCTCCAAAACACTCCCTCCAGCTCACAAATGATCACTTTTCGATAATCTTGTTCACGGAAAAGTGTTGCATTCGATCCAATGCATTTTTTCAGTTTTCACTCAAATTCGCACTGGACGTCGTTAATCATAGTATAGAGTAAATAATTGTGTTAGAATTTCGATCTTCATGGGCATCGCCTTGGACTACCATAGGACGATAAAGGATGTCAAAAACCCTCCAAAAGAATATTAGGTGCAGCTTTACAGTGAGAAAATTTTCTGATCCATTGTATATAAAATATAAAAGTTTTAGAGAAACTTCCGAGAAAAGTCGAAATAAAAACGTTTATATTAAGTACACATTTGCCCACGCAAAGTATCAGGATTCCAATAAAATTTATTCATAACTATATCAAATTCCTAGCTTTTCCGCTACCAATATAAGCACTGAATTTCGGGTTTCAATGCTGGCCTCAGCCTTTGGGATCTGTACAGACATGAAGATATCTTTTGTATAATTTACTCTGAAGTTGAGAAGTATTCACCGCCTTTACACCACACCATGGAGCACGCTTAAAAATTTTACTCAAATTTTGGATTTACGTTGGCAGTTTTCTTAATGCAAGTAAGCAACGACAAGCGCAAGCGACATATGAATTAAAGTACAAAAATATTTATGATATCACCGCGAAACTTGAAGAAGTATATTGCTTCCAGCAAACAGTAACTATTAAGGCATTTTCACTATGATTGGAAACTTTAATCTAAAAAAGGACCCTGTATCAACGTTTCCGAAATACCTCAATGAAATACCAAAATATTCCGGAGAACTGTAGTCCAGTGTTCGTTCGTGCAAACGGAGCTTGTTGAACGGAGATTATTATTGCGTTATGTCTCTCATCGCTTAAGCCAGTGACGGAAACATATGGGAACACAGAGGGCGCGTGCCTCCCCCCCCCTGCGTAGTTGCTAGCATTTCTGAAGATTACAGAACCACAATTGTACATTTTTTATATCGCTAGATGGAATTGTCTTGCACGTGTGTGTAATCAGTTTAAATCAAACTTTGCTAGTGACTTGATTACTTTTTTTACGATAAAAGTAAAGGTAGCTAAATATATCTTTTGCGCCCTTTCGAAAGCTAAGATGGTTCCGTTGGCCAACATGGTCACAGGCACAGTGTTGCGGGATGAACGCGGCGTCATTTACATCGATTACCTTAAAAAGGGTAAAACGATCACCGGCGTATATTATTCAGAGGTTTTCGATATTTTTATATGCATTTTTAGGAATAAAAACAGATTTTGAAGAAGAAAATAGTTCTGCTCTATCAAGACAATGCACGAGTGCGCACGTGCGTACTCACGATGGCAAAAATCTATAAATTAGGCTATGAAATTAGAAATGTAAGCAAATCCACCGTAGCCTTTAGATTTAGACCTCTGCGGCTACGTCCTGTTTCTAAATGTGAACAAATGGCTGGGCGGTGAGAGATTTGTGTCGAACCGAGAGGTAATCACTGAAACGAACGCCTATTTTGAGGGCCTTGATAAAAGCTAGTGTTACGCGAAAATGTTGGCCGCCGCGTGACCCGTGGAATGGTCCGTAAGGTGATGGAGGGAGAGAGGGGAGTGACAAGTGGACTTGAGGGGAAGGACTGTGATGGAGGGGAAGGAGGGGAGTGACTGTAGACACGAGGGGAAGGACGGGGGAGGGAAGAGGGGAAGGGCAGTGAGAGAGAGAGTGTGCTGGTGTACGGATGTAAAAAGGAAGTCTGAATATTAAATGGGTGAAAAGTGTCTCTGGGTGTCATTTCTTAACACTAGTGAGAAGGAATAAAAACTTGGAAAAACGTGGAACTGAATGTATCGAGTTAAAAGGAGACTATGAAGAGAAATAAAACACTTTTTTGCCGAAAAAAATATATTTCTACAAAAAGTCTCGGACTTATCAAACCAGCCTCGTATGTAGACATAGTAATGCAGGGGCTGAAATGAATCCTCTCCATTAAAATGTGACTTTTTACTCACGATAAACAATAATAAAAAGCTATTCTATCCGAAGAAAGATACGAAGGGATTATATGCTTAAGGATTTCCACACTTTTCTATAATATTTGAATTTTTTTACAATATGAGAATTATCTCTCTTTGGAATAAGTGCCACAGGTAATATCGTTTTTTAGCTGAAAAATTGAATGTGGGATTACTTGAGAGCGATTCGGCTGATAAAAAAACAATCGGAATTTCATCATTTATAATGCATGCCTTGTGATGGTTTTGATTTTGAATTCAAATATCTATTTTCTAAGTATCAAAAACTTGTTTTACGAAATAATTCTTTATGATTATGGTGAAAATAATGGTTGTGTTGATTATGCTTACTTGTCTTGAATATCCACAATATTTTCTTTTTCATTTAATATTGACTTCAGAATATTTAGATTATTTTTAGGCGAGAGATTTTTCTAATCATGCAGGGTATATTTTTAAGCCTGGCTTTACTTATTTGTTCCATTCCTCCATTAACTGAAATTAATATTTATTGTTGTTAGATTTTTTGATGCTTCCATAGCTCTTTGTAAGTGGACGAAATTAATGTAATAAATTTGCATATTCTTGTTATGATTTCGAATGTTTTGATTTTCAGGTACTTTCCCCCATCTAAGAGCGCAGAAGTGTGACCCAGTAACCTCCCACGGGCGCTGATACGATTTCGGCGGTTTAGAATGGAAAATACGGCTTGCCGGCAAGATAAAAACCTAGCTAAACCACAGGAATAAGGTCAGTATGCGCATATTGGCAGGTAAATGAAGAGCTCAAATGGTGTGATATCGTAATGCTATCACTCCTAATAATAAAAAAAAATCACGCAAACATGTGTTCTGTTGTCGACTTGATACTTTTACTTGCATTTTAACCCTCAAGCGGGCGCTCTGGCGTATAAAGTATCTTCGGAATCAAGTATTTCAAGATTGTACGTACATTCTGGCCTCTAAAGGCCTCGTGTATTCTTGCAATGTACTTTGACACTCTATAGCGCGAGTTTTCAAAGCTCAAAGTATTGTAGCTAATTTATTTTCAGATCGGCAAGAGGAACCGACATAAAGTACGCCGCGTGACCGGCCTTGTGCTTTGCTTTTTTAGAATGGCCTCGTGTATTCTTACATTCATTTTGACTGTTTATAGCGTGAGTTTTTAAAGCACAAAGTATTGCAGCATTTTTTTATAGATCGGCAAGAGTGACCCGACACCCGTGGCGTATAAATTACGCTGCGCGACTGGCCGTGTACCACCTGTGTACCTTTATATTAGTGATGGGTCGATCATGAACGATTCGATCAAAAAGATTGAATCACTAGGTGAATCAAATGACTCATGATTCATTTCGTTAAACAAGTCGATCATCAATCATCAATCACTCCGACTTCCGGTTTCATATCAATCATCCTGGTTTCCGGTTTATTTCAAAATTTGGAATGATCGATGCTTGATCTGTTTTCGTCAGGGCAGTAATAGTTGTGAGAAAATTAAATACTATGTTATAAAGAACTGAATACTTGTGTAATCTTTTTCTTATATGTTTTCCAGCGGTTATCAGTATTAATAACGTCAATACACGTAAAAGGAAAATATTAAGATGACTCTTGTAGAAGAACGTTAAGAAGTAGAAGTTGCAGCAGTTAACAGTTTATTGTGCCGTTCATAAAATTATCCTGCAGATCGGATTAATGCATAGTGCGTGGTGTATTTTGTGTTATATTTTGAGATATATATAGTTAGAAATTATTCTATTAGTGTTAAGAAACTGTGGCAGTTTCGCCTTCCCAAATATTTTCATGACACTACTTCCTTCATTTTTGCAATCTAATTTACTCATCTAGGAATTCACAATCAAAATAGTATATGAAATGATAATATGGATAGCAATCAGAATTCGATTATTCAAAGTGATTTATTACATCCATTGATTGAGTCTTTTCGATCTTGATTCCTTTTGAGTCTTTTCAATCATGACTCCTTCGAGTCTTTTCGATCTTGATTCATTTGAGTCTTTTCGATCATAATGATTGAATCAATTGATTGAATCATTTATGTGACTCGAGTCAAAATGATTGAATCACTAAAATGATCGACTTTGCCCATCACTACTTTATATCTGTATCACCTATAAATGTACAAGCTTGAACTAATTGCTGCAAATTAAGATAAATTTTAAAGAATATCGAGTGTTTTCGTAAAAATGCATATTTCGTGGACTAAGTACACCACGCACCCGGTCGTGTAAAAATGTTGCCCGTTCGAGGGTTATATTTTAAAGGTAACAGAAGCAGGCGAAATGCAGTGGAATGACATCCTGTAAGTATTAAAAGAAAATAGAGATGGCACTTATCCACAGGTTTATTTAGAGTACAACTCGTTTCAACCGTTTGGTCATTATCAAGTACAATTTGTTCTTGATAATGACCTAACGGTTGAAACGCGTCGTACTCTAAATAATAAAAATAAATAAACCTGTGAAAAGTGCCATCTCTATTTTCTTTTAATACTTACAGGTTAAAGTTTCATATTCATTTTCCTCAATTGCTATTAATCGTCATAATGCAGTTATAGAGAGATTTGGATAAAATTATTTGTAAATTATTACCAATACAATATTATGAGATGGCACTCCAAACAATAAAAATAAGCTATCCTGTCTCTTTACGAAGGGTAATTTCATTTTATTTCGCCGTAAACCCTGAATTTCATCGTCAAAATTTCTGTGTCCGATTGTGAAAACCAGCATCGATTATAAAAGTCTTAGCTAGGCGTCAAAAACAAGTAGAATTTATTTACTACGAATTTTTTTTCAAGAATTGTGATTTTTTATACTGAACTGAATGGGAAATCCAATTGAGTATTTTTAAGAACGCTTCAATTCGGTAGGTCGAGAATTTTACTCAAATTTATTTCACCTGAGTTCATGAGCTGTGTACTACCTATTGGTAATGATTGATTGAACCCCAAAACGTGCCTTAGTATAAATTCACAGATTAGAATATTTTGAAGAAGCTGTTAGGGATTGAATAAGACAAAACGATAACATTCTTAAATTGGGATTGAATGAGACTAAGCAATAATATTCTCTTGACCGTCCATGCACGGCCAAATTGAACTCTCTGAAAAAGTTCCTATTAATAGATTTATAAGAATCTCTTACGTCCATTTTACATCGCTCAATAATTTCCAACTTGACTTGTATCGTCAATATTTAAAGAAATTGTTACTTTAAACCCTGTTTGGGAGTTATAAAGCTATCAGTTTAGGCATTAGGCATTTACATTTTTCATTTCATTTTCTGTTTTTAAAAAAGAATGTTTTGAAAAATATAACTTTTCATTTTTATTGCAAATACAAAAGGAAAAATTGAGCTCTATACGAATTCAAAGGTGCAATATGGAATTAATAACTCTAATTCCCGTGTAATATTATGCGGCAATTTGAGTTTTTCATTCCATAATACATTTTTTTATTATCATTTACATCATTCGTGTTTCTACACCATACATTGCGATGATTAGCATTTACGTATCTCTTCTCCGATCCTTTTTCTTGCCCATTTGTGATTTTTAATTATTACCGATCCATTCTCACCGTAAAATATAGCTACATTGGTTGAGTCGTCCCGAAGGTAGGGATGGACACAACCTTGAAAGCTAACTACGTCCACGCTGCCCAGTGCCAAGAATGTAGGCTATTACTGCAAATTGACAATCTCAAGGGCTACCGTGATTACATTTCAGTGGAAATATCATCCTTGATTGTGTAATACGCTGCTCGAGTAGTAAACATAAATCAGGAATAGTAAATATGGTCGAAATTAAGAAACATTCATAGCATAATTCGCATGTGGTTGGCGAGTGCGGAGTGAGTTTAGTGCGTAGGTATAGTGGATGAAGTTCGTATGAAATTGTTTCAAGCTTGACTTGGAGGAAATTCAAAATATCCAAGATAAAATATAAACTATAAATGTTAATTTCTACACTTTAGTAAAGAACTCCACTGTCCCCATGGATTCGAAATTCTATGTCATTGTCAAGGTGACATAGAATGTCGAAACCATGGTCAGTAGTGTAGTTTTATATTATCATTAAAGTATTCTACCGATTAAGGTAGGTTTCCATGGAGTGCTTAAGAAGAATTCCTTTGAGCCTCCCCTCCCATCATGCACTTCCCTCCTCAAT
This sequence comes from Ischnura elegans, assembly GCF_921293095.1. Lineage (NCBI taxonomy): Eukaryota > Metazoa > Arthropoda > Insecta > Odonata > Coenagrionidae > Ischnura > Ischnura elegans. Next base: position 16,369,479 of record NC_060255.1, on the reverse strand, counting down.
GCACTTTAAGGCCTTTTCATTCTATCTAAAAATCCTATTCTCTTCCTTCCTCTCCCTCGTTCGCCTAACATTCTTCCCTCTAACACTGTTTTCAACATCCCCTCCTCGCTAAGTACTCGCTTCTCCTATACCTTCTGTCTCCTCCGCATCTCGTCTAAAATGTGGAGATTGTGGAGAAATGTGAAACCCAAGATGTGGAAATTACCATTTGTACTTTATATTTTATCATGGATGAAGTTCAACTTTGTGGCGAAATTCACAAAGAAAACTACTCCACATTCAAGAGTCGTGCATATGAGCTGTGGATTTCTTTCGAAACTCATGATCGTCTATGCTCAGTCAATTGGCTCCGGATATTCTGGTGTGGGGCTCGGAGATCGTATCACCGCATGCGAAGCCAAGATCCCATGCGCATAACGGAACGAATTTTTTTCACGAGTGGTCACCTCATGGGCGAACTTCCGCTCTTCCGAGAATCCAAGCCTCACGCCAAGTGTCTCTCCGCTGAGCCAGCAAACTCTATTTGGAACGGAATGACATTGACAGGAGGTTATTGACTTCACGCCCAAGCTTGGTTGGAATCCCTATCATCATCACCATCATATTTTATTACGGAGAGATCTTTTTCCGCCATTCCGTACATGCCTCGTTAATAACGCACCTTCAGTGATAAATGAGGTACCATGTTAAACGCTAAATCACCGGCTTCTGACAGTGGCGTAGCCAGGGGGAGGTTTCAGGGGGTCTGGACTCCCCCCTGAAATATAAAAACGCAATTATTTTCTTTCATAAAAGAAAACAAAATATTGAAAAAATCGTGAATTTAGTAAATATTTCTTTAACAAATGAGGTTTTTTCGATTATAAAAAGTGTTAAAATTAGTTTATAAACCATCGCTTAGTACCCTGTTTTTCAAAAATTTACCCCCCTGGTTTCAGACCCCCCTCCCCCCCCCCCCGAACGAAATTCCTGGCTACGCCACTGGCTTCTGACGAAAAATACAATCTAAATCTCAAATATCACTATTTACCCATTAATTTGACTTTAAAGTTTCGATTTTGCCATATCGATTACTCACTCGATGTATATCGATTCCACACTTTTTTTTTACTCTAAACTTCAAAAAAAGGTTTAAAAACCCGATGAAGCCATAAATAAACCAAATAAACGTAACATGAGCTAGCAAAAATATTAAAAATAAAGTCTGAGAAGTATGTAGAATCTTTAACGCTCTTTAAAGGGACGTCGTGTGTAAACAGCTTAAAAGATAACGTGTATCACGAATAAATAAAAATATCTTTGTGAAAATACTCAATAATTTTTATCAACGGGAATTGACAACAAAAAATTTGTACTAGCCAGAACCAGTTTTTCCGCATGGATTGTTGTATGTTGCATTTTTAGAGTTCGCACTTTCCATGATATTTATGGTTTGTTAAAGAAACTCGTAACCAAAAAGTTACAGACGATTGTTATCTCTAATATTGTCTTTAAAGAAGTTTTGTAAATTGCACGCCATTATTCAGTAACAGACGTAATGAATTTTCCTTCTGGTATCAAGCTCTCTTGCCTGCATTGTATTTATATGTTTTGTATACATTTGTAAAAACTCAAGTGTAAAGAAAGAACTTTAAGATACATTTTCTTCTCTATTTTAAACCCAATAACACCGTTTCCTTAACATACTAATTCCCTGATAGCGTGAAATTGCAATTTTCTCATGGGTTATCTAGTGATGGAATATTGAAAAGTGCCAAATTTTTTAGACGGGTTTTGGATGGAGCAAGGGCCAGCACTAAGTGGAGGCGAAAAAAATCTGTGCTGTAGATAAAAATGTGAGCGTAAATATTAATAGATATGAGTATACTATCACATTTTTTCTATTAAAATGTTATATCTTTGGTCCAAAAACACAACTTTTTAATTTGTATTTTATTGCACGCTCTTATTTTTTCTCTTATTGAATATACATTTTATTCTCACGTATATACGTATTTCTGCCACATTTCGTATTTAATGACATATTTATATGCTAAAAATATTATTTCGTTCTTGTGACTAGCATTGCATTTAAATTTAATGATGGTAGCTTCAATAAAAGTGTTAACCACTGAAGCTTCCTAAAGCTCCTAATTTTGTTACCAAAGTTATAAATTTTAGACATTTGTAATAATAATATCATCATCATCGCTGGTCAACAATCCTAGGATTGGTTTGACGCAGCTCTCCACTCAGTTCTACTATCAGCTAATCTTTTCACACCTACGTTTTCTTCTATTTCACATCCTTCTTCACTTGTTCCATATATTTTGTTCGAGGTCTTCCTTATCCGTTCTTGCCTTCCATTTGTCCTTCGACGATTGTCTTCATCAGGCCATCATGTCTCAAGATGTGGCCTATAAGGTTGTTCCGTCTTCTTGTAATAATATATTTATTATTATAATTATTAAAAGAGTGATGCCTAAACGGTGGAAGGAGGGTTTCAGAGTAGGATTGATGGATGGACTAAAAGGGAGTACACCTTATTACGAATTGAAGAAGAACATCTAATTTGGGAATGAAGGCAGGCAGGGGTGATTAAATTTTTTAAATCCAACTTCGTGAGGAATGGTGCATGGTTTTTGACTCTTGGAAAAAGGTACTAAGTGTTTTCAGAAAATTATGGGAATTTTATTTTTTTGAAATGAATATTTATCCATTTGTCTACATTAATGTTGTCGCCTTCAAAACAGTCCCCATAAGATATTCATTAGGCCAGATTTTAATTACCATTTCGTTATTTTTTCCACGTTTTCATCGATTGTTGATGTGCTGGGGTGTCCTTTGATGTGCTGTGTCCTTTCATGAGCTGGTTCGTCATCTTCAACATCTGTATGGCCATCTTGGAAACGCTTGTAACGCTCGTAAATTCATGATTTAAACACAAATGGTAATTTCCACACTATTTAATTTAACGTTTTACATTAAAATTACACAAAATTTAAATTTAAGTCAACGACCGACGATGGTTTCGACACTTTGTGTCATTTTAAAGGAAAAATGAAAGACCTTGAAAATGACACAAAGTGTCGAAGCAATGGTCGGTCGTTAAGCGTTAAATTAAATAGTGTGGAAATTACCATTTGTGTTTTAATCATGGATATAGCATTATTCCACAAAATTAAGCCTGAAACGATTTTATACGCTCGTAAATTCTTTTTTTTTACTCAATTTAGACTCACCATAGGCCTTAGTTAGCATTTCACACACCTTTTTACACTTTATTTCCTGATCATTCTTTGCTTTGCAATAATTCTTTGATCCATTTCTGCTAACAAATAAAAATCGCCGACCTCATAAAAACACGTCGGCTGCCACAGACAATGTAAACAATGAATACTGCTGAAAACTTCATCATAATTCAGGGGTATGTAAACCAACATATAATAATTGACAATCGGCTTTCGACACTCTCTAAACCTGTGAAACCTGAAATTACTCTTATTTTCCGAACTTACCTGGTAGCTCCTTTTTGAACGTCATTAAAAAAAACTCCTCTACGTATAAACCTGCGGTTCATTATAATGAAGGAACGGACTCTAATATCATTTGCATATCTCCGATATTGGGAAGCAATTCATCAGTTGATACATATGCTGCATGTTTCCGTATGGGAGTCTTGGACGTTGACATCATCAGAGAAATCAAGAGTGGAAACATTCGAAATGTGGTGCTACCGAAGAATGATGAAGATAAAATGGATCGACCGAGTAAGTAATGAGGAAGTGCTAAAAAGAGTGGGAGGAAAGAAAAGTCTTCAAAAAAAACCTTACGGAAAAGACGGTGCAACTTAGTTGGCCACATTATGAGGCAAGATGGCCTGATGAAGACGATCGTAGAAGTACAGGTGGAGGGGAAAAAGGGCAAGGGACGGCCGCAGCCCTAAATGAGTTATGCGAAAAATCCATGGAGAAAAAAATCATTCGCCTTGTCCAGGATTCGAACCCGGATCCTCCGATTTACGGTCGATTGCTCTAGCCGCCGTTAGCCTTAACTGGCTAAATCCGATTTCCAGTCGAGTGGCTAAAGCACTCGACTGGAAATCGGAGGAACCGGTTCGAATAATGGTCAAGGCGAATGATTTTTTCTCTATGGATTTTTCGCACAATTGTGGTAGAACGTAATAATATATACATTTTAAAATTAAGAGAAAGATTTAAAAAAAAATAATAACTGGAGATGTGGTTAAAAAACGAAAAATCGTGTTTCAATTTTTTTCGGGGCTAAATTTCCATTGTTGAGGCCTGAAACTTTGGCGAAACACATAATTTTTGATGCACTCCTAGTGTATAATTTTTTATTTTTCAAAACATCCGGGGGCACTTTTCACCATCTTAACCGGCTACACCCTATGAATCTCTGCTATTTCGTGTTTTAAAGAAGATGAGGAAATAATTTAAAATCCTCACTATGGCACCGCACGCGTGACAGGAGGAAGAGCGTTACCGCATCGAGGCGACGAATCTGGCGCGGAAGGCTGCCCGGGTGCGGGACTCTCTCTGCGTGGGAGCGGCAACTCTGAATGACTCCTTCCCCCCTTTCTCTCTCGGCTTGGCGTGGGTGGGATTTGTGCGTGGACGCGAGCGTGGGCGCCACACGGCATATCGAACATCGCCAACCATCGCCTTTTGTGAAGGGCGGGCAGTAAGGCGCGGCAGAATGACTGCCTGCGTCACCAGTTGTGGGTGGTGTGGTTTTGCGGTGGAATATACAAGGGGGGGAGGGAAATGGGGGACCGGGGGAGAAAGAGGGGTCCCTTCTTATATTTAGTATCGCTCTTCGGTTCCGCTCAACGGGAGAGAGACGTCCACTCGAGCGCCGGAGAAATAAGAGAGCATCCTTCCTTCCTTCGGTTTCCTCTCCAGCCGATATAGGAGTGGCGTCCTCTGTATTCTGGCTTTCTTTCAGAAACGGATGTCATCATTGTGTTACTGTCCCGAAGATAATTCGTTACTCACTTTATCCTGATTCAGCGCTTGTCAAATATTTTCATCTATTTTGAAATTTTTGAACCATATTTACCATGGTGAGACCAAAGATCACTAAATCTTGATTAACTTTGTGGTATTCCATTATAAGTTTTCCTGGATATCACACAATTACTTATACCACTTTTTTTTAAGGATCACTCTGTAAAAAAAGAAGTGTATTAAGTAATTGTGTGATATCCAGGAAAACTTCAAGGTTAGACCTTTTTCAAAATGGACCTGCACTTCGAATTAACACCATAAAAATTTTGCGTTAAAGATTACTATTAAAGTAGTCTACTTATACTTATCTACCAATCTACTTATACTTAATAAGGTTTTCATGGAGTGTTTAAGAAGAAATGAGAAGATCCCTCGGTTTTCTTTCCAGCCGATCGGTTCGGCGCGCCATGCCGTGCTCTGCATTCTGGCTTTCTTTCAGGGATGGCCGTCATCATTGTGAAACTGTCACGAAGGGAACGCATTACCCTCACTTACGGCCCAACTATTCATGATTTATTGGAAACAAAAATTAAATTATCTAATTTTAAAATTAATATACAGTGTATGAATAAAGAGGATGAATTATTGACAGATAACATATCTTCAATTTAATGCAGTTTCTGAACGTCTAACTATTTTTACTACCAGGATTTCTTTTTCATTTGGGCCAAAGTTGTCTTGAATTGGAGTAACTTCAGCCAAATCTAATAAAAGCATCATCATCATCATCATTATTCAACAATCCTAAGATTGGTTTGACGCAGCTCTCCATTTCTCTCTCCTATCCGCTAATCTTTTCATAGCTACATATTTCTTCTCTTTTACATCCTTTATAACCTGTCCGATATAACTCATTCGGGGCCGTCCCTTGCCCTTTTTACCTTCCACTTGTCCTTCAACGATTGTCTTCATCAGACCATCGTGCCTCAAAATGTGGCCAACTAAGTTGTCCCTTCTTCTGCATAAGGTTTTTAGGAAGTTTCTCTTTTCTCCCACTCTTCTTAGCACTTCCTCGTTACTCACACGGTCAATCCATTTTATCTTAATAAAAGCATACAAATCTAATTCTAAACCATGAGTTGGAGCAAGGATGCTCAGCAGAAAATATCTCTTACAATTAGTATACTGTTTTCAGCGTTCTTTGATTTAAACTTTAAAATTATTTTATTTGGATTAATGAAAAATTAAAAGCTACATTTCTTCTAGGAAAAATCATACTCTATTCCAATGTATTAGAGTATATATAACCAGTTAATGATCAAAATTACTTCTATTTTATGGGTCTAAATCTCAAACTAACTCATTATTGAAGGCAATTCTGCTGCCTGCTGACTGATGCAAGAATCACCACGTACACCACTCAAGGCAAATTGCAAAATACAGACCCACGAATATTTTTGCGTCTCTGGGCCAAAGTTATCTGGAAAGTTAACCTAGTTTTCCGCACTAATATTCTCCTGACGAATCGCTTGCTTAAAATTTTGCGCCCATTTTAAAATTTCATACCATTTTGAACGTAATAGACCTTTTTCAAAATGAACCTGTACTTCAAATTAACTGCACAAAAATTTGAAATAAAAGATATTTTTAGTATTCTTCCTATTAAGGCATGGAGTTCCATCCCAATGCCATGGACTTTCTTCTTCGATTCTTAATAGGGCCTACTTCTTTTTATTCGATCTGAAGATCGTATTCTCCTCCTTCCTCTCCCTAGTTTACCCAACATTCTCCCCTCTAAAACTGTTTTAAACATCCCCTCCAGTCTTCTCTCGCCTTCTTCCTAAGTGTGCCATCATTTCGCACCGTAAAACACCGCGCTCCAGATCAAACTATTCAATTGCCTCTTATAAGCGCTAAATATATTATGTATAAATATAAATAGATGATATATTTAAGCGCTTACGTAACAATCCTCTCATAAGCTTCATCCATTTCTTGAACATCTCATATATTAAAACGATAAATTTTAAGAATCCTCGGTCTAGAGCTAAAAACTTTTAAATATAAAAGCTTTATTTCTTATTTACGGTATGAGTTCGTTTTAGTGGTTTCATAATTAAAAAGGTTAAACGCACCACTAAGAAACTCCAGCTCAGTCCTCGCGAAAATGTGGCAGCCTTGGTAGGATATTAGGTCTCACTTTTTGATCCGAATATTATGAAATACTATAATTTTCACAAAAAAATCTTCAAAAATGTTGACAGAAGACCTTATGTATCCTGAGAATTACGATTTATTCGGGCTGACCAAATTTTCCCTTATTATTCCTGATGGATATTTAAAAAAATGATTTTCATTCATCAAAACTACGCGAATTTGTCGGATCTATGGAGTAGATTAATGTCACCTTTATTGACTCAAGAGGTGCATTGACCAGCTCACCTTTTCCAATTCACGGCGATACATTCTCTAATTTTCGAAGGTCATCCATATTTTCCTCATTATTTGATAGCTACTCTACTCTCAATTACGCAGAATTTGAAAACGGTTAATAAAATGATACCACTAGACTAGAAAATGAACATAGGATTAAGTTGTACGGCAAAGAATATAGATCCTGGGGGATGTATGTGGAAATAAGGCTTGGAATGCTGAGAAATGAATGTAGAAGCGGAATGCTCAAGGTCAAGGCCGTGGAAGAATTTCAAAGATAAGTCCGCTTGGTATTCATGGCGCAGGAATTTTGAGAAGATGACTTATGACATGCCAGAGACTAAAAATATGTACAGAATGACGATATAACTCCCTTTTTATGTAACATAGTTTCGTCAGGCGGATAGATGACCGTATTATTGTTCCGTAACCATTAGTTTCCTGAGTCTATTGTCCTCCATGACTCAATGAAGCCAGAAATGTGGAAAATCTCTATAACATGTACGCAGTAAACTTGGTATGCTTTAAATAAATTTCTACTCTTTTGACGTAAACTATAGTAGTGAACTAGGTATTTCATTTAAATTGTGAGGAATACAATTTATATCTTTAATTTATCAATAAACGGTTGTATTAGTTTCCAAAACATCCCTTCTTATGAAACTTAATACTTATAATAGTTTAATTAAGTTATTACGATAACCTCACGTAATTACGTTGAAATATTTTCGTCGGTATTTTACAAATAATTTCTTGCCAATTCTAATATTTGCTTAGAACTCAGTGAAATTGTAGCCTTTCTAATAAACTTGAATTGATACTTGTTTTTTTATTGCTCGCTAGGCAATCGTGAAAATTTCCAGCTCGTGTCCTGGTTCATACTATGTTTTAAGTTTTCTTCAAAGGAATATTTTGGATAGGTCGAATATAAAATAAAAGTAAATATCATTGTTAAGAATTTATGTCAAAAATTACTTGATTTAATAAATCCATTTCTCCCAAAATGTCGAAATCGTCAAGTTTATTCTCGCTCTCTCGTGGTGAGTTTATTTTCAAGGATTTTATCTTGCGGTTTGAAATATCTGGAGTATATGTATTTTATTAAGTTGATTGAATCCGTTAACTTGGGAAAATACAAAGTGAAGCTGAACATAGCTACAATATTTTATCTCTGATATCCCACATTCAATCATTATTTTATTTATATACAAAATGTTAATATTATTAAAGTACTGCTACACATACATTTAAATTTATAGTAACGTTTACTCTTGAAAAGACTTTGAAAATGTTTCAATTTGTTTATTAACTAGATTAAAAAGTGAAAGTGGCCAATTTTGCTAGTTATTCCTTGAATAAAATGGTAACAATAAGTCAGTTATAATATTAGTTTTTATTATAACGGATTTTCAAAGATTTTATTCTGTATTTTGTGCAATTGGGATGCTTTTGTATTAGAATTTGTGGTAGAAATCTCCATTGCATGCGAGGAAGCTAGTATATTTTTGTAGAATCGAATGGTAAAAATGCACACTTGATAGAAAGAGCAGCTCTGAGTTTATGATATGCTCTCTAGTAGCGAGCCGAGATCTTCGGTTCTGTGAAAGCCTTCCAGCGAATAAACCACTTGATGTAGACAAAGGCATCCTTTACTGCCTAGTCTGGCGAGAATCCATTCCTTTTATCCTTGACTCCTTCTCTGTAACTCCTCTCAAAACATCGAGTAGCAGACTTGCCGTAGGTCTAGAGGCCATTGAGGAGCAGAGATGGACCAGAGGAGCAGACTGATCCAGCGAGTTCTTTCTTTGTTTAAGTGTGGGTATCCAAGCATGAGATTAATACCAGGATGAGAGCTATACCTTGAAGATATTACTTATACGTCAAATAGTCGCTTATTGGTTTTATTTTTACGGCTGTGCAAAAATATTATATGATTCAGGATGAACTTTGTTTATGTGAGATGTTATGGTAACTGACTAGATTGAAATTTTGGGGTGTTAAGGGTGAAATGTATATTTTTTTTATTTTCAAACAATCGATTACATTACGTGGTTACACCTTTTCTGAATTCACTCTGTGCTATTTTTACCAGTCCATGAAAATGGTGGAGTCTCCTAACAGCTATTAATGAATATTCAAGAATTTTGCGGGATAATTCTCCGAGAATGCAGAGAATAATTTGGTGAATAAAATAATAATGATAACTTCTTCCTTTGAAATTATTAGCAGTCTCATGTGTACATATGTGAAATTTCTTGATGAAATTTTCTATATTACTTCATTGCTTCAAGTCCTAGATTTTTCTCCGCATCCATCTCTCCTCAAACAATAGTAGGTGAAGAGATATAGAAAAAATTGCTTGGCAGATGAGAATACACAGCGCAAAAAATCGTCGGGATGAAATGCAAAAGCTAAAGATTATTCCGAAAATTTCCGCGATAAAACTGCATCTTTTTTTAAGATTATGAAATTTAGCCGAGAAGTTCCGTCTAATTTCCGATGAAAAAAATGCGATCCATTCATCGATCGTGCGTTCAGCTTGATTTCGGGTGTTTAAACCCAAGAGTCTAATCCACTAATGCAGGTTTTCGATCGAAGCCCGGTGAAATTGACGTTCAACCGAGGATGAAGTCGATGAGTAATGTTATGAAAATGAGGTTATTGATATTTTATACTCTCATTGTCATCGGAGTATCGGATAAAGAGAAAAGAGGGAAAGAAGGAAAAATCGGAGAACTGGAAGAAGATCCGTGAGCAATTGAACTTGAAGGCTAAAAATAGGAAGACATATAATGGCGTTTTCAATTTACCCTATGATCCTTACACTAAACTTCTTTTCGTAGGTTATTTAAATAAACTTCCTCGAGAGTGCAGGAATTTCAAGAGAAGAATGATTTTGACTCCATAGAGATTCTTTCTTGCTACACCAAGAATTCTGTCAAGAATTGTTTTGTTACCTGCGTTTTCACTTACAGGAACGAGAGTTTGGATAAAAATTAATACAAAAGGGAATGGAAGTTGTTAATTCAGGTGACGGAGGATAATTTTTCCATATTAATGAGCTTATTTGGGATTTTTGGATAGCATTATGTTCTAAAAAAGTACTGTACCTCAGTTTGTATCACGTATCAGAGCTCTTTCTTATGGGTAGTCAGAGCCATTTTAGCCGAGACGCAACTGCATTCAAGCTGTTTTAAGATTGCTATCACGAATAAATGCGTGCTCTATTCTCTCCAATACTCATGCGACACGCCATTCACAAACGTATTTTAATAGGTATATGTACATTAGGCTATTACCCGAATAAATTCTTGTTTCGCAAATCAAAAGGTACTAAAAATAATTTTAAATTCTCGTACCTCGAGCAAGCTGCTTTTGACTTGGTAGGACGATAAAATATCTGAACAATGTTAGATTAATGGTTAAAATTTCTGTCCTTTCTATTATAACCCTTTTTTCGGGATCGTACAGTTCGTGATAACTTTAATTTCCTCTTGGACTTCCTTTGTCATTTCACACTCGAGAATTCCAACAGCCCTATCAAGTTCACGATTAGGTGAAATTCAGGCCATAAAATGGGCCAAAACAATTCAATTCTTTGAACAAGGAGCCCAGGACATTATGCCTAAGGAAGTAGGCTTAAAAAAATGTCAGGTCGTGCGACTTTGTGTTGATTCTAGCGTAATTATTTCAATCTTAAACTTGATCAGTATCTAAGAGAGTGTTAAAAATAGAAGAATGAACCATCAAAGAAGAATAAAAGATGCCCTCGTTTGCTTGGACTATTCTGTATGGCATCAAAACTAAGCGAACATCTATGTTAATATTTAACCACCATATCATGTGCACTTCAAATACTATTTTTTTCTCATTTTATCTATCTTAGAGGAAAATGTAGCCAATCGCTCGGCCCTGGGATTAGGACAATGTTTCGAGTTATGAATGTTAGTCCCCACAGGGGGGTGCATCCAAGGGAGGAAGCCCGGATCCCCCTCCGATCCTCCTTCGCCCCCCCCCCCCCACACGAAACGGGGATCTAAAGTTACTGCTCAAGATTAAAGCTATCCGTCCAATCATTCTCCCATTCCAATAGACACCTGTGGAACTCACGTCATCCTCCGGAAATATATTTTCTCCTCCCTCAACTTGAAATGAGAGAGGTCGTCATATTTTCTGGGCACTCCGCGCAATCTCACCTGACCTGAATCTTTTTTGCGCTCGCCTGTTTTAAATGACCGTGACCAATATTCCGGGGACAAATATTTAATCACCACTGATTGTCCTACTAAGGCGTCTTGCCCGAGCTAATATCGAGTTTGACCTATTCGCCATTTGTTGACGTATCACTTGTGGCAGTGGCGATGCTCTCAGTATCTTAAGCGTAACCTTTGATCCTATCTCACCCTATGTATGAGTGGTCGCGATGAAATGCCGCATATCTATCTTATTTTTCATTGAAATAGTTTGTAGGCTCGTGTTACACCACGTGCTCAGAAATCCCTTTGGAAAGATCGTCATCTCATGCAAATGGCGCTTAAAAAAGACATCTACATGTACATAATATCCTGCGAGCCATCTCTAGGGAGTTTGGCTGGAGGTGACAAGACGTCCCTTTAATTTGTATTTATTTTCATTATTCGCTAATTCCTTCAAAATTTTCTAAAAATTGCATCCGTGGCCTTCTTCTCATTGATTTCTGTTGCTTTCTGCGTATCTTTTTGATTTGTGGTAAAGATATTTTAAGAATTAAGGTTTCCCGCCCACGAGGCCCTGGTTCAAATTCTGGCGGGAGTGAAATTTTCTATGGTTATCCCTGATTGGGTGTTGTGTGAAAGTTTTTTTTCCTGTATCTGCGGACGCAGCTGCGTAACTAGGAATATGCTTTGCGAGGGGATGGAAGGGCCTGGGGGCGCCCCCTCAACCAACGGGAGGTCCGGGAAATCTTTTGAAAAATTACATGCCTGTAAAAAAATTTTACATCATTTTTGCAATTAAAATTTAACTTTGAGCAGATTCAGTTATTAGATGTCAAAACAAGGCAATAGTTATATGTTTTTTTTCTGAGAGGCTTTTGGGGGGATCTTTCCCCTTCATCCTCCCATAGTTACGTCACTGTGTGGACGAGAATAGTACAACATATTATGCGGTAGAGACCAGGTCATGTTCAACTGTGTGTTGTGCATTTATTCTACGGATAGGAACCGTCAGACAATGTGACAGGTGTCCAGGATGATTGATTTTTGTATTTTTGTTAGTATACCTTCCAGGTTTAGTTTTTATTAATTGGTATTGCGCTCCACATGGTGTGATTCCTGTTGATGTCCTGACAATTGGACCAGCATCCACTGACTGCGTTTTTCATATTGCTCAAACCTCTGCTGCAAGTTCTGCATATTTATTAATTTTGGAGGAGTTTGCTATCTGTATATTATGGTTTAACGGTATTGTTACATGAGGGTAGTGTCGTCTATTATCATTATTTCCCGTCTATTACTTTGAATTGCTCGATCAATTCTGATTTCGATGTTCCAGTTTATCTCACACCTATCATTTTTATCCTTTATAATTTTTTATATCTTTCCCTATAACATGGGGTGGAAGGTATTTGTAATATGGTGCATCGGTGTCCAGGATTCCATTTTTTCTTGCCAGTTCCTGATTCATGATTTTGGCCGCATTTTCGTGTCCCCTCGTATATTCCATAGCATCTACGGAACATGCATCTTCCCATATTATTCTTTTTTGTATCAGCTTATTTTTTATATCTCCTACATTCATCCCTGGGTATGTTTTTTTTGTATTTAGTATCTTCCTTTGATTTGAGATTGGAAAAAAGGCCGCTTTGATGAATTCAAAGCAGAGCAGAGGCGTGACTATGGGGGGATGAGGGAATAGATCCCCCTCCCCCAAAGCCTCACAGAAATAGATAGAATATTAAACCTATTGTCTAGTTTTGATATATAGTAACTTTATCTGCTTAAAGCTAAATTTTAAGGGCCAAAATAATGTAAAATGTATTTCCAGGCATGTCATTTTTCAAAGAAATTTCCCGGAAACCCGTTACTTGTCCCCATCCTTGGCCCCTTCATTCCCCCCCCCCCCCCCTAAAGCCTATCCCTAGTTACGCCACTGAAGCAGAGGAAACCTGTGCCAATCATTAAAAATCTGTGAAAAATCCTCTCTGAGATTTCATTTCATCTTGAATTCCTTTGCGAACCGTTCGCCATCACTCTTCTATGATGTTGCCGTGGAATTCTGCGCGGAGGAGCATTCCTGGGATTCATTATCCAATCTACGTGTTTGCGCCGGGTGCGGAGGCGGCTGTCCGCCTCAAAGCAAAGTCAGAAGTAGGGATTCGTGAGAATGGATTCGGTAACCGTGCGCTAATCAACGCGGCTGACTAATTAAATTCACGGCGCGGCCCCTGCGATTCTTCGGGCGAGAATATTTGGACGCGGACGGGAGGAGAAAAGGGGAGGAGACGACTCCTCGATTGCTTTTGGAGAGCGAGAAAAAAGATAGTTAGGAAGAACTTTTCGATCAATATCAGCCTTGCAAACATCTCCGAGTGCGGAGAAGATTTGTAGGAGAATTCATGTACACATCCACATGAATCCCAGCGCGCCTCCTCAAGAATGTTTGAAAAGGGTTGAGTTTTTACTCGTTTAAGTATACCGGGACTAGCCACGGTGATAACTTTTACGGAGTCACCCGCAATGCACAAATTGTGCGAAAAATCCACAGAGGAAAAATCATTCGCCTTGACCGGGATTCGAACTCGGATCCCTCGATTTCCGGCCGAGTGCTTTAGCCAGTTTCAGCAGGGAAGAATGAAGCCTCGCTTTAGCCAGTTTCAGCCAATTTCCCCAGGGGAGAATGATGCCTCGGTAGTTATACTGGCTAAAGCACTCGGCCAGAAATCGAGGGATCCGGGTTCGAATCCCGGTCAAGGCGAATGAGTTTTTACTCACCTGGTTCATGAAATGCACTACATGTGCGCCGAAGTTGGACGAAAAATTACTATACTACTTTTTTCAGGGTCGAATTTATCCTGTGCGGAAGAGTTTTGCGGTGACTAGGGTGTTGGCTTTCCACCATGTGGCCTCGGGTTCAAATCCCGGTGGTGGTAGAGAATTTTCGGAGACTGCCTAGTTCCTGCTTGAATGTTGTGTGCAGGACATTTCAAGCGCAACACTCCGTCCGTCGGATGGGACGATAAGCCATGGCCTTTCGTTTCAAGCAAGCTAATGCCGACGCCGGGTTTCTCTCCACCCTTCCTTCCATACCCTTCCCTCATGGCGCAATTGTCAACAGCTGTCGGTCGCCTCCTCCAAATATCAGTATCATCATAATCGTAAAATTTTTCGTCTGATATTAGGGTCCGAATTTGTTTTAAAAATCAGGTCTTATTAACCACTATACGAATTTCATTTCAACCTTGAATGAGGCCACTAATCCACGAGAATGTAAATGAATTTGCAAGCATAATGCCGTAATAAAGTCATAGTACCCAAAAGATCGCAATAGAAAAATTTCACCCGGTTCAGCTTATAATGTGGAGCGGAATTCGGGATTTTCATCTGAGAATGGAAGTCAACGAATATTCTTAGGTGATTTCTAGCTGCAACAATCGGATGACTCCAAGAACTGCGCGTCATAAAATCTTTTCTGATCTGAGGGCTTCATTTGAGTCTCTAGGTGATTTGGCACCGTCCAATAATTCCTGCATCATGTGACTCCCTGAACAATCTAACCTTGGGATTGTCAGGGTAGTTATTTAAATACAAACGCAGTTGGCAGAACATGTAGACTTCAAACACAGGACAACAGGCGATTGTTTACTCCTTAAATGCCAGGGATAAATTGTTTAGCCTATTATCATCTCCCGTCAGCAATACATAGATTGGTTAAATGCAGCTCTACATATAAATCTTCCAACGGAAAACATTTTCATGCAAACGTATTCCTTTACTTGACGATCTTAATCATTTGATCCACGAAATTCATACGAAACTCTCCTTTTGCGTTCTTCCCTTCTAATTTTAAAAAAAATCTATAAATGAAATTTTTTAGAGATGCTTATATAGATTGAACTGATACCAGAGCCCGAATTTGTTTTAAAAATCAGGTCGTATTAACCACTTATACGACTGTTATTTCAACCTTGAATTAGGCCACTAGTTCACGAAAAATTCACGGACAGTTAGATGTTTAGCTCTTTACTAGAAAAATTGATCCAGAATTGATTAAAAAGTTCAGTTTCTACGTCATGTGAACCCTGAAAATATTTTTTTCTTTCTCAGTAATATTATTTCCAAATTTTCTTTTTTATAATTACCCTTTTGAAAAGGGTTGCAATTTAACTTGATGAAAAAGCTGCGTATAGATTAAGTTTTTATTGAGCTGAAAGAATGGTTTTGGTTTCGTTACTGATAGAGGCGGCGATAGTTATCCGAATAATTCTAAGAAATTTATTAACATAATAGCCATTCATGTGGCAGTTTTATCTTTCGACGTTGATAAGAGACTCATTGATTTTCACAGAAACGTAAAAATGAAAATGTGAAAGAAATTAAATCATTTAAACCACATATTATAATTTAAATTCGTCTATCGTATTTATAGCACACAACTCTTACTAAAATTTCCCTTAAGCTAATGTTTTCATAATCTTGTGTCCCCATTCCTTTAAACCATTGATCACTTTTCCTATGAAATTCATTTGAAGATGGAATTGCTATTAGTTTTAAAAAAATTCCAATATTAACCAAGAATTTTACCCCATCTAGTGTCTTAAATTTTTATGAAGCTTCAGATTGTCCTTTGCTTTATTCTCTCGAAAAATTGAATGTTTTATCCGAAGAATTTATTTGTTATTGTTTTTTAACGTGGTTTTCATTTCAACAACATTTTGTCGTCATGGTTTTCATTTCCCACACTCATAACAACAAGTGCGTGCCCTCACAACTATAAAAACTGTGTTTGTAAAGTAAATTCATTCCATTCTTGATAAACGGTGCAGGCCTAGCCTAAACATCAATTGAATTCATCCAACGTGACAATTGGTATCCATAGCAACATTATTATCTCTATTCTCATCATTCCGCTTTAATTTTTTTCATATTTATTTTAATTCTTGGGATCAATTATTAGTATTTCCGTAGGATGTCACATTGTTTCCCATCGCTATTTCTTTCAGAATAGTGCTCTTCTGGCAACCACTGTATGCAGAAATCAGTCTGAAGTGTTTCGCCCCCATTATGCGACTAATAGAGGTGAATTTGAGGGAAAAGATCATGGAATTATCCCTTTCGAATCAATTACAGTTTTGAATACTTAGTTTGGGAAATAGTCGAAAAAATTAATATGAGACCTTTACTTTCACATAACAACCGAGCAATTTGTCCACATAGGATAAACTTTATAAGCGTTTGATGACGCATTTTATATGCATCTCTTTTAGCCAAGTTAATTGGCTTAAAATTACCATTGTGATGAGGAACCACTGCGATAACTCAACAGAGCTCCAATCGCGCTAAAATGATTTGAAACTTTACAATGCACAGTGTAAATTAACAAAGTTTCAAAGGTCTCGATCAAGGTTGAATCTTGTTGACTTGCCGACTGGACTTGAGAAGTAAGCTCTCTTATCAACATAGCAAAACGATTGCATGATCATTGATCAATTAGATTGGCATTGTTCACAGCCATTGATAGCTCATAATCCGCAAACATGAATTGTTGGTCATGATTCTGACCAACAGCGAAGATTTTCTTTCTAATGCTCTCGATCTAGTTCTCGAAACCAACATGAGTAAACATACACGATGGCTCATACGCAGTTACTTAATTTTCGCATTTCTGATTTTACCACCTACTGTATAATAACCTAAAAACACCAATGATAAAATTCTCCGTGAAATAATTATTTGGCTAAGCTGAGATTAATGAAGACAAATTATTCCTTTAATACGTAAAAATCAAGGTCTTACTTTTCTTTTTCGACTGCTGCCCAAAATATGTATTGAAAACTGTAATTGAAACGAAAAGGATACTTCAGCTTATTAAAACAACTTGTCTGTTTCCACACTCTTTTATTTTCACCGACCTTGGCATCGGCAACTTGTGCCATAGTCAAGGTACAATGACAATGGCACAAGTTGCCGAAACCATGGTCGGTGAAAATAAAAGAGTGTGGAAACAGACAAGTTGTTTTAATAAGCTGAATATCAAAGATTTCCACCGCATCACACCGAACACTGTATCTTTTATTGAAAAGGATACTTCTATGATCTCTTCCCCCAAATTTAGATCTTTGAGCCGCAGACTGGGCATGGATCACTTCAGATTGATTTCTGCTCACAGTGGCCGTCAGAGGAGCAATATTCTGAGATGAATTACGAGGGGAAAGTGTGATATCCTGTCCGGCCTCCAGTCTCCTCTCGTTCGTTTTCCTACGTATCCATATCTCCGCACCGTGAAGCGCTACACTCCAGATAAGACTCTTTACTTGCCTTTTCTTTAAACACGTCCATAACGATTCCTCCCATGAGCTCCTTCCTGTTCATGAACGCCTCTTTTTGCTTACGCAACAGAGTGGTTTTCTATTTATTTTTTATTGCCTAATTCGAAAGATCATTACTCCTGGAGTAAGTATTTACTATTTTAGATTTTTAAATGGCGGTATTTATTTTTCGCGATTAAATGAAAATTGAAAATTTTGAAAAAGCGATGGATAAGTATGAATGCTGGAAAAAGCCCGTGTGACATCATTCTGGCTCCGGTAGCCGCCGCAAGAGGCCACCTTGGTGCGAGGCTACAAGCGCCGCTACGATGCCGGATGCTAGCAGGTAGCAGAGTACCCTGCTAGCAGGTAGCGCTTGGCTTCAATAAGGATTATCAATATCATATCAAATGAAGGAAACTTTCCGACCATAGGCAATTTCAATAAGTGATTATTAAGAGATGCTTCCCTGAGCTCTGTGCCACATGCATGTATCGGTAATCTCAGACGAAAACTCCTGATTACTCGTATATCATCTAGGTCCCTGTGACGTCACGTGGAGTGGCATCGCATGGGCGCCAATCTGGCCTTTTTCAAATGAGGTTAAAATTGACCATTGACATTCGCCTAAAATGGGATTTCTAAGACCAAATAATTTGTTTATTATGAATACACTAATGGTGGGTAACGGATCGCAATCAATGCCTTTCGTTTTCTTTGTTGAAGGAAACTACCCTATCGTCTTCTTGATGCCCTCACCGCTGTGTCCGAGAATAGCTTTGATAAAAATCTTCTCCGCTAATTCCCGAAAATGTTTACTCTCGCGGGAGGGAAAAATTCCCGATCCCACCTAACCCGATATCTCGCGTTGGTGGAGCTTATAAACACATCCGATGAGGTGATTGATGAGTCTCTTATCACATGACGATAAACGAGAAGCGGCCGTGAAAACTTCATGCTCCGGCTGACTTCTCTGCTGATTGCGTCGCCATCATCGGCCGATCAGAAGGGCTCTCAAGGGGCAAAGACTCCTCGCGGTCTCGCCGCGGGTCGCGTGATCGGACGGTTGGCCGGAAGCGACGGATTGGTTGGAGGGGAGGCTCGCAGTGGTGAATGCAATCCGCGAAGACAAGTGTTCGAAGGACGTTTTGATCTTTGAAGAGCTTTGTCAACTCGCCTTTCTCTTTCGATCGTCCGACGGAGCAGCTCAAAGATGAACCTCAAGTCCACGGTACAGTGGTCCACCCTTCGCGGAAGCTTTCGTCCTTCAAATGCGCATAATAGGGGAGGTTGAATGTGTGCGAGGGGGGATTGGGGAGTGGAACGAAGGGAAAGAGTGAGCTCATAGAAAAGGCGGAGTGACCAAAATAGCGCCAAAAAAGAGAAGAAATATAATCCCGAGATATGTGGAAAAAATTCCTTTAATTTGGGCAGCAACCTTGTCTCGGTGGAAAGGCATCGCGTTGGCTAAAGGAAAGGCAATTCTGGATCTGTAATGGCGGGCCTTATTCTCAATGATATTAATGTTACAATTATCATTTAGATTATAATAATTACATTTTTACTCATTTATTTACTTGTATATAAAGAAAGAAGTACTTACATACATTTTAAGTACCATCAAAACAATTAAAGTACTGATGGAACAAATGATAAAAATAAAAGAACATTTTTTATACGAAAGTAATAACAAATATATAAGGAATTAGGCGGTTTGGTCTTGCTGAGCCTTTGAAGGGTAGTCAGCAAGTGCTATGTGTATATGGAACATTAGCGTAACTATGAGGGGGATGAGGGAACAGATCCCCCTCAAAGCCTCAGAGAAATAAAAAAATATTTTAAACAATTGTCTAGTTTTGATATGCAGTAACTGCATCTACTTAAAGCTAAATTTAAAGTAACAAAATGATGAAAAATGTATTTCCAGGCATGGCATTTTTCTAAAATTTTACGGGAATCCCCGTTGCCTGGGGTTCCATTCCCCCTCCCCAAAGTATATTCCTACAAAACTGTAGATACGCCACTGATATGGAATAACGTAAAATGATGAAAAATCATGACAAAAAATTTGCTTGAAGATCAGAATTAGGTACGTATTGAGAACAGAATGTCGAATGATATAAGGCACTTCAATACAGGAAAAAGCAAATATTTATATGAGGATACAATTAGGTATGGCATAATACATAAGGCCCAATAGAAGCCATTAAGTAGGAAGTTAAAAATAAGTATCAAAGTTAATACTCATTGAACTGTGGTATGGGCCCACACGCCGGATAGGTCGAAGAGTTGGATCAAGACGAAAGGTAGTCCACGTGATGATCTCGTGTATGAAACACCGTTTTAATCAAGGAGGTTGTAAACATCTGGAGGGGGCACCACTGGTTTCGAGCGTGGGGCGAAGTGTGCCTGGATTACTTTCCACAACCAGCTCAGCTGAAAATAAAATTTTACGAGAGTAAACTTGTCATTTAACTGCACTTATACTGGCATTTAATCTTATTATTGCCAACGTAAATCTAAAAATTACAGTAAAAAAGTCTATTTTCAACGGTATCCCCACCAATGAAGCGGCTAACAGACACAGAGTTTATACAGTGGCGGATCAATGGGGGGGGGGGGCTAAGAGGCTATAGCCCCTCCCCCCTTGGGTATCCAATTTACGCTAGATAGAATGGTAATTTTTCCCCCCTGTCCCTATCCTAGATCAGCCACTGAGTTTACACATAAATAGAAGTATCGCGAATGACGGAAAAAATTCTGTTGACAATCACAGACGAAATACAAGTAGCATTTTTCACTTGATGTAGAGCATTTGCAAGACAAAACTTAGCCACATCAAAACATCAGTAGGCGACTAAGTCCAAAAATTGTCGAACTAAGATGGCGGAACTCTGACCATGCAAAAAAACTCGGAAAACAGCGCCTCCAGATATTCACAACCTTCTTGGTTGGAATGGACGAGGGAAATCCATCCCATTTATCTTTTCTAGAAAAATATGGGAGTACACTCAAATTAGAATCAGAAACTCATCAAACGGGATCCGGCCCGTAATGGCGGCTGTAAGGCTTCTTGGCAGCACGGACGAAACAAGTAATGAGCGGAAATGACACGTTGAAAACAAGTTAGAATAAAGAAAATCCGCATGTTACACTGTAGCCCGGCTAGCTCAGTCGGTAGAGCATGAGACTCTTAATCTCAGGGTCGTGGGTTCGAGCCCCACGTTGGGCGTATTTTTTTCGCCGGCTTTAGTGGTGGCGGGGTCCTCGTATGATTTTATGAAGGTCGCGGGTTCGAGTCCCGCCAGGATAGGTTGCCCTTTTCCAGGGTAAAGGTGTTTGTGATATTTCTCTGTCGTTGTCCGTTAGATTCCCTCCCTCTGTAGGCCTTTAGTGCGCTGTTTTCGGAGCAGTGAAGATTAACTCAGGGGAAGGAAGAGAATGGAATTTATGGTTAGAATGAAGAGGAATATTTCTCACTGGGAATCGATGTAGATGTTCAATTTGGGGACAGGAGGCATCTACATCTACATAACACCCTGCGAGCAACCTCTAGGGTGCTTGGCAGGGGGTGATCAATCACTAGCATCCAGCATGCAATAGGTTATCACATTCACAATATACGGTCCAAAAAACGTTACGCATACTTAAAAATTTTACTATCACATTCAAGCAGAGGCTAAATTGTCAACTACTCATTAAGATATTCTGCCTATAAAGCTAAAAACACACTAAGCATGCTGTTAGAAATAATAAGAAAATTCAGAAACATGCATTAAGGAATACATAAGTAAGGAGGCTATACTACATGTCATCTAATCTATTTGTAAGTTCTAACGCTACCGTTGTGGTCTCTTATTGATCGTGGAAAATACGACCTACTGAATCTATCTGTTATACTCTTATTTTATTTATAGGATCTGATCTACCGTAGTGTGTTGGCTGATGGGCAGTCGTAGAGATTCGCAGTGATTTATGTTAGAATCAATTATGATCGAGTTTGAATCGATTATGGTCGATCGTGGGATAAATATATTCGGGAAATAACAGGTCAAGCTAATCGTAAAATGGGTTTTGTTAAAAGAATATTAGAAAAGTGCGACGACAAAGTGAGAGCGATTAGCTACTTTTCCCTCGTTAAACCACATTTAGAATACGCTGCCAGTGTTTGGGACCCTCATGAAAAAGGCTTAATAACAGAGTTAGAACTCGCGCAAAGAATAGCTGCCAAGTACGTGAAAGGTCGTCACGATAATCTTGTTAGTGTAACTGACCTCGTACATAAACTCGGATGGGAATCTCCGTCAGACCGCAGATTAAAAAATAGACTAAACCTTTTAGATAAATTCAAGAGCAGTGTCTTTTCTAATGAAGTTAACATATATTACGGATGCCAACATACTACGGAAGATCAGATCATATAAATAAAATAAGAGAGACAGAGTGCAGAACACAGTGATTCAGAATCTCTTTTTTTCCGAGATCAGTAAGAGATTATGGTTAAGGTGCGTTTGGTGGGGACATGGAGCAGGTAGTCCGAAGATGGGCGTGGTACACCCTCCGTAGGGTCCTTAATCCTCAACCCTTTCCTCGACGCGTTCGCCCTCGCTGGCCCGTGTCTTGGACCCTCCCAGGGGGGGGCCTCCCTCCCGAAAAGTGACCGCTATGACTGCAATTTGGAAATCAATCAATCAATCCAATAATCAAAAAATGACTGTTTGCATAGTACTCCTGTCAATCGTGCGATCAAGTACGTCTTTGAAGAGTGATTCTGCGATGAATATTTTGTGTGATCTAGCATTATTAGCAGATCACCTTAAAGAGCAGTTGGCAAGGTTTTCCTTTGCATGAATGTGGTAGTATAATTTGTTAGCCTGCGTAACCGTGTGGCGTGCATGTGGGAATCCTATTGCATGCTGCATGCTGGTGATTGATCACCCCCTGCCAAACACCCTAGAGATGGCTCGCAGGGTATTATGTAGATGTAGATGTAGATGAAAAATAACGATTTTGTTAACTTTGCGAAACACGTGGCTGTGGACCACCGGAAAATGGCAACAGCGCTTTGGAATGGGCAAAGTAGCGGGCTGTTTGAATGAGTTACGAGCATAATTTTGCCATCTGGTACCGCTCATTTGCACGCCAAGGCTTCAGTTAATTTACATTCAGTTCCACATAGTCTCCGATTAGATAACCTGCGTCGAGATAAAGGGTCAATTATTCCCTAAGACGGATATTGAAGGGTTAAATCAGTCGAACTGCTTCAAAAAGTCAAAAAAACACCCGAAAGGTGGATAGGTTGTGTGAGTTTTAGACGGTGACTGCGAGTCCCTTTACGTATTATATTATTATGCAAAATACATCTACCAGGGGTAACAACAACCTTGACCTCTTGGCAGCAAGTGCGAAATTAGAACTGAGGCTGTTATTATTGACCACAAGGCACATATTTTATACCTCATGGTTCATTTACATCTACATTATACCCCGCAAGCTGCCTAAAAGGCGTGTGGAATGGGGTGTCAGGATACCAGCCGTCTACGTATAAAAAATGAAGTGCTCTACCAAGTTGTGACTAGCATTTATTTAAGTCTTTTATGGTCCGGGGGAAAAACGAATTCCTATATCTATCCGTTCGGCAAAACATCTCTCTTAATTTATCGCTTCTATCGGGCCTGGAAATATAGTTTGTCTTTGATATTTTGTTCTACATGTCGCCCTTAAAGACATCTATTCTCAATTGTTCAAGCAATCTAAGCTTAGTGCGCAGCCTGCGAGTCTCCAGCGGCTCCCAGTATTATTAGCTTAACATCTGCGAAACGCTGTCTGTACGCCCGTAGCAGTTTTTGACGAAATGCGCAGCCTTCCTTTGTATTTTATTCAGATCGCGCATTAAGTCTTTCGGTACCGGATCCCATACACTCGCTGCATATTCAAGGTGCGGACGTACGATTGCGAAATAGCACATTTCTTTCACTTGCTCATCCGAAAATATTCCCACAATACGCTTGACGAATCCTAATGTCTTCCGGGCCATGCCTCAGATATTCCTTAAACGTGTTCCCCACGAGAGTTTCAAGGTTATGGTAACTCGCAGGTACTTCAATTCGTCTGTTGTCTCTAGGTTAATACCATGCACAGAATAAAAATGGTTATAGTTGGTCAAATTCCGCAAAAAATGTACCGACATACATTTGTTCAGATTAAGTTAAAATCTAGAAAAAATGCGTCAACTTGTCTTTTCGATTCACCAGATTTTAGAATATCGTTATGAAATAGCTTGAGCTGTGTTTCGCATGATCTACCTTTTCTGAATCCGTGCTGACAGTCATGGAGGAAGTTACGTCTGTCCAAGAAAGTCATGATATTGCTAACGACGATATGCTCAAGTATCTTGCCTATGATCGATGTTATTGAAATTGGACGGTAGTTGCCTGGGTCATGTCTGTTTCCCTTTTTAAATATGGGTGTAACGCTTGCAATGTTCCAGTCTAGCGATAACTTTCCTTGTGATAGTGACTTCTAGATATTATCTCTTAGTAAGGAGTGATCTGTGGAGCTAACTCCTTATTTATTGAGCGTTGTGGAGCGTAATTTTCTTTAGCTTCAAGTTCCTTCAATTTATTACATGACGTAATGCACTTTCTGTACACGTTGTATAAATTGCTCTGCTTCCTAATTTCCCTTCTGAAATCGTTGTTGAATGTATTATTTAATAAATGTATTTTTGATTTTGAATTTCAGTGTACAATTAAAAATATGAATAGTTTCTTTTGCTCTCCCGAAAGGTTGCTATTTTTGAGATAATTGTTTTTAGAACCTAGCCATCGCTCTACATAAGCAACAATACAAGTCATCTAATCATTTTTTGAGTTTTAACACTGCCGTTATAGTCTCTATTTCATCGCGGAAAAGAAGATATTCTGAATCAGACTGGTCTACAGCCTACCTCACTTAATTTATTTATATAATCTGATTTCCTGTAGTATGGTGGCGCTCGTAATATATGTCTACCTTCGCCAGAAAATACATGTCTCTTGAATTTATCAATTAGGCTAAGTTTATTTTTCAGTCTGCGGTCTTATAGAGATTTCCATTCGAGTTTATCGATGAGGTATTAACACTAACAAGATTAACAAGAAGTAAAGAATTTTACCGTACCTGGCAGCGCCTCTTTGAATGAATGATCATTAATGGGGAGCATTTTTGTCAGCAGTTAAGATTCTTTATATACAAAGAACTTTGCCGCAATTTTATTTCATTTCTCTGGAGAAAATACGTAAAGGGACTCGCAATCACCGTCTAAAACTCACACAACCTATCCACCTTTCGGGTGTTTTTTGACTTTTTGAAGTAGTTCGACTGCTTTAACCCTTCAATATCCGACTTAGGGAATAATTGACCCTTTATCTCGACGCAGGTTATCTAATCGGAGACTATGTGGAACTGAAGGTAAATTAACTGAAGCCTTGGCGTGCAAATGAGCGGTACCAGATGGCAAAATCATGCTCGTAACTCATTCAAACAGCCCGCTACTTTGCCCATTCCAAAGCGCTGTTGCCATTTTCCGGTGATCCACAGCCACGTGTTTCGCAAAGTTAACAAAATCGTTATTTTTCATCGCAGAATCACTCTTCAAAGACGTACTTGATCGCACGATTGACAGGAGTACTATGCAAACAGTCATTTTTTGATTATTGGATTGATTGATTGATTTCCAAATTGCAGTCATAGCGGTCACTTTTCGGGAGGGAGGCCCCCCCCTGGGGTCCAAGACACGGACCAGCGAGGGCGAACGCGTCGAGGAAAGGGTTGAGGATTAAGGACCCTATGGAGGGTGTACCACGCCCATCTTCGGACTACCTGCTTCATGTCCCCACCAAACGCACCTTAACCGAGATTATAACGGCAGCGTTAGAACTCACAAATAGATTAGATGAATTTGTAGGTTAGCCTACTAAATTATGTATACTTTAATGCACGTTTCTTAATTTAATTATTATTTCTAACAGCATATGGAAGTATAATTTGTTAGCATGCGTGACGTTTTTTGGACGGTGTGGTGTGCATGTGGGAGTTCAATTGCATGCTGCATGCTGGTGATTGATCACCCCCTGCCAAACACCCTAGAGGTGGCTCGCCTCGCAGGGTATTATGTAGATGTAGATGTCAGCCTGCCCTCATCCGGTAGAATCCCTTTAAAAACGGATTCGTGCCCCTTGATCGTTACATTAGCGCCGAATACAAGGGTGATGCAGTAGGTATGTTAGGAGCGAGTCAAGCTCCCACGTTTGTGGAACATCGTTAATGATTGGCATAATCTCCGCTAATGACACTCTTGATCCTCCTGGCAGAGTCCTGCGACGCTGACCTCGAGTTAAACCTGGCGAATTTGAATATCCAGGGGGAATACTCAGGCTAGCATATCCTTCACGGTGCTTAATATTCCCTTAATGACCTCCGCAATATACCACATCCCCTAAGGGGAATGGGGTCGTAGTATTTTAAGGGAAATTGCATCAACGAATTTCCTTGGCTCTATAAATAATACAACTAATCATATTGACCTAATGGGAAATCCTTCTAAAATACATTAATTAAAGAAAATATGTTGAAATGATTTTTCTGCAGTAATTATACTCACCCAATGTTTCCATCGAAAGGTTAGATTGGTAAGGCGAGGATAGAGCTCACACCAGACTAAGCCACAGGCGTTTGACATCACCGAGTCTGGGATAGCCAATGGATTATCAGAAAATGACGCAATATATATTCAATTTTTCATCAAAAATAGCTTCAATCCACAATAATTATTGAAACACTAACCATAATTACACTTTTACTATGTAATATCAAGAAGAGGCTTAACGGAAAATTCCTTGTAAAATTCACTCACATTAATAATAGTAGGTGACTCATTGGGTAGCTTGTTAAATAGTTCAGGTACTTCACATTTATTTCGCCTTACAAGATTAGCCTAGACGTACTTATTCAAGAGGTAAAAAAAATTCAAACGTCGATGTATTGTATATAATCCGCCAGGACCGAGGAGGCTGAAGGAGTGTTTTTGACGTCATATCCGCACCACCCTGTTTGCTTATGGATTGTAGATGAGACCATCTGGCAGACTCGTAAATAGCCTGAGTGAGGAAGATCTTACAGAAAGCATGCCTACGAAAAACATTCTTCGCTGGTTTTCGGTTGTTGCGTACAGATTTGATTGAACGAGAAAAATTTGCTCGCAATGTGGAGTCGTAATTACTAGGGCGGTCAATACTATTTGAAATTCCACCTAATTTAAATAGGATGGTTATCTATTGATTTTTAATACTACCATAGAGTAAGTATATACTTACTTACTCTATGATACTACTGTCTTGATCTTCACCTCCCTCATGCTGAGTCTGTCATCCAAATGGTTGTTGGGGCCAAGAATAAAATTAATTTACCGAACCAACGTCTTTTATCGAACGAATTCTACGATCTATCGAAACTATTACAAACAGTGGCTAACTATGGGGGGGATCAGGGGGATAGATCCCCCCCAAAGCCCTGGAGAAAAAAAATATTATAAAAATATTGCCTATTTTTGATAAATAATAACTGCATCTACTTAAAGTTAAATTTTAAGTACCAAAATGATGTGAAATGCGTTTCCAGGCATGTCATTTTTCAAAAATTTTCTCGGACCGCATTTGCTTGGGGGACGGAGACGCCCCCAAAAGGCCCCCTAGACCTCTCATCCCCCCAAAAGCATTTTCCTGGTTATGCCACTGATTCCAAACATGAACGTTGGCTAAACTGTTTCCAACATTCGGTTTCATTTCATCATAATGAGTGACAGGAGCCGCACTTGTTGAATCCATAACTATAGATCGCATATGCATATATCTATTATTAAAGCAAAAGTTATACACTCAAAAATTCGATCTTGAATGACTCAATACACTCCCTCCGATCGAAAAAAGTACAAATTTGATTACCGCATTCCAGTATACTGCAATACAATCGGAAAATATCTGATGGACAAATTAGAGGCATCACCAGTTTTATAATTTTAGAGGAAGGGGTTAGAGCTATATAAGATAGTTCGATAATATTCACGATCGAACTTTAAAGCCGATGACCTCTGATCTGATGATGCATACAAACAGGCCACGCACAGTTGCAGTTTTAAGCTCCGTAAATTTTTTTTTTTTTTAAATATATGCCCAATTGCAGTATCAAAATTTTAAGTAGAATTACTGCAGTTTATCTTGAAGTAAAAACGCTCAGATTTGAAATAAATTCACAATAATGGTGTCCCGTCATTTAATTGTCGATTGTTGTGAAACTCTACAAATTGCATTTTTACTTTGGTACTTAAAAGTGATCGTAGAATTGTTCATAGTTTGTATGAAAACCAAGTTGCCGTGATCAAATATGAATTCAATCGTACAGAAACAAAAATAAGAAAAGGGGTGAGACAAGGGTGAGCACTTTCCCCCATAATTTTTAATTCTTGCAGAGAGAAAGCCATCAATGAAATCAAGGAGAAAGCCTCGGGTGTCAATATCCACGGAGGAAAAAAAAGAGTATGCTGCGATTTGCTGACGACATAGCAGTCATAGCCGAGACTGAGAAGGATTTGAGGAAGACTTTGATAAATATGGAAAGGACAATGTCCAGATATCAGCTGAAAATCAACAAAAAGAAGACTAAGATAATTTTGCAGCCAAAGAGAGGAGGCTAAGACAAAGATTAACCTAGAAAGATATAAGCTTGAAGAGGTGAAAGAATTTTCCTAACTGGGAAGCCGAATTACCAACGATGGACGAATCAAGAAAGAAATAGTCAGTAGAATAGCGCAGGCGAAGAGGGCTTTCTACGAAAAGAAGAATCTTCTTACAGCTGAGAATACAAGCATATAAGTAAGGAAACAGTTCATAAGATGTTACTTATGGAGTTTGTTTCGCACTTTTGGCTACGATTTACGACTCATCGATTCAAGGGTCTCCTGAATTATAGGTTGGAAATAACCATTACGTTCCCCGTCCTGTTCTGGCCTCCACCTTTGGGAAGCATTTTGGCAACGAACGTATCTCATGCCATCTCCACCCTTGTACCTTCATTTACGAACGTAACTAGGTCACCGCAACCATGAGCAGGGGTACTAGAGAGATAATGCCTCACCCTAGATTAACAAGATAATTAGATATGGCGACGCGCTACTTTTAGCTTTCATGTATATATTATCAAGGATATTGTTGCGGTTTTCTGAAGGACATTAAATAACTTGATTATAGGTATTCTTACATTTCTTATTTTTATAGGAGTTTTCCTCTATTTTTATTGCATACATATTTGGAATTCTCCCAGGATTTTTACCTCCTTACCATGTTAAGTAAGCAATTTAAATGTGTCTATTCATAGAATAGGATTTCTAAGGCTATGTATAAAATTCCATATCTCAATTTGTATGAGACACTTACGTCTTTTGCCTTAGTAGGGCCATACCTCACCTGTTATAAAGTATGCTTGAAGTAAGCTAATGAAAAAGTTGCGTACGACCCTACTCACGAATTACTAGTTGAAATGTAAAATTGCCACTTTTTTGCCTAAATATGTTTGATGTGGAAAAGTGAATATCAAGGTATAAATTTTAACTAAAATTATATTATAAATACCTCGGTGATTTGAAAAAAAAATATTTACCATTGATAACCACTTTAGTTGAAATTATAGTAAATGGTGCGGATGAAATACAAATATTGTACTATTTTTAACTTAAAATATTTCATTCAGTGTAGAAATTTACATATTCTGAATTTCAATGGCACTTGAAACTCAGCAAATGAGGATCTTTGGGACAGGGAAAGCGAGAATTAACGTTATTGCAGGAAAGCACTCTTCGGGAGTAGTTAGAGAATTTTAATTACTCCGGTAACTCGTTGGAGGAAAATGGGACTTATTTTATGGGTTCATGCCCAAGGATAATAGCCGAACACTAGTCGAGATGCGGAATATTATCAAATATTTTTCCGGTTTAGAGCGTCAATAGTTTATTCTTTGATAATTTTTTACACATTTTTTGATAAATATAGTGACTGCATGGTTGAAAAAATTCTCTCTCAGAAACTTTTCGAGCTTGAATTTTTGGCTGCGGTTTTTTATTGTAAGCATATTCTCATTCATATGCTCAATTTTTCAATAATTTTGGCCAATTAAGGAACCTACTAAATGTAAATTAATGCTTATTACCAGTAAATGAACTAAATAAACCCTAAATAAGGAATGAAAGACTACTCTAATTGTTGCAAAGTAGTATTTAAGTACTAATTGAATCGATATTTAAATGAGTATACCACTAATATATATTATTATTATTATTAAAGTATTCTACCTATTAAACTAAGTTTCCATTAAGTGCTGGAGGAATTATAGCAGCATCCCCTTACATCATGCACTTCCCTCTTCACTTCACAATAATACCTACTCCTTTTCATTCTATCTAAAAATCCCATTCTTTTCCTTCCTCTCCTTCGTTTATCTGACATTCTACCCTCTAACACTGTTTTCAACATCCCCTTCCCGCTAAGTACTCGCTCCATCCATACCTTCTTTCTCCTCCGTATCTCATCTATAAGCTGCTTCACTTCACCCACCACTTCCAGCACATCGTTCCTGCACTTCCAGCACTTGATCGTCTCATAAGCTCCTTCCTGTTCATGACGCCTCCTTTGCTAGCGCGATTATCTTCCTAATGTCCTTAATACTGTATCCGTTTTCCCCTAACGTGCTGCCTTAATAGTTGAATTACTCTACCTTGTCAAGTTTTCTCCCACCTACCTTTATCTTTCGTCTCACACTTCTCGCTCGCGATGCTTTACAAAACCGCTTTGGTCTTCTTGTGATTAATCCTCATCCCATACTCCTCGCAACGCTCGTATAAAGCATCCACTAGAGCCTGAAGACCCCTCCCTGACTGGCTAATCAACGCCTGACATTCCGCAAATCTCACTGATTTGAATATCATTCCTCCAACTTTTACTCCAGCTTCTAACTCATCCCACGCTTCCCTTACCATCTCTTCAGCGTACACGTTAAAGAGCAGTGGCGATAGAGGACAGCCTTGCCTCACTCCTCGGTCAATGCTTGCCCACCCAGATTCTCCGTCCGCTTTCCTCACTTACGCAGACTGGGCCATTTACAAATTACGAATCAGTCGCCTATCCCTCTAATCTACACCTATTTTCTTGAGAATATCCATTAACTTTACCCAGTTCACTCTATCAAATGCTTTGTTTTAAATCCACGAAGCAGGCATACACGTTCTGGTCAACTAATATATATGCAGACGCAAAATATTCTGTCAAATTTATAAAATAATATGTTTGCCTGCCTTCATGCCCCTGCCTGGTTATTCCCTAAGCCAGTTCGCAATTTTTATCCGATCCAACTGAAAATTTGCAGATTAAATGTTCTTCTTGGGCGAGGAAAATCAATATTTATATTTTCTTCTATATATGGTTATTGAAGGGGGCAGTGAGATTTGGGAGGGGAACAAACTGACTTATTCGCAAGATGCGAGTGTGTAATTTTGTATTTATATTGGTGTGGTTAATTTCTTGATAATGCTGCACTGCAACGAAACATATCGACTGTAGTTTAATAAATTTTTACGTGGAAAGTGCAAAGTGTTTCACTTCACATCTATAATGGATCTCCACAAAGTATCTGCCTCATCCATCCAATTCAGCCTAGTTCGTTTAACATCTGTGTATTGCTTTCTGTACCTCCTTAGGATTTTTTGACAAATCGCGCGGCTTTCATTTGTATTTTTATTAAGTTCACGGATTAAGTCTTTCCACGTGCTCGCTGCATATTCAAGGTGTGGCCGCACGAGTCCGAAAAAGCACCCCTCTTTTAATTATAACGGTGAAGGTAAGGGTAATCGAATACATGAGTTCCCCGAAAAAAATCCAAAAACGGGCTTTCGGAATACTTTGATGGTGTAATTTTAGCGCGCCATGACAGTGTGCGGGGATTCAATTCCAGTCCGTGTGCTCTCATTGTGTCATCCAAGATTTCCCCTCCAAACCCCGAGTGCCCTTCGTGAAAAGGGTGACGCTTATCTCGGGGCAGGATTGGAGCAAACCCCAATTGGAGATGGTCAGTGCAAGTGCCAGAGGTGGCACGGCCGTGGAATGAAACGGTGCCGACAGTTATTACCGGCTGCGCCCTTCCCAACACGTGCAACGAATCCAAAAGGCTATCCCCTTGAAGTGGGACGCCATTACGCTGGACCACGGAGTCCGGATGACATTAACGCTCTGTAAACAGGACGAGTAGGCTATCAATGTTTGCTGGGCAAGCGTGAAGCTGTGAGGAAGAATTTTCGCTTCAGTAATCATCAGGATCGATAAGTACGGATTGTTTAATAGCAACGGGCAAGTACCTCGACGACAGTGACGTAAAATAACAAGGTAATAGGCCAATATATTTAAATACGTAATAGATTTTGATGACCTGCAGGACAAACATTCCTCTTTCATGCTCATACCACTTGCGTGCAACGGAGATAAATGAAAAAATTTGGGCTGCACAATTTAACGGAAATCCGTCTAACTTTTCGAAAAACTCTCGCGGCAGTAGTTAATACTAATAATATATGTTGTTATTATTTCCCAGCGAATTAATTGCGTGAAGTCTTCTAGGGAATACAACCGGTATATATCGCTGCGTATCACCATCATTTCAATGGATGACTCGTCCATCATCATCATCGTGAAAGAATGAGTTTAACTGAACAAAAAACGTCGTAGAAACGTTGGCGAATATTCCCGAAATGCCATGACAAGCGTGATCGCTTTCATCAACGAGGTTACGCACTGCATTGGGGACAAACCAATATTTCGAGTTGCTAATGGGCTTTTCCTTGAAGGGTGGGTATAAACTTTAAAGGGGATAAACTTTAAATAGTAAACGCTTTCTCAAAAAGAAAAGTAAATGTCTTTTTAAAACCTCAAAACTGTAGGAAAGTAAATTTTTAATTCTGAAGATAACTTCTCACATCCCTCAAATCATTCCAGCGGACTCTTGATTATATTTGGCTGCGATATTCAAGTAGGCATTTCTGCCACGTATGCTTGCGCACTGAAGGAATTGTAATGCTTGAATGGTATTTCAAAACCGTCCTTGACTGTAGTCAACGTACCGGCAATTTTTATATGCATGAAGCGTGGGTATAAACTTTATACTATTAAGGTAGGGGCCCATGCCTATTCCGAAATGAGAATCTATATAAGACACTGATAAAAATATATAATATACTCCTGAAGATCCTCCTTCCACTGAATCATACATTTTTGTCTTTCTTCCCATTATTCAATGCCTTCCACCTATAAATATTCAATTTCCAGTGTCCAGACAGGATTCCACTGGAAACAGGAAATTCAGTGATGTAAATTTTCCTCGCTGCAAAGGATTGCAATGTGAAACACTCCATGCATCTGATTCTCCCTATCCCAACCCAACTCCTTTGGTTTCTTTTGGTTCTTCCTCCTTATTTCCATCGTGACCTGCCCCAAGTACTTTCCCCTTGGTCTTCCTCTCAGGGTCGGCTTTATAACGTCTGGCAAATGCTGACTGTAGGATCCATCAACTTGACCTGGATGTGGTTTAAATTTCTGGTTAGCTTCGGTGTAAAATCAGACTTCAAGCTAACCATAACTTTCCACCATCTCTCGGCAAAGCTGAAGGCTGTATCCTCATATGGTTTTCGCTAACCAAACATAAAACAATCTCCAAGAGTGCCATTGTCCACACTTATGTTCCGTAACGCTCCTGTCAGGCGAATATTTAAAATACTAACCTAGTAAAAAATGCCAAATCCATGAATACCGTTATGTTCATGGCCTTCACAATGATCATACTCCGTCACGGACGAACGTTTTAAATGCAGTGATAAGAGTTTTAATATAACGGGCAGCATATTTAAGGAATTTCAGAGGAGCAGATGTCGAAAAACGTTTATCAGAATCGGAGACCAGCTCGTCCCTTGGAGAAAAGTCCTCATGGAAGCAATCCTAATTCCAAATCCCAAAAAAAGGACCTATTCAAGAAGTAGTGTCTGTTTTTTTACCGGCTTACAATGGCAGTGAAGATTTCTCGGGTTTTACATAAGTTAGGGTCCTCCATATTTCCTCCAAACGTTTCCACTTTTCATTGGATTCCTGCATCCCTTAGGAAGATGGGCGATATCGAAACGTTGGAAGGAGATATGGAGGACCTTGCTTGGTGTAAAAACCAAGAAATCTTCACTGAGCTATCAAAGTTCTTTTGCGGTCTGTAATCTCCATAATGCTGATCAAATAATAATATAATAGGGTTGTTGCTGAAGCTCATAAAATTATTATACGCTCATCTTTACTTATTGTTAGTTTCCATGCGCAGTTGCTCATGGCCCAATCATAAATGTGTCACCTAATAATTAAATATCGGGTTCATAATCAGAGTAAACTTATAAGCAGGGCTAGGCAATATTTCAAATTATAGTACTTTAAAATACGTATTTGAAATTCATTTTTAATTTGTATTTGGTATTTCAAATACACGACCTGAATGTATCTTATATTTTGTATTTAAAATGCACATTTTTGGTATTTTCCCATACTAAAATTAAAAAATACATTTGTAAAATACTTTTCAACTTGCTCTGATAACATTTCTGAAACATTATTCTTCAGAGGTTACTTCGTTTTCGTTAGAATCGTTTTCTTTGTGTTAGCAACTATCCATAACACGCCAATGCAGGTTATATTATTTATTAATAACAGACACTTTGTTATTTCCACAAAATATTTATAAAATTTCTATTTTATCGCCTGATATTTTCTGTATTTCATAATGGTGTTCAGGCCAAAACCGGTCATAAAATATAATTTTTTAAATATAGTTTGTGGAAGTATTAAAGTGTCTGTTGTTTATAATACGGAGCCCTTCCACCTAGTAGCAGCTTCAATTTTCGATTTAATCAGGTTATATTTTTGTAAGATCTCTTAGTTTTCATAGGTATGTATTGTAAAAGGTATTTAACATACTATTTTGTAGTTTGTGTTTTAAATACCCAAGTCAAAGGTATTTTTTTATTTAGCATTTCAAATACATTTGGAGATATATTTTATATTTTGCATTTCAAATACGTTTGGAGCGGTATTTTGTATTTTAAATACTCCTCGGCCTGCATTTTACCCAACTTTTTATATAAGTTATGGAGAGCAAACTCTACGGCGCGGCGGCGAGATATTTGCACGTGACATAGTAATGGCGGATTTCGCCCAAGTCAGCGGTCCCGAACATGTCATAATTGAGTGACATGCGTTGAAGCGCACCGCTGCCTAGCGTGAAGATAAGGTTTATCATACCCCTGTGCGCGAACGTAAGGTCAAGTAGATCAATCCCTTGCCATAAAACTTTCACTCAAGGGCAAAAGATCTTCTCGTGACTTCATTTTAGCAAGTCGTCAGTAACCAAGAGAAATAAAACACACCATATGTATTAAAGAATGCTGATTCAGTACTGGTCAGTTGGGTAGCCAAGAGGGATTCCGGGGGTCCGGAACTAACCTCCTCCACCCCCGAAATATAAAAACACAATTGTTTTCCGTCGCAAAAGAAAATAAATATTGGAAAATCATGAATTTACGAAATATTTCTTTAACAAATGACGTTTTTAAGATTATGAAAAATTTTACCATTAGTTTAAAATCCTCTTCTTAGTACCCTGTTTTTCAAAAATTCCCCTTTGGACCCCTCCCCCTCGAACGAAATTCCTTGCTACGCCACTAATACCGGTCATTCTTTCCAGCATTGTTCCAATTCAGAATTACATTTGTGCCATTACTAAAAAAATTGTTGATAATATGCGAACTATGCGCGAGAAAGAACGAAAAATAGGGAATTTACAAGCATTTTGTTATCGTTTACCTAAAATTCTATGGAATCGATTATTTGGAGAGAATAACAGTCCCAAGATTGTGTTGAAGTTGTTTCGGGTTTCCCACCGGGTGTGGTTTTCCATCTCTGCCGACGTTTCGATGGCCGTGTCGTCCATCGTCATCAAGCCCTGATGACGATGGACGACACGGCCATCGAAACGTCGGCAGAGATGGAAAACCTCACCCGGTGGGAAACCCGAAACAACTTCAACATCATCATACGCCGGGAAAACCTCAGATCTTTCTTCAGTCCCAATATTGGTCAAATGAAGCCGTTCTCCATTTCTCCCTTTCCCAAGCTATTTCGTTGAGTTCCTTCATTTTAATTTTCCTCGTTTACTTTTTCATCCTCCCAAAGCGTCATATATGCCGAAAGGGAGTATATGAGGTGTATAGCATAGAGGTCCTATTCCACCCAATAGTAGGTTGTTTTCTGTTGAAACTTCGGACGCTTTTAAATTGGTATTCAACCATGTCCGTAACGAAGTTGAGAGAGAAATCCTCTTTTTTTCCAATATGTCGCAGTATTTTTTAAATTTCAACTATCCCGAAATGAGCACAATGTGGCTTTACCTCGGGAGTATAAACAATTAACAACAGACGATCACACACACTCATGTCCTGGAAGGGGAATCTTATCCAGGCGGGACTCGAACCCGTGACCTTCGGTATGGTAGGCGAGGGCTTAACCCTGCCACAACCGAGGCCGACGATAGAATGGTGTTTGCAATAACGAGGAAAAGGACTGAAAAGTTGTGAATTTGGAAGACCGCATCATGAGGAATGCAAACTTTGTTAAGCAGCCCACGCGATCCACTTTTTTCTGATATTTTTCATCGATGTGTTTTAAATTGCGAGGAATAGCATTGAAAAGTATTGAACTTGATCATAGCATTATCAATATAAATTATTGACATTAGCCCTGATTATAGCTTATTTCACCATGAATTTGAATCGCTTGGTCCATCAGTAATTTAAGAAGCGACTAACATTTGCGTGCTATGGGAGTAATATCGCGTCACCTGAAATCCTTCGATTTTTCCTACGGGTGTAATCTTGGGGTGTAATATTAAGCCGCCCATCTTTTGAAAAATCGTAGTTCGCCATTTTTAACAAAGCGGAAAATCTCTAAATCTAACTTCTAAAAGAGAAATGAAAAAAAACGAAATCAAAATTCATTCTTTAAAATGATCCTGATCACCTATTTCTCGCACCAAAGGTTGGTTGTTAAGAAATAACACAAACGCATTGAAAATGACCACCGCTGAGGAACAGCACCTCGATTATGTAACTGTGCGAAGGGTGAGATTGACATCGTTGCCAGGGGTAACGTG
The DNA here is from genome assembly GCF_921293095.1 of Ischnura elegans. Classification (NCBI taxonomy): domain Eukaryota; kingdom Metazoa; phylum Arthropoda; class Insecta; order Odonata; family Coenagrionidae; genus Ischnura; species Ischnura elegans. The sequence goes on along the minus strand of NC_060255.1, from coordinate 16,332,282 downwards.
ATACTAAGGACGCGTCGCGACGGAGGGTCATCATAGCGATTATGTACCCCTGAAAGCACTTTTTATCACCCTGTCGCCGTCGTCGGCGTATCGCGTCCGATGCGCGTCTATCATGGCGGCCTTGGCATCAGATATGTCAATTTTTATCGACAAAATATTTAATTACCTTAGTCCATGCCCATTTTTATTCATTAATATTTTCCGAAATGGTGAGAAAGTATTTCACATATATGCGTTAATTTCGTTAAAAAATTTGAACCAACAATTTATTTTTCAGTATACCATTTGGTGACAATTTATGCAATATAAATCATTCCACTCAGTATTTTGCGGTGATAAGACCTAAAATGATATCACGAATTACTTGTAATTTACTCCTATTTAGCCTAATGTAAATACCGGCATAGTTTCATTCTTCGTGTATTATAATTACCAACCAGGCTCGACCCCAGCGGGAAGATTCGGGTGGCTCGTAAAAAAAAGCGAATCAATCTTGTGAGGGCAGAATTTAACAAGTTCACGAGATAATGGTAGGCTAGACTAAAGTAAATGCAAATGGAAGATACCAATTTTATTCAAAGTTCTTAGAAGTAGGTTACGAAGAAGTGGGATCTTTCAGGAAAAATGGAGGCACATATGATAACGTAATACTCATCTATCGCCGTCGCCGCAGTCACATTTACATAATCGAGGTGCAGATCTACAGTACTAAAGTCAGTACGGTACGTGTAAAATTCTCGGTGAGATACAATGTGCCTAGAAGCCAACTAAAGATCCCCTTTTGTAGTATCCGTGGACTTTTCCTTCATTCACCCCTCGTTGTTGTATTCTCATATAATTACTTAAGGCCGTTTTACACGGTACACGGAATTGCGCAGTCTGACGTACGTGTGAAGGCGCAATCAAAATTGCGTCGTGTAAAGCGGTGAATTGCTAGAACACATGCGAGAATGCGTGGATGCGAGACGGCAAAATAGCCCCTTTTCTAATTTCGTTCATGCATTTGCGCAATTCCACGCCATTTTAGAAATTAATGCAGCTCTAACCTGCGCAATTCCGTGTACCGTGTAAAACGGCCTTTACACTCTACGACCATTGCATCACTTCTCAGCAGGGAAGTCTGGTTCGCTGGAAGGACAGAGCGATAGGGATTGAGTGGATTTGAGCGTTTTTCGCCATCCAAATTCATTAAGTGACCGCATACCCAGAGTGCTGGGGACTCGAAATAGAACTCGGAACTCCAGCTAGCCCCTTTCTCAGTGAGCGGCTAATTGAGTCGCAAAACCCATTTTCACCGGGTCTAACATCATTAGTGCCAACATTAAAGTGGAGGGCAAAATGTGAGACGAAGGAATTTCTCATCGACTCAAATCCGACAGATCGACGCCAGTTGTGTAGAGTGTTACGTCGACGAGGACGCCTTCGGAACAAATAGAGAGCAAAGGATATAATGCCGTATTCTTCGCTGTGAATTAAGCAGGAATCACTCGATCATTTTTTCCGTCCCTCAGAATGATAGGTTTTCGGGTACCGAAAGAGTGATCGCTGGACCTGTCATTTTCTAAATCACACGGTCATTCCCTCGAAGGCGGATCCGGGATTTTTTCTGTAGGGGAGGGCACGAGGGTCTGACAGGCAAATAGTTCTCTCATATTTGAGATTAAAAGCAACATACTGTACGAAATATTCTCTTTATTTTAGTATTAGAGTAATTAATGTGAAATTTAATGATTGAGGCTCCGTAATACAAATACAAAACGAACTTAATGAAAACCGTTTTAACAATCTTGTCTATTTCTGAAGCGTCGGGGGAGGAGGCGAGGGGCAAGTACCCCTGTGCCCCCCGCCTAAATCCGCCTATGATTCCGCCGTCTCTTTTTCCATCGCTTATTTAATTTATTTCCGCAGTTACAACTGTCGTTCAATTAAAAGCCAAGCGAGGCGTTACAATCGCTGTTATCGGCCATGCGTTCTTTTTCATCGAGAAATAGCGTCCACGAGTCATACATGAAAGAATATCTTCAAAAATTAGCCGCAATATAATAATTCCTTTAACTGTTTCCTGCATCCGTATACTTAATAAAATAGGAAACATACTTGTAGCTCCCACCAAGGGCCGGAGCAGAGTGCATGGCGCAACCTACGCAAAAAAATTTGGGGGAATGAAACATTTGAGGATGATATTTTGAATGAATTACACGCACTGATATAGTTATATTCTGGGGGTGGACTTAGTTCGTTGATTTTGTGTGACGTCGACAAGTTTTCATTTTTACAATACAATGTTTGGTGAATCGTTCGCAAAGTGTGAGTTCTATGTATTAATATATAAATATTTACGAGTAAAATTAGAAAATAAATGTGCCATAGGTTGGCAAGTTAATTTGTTTATTTTATTATTGACATCTATCAAAAAGCAAAGCTATGATTTGGAGAGTACATGAGATGAAAACGGATGCAGCAGCAAGGACATAAGGAATAAATTGCGTTACCAAAGAAGGCGTTCAAGTACAGGAAGGAGCTTATAAGAAGATGTTATGTAAGAGTTTAAAGAAAAGGTTAATGAAGAGTCTGATCTGGAGTGAAGCGCTTAGCATTGAGGAAACATTGACACTTTCGACCTATTCGACCTTTCGACCGAGAAGACTAGTGTCGCAAGTGTAAAATCGAATGGAGAAGGTGAAGTAGACGGAGAGGAGGAGGAACGATGAAGTGCTGGATATGGTGGGTGAGGAGAGGCAGCTTTTAGATGAGATACGGAAGGGACAGAAGGTAAGGATGGAGCAAGCACTTAGCAAGGAGGGGATGTTGAAAACAGTGTTAGAGGGTAGAATTTTGGGTAAACGAGGGATAAGAAGAAGAGAATAAGATTATTTTCGGTAGAATGAAAGGGAGTAGGCGTTATTGTGAATTGAGGAGGGAAGTCCATGAAGGGAGGGGAGACTGCCAGAATATTTCGAAAATAATCCATGGAAACTTATCTTAATCGGTAGAATATTTATAATAAAAATAAATATATGTATTAGTTCTTACAGTGAAACTCGCTTATAACGATCACGCATGTAACGAGGTGAGTTCCCGATCCCTTGGACTTTTCTATTATCGCCAATGTTAATTTCACCGCATGTAACGAGTAAAAGTGGTACGAAATTACCGCTATTACGAGCTATTCTTGGGGAATTATTTCCTCTTTTAGAAATAATTTAAGGCATCTTCGCTACTTCATCGTTCCTTAACTTTTCAATAGTTGTTCTCGTGTGTGGCCATCGCCACATCTTAAAATCCTTCATTCATTTTGATCATAAAATCCTTCCCTTAACAGCTGTTAGATGGAAGGGGTGGGCGATGGTAAAATGTTACGGATATGTTGCTTAAATATGGACGATTTATTGAATATTACCCGGAAATACTGTGGTCAATTGGGCAAAGTCCTTTAATATTTATATAACTAAATCATTTTCATTACAGGATAGAACGATTGTCCCCTGAAATTCGTTACAAACGAGTTTGACTGTATAATCAATGTATTGATAGGGATTTAATCGCCTTTGGCGAAGTGCCTGCTTCCCGAGGCTGTCACCGTCTTTTCTCCCCGCGCGTTAACTCCGCCAACGTGCCGCAACAAACGAATCCTAGGAGTTTTGCACTATCTACCGATGCGTGACCCTGGGGCATTCCACCGCGCGGCGAAGCTACCCAATTCCTCCCCTTCCTCCCCCTATGTTTCTGCAACCCGGGCCAAAATGCACCCTACTACGCCGTTGCACTGACCTTGCTGAGAATCACCTGAAAATCGATGCTGGCTCCTTCCTTAGAATTCCCACTATTTCCGTCATAACATCATGCTTGGTTCCCCAGGCCTCAGATATGGTTAATTCCTAATGAAGATGTAGATGAATGCTTTGATGGCTACGTTTTTTTCAATTAAAAAAATTTTAATCACTCAATTTGGCTCTTAATCGATCGCCCTATTAGGGTTTTTACACTATTGTGGCTTTTTTTCAGTTTGTGAAGCCAAGTTAAATTAATTTATAATGAGGTATAATGTACTGAAAAAATTACCAAAACTTGTACAAAGGAGACAAAAGTTCACAGCTTTCCATTCATGTAAATACAAGAGTATAATGAAATCTATTTTTTTCAGCTAAGCCTCTATGGAAGATTTGTCAGCTGCTGCCTCGTTACGCTATTCAAATAGCATTTTTACTCACTTGCTTTCAGTAAAACGTGTTAGAAAATATTTTATTTATTTGAATAAATAATGTTGTGAGCATATAGCAGGTGATCTTATCTGGACATTGTCCTCACGATAGGATTCGTGACCTGTCACTCACTCGGTACACATACCCGTCTACTGATAAAACTTAACAAATACTGGTAATTATTAGAGAATATTCTTGATTATTAAATAACTATTATATGTTGATAAATATTACATATAAAATTATATTAACCAAAAATGTAATGTAATTGCTACGAGACGTGTCCTATTATATATTATAAAAGTTACCGGTGAAACCTTGCGATGAATGTAGGTTCACATGGCGTATTTTTTCGCATTACCCTGGCGTGTCCTAGAGTGCGACCTCATATTGAACTTTATTCCTCAATTCTTTAGTAACCTCCAAATTTTTCCACATGATCGTGGACATTTAAATTTATTCTCCTTCCATAATATTTTGAGCCAGATGTCATCCTTTTTGTGAGTTAGTTAATGATAAACTATGGTAAGTTCAAGATGCAACCCATCCACGCCATATAGAATATTCTCATACCATAATTTTCAAGTTTTATCAACTCTACATGAAATTCATTCATTGGATGCATTTACACGTTCCATATTACGTCATGCAACCACAAAGAGATAGCCGCAATTATCGTAAACGTGTGATGATGGTGGTCTGAGTGAAATTTCTCGTAATTCGAAGCATTTTAGGTTGTGGGAACCAACAGTTTTCCCTCTAATGTACATCTACATCTACATAATACCCTGCGAGCCACCTCTAGGGTGTTTGGCAGGGGGTGATCAATCACCAGCATGCAGCATGCATTTGGATTCCCACATGCACACCACACCGTCCAAAAAAACGTCCCGTATACTAACAAACTATACTACTATATGCTGTTAGAAATAGAATATAGAATAGAAATTCAGAAACGTGCTTTAAGTTTTACATAGGTTAGTAGGCTACACTACAAGTCATGCAATCTATTTACGAGGTCTATTGCTGCCGTTATAATCTCTTATTGATCGAGGAAAAAATGACATTCGGAATCTGTCTGTTCTGCAATCTATCTCTCTTATTTTATTTATATGATCTGATCTTCCGTAGTACGTTGGCGTCCGCAAGATATGGTTAACTTCGTCAGAAAAGACACTGCTCTTGAATTTATCTAAAAGGTTTAGTCTATTTTTCAATCTACGGTCCGACAGAGATTCCCATCCGAGTTTATCTAAGAGGTCAGTTACACTAACAAGACTATCGTAACGACCTTTCACATACCTGGCAGCTCTTCTTTGCACGCGTTCTAACTCTGTTATTAAGCCTTTTTCATGAGGGTCCCAAACACTGGCAGCGTATTCCAAATGTGGTCTAACGAGATGTATATGTGATCCAGGTGTATATCACACTTTTAATTATCTGTTTTGAATACATTTGCCAAGGTTCTATTCGGTACAATTTCATGAACTCTGCTAACCCATGGTACTAATACATTATTATTAATGATTAGCACATTGTACTAATACAAGCAAAAATTTATATTTGTATCATGTGCCAACAGAATGAGAGGAATGTCACAAAACCTCCAGTGGAGGCAAGGCATATGTCCGTGAGTGTCTTGAGGTCCGTACAATCATGAGCTCTTGGTTATCACAAGAAATTAGATTAATATATATTGCTTAATGAGAGAATGAATTGCTTAAATTCCAAAAATAAAGTATCAATTCGTAAAAAAAAAATCGTGAGAATACACATATTTGGGTCCCATGTAGCGATGTCAATTTCAATTTAAAGTTCGCAGGTATGGATTCCTTGTCGAGCTCTGATTTAAGGAAACGCGAAAAACCTCAAGGCCAGCCGATGAAGAACGATGTTTCGATCGGATTTTTAATACTGCAATTGAGCACCGGTATCAAGGCTTCCATCGCGTTCTACGGGGAAATTTTTGGCTTGATTGAAATTCAGGTCTTCGACAGCAAGGAAATATTTATTAGATCACCACCAGTGGCGTAGCCAGGAATTTCGTTCGGGGGGAGGGGGCGGGGGTCCAAAATCAGGGGGGTAAATTTTTGAAAAACAGGGTACTAATTGTAAGTAATGGGTTATAAACTAATTTTAACACTTTTCATAATCGAAAAAACTTCATTTGTTAAAGAAATATTTTGTTAATTCATGATTTTTCAATATTTTGTTTTCTTTTATGAGGGAAAATAATTGCGTTTTTATACTTCGGGGGGGGGGGGGGGGGTCCGGTACCCACCCTAGCTACGCCACTGATCACCACAGTTTGTGGCGTTAATCGTATATTTTTCTGACATATACACAACTGCGTTTTCAATGGTAAAGTAAAAGCACTAGGAAAGGTCCGATAACGAGCTTTTTATTTTTTTACGGCATTTACGAGTAAAAATATACCTTTGACGTATTTATTTACATTATTAACCGTTACAAAGGTTCATAAAATATGTATAATAATATTTTAGATACATTCATTTAATTCAATGTAAGTGTTCGCTGGGCTGTGCGAAGCATCATTACCTATACGAACATGGCGAATTTAATTTCCGAAATTTAGCGGACGGTGTTTCCTTGCTATCGTTTTCCATCACCTTAAGAACGGCTGTTTAAAAATATTTTATGTGTTATTTCAGGCATTGATTATATTTGGTATAAATCCTTTTCAGTTCTGGCCGTACGAATCCTAATTGAAATTATCGAAAATATCGCTTGGGCTATCTTTCCTCGATGCGGGAAGATTCTTGTTGTAGCGGTATATCTCGTGCACTGCGCACTGCCTATATTTAAGTTGTACTACGCTTCATTTGCGCGATTTACTGAGACCAATATCTTATTACACGATTTATAAAAATAAAATTTGTTTGAATTGGAAAAAAATTATATTTTCCCTGCTTACTCTGTTTCGCAAGATGTGAATGTGAAATATACTTTTGAATCGACGTAGCCAATGGGCATTGGATGACGTAGGCTGGTAGTTGCCCGTTTAACCGAGAGATGGCGTTTCGAACGAAGTAAGTTCCAGACGACAACCTTGAATGATCAGTAGGTGAATCAGCTGAGTACGTCGTAGGTAAGTGTGAGGAGGCTATTTGTGTGGGGGGATATTTGCTGATACCTGCCATAGAAAATATAAGTGATGGTCAGGAAGCCTTGTGAGTTATTTCATCTTGGGGTCTGTGAGAGGAGGAATATGTGAATAGCCGTGTTTGTTCGTGAGTCTGTGGTGCAAGCTTGTTCTCTCCAGCCTTTTTAGTGGATGTGTCGATCTTCTTCGGAGAATTTCCGTTCAACTTAGTGCGGAATTGCGGGCCTCTAGCTTATGAGTTTTGCATAAGTTTGTGCAGTCGAGGTTGCGTGGTGATATAACAATATTGGTGTATTGTGTATTATGTGAGTCTGGATTCTTTACTTGCGATTAGTTTGGCAGACTTCTCTGGCACTTTAAAATAGTTTATCGAAAGAAATTGCACGCTGCACAATTTACGGACTTCTATTCTCGAAAAATTATGTGTTGCTTGAAGTCTTAGCTTTTTAGCAGACGCCTCTATGGGGAATGCGTAACAAGATGGCGTCGACTGGAAGCTAGGCGTAAAATCATTTCCAAAATTGCAATGGATTTTCGACTTTCCCTTTAAAAGTAATATATTATGCTCAGTTTATTTTAACATATCTTGCGGAGTAGGATAGAGTTAGCTCATAGTTATGTTACGATTCAACCGTTTTCCCGTAACAAAATTGTCTTATCAATCGTGCCGTAGCAGTTGCTGAATGCATTTTAGTCGATGTTAATGGGATCGGCTTAATTCAATTTTTCTGCTGGAATGGAGCATATGTGGTTATTTTCAGACAAAAAATATTGAAGTGCAATAGTTTCATACTAAGCTGAATACTACTGTGGTGAATCTTGTTTTGTGATGAGGGTCAATTTCATGGCGATTTCATTAACATCCCGCGTTGTCCGGTCATCTTGTTGAATAAGTGTCAAATAATCGGAATGAAATGAACTGAGCATTAAAATAAGTTGTTTATTTTTCAGATTTCTAAATGCAGTCGGCTCCGAAGTTCATAACCTTCGGAGTGTAGCAAGCAGTAAGTTAGGTTAATAGTTACCCAAATTTCATCCATAATGAGTGATTTTGAAGATGCAGTGGAAACTTTGGACAGTGGAAAGGTCGACGGTCTTCGGCATCGTGTCCCAAGTAGGGGGCTGTCGTTCTCCAAATCGGCTGCCGAAGGACTTGGTGATGTTAGTCCTGTTCCTGGAACATCAGGTTTAAACAACGATGGGCACAAAGCCACACCTTTTAGAAGTCTACGATCTATCCATTCCACTTCTTCGTATTCCTCTCCAGAGCACTTTCCTCATGTGCATAGGAGTGTGGATGAGGAAGACGACGATGAGGAGGAAGACGAACTGAGAGAAGTTAGGGAACTTTTACAGTCTTCTGCAGTGGCTGCTGTTGAAGTTGTAGAAGGATCGGTGAAAGAAGCTCTCGAAGATGACGAAGAAGAGGCTGCTGGTGGAGGCTGCCCATTGCCCAGCACGCCCGAAGAAGATGATACGCTTCTTACACACGAGGTACGTTTTTTTGTACTGGTTATGTTTGACCTTCATTTTTCTCTCTGTCAAAAGATTAAAGGATATTAGGCAGTAAGCATTGAAACTATTTAGGTACAGTTCGTGGACAAAGGCTATTTGCTTAGTATAATAATATTTTTAATGGATAGTATGAAGTCAGTAATACGTTGTTGCATTATTGTTGTGTGTGTTTTATGCCACAACATTTAGAAACATTTCAAAATTTTCATACCTCACCTTCATCCCTGTTTGTACCTAGTATTTTGACTGTAAGTGTAGCCTGTATGCTATCTATTACGAGGCGAAGTTCAGGGAGTACAGTTTTTTGGTCCAAATAAATACTCCCCAGGTACCAGTCTGCGCACACTACTTGAAGTGCTATTTGGGAGAACATCTGTGTTTGGTATTACATCTTGTTAATGTATGGGTTACCTCTAAGGTTATACATGGTTATGTGGAGCATTTTTGAACTTAGCTCTTAACTTCATCTGTCCTCATACCGACTCAGAACTTCCTTCTTCAGCATGGCATTAGGCTTATGTTTCTATCCATTGACTTTGCTCTTGTGCATACTTACTTGCCCAGCATCATTGCACTGCTTCATGTAATTGCTTTTCAGATCTCTCCCTCCCTCCTTAGTACTTGCTCCTTCCATACCCTTAGACTCCTGATTTTTTTCTTTCAGTATTTCATCACTTCACCAACCACGTCTAAAACTAGTTCATTCATTTTCATTTCCACCCTTTTCACCTTCTACGGTCTCATCCTTAGTCACATCTCAAACGCTCCAACTTGTTCTCCTTATCCAGCATTGCTTTTTTCAGACTTTTCACTTGCTTTTTTGCCTTTCTCACCCTTTTCATACATTTTGCTAGCCTTTAACCCCTGTGGTGCGGGAACATTTTTATATGTTTTGCACACTGACTGTGGCATTTACCCAAAATTTTTATAGCTACCTGCATATCTTGCACTTGGGTAATTTTCCCTCACCATAAGGATCTCTAAGGGGCTTAACTCTACCAGACCAGCCCTTGTGGTAGAGGGTGCCTCCTGCATAGAGGGTTTCTTCTGCACTGGCTGGCAGCTAAAATCCTGAACTCCCTCAACCTCAGGGTTAATGTTGTCTCTCATGTATTGAATAAGCACTTTCAATTTTCCAGGATTATAAAATTTAGTCCAACCTAGGTTTCAATGTTACTAAATAATCTTTGTACTGCATGCGTGGTGAAGTAATATTGAAACCTAGGCCAGAATAAATTTCATAATCCTGGCAAAATGCAAGTGTTTATTTCAATATGGAAAAATTCCACTCTATAATGCTTGAATCTTAGGATTTTATATCTCACGACTATTCTCTCATCAAATGACCCCTTCTCACAAGTCCATCATTTGCTGATGCCTTTATTTACCATATACCATTGCTGTCCTGCCCTTTTTCCTCTAATATACCACATGAATTGATTAGTTGTCCTCATTAATAAATTTATGGCTTCATACTTGTGTATTAAGACCTGCATTGTGTGCTCAAAACTGAATTAGTGGATGATGATAATAGTTGCATTAATAGGAATGCTTTATTGTTTTTAGTTTAATAAAATTGGATTCCTTATTTGTCCAACAAATGAGAATGGTAGTGCTTATGTCCATAGGCTGAAATTCAGGAGAGGTTGATTCCATATTTCTTGAAGTTTGAATGTGTGTTGATGTAGGGTTTATTGAACTTCTAATTTGTCCCTTCTCAAAAAAATCCTAAGTTTGCCCTTGGTATACTTGAGTTACTGTTTAGGTGCTATGTATTTTTGCTAGTTCTGTAGCTTGTAACATCGTTTAAATCATTATGAAATAACAAGGTGAGTGTTATCAGGTTTTCTACTCCTCTCCAACTAATATGAATGTTACTTGATAACTTTTTTCATTGTAGATGTTCATGGATCATTGATTAGTAGCCTTTATAGACCTATGAAAATGATGTTTGATCACCAATGCACTGCTCATTTGGCCATTTTCTCTTGCCTTATCATCACTTTTACTGCATCATTTGCAGTCAACAGTAAAGACTATTCTTGAATAATTGCATTCTGATTGGCATATTGATGGTCTCCACTGCAAAAAAGAGATGTGCTGAAGTGATGGGGAAATGATAGAGATTTGTCGTACTGCCTTTGTGGAAGAGGTCATTTAAGGAGCTTAAGGTGACATATTTCCCTGTCTACTATCCTGTTCTGTATGGAACAAGGTTTCCCATGATAACACAAGGTTCAACAAGCTTAAGCAATAATATCAGTTGTCAATGAGTTCGCATTATATTTTGAATGCTGTTATTATTTGCAACTGTGCATGTAGACTATTTTCTATAAAAGCTTTATACAATTTATGTCCCTAGATCTATGATAGAAAAGATGAGGAAAAAAAATATAGTCAAGTAATGGGAAAGATTTAATTATTATCTGTCTTATCAATTAACATCATTATCTGTCTGTAAGAGATAATACAACAGAGACAATGTTTGTCATTTCATGGAGAAGAAAATTAAAAGAAATCTCCATAAGTTCTTTACAATGTTCTACTGAATATCTACTGAAATTTACAATGAGCCCCTAGCTCTACTGTTCACTTTTATTTTAAGGATAGCTTTGTGTTGACACTCTACAGGTGCTATGCACTTCACACTTAAGTGGAAAATTGAAGAATTAAGAGTACTTACAGTATTGCAGAGGATTAAAGAAAGGCTATAGGCCGTTTTACTAAGCGCAGTCAAAATTGCGTCATGTAGAGTGGTGAATTGCAAGAGCACATGCAAGAATGGACGTAAGATGGTAAAATCTAATTTCGCTCATGCACTTGCGCAATTCCACACAATTTTAGAAATTAATGCGGTTCTCACCTGCGCAACTCCAAGCCCCGTGTAAAACAGTTTTAACAGAGATCAGGATTCTTGATGAGTGCATATGTTTACAGTTGATAGAACATGATGTTTTTCTTTCTTTTCATTTGCGAAGTATCTAAGGTAACTATGGTAGGGTGAAGTATCTCTGTAATTGTAGGAGTAGACATGCAGTGGTGCCAAGTCAATATGGTCCTTACCATTCTATTTTATTTCTGAGAAATATTACTGTACCCATTGTAATTACATGAGTTCCTGAGGATAGTAGCTTTATGGAGGTGCAGCATCATTGGGGTGCTCATCTATTTTTTTTCAAGGATAGTAGGTGAGAAATATTTCTAACGGCTTTAAAGCCGAAATCACACGAAATTTGCACTAGTGCAAGTGTACTAGTGAGTACACATGCACTTGAGAAGTACATAGCTAACATGCTGGGAATCCTCAATCTCTGTTTGCATCCTAGCTAGGATGCCTTTCTCATTATTATTGCAGTCCTAGTTTTACTCTTGATACTATTTGCTGTTAGTGAACCAGGTTTGCTTATTGTGACAATTGAATTGTGAACATCAGTTGATCATTCTGGTGTGAACAAACAATATTCCTATGATAGCATATCATAAAACTTTATCAATGATCGATAAAATTCTAGAAATTCATCATATTAAAGAGAGAAAACTTTGTGTATGTCCACACTTAAATTTTTTTCACTCTGCCAGTTTTAATTTATTTAATACAATTTTCAAGACAGCTGTTGGAAATATGTAATAAGTACATAGAAAGACGTTGAGTGAAAAAAAATGAAGTGTGGAAATTTACAAAGATGTTGATCACTTTTGAAACCTACAATAAACATTTGGGCGTTTTTCAAGCAAAGCAGTTTGGAGCATAGAAGGTTTTTTTTTTTTAAAGGATTTTGGGTATATGTACTGGCACCCTCATCTTTCGCGGGGTCAAGTATCATGTGATTAAGGTTTAAGATAAAGCTGCAGTGGCAGTTGCCCGAGTGATTTTTAATTCATGATTGGGCCATAATTATTTGCAATGGATTGAAATAAAATCTTTGCCACTTAGCCATCAGCCAATTCAAAACTGATGTCATATGATTTATTTGTAAAAATACTGGTGCCTAGTCATTGACCTTATTTTTATGGTACAAAGAGTTCATTGAAAATTATAGCTAATTCCACTAATGAAATGGGCTTCGGAAAGAAATAATTTGGATTTCATTTTGGACTTAAAGAAAGCAATAAAAAGTTGAGAATTTAAAACCAAATACTTTGCCTTGAAGATAGTTAGTGCCTTATTCTTGGTGAAATACCACATTAGTAACTAGTTAATATGGTCTTTTACTTCATTTTTTATCAATCTCATTACCCAAAGATTACGGTGAAGGAGTACATTTTTCAGTTGAGCTAGTTAGATAATTTTTACTTTAATTTCTTGTAAATTTGGGATTGATGCCTGTTTTTTCTTTGATATCATAGTTAAAAGTCGGACTCTGAATACGTGCATGGCTAACTCTTCAGTACATTCAAGAATTAATGATAATTGCTGGAGTTTCTGAAGCATTGCATTGGTGTTCTAATGATAACTTAATTAGTTTATATTTAAATGGAAAGTATCATTGCTGATATTCCTTTGATTTGCACATGTATAGGTGAGATCTGATGAGAGGATCATTATATGAAAATTCAAAGAAAAGGTTAGTGAAGAATCTTATCTGAAGTGTAGTGCATTGTGTTGTGGAAACATGGACACTATTGAAGGAAGAATAGAGAAGACTGGAAATGAAATGTGGGTATGGAAAGGAAGATGAATGAGAAAGTTATGACTGATAACTTCAGGCTTTACTTTGTGAAACCTCTCCATATTGGAAATAAAGAAATAAACCTTACAAAGTTTTATTTCTGAATGAGAAAGTGTTAGTGCTAGAAAGGGCTTGTAGAGAAAGATTTTTATGTAATGAGGAGATAAAGGGTTTTGATGGAGTGAGTACTGAGCAGGGAGGTAATATTAAAAAAAGTGTTCAAGAGAAGAATGTATGGTGGGTATGGGAGGGAAAGAAAGAGAATAGGATTTTTAGATAGGTTGAAAGGGAGTAAGCCCTAATATGAATTGAAGGTGGATGTTTATGATGGAATGGGAGACGGCAGGAATAATTCATTAATTCTCATAGCAAAATACCTTTGCTGGTAGATAACTTTAAGTATGCAAGCATTTTGAAAGCATAGAATACCGCATTCAACCTATTTATTGCGGCAATTGATAAAATTTGTCATTTTTCAGGGGTATTTGCTTCCGAGGCTTGGAAATTATATCAAATTTTTCTAGTTTTACATCTTTTTGTAGTTAAGAAACAAAAAATGAAAGTATTTATTCACTCAAGCCCTGTGAAATCAAATGTATGGAATTAGTTGTTGAAAATGATGGATTGGATGGGAGACCATGTTCCATTCACTAATCCTTCTCTTTTGTGGAGTGCAATAGTGATCTATTCAGTTCCTATAGCTTTGCAGTTAGTCATTAACTGAGTTGAGAACAAATAGTTCCTGGTGTACTTTGTTCAGTATTATGTCAACAGCTGAGGTTTTTCCTCAAATACTATGAATAGGCCATACTTTTTTCTCAACATTTACTTACTGCTATTGTGAAATTTTAGGTTTTTCCGGTGTATAGATTGATGAAAAATTTCTCGGGATTCCCAGCGGGAATAACTCAACCCACAATAATAACCCAATACCACACCCAATGGGAATCTCGAGAAATTTTTGATCAATTTACTGGTATTACTTAACTGTTATTACTTGTTTTGTCATGTGCATTCTGGATCAATGATTATACATTTGTCCCTGCTGTTTTAAAAGTACAGTTTTGAGTATCATTGACTCCCTGCTAAAGAATTGATAATGCTTTAGTAAAAATCAAATGAAAAATTCATGAAAGACATGTTTTTGTTTAAAGATTTTCACAGCTTCTTTTATCAATGCTGGTGGTTGCTTTCGAGAAAGCATGCACACCATTTCCCATAAGTAACCACCAACATGAAAGAAATGTATTGGAGCACACTCCAGTGTGGAGCTCATGCATTAAAGATCACAGAATCTATTGTGGACCCATATGTCTTCTTATGTGACACTTTTGCGTGGTGTCTGGCATTTACTGTTTTATGCTGGGCGTAAAGGTACACATTTTGAAGCTTTGCATGCATGTATTTTGCAACTGGATGTGCAGTAATGTAAGAATTACTACATGTTCTATTTTGCATACTGCAACTTTACTCTATGCAATCTGAAATGTATGTTTGTATGATCATATAATTACTTTATTAGGCTAGAGTGATCATGTTATTAGTGAGAAGTAATAATTATTCTGAAAATATATATTAAGACATCATTACATCCCTTTTTCATTGATTAGGTCAGGAGTTCATGTTTCAGGAAAAATTGAATCTATTTCTTATTAATGGAGAGTGGACATAGATTTAAAAAATTAGAAATGTCATTAAGTTCACTTCCAACAGCTTGTGGATTATCAGATTTTTAGCCTGGGAGTGATGAGAAGTATGTACACTCACCTAAATCTCTGTGTGTTCTCCAGCTGGAAGGGGTGTATCCATCCCTATGGCAGTGAGAATGATTACTAGTGCTTTGGTAGGAATTTCCATTTTGGATCAAGCTTAAATGGACGTCTTTCAGAGAAATTATTGTAATGTAATGACTTATTAGTAATCAGTAATGCAAAGCTGCTATTGCTTTGTTTAGATTCTACCTTGGTGAAATTTATCTAGGAGTATTGTCAGCCTACATATATTGTTACCTAATTTTATGCAATTAGTGTTCGTAGAAAATATCCCATATGAATAAACAATTAGTGATTGTTATCATTCATATTTATTCCGTAGATTACTGAAGCTTTACGTGAGGGGAAGCTTATTGGAGACCTTGAACAGCTGGGGGCAAATGGAACCGAGACCGCAGAAGAATTGCTGCGAAGGGTTTACATGGGAGCCTCGTGGGGAGTGTGCCACTTCCATCATCTTCCTAAGTGGTTGCAGGACAATGACTTCTTGAGGAAAGGCCACAGACCACCACTACCATCATTCCACGCTTGCTTTCGCTCCATATTCCGGGTGCACACAGAGACAGGAAATATATGGACCCATTTGTTGAGTAAGTGTGTGTGACTCGATGGATAATGTAATGAAGTTGATTCAGTTTTAATTTTAGCAATGAATCAATGAGTTAACCTTGACTGCTGGTAGTAGGTCATTCATCTGTGTAGTATTAGTTTCACAGTCACTGTCAGCATTTATGGATCGTTTTGATAAAATTTTCCATGAATTTAATGTAAAGCCTATTCTCCAGATTGCCTGTTAGTTCAAATGCCACACCATCTTCTTTCAAAGGAAATTTCATTAGCGGTAGTGACAGTTTTTTGGGTCTCAAGAATTCAAGTTAGAAATTGGGGAGGACGTTAGTTTGATTTATGATCCATTCAAATGGTAAATTCACAGCACTGATGATTTGATGTTTGGAACATGTATCTTATTACATGACTGTGAGCAAAGTTTTTCATTTACGCAGCCCTTGCGAGGTTATAGTGAATTTATTCTTGACATTTAGAGGATTTGGGAAGATATACAAGTATAAGTTTCTGTCTTCATACTTTGCATAATTATTCATTTCCTTATGACTTGATCCTATTTTGATTTGGTGTTCCCTGAACCATCATCTCGTTTTTTTCAACTACTGTCATGCCTTGCATATAATGTGTAAAGCTTATAGATTGGAAAAATTACCCATCTTAATTTTAGCCAGAACTGGCAGCATTCGCAGATATGACATGGTGAATAGGATGGATCGAAAAATATCTATTTTTCAGGTTCAAATTTACCCTATGCAGGAAAGTTGCCATCTTATATCAGGTCCAACTAAGAAAAAGTTTCTAATCTCTTTCTGATTCAAAATTTTTGTCTTAGTTGGAAATTGTAAACCACTGCTGCCCAAGCCCTGTAGTTTCACGTATAGCTAATATTCAGGCTGAATTTTGAGATAAACACCTATGGAGAATAAATCACAACAACTAAGCTGTTATTACCGATAACCAATGTTGAATATAACATTCAAGATAATTTTGATGAAGTTTAAAGTTTAGACAAAGAATTTAATGGTTACATAATGTCTGAGAATGATCAACAAATGACGTGTGTATGTAACCTGCATGCCACTGAAAACAGGCTGTGTGTGGTATCACTTCACATTTTCCCTCTTGGAATCCGAATTTGCCGTAAAGTAACTACTTTTTCACATTTTATCCTTCTTCAAATGTCTCAATGAGCCTTTAGAGGGAGGTGATGTCAAAAATATATTTGTAATTAGAAAAAAATGACAATGAAAATTAAAGTATGTATTTAGCGACCACTTCTTGTGAGTCAAATCGATTCATTTCGTCCTTTGAAGTTCAATATTGCCAAAACTTCAAGCACCATCTTGAGTGAAGGACATCAGCATTTCTCTTTGCTGTAAGGTTTAGCTTTTCCCATATTTTTGTGCTGCTGTTATGATCTGGTGTTTTAGGATCTACCTCAACTGTTGGGGGACGGGTGAAAATTTTCAAATGTGCTGAGTAATTTTTTCATGAGATCTTGTAACCCACTGCATTCTAGTAATGCTCTTTTTCTCTATTGCGTTTCAGGTTGTGTGGCGTTTATAGTAATGGAAATTTATGTTCTAACTAGACCAAGTATTTATCTTACTCTTTGGGACAAACTTGCGTTTGCCTGTTTCCTGAATGGTGCAATCTTGTGTCTTGGACTTTCATTTTTATTCCATACCCTGCACTGCCATTCAGAGTTTGTAGGAAAACTTTTTTCCAAGTAAGTATCATGTTTTCATTAAGTGCAAATAATATTTGTTACATTAGTTTGATATTAATTTTTTTGATCATAAATAATTGTTCAAGATTCAAGTCTGAATTTAAAAAATAATTATTATATAACTAACGATATCAGGCTTGACTTTGTGAAACCTTTCCATTATGGAAAATGGAAGGATAAACTTTGTAAGGTTCACTGATAAATTTAAATAGCATAACCCGGGTTTCATAACATGGTTACATCTTCAGGTGCATTGATCATGCGTGCATCTCCTTAAATATAAAATCTGGCGCAACGGTGAGGACATCTATCTATCTGAAAAGAGCGGGGTGGGAGTTAGAGGATGGGGGAGGGATGCAGCAGCTTTAGGTTGGGTGGATTTCCCAGTTTTGATGGGTCTTCAAAAGTTTGTTTGTGGGGTTTAAGTTTGTTTAAAGTGATATTTCCCGGTGACCATCCACCTGTGAGCAATAACATATTCCTGGAATTTGTTCCACTCAGTGCCATTGAGAAAAATTACCCCTAGTGATCCATGTGCAAGTGCAATTCTGGAAATTCATTATTTTATGCCTGAACTTTCGAAGACCCATCAAAACAGGGAAATCCACCTATCCTACAACTGCTACTTCCCCCCCTATCCTTTAACTCCCACCCCACTTTTTCCCTACAGATAGAGGTCCTAACTGTCACTCCAGACTTGATATTTAAGGAGATGCATGCATGATTGATGCACCCGAATATGTGACCATTTTACAAAACCTCAGTTGTGATATTCAAATATATCAGTGAGCCTTATCAGGTTTATTCTATCATTTTCCATGAATAATTTTTTATTTTGGATCTCATGGCGTATGGCATTAATTTTCTATTATTATCATCATAAGTCAACGATCCAAAATTTTGTTTGATGCAGCTCCCCATTCTGCTGTACTGTCTGACAGCTTTTCATAGTGATCTAATTCTTCTCTTTTGCCATCTATGTAACCTGTCAATCATAATGCATTCTGGGTTATCCCTTGCCCTTCATCCCATTAATTTGTCCTTCTACGGTTGTTGCCATCAGGCCTCATAATGTGGCCAACTAAATTGTCCTGCCTTCCCTTCAGGATTTTCGGGAGACTTCTCTTTTAAGCACTTCTTCATTACTTGACTCAGTCAATCCATTTTATCTTCATCATTATTTAGTAGCACCGTATTTTGAATGCTTCCACTCTTAACTTCTCTACAGCTGTCTATGTCCAAGCCTCATTTCCACGAAGAAACATGATCCTTATGGAGCATTTGATGCATTGTTTCTTCATTTCTATACTTGCATTCTCAGCTCTTTGTAGATTCTTTCTGCAGCAAGGCCTCTTAGTGTGTACTATTCTGCTGACTACGTATTTATTTCTTCCTTTGTCCATGGTTTTTTTATTTGGCTTCCTGGGTAATAATCTCTTTCATCTCTTCAAGCTTTTGTTTTCCTAGTTTAATGGTTGTCCTAACCACCTCTCTCTTACTGCATGCTAATATCTTAGGGTTATTTTTGTTGATTTTTAGCTGATATTTGGCCTCAGTCTTTTCCATATATGTCGAAGTCTTCTTCAAATCATTCTCTGTCTTGATATATTGTCAACTAATTTTATTTAATTATTTCCTCTGGATATTCACACGCAAAGCCTTATCTTTGACTTCATCTATGGCTTTGTTGGTGTAAACATTAAAAATTATGGGGGAAAGTGCACACCCTTGTGTCACCCCTTTTCCATTTCTTGCTTCTGCATAGTTGGGTCCACATTTGATCACAGGTACTTGGTTATATACAATCTATTAACAATTCTACAGTAATTATAGAGCACTCCGATTTTTTTCAGAATTCTAAGCATTGAATTCCATTGCACGTTATCAAATGCCTTCTCTAAATTGACAAATGCAATATATGTCAGTTTTTCTTCTCTTCTCTATGAGCAGACTATGCTTTTCCTAAGTAGGAATTAGTAAAGTCCTCATCCTGGAGTTTCTCTGCTCTTTGTTTTATT
Organism: Ischnura elegans; assembly: GCF_921293095.1. Classification (NCBI taxonomy): domain Eukaryota; kingdom Metazoa; phylum Arthropoda; class Insecta; order Odonata; family Coenagrionidae; genus Ischnura; species Ischnura elegans. The sequence goes on along the minus strand of NC_060255.1, from coordinate 16,312,685 downwards.
CTCCTGTAGATGATTTTTTCAGTAACTGCAACACATTTGGTGTCAGGCTTATGGCCAAAAAATCTACACACTCTGTGCTCTCTTCTTATTGAGTATTAAAATGATGATTTTCTTCTCAAAGTTATTTTTTACTATAAGTTCCATTCATAAAGATATTACCTATTGATCAGCAAAATTCAATGTGTTACTTTACTGTGCTCTTCCTTATGTATTAAACCACTCATGTTTTTTTGTGGTTTCATGAACAATGTTCTTTTTCCTACTTTTATTGAGAAAGCTCATTTTTCAACTTCTCATGCATTTTTAACATAAATGTTGTGTATCTTCTTTCCTGTAGCACTATACGATATATGAATCATCTAATTTTTTAGCCTATTAGTAATCTATTTTAACGGTAATTTTTGCAAATTTTATGGACTTTGTTGCTGTCACTGTCTGAATAAGAGTAAACAAAAGCAGTAGTGTGGGCTAAGCAGTTAAGGGAGAATAAGGAGGTAGCGAGGGAGGTTGCAACATGATTAGTTGAGGGATGATCCAGTGGTCAATAACTTACTTGAATGTGAAATGTAAATCCAGTGCTCTACAGTACTAGTGTAAACCATTATCATCAAGTGCAGGATGTTATGAATGATTGGTGACTTAAATTTGTCTGACTGTTTAAATTAAAATGAGAGAGCTCTTAGAGAAAGAAATCAGCCGGAAACAGGGTGGTATAAGGGGAGATGAACAAAAAAAAGTGGTGTCGTAGCTCATACTATGGTGTGCACATTAGCATGGGGTGAAGAAACTCGTTTTTTTATTTCAAAGTTGTAATAGCATGGGAAAGCTGCAAATCGTATAGACAAAGAAAAAGAAAAAATCGGTTGACATCTCCCGGCTGCTGCTAGACCATAAAAATTGACAAAATATAAAAAAATTCTTTTTTGCATTTTTTATTTTTGAATCAATGATTTTGTAATGTAATAGTTTGCAATGTCTTCAAATAGAGCCCTAAAACATTTTTTTTAATTTGGCTTAGATCAGTTGATATCTTAGTCGCGAATAAGGCTGAAAATTCACCAAAATACATTGAAAATTTTGCGTTTTTGCGAGTTATTTTTTATGTTTTTAATAGACTTCTTTAGTGTAATAGTTACAGTAATTTTATTTTTGAACACAAGAATATTGTGCTTTATTATTCAGATTAGCATTACTCGCTGATTCGTTATCCCGTCTCACTCTTTGTTTGCCACGTTACTCTAAATTCTTGAAGCTCTGAAAATGTTGTCAAGTTTGTAATTTCTACGCCATACTGGCCCAATTACAGGACTGATCATATAAAATAAAACATGCTTAGCAGAGATCATGCATTATCCTGAGCACTTATCATATTCAAGGTGGTTGACAAAAGAAAATAGAACTCTCAGATTATATAAAGTGAAGAAAACACCTCACCTGAACTTCAGGAATAAGTTTTTTGTAAATTTTTTTAAGGCCTATGTGCGACCAGAAGATGTCAACTGATTTTTACAATTTTTTTCTGTTACTTTGTCTATACAAGTGGCAACTTTCCTGTGCTATTACTACTTTAAAATTAAGGAATGAGGTTTTCTTACAATAGCACACCCTAGTGAACGTAGTCATGATTTATGATTGGATATTGAATCACATGAAGCTTGGTATTCACATCATTGTAGGCAATTTTTCACATTAAGCTTCTTCACTTGTCTTTGGACAGTTACTTAATTAGGTTTGTTTATTACCTTTTTATTTTTTTTGTGGGAAAATGTTTAAGATACTTGTCATGTTGGATTTCAAGTGTAAAATGTTTTTTTCTTCATTTACTCTAAAAGGCTTGACTACTGTGGGATAGCAACTTTAATTATGGGCTCTTATGTACCATGGCTGTATTATGGCTTCTACTGCGAGTCAAAACAAATGCTCATTTATTTGAGCGTTGTTTTGTTCCTGGGCATATCATCATTTGTGGTATCACTATGGGACAGGTTCAGTGAGCCAAGGTTCAGAGCACTTCGAGCGGGTAAGTTGGATTTCCCGCATTGATTTCTGTAAACTATGTTACTTTTTTTAAACCCCATTATTTTGCTATGCCAGTAATTCCTGTGTTTCATTTCAAGCATTTAGCTAAAAATATCCTCATCAGTTTGTACATAGCAGTAACATGGATATTTCAGTTGGAATATTGTCTAATTACGTTATCTGTTACTTTCAAAAACTGGTCAAGAAAATGATTGTAAATTAAAGTTGGGAGCTCAGTTCTTAAAATTCTATGTTTTAAGTTTATGGAGCATGTTATTGGCTTATAATAGGCACCGAAAAAATGAAATATTTTTAAGGCTGCAATATTCGAGGTCGTGGCATCAACTGACAGTTTAGATTGCTTAGAAACCTCTGATATTGGAAACCACCCACTTGGCAAAAAAAGGCAAAGTTATCAGCATATTCACTATTATGCCATAAAGGTCGCTATGTAATGGAGTTAGAAATGCAGTGGCTCCTTGAATTCTATTTTTGAAATTGTTATTTTATAACTTAGGTTGACTACATATCATTTTTCAGTGAAATATATTTTCCCTACCATCATAAATTCTCTTCCTTAATCTAATTTCAGATTTCGTGTATTAAGAACAATATTTGCTGACTATGCCAGACACATTATTATTCGTTATAAACAGTGCAACTTTTAACTTTTTTTGTCCTGCTTTACCATATTTGTAACTATTGGTATGCAACTAATACACATGGGTAAAAGTTAGTAACTTACGCTGCATTAATTCTTATAAATTTAAATAGTAAAATTATAAAGCACTATGTATATATTTGTCGGGTTGCAGCTGAGGACGTATTTATCTGATTCATTGCACTTAGCAGATTCTCATGTGGTACTCATCCAAAACAATAGCTTTGAGAATAAGGTTTCTCATAAATTAGGTTATAGAGCATAAAAAATACTTCAGAACAGTTCAAGTAAATTAAGAATAGAAATTGAATTCAGCAATAGTCTTGTGATGCCACTCCTCAATCAAGCAGATTCTGCCTTTTTGAAAGCAGTTTTTTACATTCTTACTGAGCACACAGAATAAAAATCAATGTCATTTCTTTTTTGCTTTTATTATTTCAAATACAGCCATAAAAAAATTGGTTGACCTGTCAATTGGGAAAGTAAATTATGCATTACATTTTTATAGCGGTAAGATTCATTACGGTGGAAACAAGTGTTTTCGCCATTAAATTGGACTGCATTGTTCTAGTAAATTTAATGACTTAATGGCTCAAGGGAAATCGTAATTTTGGGTGCTTGATGATAGAGAGGCTAACTGATGAAAAGGAATTGGGATTAAACCATAATAGGGTAGTTTCCTTCATCAAAGAAAACGAAAGGCATTGATTGCGATTCGTTACCCATCATTAGTGTATTCATAATATACAAATTATTTGGTTTTAGAAATCCCGGTTTAGACGAATGGCAATGGTCAATTTTAACCTCATTTGAAAAAGGCCAGATTGGCGCCCATGCGATGCCACTCCACCTGACGTCACAGGGACCTAGATGCCATACGAGTAGTCAGGAGTTTTGCATCGTCTGAGATTACCAACGTATGCATGTGGCACAGAGCTCAGGGAAACATCTCTTAAAAATCACCTATTAAAACTGCCTAAGGTCGGAAAGTTTCCTCCGTTTATAAGGTATTAATTATCCTTATTTAAGCCGAGCGCTACCCGCTAGCAGGGTACTCTGCTACCTGCTAGCATCCTATGTCGTATCAGCGCTCAAAGCCTCGCCTCAAGGTCACCTCACTTGCGGCAGCGGGAACCAGAACGACGTCACACGGAGTTTTCCCAGCATTCATACTTAGCCGTCACGTTTTCGTGCGCCTGAAAATTTTCACTTTTCATTTAATTGCAAAAAATAGATATCTTCGTTTAAAAATCTAAAAGCGTGAAATATGCACTCCAGGAGTAATAATCTTTCGATTTAGGCAATAAAAAAATAATAGGAAACCACTAGTGATGGGTCGATTCCAAATATTATCGATTCTGATCCCGATTCCGATTCTGACATTTCGATTCCGATTCTACCGATACCGATTCCATCGATTCTGATGCCATAGGCTCCAAGAAAAATATCACTTAATTCCAGGCCATAAGAAAATCACTTTAAAAAATATTACTCTGTGAAAGAGTCAGTTGACAAAAGCATCTTTCATATCATCACTATGTAATTGAAATATAATAGCTAAATTTCAAAACAGAACATACCTGAAAAGTGGTGTTACATGATAGGTATTACTTTAGAATATTATTATTAGTATTCTACCGATTAAGGTAGGTTTCCATGGAGTACTAAAGAGGTGATCTGGGAGCCTCCCTTTCCTTCCAGCACTGCCTTCTTTAATTCACTGTAAGGCCTACTCTCTTTCAATCTATCCAAAAATCCTATTCTCCTCCTTCCCCTCCCTCGTTTCCCCAACATTCTACCCTCCAACACCATTTTCAACATCCCCTCACCGCTAAGCACTAACTCCATCCAAACCTTCTGTCTCCTGCGTATCGCATCTAAAAGCTGCCTCTCCTCGCCAACCATATCCAGCACTTCGTCGTTCCTTTTCCTCTCCGTCCATTTCACCCTCTCCATTCTTCTCCATACCCACATCTCGAACGCCTCCAGTCTTCTCTCGTCTTCTTTCCTCAGAGTCCACGTTTCCGCACCGTAGAGAGCTACACTCCAAATCAAACTATTCACTAACCTTTTCTTTAAACTCTTACACAACGATCCTCTCAGAAGCTCCTTCCTGCTCATGAACGCCTCCTTCGCTAATGCTAATCTCTTCCTGATGTCCTTACTACTGTATCTGTTTTCCTCTAACGTACTGCCTAAATAGTTGAATTGCTCAACCTGCTCAAGTTTTTCACCACCCACCTTTATCTTGAGTCTCACATTCCTCGCTCGTGATGCTTTACAAAACCGCATTACCTTAGTTTTCTTGTGATTAATCCTCATCCCAAACGCGGCACTCATAATATGTCGACCATATATATGTATCCAAACTACAAAGGAGAGCCCTGAGTACAGAAATTCTTATAGCTGTAATAAAGGTTGCATACTACGTATATAAATCATGTAATATTTTGCCCTTTCAAATTCTCAGGCAGAAAAACCAATTATTCTACATGCTCAGCCAGCAGGTTTTGACGTCTCCATGTTACATTATTACTGCCTGCAGAAAATTGCCTTTTGCTACACACTTGTGTGACTGGGCAAGTACTTTCCTACCAAAATTGCAAGATTTCGGAGACTGGAATTCTTATTAAAAATTATATCAACGATTTTTTTGGATCTTGAATCTTCATGGAATTCAAGTGGTCGAAGCGAACGAACTAAAGAACTAAACTTTATTTTGTAGAGCCAAAAAAATTCTATACTTCTCACGTCATTTAATCAACCTTAAAATCTCTTCCTTTTTTCCCTTCAAGAAAGAAACTAAACGCTACAAATGAGTATCACATCGGTCGGACGCAGTAATAAAAAAGGCTAAAAGAGCCTTGTGGTGTGAAAACTACCCTTCTGCGTGACTCACCTCGGCGAATGTGGAAAGGGAAAAAGGGTATTGGTTGTTGCCTTTCACGGAAACAGTTCATTTTTCTCTCTCTTAAGCATGCTGACTTAATCTCTTCACTTTACTTCAATACCCGAGGCATATTTCTTATGCGTGGGATGGATCCGAAAAATATCCAATCCTTAGTATTTTCACTCGAGTAATGCGCTAAATGTTCTAGTTGATCTATACATAATCCTTTTTAACATCCTTAGTTTAGTGTTTGAAGTCAATTAAGACGATTATCCATGCTTTAAATGGTGATTTTCAAGACTAATGTTTTAAAAAACTTGAAAAATCGGCCACAGTTACCGAGCCTTAGAGTTCCGCGGCGTGTAGCTCAGCCTTGACGCGCGATTGAAAAATCGCTCTTATTGCCTTCGTAACAAACTTTTTTTTCCAAGATTTCTAATTAGTAATCTTTATAAATCACTACTTTACATTGTGGACCAAATTTTCCGAGTTTTATTTTATACGTAAACGAAAGATAATGTCTACTTTATGTCAAATTTCACGTGAAAAACGGGTTGGCCATTTTGCGTTGTAAAACCAGACAGATGAGAGCCAAAATCTTCAAAAGTCATTGAAAGTATAGGCAAAGCACCAGATCAAAGGAATATTGCGTTTTTTATTCCATAAAACTCATACCAACGCAAAACCACCTGGATAAATTTAAAAAATTTCGAGGATTAACGAGATCGCACATGGTTTTGAAAAGTTGGTCATGTTTGGGCTGTATCATCACTAAAGGGTCGTATTTATGTAAAATGGCATATAAATCTATATCTGATAATGATTTTTGAGTATTTACGCTAAGTTTCAAGTCTCTACTCCCAAAAAGGTCATTTTGGACTTTATACCAGCTTTTTCCAATTTTGGACCGGTGTGCGCCGGGTCAGAAGACGATCGGCCGCAGCGGCTGGCGTAAAGGTATTCGGCGCCCACTTTGACAACTATAGAGTATACAGCAAGCTGAATCTACCAGGCCAAGGCATTAGAATGACTTATCGGCTTTAAAAACTGTATTACTACATGAGTTTCATGATAGCACTTCCTGTCGGCAGATTGCTGGACCTACTAGTCTCGAAAGCTCTGTAACCTTAACTACTCGACTCGACATTTGTAATGCTACTCGAAACGCTCGAGTCGAGTACCAACTACTCGATCGATTTGAATTTTCGAGTACTCACACATCCCTGGAAGATATGTGTTTTGTTATTACGATTACGTGGTGCAAAAATTCAAATGACTGTTGGAAATGCGGTCGTATATTTTGTTGTTCGAAGTACTACTGGAATCGGAATCGATTTTTCACCTTGGCAAGTACTCGTTTTCGATTCCGGTTCTTGGTCGAGAATCGAGGAATCGAAGCGACCTATCACTAGAAACCACCCTATTCTGTAGTCTGTATTTGACCCAAACTGAGCTATTTCTTAAGGAGCTACAGGAGATAGGAACATTCTCCATCAGCTAGAAGTGGAGTATGAATCAATAAATTACCTAATGTATTTTTGTGCTGTATTTATGTGGCTTATTTGTTTTTGAGATTGAGAGTTAAATGATCGTAGTTATCTTCATAGTATCTGGAGATCAATTTTAGTTTGCTTCTTCATAATGCTATAAAGCAACGAAATCCGACATGGTAGTGTTTTTTTTGCTAATCTTTAACCTCCCATCTTGTCAACGACCTTTGTTAGCAGTGACATGAATAGCACTAGCATTTTGTTATTCTTGAGAATGTGTATTAAAGGCATTCAATTTGGCATAATGCAGGAGAATCAATCTTATTGGTGGATCTGAGGTATTGTTGGTCTCAAACAAACTCTAGCTGTATTTCTCACAAAATACATGCATGTGGCCCTTCATTTGACCCCTGCCTCTAGTTCTTCTGATTTTAGCAAGTACATACTTCAAAAGTAAAGCTTTGTTATTTGATGTGGTCAATCTAAATGCCAAGAACTGGTGATGTGAATGTAGGCTTTTTGCTGCCTTTTTTTAATATTTTACTTCTAGGGAAGAATGGTGTGATCCATATTGGATTCAGAATTTAAAATAATTATAATGTTATGTTTCCGGATGACTTAACTTCTTGCTTCTTCATTTAATTGGAGGGAGAAATCTCGGCTATTTGTTATGCCATGCATAGGGTGTATTTCCTCAAATTCATTGAGATCTCATATTCTAGACTGCAAATGGCATATGTTCTGTGTTGGTAGTTTCTGTTTAAATGTAGAATTTTTGTATCGATTTTTAGTGAGTGATGAATACGTAAATGTAATATTTCCCAATTCAGTACTTCATGTCAATTTTTGTTAGCTCTGCCATAATTGTTTAAAATTTTTTGTCATGACCAAGTGGCGAGCCGTGGCTCCAAAGTTATCTAAAGAAATACATAGTTTTATTTTGTTGTCACATGTAAAGATTTAATTAACATTGTAAATACTGTTTGCATCAGTGTTTTCATAATTGCCAAATTTTATGCAATTTTAATCAATTCACAGTTGAGTGCTAGTGGAATTATAATTCTTGCTATAGTTACTGGGAATTATTTTTGTTCTGTAATAAGTTATCTAAGTTTCATGGATGTAAATTTATTTTTATGTACTTTGGTTTTTTAATTTTGGTTTTTATGGTTCTCCTCCTGGAAAGTTAAGACAAGTTTTGAGCATTTGGTTGAATTTTTATTTTTCAGGAGTGTTTATGGGTTTTGGTCTGTCAGGGGTTATACCAGCAGTGCATTACGCAGTATCTCAAGGTTGGCTTAATGCGGTGAACCAAGCAGCTCTGGGTCCTCTTATATTAATGGGTGCTCTTTACATTCTTGGAGCTCTTTTCTACACACTCAGGATACCAGAACGGTTCTTTCCAGGCAGTTGTGATATTATTGTAAGTATGCTTAAAATAGGGTTGTAGTTCTTAGCTCTCCATTGAAGTGTAAGTAATGAGTAAAACTGAGATGTATGTACTAGCCTGTGTTGCACAATTTTTTACTTTTTTCACACCTAATAATATTGTGGAAAACTGGAATTGCAGTGTTTGGAAAATCTATTCGGTCTAATTTGTATTCAACTTTTATAGCAACTTCATAATAGGATGAAAAGTGCCTAGTAGCAGCAATGCTAGTAGAAGTAATTAAAAAATATATACAGTTCTTCATTCTTTGTGTATTTTAGAACCCAGGATTTTTGCTTGCTCGATATTTGGGCTTGTGATCGTGATTAGAGGGGAGGCCTAGATTACTGACGAGAATTTCTCCTTATTTAAGAAGTCTATCAGAGAGAGCCTATCACTTCTTATTCTCTCCTGAGTGCTCAGAGTTTCAAATTCCAGGGTGAAGAAACTCAAATCTAATATGCATGTTTCCAAGAATTTAAAGAATAACTGGTTAGCATGTAGAGCCATAAGACTCTTTCCTGCTATTCACTACTTAATAAGAAAAACATTGGTCATCACTAAAGTGCTTCATTTTTCACCATATTTTTCAAAGCTAATTGTAACACCTGGCAAAACTTTCTAATCCAAAATGATATTACCGACATGGTTTATTTCCAAATCAATTTTTATCTTCCCTCTTACTTAAGCTATTTCAATGAAAAAAATCGTATTTTATATTTTCAGTCTGAGTGCCCATAAGTTTGGGTCAGTCATGATGAATATTGGTATTGAAACTTCAGAATGTAACTTTTATGCCCAATTTTAATTTATTAGTTGAGTTAATATGATGCCCCTCATTTTAAACATAATATGGTGTAGGCTGCTTGCAAAACATATTCACATTTTCTTGTGCTGCAGTGGATTACCCAATGACAGTGATTTTTCCTGTCTAAAATGTCTGTTTTCTGAATTCTTTGATCCTCCTAGGCTAATGGTAAATAATCACTGAAGAGATGTCCCTTTTCCCTTATCCCAGTTGCTTTTGGTGGTAGAAATTTGATGGCAGCTATAACCTGCATCATGAAATTACCATTAGTCATCGCACATTTCCATCAGCATGAATATTAGTCAAATCAAATTAAATGTACTTGATGATACTAAATACAACCTGATATTAATGACTCTAAGTACTTGGGGATTACAGTGCTATCAATGTTAAAATGTCTCATTTGTCACATTAAAAATTTTTCTGTTTTTTGCTTTCGATTTAAAAATTGATAGTAACAGCTTTTTTCCTTTGAAATACACATTATTCAAAGTTTCAAAATTTGTATATATACAACATTTGCACCTAATAAATACCTAACTTTCATGGACTCGGAATTACTTGTTCCCAAGGTTATCTATGCTGAAGGTGGTAATGGTGAAAAGTTTTAATATTGTCTTGTCAGAGACAGCATTGGGTTTCTAGCATGTGATTGGGTGTGCAGTCCACTGAAATGTCCAATTTATAAAACAAAACTTTTTGAATGACAGTGATAAGTGACTTCAACTACATAGTTCAAATGGGAAGTAAAATTACTTGAAATGCATGGTAATACCAGATAACAGGAAAATTTAATATAAATCTGCAAAAATATCCGAAGGTGAAAAATGTAGCATGGTGCCTTCATTTGGTCAAGTTCTTGGAAGGTCGAAGGAAATAATATTTTAACTATGAAATTTTTGCTCATTATTCCATAATTATGTGTTGTGTGTCTATTAAATTTTCTTGAGAAAACACTGTAAATTCCTTACATGATTATGCAAAAATTATTTGGTCATTTGAGATTCTTTTCTTCTTTTGCAGGGGCAAAGTCATCAGATTTTCCATATCTTGGTGTTTCTTGCTGCTCTTGTGCACTTCTACGGCATATCTGAGATGGCAATGTACCGTATGGCCGTGGGTGAGTGTGCAGATCCTCCTCCGGGAAGTGCAACATCTTCTTTTTGATCCGAGGCCGTTGGGGTGGGAGAGTACGACTTAGATCCTACCAGCAAAGGACCAAATTTGGGAAATGTGATGAATGGCGTTTCTGCAAAAGTTTCCAAGTCTGCTTCAACTGGGAATGATAAAGAGGAGTATGGCCCATGGATGTGGTGCAGAAATCTGCTGGAAGCAGAGGTGGTGAATGGTTACCATGCACTTCAAGATAAATTGGCTTGTGGCGACTTGGTTGGGGAAAGGCTGGCCCTTGATCTGTGTGATAAACATGAAATGGCTGAGGAAGGTGTCACCAAGTCGAGCTGGGAATGGTGGTCTTGGCGGCGGTGGAGTGTATGTGAAAAAAGTGATGCTGGCACAAGTCACGTACAGGGTATGATGCAATCGAGCTGTGGCTTGGTTGAGAAACAGAGTGCTATATCCCATCAAAGCTTGAGTGTGAGTGAATGTGGTAATGTGGATGTAAATGCTAAAGTGATTGAGCACGATAAGTTGCCTTAGCTGGTCTAATGTGTATGTATTCTCTCTGGTATATGTTGTTCCCTTGCACATATTGTGCTACCCTGGGAGGAACCAGTGTTAGGAGATTATGGGAGATGTCTAGAACTTTTTTTACAAAGTAAAGATTGATCTCTTGAGGGGTGATTGATCACTTGATAGTTCTTCGTCTATTTTCCATAATCTTTTGCAATATTTAAATGGCAGATCTGAGTGATTTTGAATGATCTGATCTGTGATGATCAACCTGACTTTTCAATGGCAGTGCCATTGTGGATTGGTCGATTAACAAATAAAAAATTTCTGTTTCTATTATTGGTGTCATGCTTTAGGGAGATGCAAACAATACGTTGGGTATGCTTGCTAGGTCAAGGGGATGAGGAAGAATATCTCCTCTCCACCTGTTCATTCCTCCTTTCTGTGTACACTTATAATCCTAAATTAAATCAAAGAACGTACATGGTGCCCTCCTTCACTGAACTTCAGTCGTATGATGTGAAGTGTTTTGAGGTAAATGGTTCTTACTCTCAAAGTTTTCCAGTTTGAGAGGATTTAGGGCTGCAAGACTGAATAAAATGGTCTTTGTTGAATAGTCAGTAATGGTAACTTGAAAGAATGAAGGTATGTAATAAGTATTCTAAACAGTTCTAAGGTGACTGATACTTGTTAATTAATTGTTATTATTCCTGGTGTTAGGTCCACTGGTTCCATTCCAGGTTGTTTCACTCTTGAATCTACAGGAGTGAAAACATCTGGAATGCCTATTCCTGGTGTGTGATTAGTGAGAGCAAGCTTTTACAAAGCTGTTATTTTTTGTATTGGTTGAATTTTGCATTTTGTATACATAATATTTTAAAGTGCTTAATTTATAAGGTGATACTCTGTATTGTTTGAATGGAAGAACTTGATTACATGTAATATTCCTCTTTGGTTTCTAGATATTTTGTTATTATTTCTCATGTTGCACAGGTAGGTAGATGACTTATTTCATTTTCATATGCACTCCTTCGTTGGTTTCTCAGACAATGCCAATTCCAGGTACTTAGCTTAAAGCTCATTTCTGTTGTGTGAACAAAATTTTAGTCGATGGTTTTGGGGCTGTGATAAATATTTTGTTAATATTTTGTTTGTATATGATTAAATTTTTGAAAATGGAGTGTAAAGGGAAGGTTGTAAAGTATTCCGTGAAGAAAATTTAATAGAAGCTTTATTCTTGTAAAATCGAATGAATGCTGCTGGGAAATGAAAATAACTTCATTGCTGTCTCATGTGGCGGTAATGTCATGGGCTTATGTTGGTATTGGACAGGAAAAAGATGACGGATCAAAAAACGTACTAAACTATGTAATAATCCATTGGATGCATGTAATTTATCCGGATATGGTTTATTTTCCTCCTACCACCCAGATTTTTGTGAATATATTGTGAACGGGTACAATAGTTGAAGTGTGAAAGATTAGAATAAAGTGACCGAATTTTATATGTTACGATGAGTTTTTCCTTGCACGGTAAACCTTCCCCTCGCAGTTCCTTTCGTATTCGCGGTCTACAGGAGCCACCGTTGTTAAACAAAGAAGCAGCGACGTGGGCGTGGAAGCATGTTCTATTCGTCTGCTCGCGCTGGCATTTGTCTTGTATCTGTGGTACGAGCACGAGGGTCGTGTGAACGTCAACGGGGGTTGTCTTCTGAAAAGGAGTATCCGGTTATAAGGTAGGGAAGTTTAAGTTTTTTATTCCTAAGGGTTCTGCTTGCGCCCTTTGCTGGAATGTGTCGTGGTTTCGACGCGACATTATTTGTTAATTTTTAAATGTGTGTAGTCATGTCATCTAAACTCATTTAAATCTCGTCTGTGTTGGCATCGTGATCATTTTTTATGTCAAATGGTAACCGTAGGATTTAGTGATCTTGTGCCATGCCGTCAAATCATGAGTATAATCTCTCGTGAGCCGTACATTTTTCGTATCGACTTACGCGAAACGTGTTAGGCGATGGTTTCGGAGAAAATATACGGTATTTATAACCTTGTTCGATCCCCGTTTCGGACAAGGTTGATTTTAGTTCAGTCTGTTTTTTGTTCTCTGTCAGTCGCATTGATGCCTTGGAAAATTATTTTGGTTCCTAAGGTCATGCTGGAACTTTGTGTACTAGTAGTCATTGTAATTTGTCTAATTTGAACTTATAGAAGTCAACCGGCAAGTTTGATCTAGCGCCACGGTGCTGCGCAGGTCATGTTAAGGAATTTGCGAGTAGCATTTATATGTGGTTAATGAGAAGTGTCGACTCTAAGTTTCTTCGAGTCATACTTAAAGTGCGTTAAAAAGGTTCTTTTATTATAACTGCCCATTATATGCGGTCAATGAGTAGAATCAGGGTGTCATGGAGTTCAATATAGTCACTAATTTGACTGCAAGTGACTTCAAAGAAAAAAAAAGAAATCCAAGGGAGGATCGGTCGTTCTTCAATCGTTCTTTGGGGCGAACGGGAATTCCTTTGCAGAAATCTGTGTTTTTTCCTTAGTAAGTTTAGGAAACCTATATCTTTTCATAGTAAAATTATATTGATCTGTGCATTAGCCCTAATCAACTACGTGGTGCTGGTCCAACCGATGAAACGTACCGTGATTTGAGGATTATTGCGGAGTAGTGTTAGATACATGAATTGTTATGGTGTTTGCCTGATCACGTGAATGTTGTGCCGATAATAGTTTGCTGTGTTTGGGTTGAGGATATAGCGATAAAGCTCATGGAAGAAGCGAAGTCGGGTTTTAAAAATCGATACTATTTCCGAGTGAAAATGTGCGTTTGATGAATGAGGCCTTATTCAATCGTGAAATATGATATCATGTCAGGTATATGTACGGATTAATGCCCACCCTATTAATTTCAGGGAAATTTTCAACCGGCCCCACACGCCGCCTGTATGGATTTCATTGAACACACCTCGAAGCCGTTCACGAACTCCCTCGGCTTCTCTCTTGAACAAATTGCACTAATTCTTGTGTCATCAAAACCTTCATCATAGGTTTGGGGGATGATGCTGGGAAAAATTTTACGTTTTAATTTGATTCAACGAGCCAGCTCCCTATTGTGGAGCTAAATATAAACTCTATGTAATTACTTTCTACAATGTACTACACTTCGAAGTCGCACCTCCTCCGCCGTTGTTAATGCTTGCCGTTGCCTGAAATATTGTTTCATTGACTGACTTATATCTGATACAGGTTCTGAATGCCAGTTAACAATTTGTTCTTATCTTTACACTGTTTATTTTTCTTGGGGAACGTGGTAGCCAATAGAGATTTGAGCGCATGGCCGCTGATTAAAGGGTCGAACGCAAATCCCCACATTTATTTAAGTCCTATCGTGTCGCTGATAAGTTACTTTCGACCGTTTAAGGTGCTGGCAGATCATTAATAGCTCGTTTTTTCGTTTTACACTTTAGGCTATAGAATATCCCCCGTTTCGCCCTAATTTTTCGTGGAAAATTTTAATGCAAAAAAAAGCTGTACCCAGTTCCCATGTGACAATTCCTGTTCTCTGGCTGTGACAGATGATACTTCGATCGTTAAAGATTCCATCGTTATCTTCACTTCATTTAACAGATCGCGTTAGGTACGCTCTCTCCTAGTGATATGAAGATTCAATGCCGTAATGAGCGTAGGATATTCTTGGGGCTATTCCTCCAAAATGTTTTGGAGATGTAGTGAACCCCTTCTACGTGAACCCCCAGTGGTTGTCTTTCTTTCTACGACATTGTGAAGATTAGAATAGAATAGATATTTATTATGCTCTGGGAAAAAACCCTTGGAGCAAAAAACACAATTTACAAAAATAATGGCTCATCAAAGCAAAAAGTTCATGAAAAATGTCAAGTAAAGTTGTTTGATACGCACCTATAAAAAAGAAATAACACGTAACAAGGATTGAAATTTGACATCATAGGCAGACGGAATATAGTACATAATACATAATAATGATACATAATAGGCTGTATTTTCGTGGGAGTTTATTTTAGCTCTCCACTGAGTAAATCCATGTACAATTTAATTTTAAAAGCATGGATGGAGCCCCTCTGTCTAAGATCCTCAGGGAGAGAATTCCAGAATTTTGATCCCGTTATCAGAAATGATTTCTGGTAGATATTAGTACGTGGAGTAGGATAACATAAATAGTCATTTTTGCGAGATGACATATGGGTGGTTACTGATCTGTTCATAAAGATTTCCCGGAGATAATTAGGGATTCTCTCTCTGAAAATCTTAAAAAGAAGAGCACCGAGTAGATATTTCCTTCGATTACAAAGATTTAGCCAACCAAGGCTGATTCTGTACTGTGATACATGAACATCCTTTCTTAAATTGAATACATATCTTACACATGAATTAAGTAGCCTTTGTAACTTTTTATCCAGCTCTTTAGGCATGTCATTATAAACAAGACTACAATAGTCAAAGGAAGGGAATACCAGGGTAGAAATTAACATTTTTCGGGTGGATATAGGAAGTAAGTGCTTGTGCAGTTTTAGTTGATACAGTGTGATATTGACTTTATTACAGATTTCGTTCACATGTTGGTTCCAAGACAAATTTTTTGTGAGGGTTAGTCCAAGAGTGCGAACAGAGTCGCTGAACGGTATTTGATGGTCACCAACTACAACTGGAGGAAGGTGATTATAATCTATTTTGTTTAGGATCCTTGAGCTACCGATGATTATTGCTTTCGTCTTCAAACAGTTCAGTATGAGGTGGTTTTTACCCACCCATTTTGTGATTTCTCTCACGTCATGATTCACTAGATTAATACTATCAGCTATGTTTTTAATCGAAGTATGGATGTATATTTGAAGGTCATCTGCATATATCATATATTTACAATTTTTAATCGCAATTGAAATGTCATTGACAAATATAGAAAATAGCAGAGGTCCCAGGACAGATCCTTGAGGAACTCCGAAAGATACTGGAGCCCATGCGGATAAGTTATTTTCAGGTCCTAAGACTGCTTGAAATCTATTGCCTAGGTAGGAGCAGAACCAGTTTAAAGCT
This sequence comes from Ischnura elegans, assembly GCF_921293095.1. NCBI lineage: Eukaryota > Metazoa > Arthropoda > Insecta > Odonata > Coenagrionidae > Ischnura > Ischnura elegans. The sequence continues at coordinate 16,296,687 of NC_060255.1, read as the reverse complement.
GAACAAGAGAAACCAAGCTTCACCATCTTATGGATTAGTAGATTATGATCAACTCGATCGAATGCTTTACTGAAATCAAAAAGAACTAGTATTGTAACCATACGCTTATCAATATGAAGTCGAATGTCATCGGTTATCTTTAGTAGTGCCGTCTGCGTACTGTATCCATGCCGAAAACCTGATTGCATAGCGTCAAGTTTGTTATTGTTATTTAGGTACTCTGTAACTTGCTTGAAAACAATTCTCTCCAACATTTTCGACAGGGCGCACAGAATAGAGATTGGCCGGAAGTCAGAAGGTAATTTTGCATTTTTTGTCTTCTTTATCGGACGAATAAGTGCTTTTTTCCACTCCGATGGAAATACTGAATTATCGAGAGAATGGTTGAAAATTTCAAGGATGTAAGGTAATAGGGCATATTTGGCAAGTTGAATAATCTTTACTGGAATGTCGTCAACTCCAGTGGCATTTGACTTGGAGAACTCCAATACTTCGATCAGAGTCTCAGGAGTTACGTGCTTAAAGTAAAAGTTGTTATCACTGAATGGTATAACTCGCTCAAGTCTGGAGTTAGCTGGGGCATCATTATGACTAATCGTAGTTGACAAAAAGTAGGAGTTTAGCTGATCGAGAGTTATATTTGGGGGTAGAGAAGAGTCCCGTCTTCGAACCAGCCCAAGATTTCGAAGCTCACGCCAAATCAATTTCGGGTCTCTCTGCGAGGAAAGCTTCGAGGAATAAAACTGGCGTTTACTGTCATTGATGGCTGATTTAACGCGATTTCTAAGTTCCTTGTATTTTTGTCGCAGAGTGGAACAACCAATGCGTCGAAAGGCACATCGCGCTTTGTTGCGTTCTTTAATCATGAGTTTTATCGTCTCATTCAGCCAAGGAGGTGTTCGGCGTTTAGGCCGACATACCCGTAAGGGAAAAAAAGTGTCAGAGCAACTAGCTATGTTTGACGTGAAACAACCAAGTTTTCCATCGATAGAACTAGAGTTAAAAACACCATTCCAATCCATCGCTAGAAGCGCATCATGAAGGCACCGGGAATCAATGTTTTGAAAGTCACGGAATCTGAAAGAGGTGGGTGTGACAGACATAGATAAACTGAAGTTGTAGGTAATTTCAATCAAGTCATGAGACGACAGGAAGGGGACAGAAGTCTGAGAGTATTTTGAAACTTTTTCCAGATCGTCGACGATACAGAGATCTAACAGGGTAAGACTTTTTCCTGTGTGATGCGTTGCAGCATATGGTACAAGATGGAGATTGTTGCAATGCACAAAGTTATGCATGTATTTACCATCATAATTATTTCGTATGAGGTCAGCATTGAAATCACCAAATATAACAATATTTTTAAAGGTAGGGGCATAGTGCAAAAATGCATTTTCAAAGTCTATGGGGAGTGCCGTTTTAGGAGGCCGATACACGACACATAGCAGTAATTTCGAGGAAATTTCACTATGTATTTCTGATATAATAAATTCAGAAGTATGGGAGTAGGTGCCGGGGGAAGTGGCAAGAACATTTACATTCAAATTCTTTCGTACATATACGCCAACACCCCCACCACCTTTACCAATTCTATCATGTCTAAATATATTATAACCATTCATTGTAACCATCTCATCTGGTATGCGTTCTTTTAGCCAAGTTTCGGACATGCAAATTATGTCGTAGGTTGATTCCTGAAAGAAGAGGCAGAATTCATCAAAATGGCCAAATAGGGATTGACAATTAACGTGGCACAGAGTTAAATCTCTTGAGATCTTCTTGTGAGCAAGCAATGACTGAGTGTTAAAAAAAGATTGGCAATTAACACAACATATCTTAATGCAATTAGATTGAAAAACTCTTTGAACCAGATGGCAGCCCTTGGGTTGACAAGTTGGTTGCTAATCCACCAATGAAGAAAGTTTATCAGTATCCTGTTTAGTAGACCAGAAGAAAGTTTACCAGTATCCAGATTAGTGGCAGAGTTTTGGAGGAGTCAGGGGAAGCTCGCTCCCCAGCTTAAATGGTAATTTGTCCGAAAAAAGTACGTAACCTGTACATTCAGGTACAATGAAATTCAGGCCCGAGTGAGGCAACGAATGCTAAACACCCATTTTTGTGACCATTGACCTTTAATAAAGTTTTAAAGACAAACGTAAGTACTCGTTTTTACGCAGTCTCGATTTTAATTTTTTCTGGGGGGTTAAGATGGGAGTTTTTTAAACCCCTAAAATGAACCGCACCCCTTTTGTTAACAATGCCTCGATTGGTCACCTAGCTTGATTGATTGCCTTGGTGTTCTCAATTGCGATCATTATAATGTATTTTGACAACACAAGAAAAGTACCCAAGCCCTGCATAGGTGGGCTTTTCTTAGGCTGGTCTCGAACCTGAAAGAATTCACTCCGATGCAGCGAGATCGAAATGAGCCCGTTAGGATTATTCTCCGTCTAGTGTTTACGGGGTGAAATCCGTACCTCTCCTGAATGAACCGTATTTAATTCTCATTAGTGTGGGGGGTTTTCCTGTAAGGATAAAATCTCGGGTAATGATTTCGAGTACCCTGAAATTAATCCTCGTAGGGCAAAAAGTACCGGTCCCCGAATGTGTGGATTTTCTACACCTATGACTTAGTCCGGGATGAGTTTTACCCTTACATAATATTTTTAACCTTCAGAGTTGGATGGCTGATTTTGAGTGAATACACTAAGGCGACTTTTTTAAAACTTGTCCTATCCTTTTTTGAATTGTCTGATGTAGCTTCCAAGACTGAAGGAGTTTCTTTAATCCATCCCGGGGTATTGTGACAGCTTTCATAGGTGGATATAGGGGGGGGGGGGGAGGGAACGGGGGCACGTTCCCTCCCCCCCAGAACCTTAAAAACATGGAAGTTTTTAATAAAGTCCAATTATTATTGCGTTCGTTTTGAATTACGAGGTAACCTTGTGCCCCCCCCCCACCCCAGAACAAAATCCTGGACACGGCCTTGCTTGTACCCCCCCCCCCCAGAAAAAAATCATCCTGGATCCGCCCCTGAGGGCTTTCGATGTTCGCTTTTCACGCTTTTCACCTACTCGACTGGGGTTCGAATCCCGGGGGTTTTCAACAAATCTCTATGTCTGCAAATGTGTTGTGCGGAGGTCACCTGTAGCACGATTCTTTTGAGGACGTCAAGCTGTGTGAAGACTTGTCTCCATGCAGTTGTTGTCAAAAGAAGTTTCGTTGATTGGTACCTATTGATAATAGTCTACACTTTGAATCGCAGGATAGAAAATGACTGTCTTCAATGGCGTACGCAATAATTATAGAATCCACCTTGTGACACGGAAAATCTACGATTTTCTGCTACAGGAAATCGTATTTCAAAAGATCCACTTACCGTTAATGATGACAGTTTTCCTTATTTAATAGCTCGAAGGCGCAAATGATCGCATCGGAGCCCTACATCATTTCTTCAAACTGGATATAAACAACGTAGTGTTAGAAACAGTGTAAGATTTATCGACGCACTGTTTGTTACGCACGCAATGTCCAATTGGCTGATTAGTTTGGGTCATCACCATTAGTTATCATCATTATTAATATCGAAGAAAATCTATATCGGGATTGCACGCGGGTCAGAGAAATTATGGCAACTTTAATTTTTCTGATCCACGCGCAAACCTGAGAGAAGTTCATTCATTAGGGGAAAGTGATGATGACGTATTTTTGTTTGTGTTTGACACAGCTCTCCTATCTGCTAGCCTAGTGGCGTATTTATTCTCTATTACATCCTTGACAACCTGTCCCATATAACTCATTCGGGGCCGTCCCTTGACCTTCTTCCTGTCCACCTTTCCTTCTGCGATTTTTTTCATCAGGCCATTGTGCCTCATAATGTGGCCAACTCTGTTGTCTCGTAATCTCCTTTCCTCCCACTCTTCTTAGCACTTCCTCTTTACTTACTCGGTCGATCTCTTTTATCTTCATCATTCTTCGGTTGCACCACATTCCGAATGCTTCCACTCTCGACTTCTCTTCTTCACCTGCCAATGTCAAAGTCTCGCTCCCATGGAGAAACATGTGGCATATGCAGCTTCTATACTTGTATTCTCAACTGTAAGTATATTCATTTTTTACCGCCAGGAAATAATGTAAAATTGTAGGGCGTAGGTGCATCACACGCACAAGAATGCAGTGCGCTTTCAACCCTTTAAATCAGGCGAGGGCGGGTCGATAATTTGAAGCTTCGGGATCTGGGGTGGGAAATAAATGTGGCCCTGACCCTTTTACGGGTGGAGCACTGAGCTTTGCCTTTGACCGTCACTACGCAGTCTCAAGGTCAACCTCGTGAAAACGCATTTTAGAACAAAATCATAGGCAAACTGAAACTAACCTAAACCCGGATGCTTAAAAAATAGACAAAATTTTCAATGCAGTTATCATTACGTTCGTTTTTTTTGTGTATTACGGAGCCTCAATCATTTAATTTCAAATTTCGTATTAAAATAAAGAGAATATTTCGTGCGGTAATAGTTGCGTCTTTATTTAAATATCAAGTATGATAAGATCATTTGTCTGTCAGACCCTTGTGCGCTCCCACCCCCCCCCCCACTCCCAGAAAAATCCTGGATCCGCCCTTGTGCTTGTGGATATAAACAATGTGGTGTTAGCAACAGTGTAAGATTTATCGACGGACTGTTGGCAACAATGTCCAATTGGCTGATACCAATGCGCTTAATTGTCAGGTTGGGTAATTATCAAAAGTTATTCCTAAAATTGACGCAGCTCTACTATTCGCTCTCCAATCATCAGTTAGCCTTTTCACAGTGACGTTTTCTTTCTCTTTGACATCCTTAACAACCTGCCCTGTGTAAATCATTCACTATGTGTTTGTCAGCGTTTAAGTCGGAATACATTGAAAAGCAGCAGCTCAAATCTGAATTATCATGTTGTGTTTTGATCCCTTGCGTGTTTAACGGCTGGCTTATCCATCATACCCAATTGTAGTTCGTGGAGAAAATCATTAAAGCTCATCTCCGCCATCACGAAAGAGCCCTTTAACGAAATAGCTATAATGTCAAGCCGTATGCGATGCAGTAACTTTAATTCTTCATGCTGCTTCATAGCAGGTGCCCGCTAAATGTGTTTTCTTGTGGTCTTATGGTCGTGACGTTAGTGCAAATCGTTCCCCTAGAGATTCTTGAGAAATTACTTTTCACCTATAGTGCGCTTAGAAAGTAACTTTGATTACCTCTCGTTATGAGGTGGGTTTTCACAAAGTTTTAATTTATGTGCATGCACATTAATTAGTAAATGAGATTCAACGCTGCCTAGGTGCACTCATACGCGAGTTCAATTTTTGGGCCTAAGATCTACGGTAAAATCCTCGATAATGGGTTCGTTCACGTTCCAATGGGTGTGTCGTCATGGCAAAATTAGCAGCGCCGGAACGCACTTTACTTAACTTTTTTTTAGAAGTGGATTATTACTCTGTGTTTTTTATTACAAGTTTTTATTTAAATTTCATTAGATTTTTTCGTTTTGGTAACAAATGCATATATTAGAAATTTGGAGGCAACAAAATTGATAAAAGTGTTATTTGACTAATATGCCTGTTGTTAACCAGTGCCGGAACAGCGCCATAATACCATGTTCACCATTTTTTTAATATTTTAGATTGAGATAGAGGTTGGATATTGAAGAGACCCGTATTTTTTCGTTTTTCCATCCATCGCCTATTTCTCGAGCCATTTTCGGCGAAATATCGACGGGCTTACTCCTTTGGGTGATAGGTCCATGACGTCACTGACTTTTCCCTTTAATCGGTTCACCGCTTCTCCTCTACTTCTCGGCCTTGCTCATGCGTCTCACGCGGTTCGTTGTCACAAAAACTCTAATGAGCTATTCTTTCGGTCAAAGATGTGGTCTCTGAACGAATAATGGAACCAGGACTTTAATGACATCACTTACTCATGAAAACTGGGAGCCAACGTTTGGGTTATTTCATTTTCAAGTTGTGATAAAATGTTTCCATGAAGAAGACCCTTTTTTCGTTATAACTGATCTTTGCTTTACATATATGAAATTATCTCATTGGAATAGTGATTTTGGGGCAGAGTGAACGATCCCATTGTATTATTGAAGATAGAATCGTTTTTTGCTATTATTTTGGATACACTTTTGTGCGGAAATTCCTCAGAGAAAACATGTTTCGTCTTGAATGATTTTTTCTCTGTGGAACTATCGTACAATTTGTGCATTGCGGGTGACTCCGTAAAATTTATCGCCGTGGCTAATCCCGGTGCACTTAAATTAAACCACTTTTGTTTTTTTTTACATTTAAAACATATTCACAGTGTAACAATGACGTGCTGTCTAAACGCATTCTGACTACGCGTTACGGATTTTTTGATTTCCCGTTCGTAGTAATAACGTATTTTTAAAAATCTGGCTGCCTTTTGCTCCTTTTTTAAAGTGACCCACGTTACCTACGCTACTAAGAACTCTTTGAACTCTCCTGTCAATTTGTCATAACTATATCCTTCCTCTTCTCCAAGCTCTCTGTAAAACTTTTCGCAACACCTTCGAATATATTTTTTATTTCATTCGCTTGACACGATTTTTTAGTTTATTTATGATCAGATAGCCGGGGTATAATGTGTTCAATATTCACATCTGGTAACCATTTACGGTCGAAAACGGTGGTAGGAACAAAATTAGTTGATAGAATTTAGAATAGTTGGAAAGAATTAGTTTCATGTGGAGAGTGGTGCTGTCTTTTTTGAGAAGATTAAGAAACCAGAACGAAAGGGTTATTGCTGGCTGTATGCATTCAATGCGTAGTTGAGGAGACTTGAAATGAGAAAAATGAACAAAAATGATGACTGACGGGTGCATTTTCTGATAATTTACATGTTTTTGTAAAGTTCAGCCGCGTATTTATTTTGTGATATCTGAGGATGAAATAGCTAAAATATGTACTTGAAAGCCTGAATTACACGATCATTTTTTCCATTCCCTTTAAGCGATAGCTCCAGCGATCGCTGTAATGGTGGCGGAAAAAATGACCGTTTCGTACAATCAATTTACATCCCTTTTTCCATCACTCGGCACGTCCCTTTTTTCGTCGCTGAAACCATCGCTGGTATCGTATTTCAGCCAATCAGAACGCACGGTCGCTAACAGCGATTGTAACTTTACGCCTGGTATTTAATTTAATTACATTTGTAAAAACGGAAAGTGACGTAGTAAGTGATGGATAATGGACTTTGGGAATGACCGTGGGAATCAGAAAACGATGGGTCAATGAGCCATTTCTCTTTTGGTCCCTGAAATCGTATCGCTGTAGTTGTCATTCAGAGGGACGGACAAAAATGATCGATTGATTCATGCTTTAGGAATAAAATTTCCCTGAAATTACTTTTATTAAGGCATTCTACCGATTAAAGTAAGTTTCCATGATGTATTTAAGAAGTACTCTTGCAGTCTCACCTCCCTTCATGGACTTCCCCCCTTTATAATAATTCACAATAAGGCCTGCTCCTTTTCATTCTATCTAAATATCCTTTTCTATTCCTTCTCCTTCGTTTACTAAACATACTACCCTCTAACACTGATTTCAAGATCCCCTCTCCGCTCAGTTTTCGCTCCATCCATAAATTCTCTCTCCTCCGTATCTCACCTTAAAGCTGCCTCTCCTGACCCACTATGTGCAGCTCTTCGTCGTTCCTTCTCTCCGTCCACTTCACTATTTCCATTCTTCCTCCATTGACTCCGGTCTTATCTCGTCCTCCTTCCTAAGTGTCCATATTTCCACATCGGAAAGCCCCACACTCCAGATCAGATTCCTCACTAGCCTTTTCTTTCAACTCTTATATAACGATTCTCTCAAAAGATCCTTCCTGTTCATGAACGCCTCCTTTGCTAACGCAAATCTCTTGCTGGATACCTTACTGATATAACCGTTTCCTCTTTTTTGTGCCCAAAGACACCAAGGATAAAATTCACTGTAAAATAATTATTTGCCTAAGCCGGGATAAATGAGGAAAAATTACTCCTTTAATACGTAAAAATCAAGTTCTTACTTTTCTTTTTCGACTGCTGCCCAAACTAAGAATTGAAAACTGTAATTGATACGAAAGGGATACTTCTATGATCTTTTCCCCCGAATTCACCCCAATGAGCCGCAGACAGGGAATGGATCACTTCGGGTTGATTTCTATTCACAGTGGCCGTCAGAGAAGCAATACGAGGGGAAAGTGTGATATGCAGTCCGGCCTCCAGTCTTCTCTCGTTCGCTTTCCTGAAAACCAACGTTTCCGCACCGTGAAGCGCTACACTCCAGATAAGACTCTCCTCTAGCCTTTTACTTCAACTCTTGCATAACGATCCTCTCATAAGCTCCTTCCTGTTCATGATCGCCTCCTTCCTGAATACCTTACTGCTATATGCGTTTCCTCTGTTATGTGCTGCACAAAGACTTGAATTACTCTACCTGCTCAAGTTTTTGCCCACCCACTTTAATCGTATGCCATCTGAAAAATTGCCAGCTTCCTAATTACTCAGTGAGTAGAAAGTATTCGCACCTTCCTGCAGCTCGATTCTGTAAATGTGATATCTGTGCTTCGCGTGCTTCGAACCACAGTGGAGTTCTCACGTCTCTCACCGTGAAAGACGTTCAAGCGATTCTGCAAGCCTGTGTCGTGAGATGTTTGACGGATTGCGAACGATCACTTCAGTTTCTTATGTTGGTAGCTGTGCGCATGCGAGGAACGAATCAGAATCTCCGACACAAACCTACTTCAGCGGCCAACTGCAACTTCAGTTACCATAGAGAAACATATACAATGCCGTGGAATATTCACTCTCAAAGTAAATAATACTTCTTTACTCAATTTTGAGTGAGGTCTTTTCTTTTAAAAGTACCTATTAATGATAAGTTACGGTTGCTTAATTAGTTTGTAGCTATAAACTGTATATTACCTCTTTTATATGTTGTCAAGTGCTGCGTATCGAAGTCAGTCATCACGTAGCGGGCTCGTAATTGCACAATTAGCTCTAATTTCCTCATAGTATGGAGCTAATGCTTACGCGGAATGATAAAAAGTGTTATTTTATTATTTAATAATGGTTCATTCTCGTATGCGTTTGAGCTGTTCTCATCATTTCAGTGCATAATTTTAAATGCGCTGTGGTGCGTATACATATATGTCTGATTGTGCAAGCACATGCCACTATTCACGATTTATACTGATGAAAATGTTTCTGGCGCGAATACGAGTAGATTATTAACAGTTTCTGCTAGAGGGCGAGATATTTACATGTCTTAGTATTTCTATTGTGTCGACAGAAAAACGAATCATGTTGGTCGTGTTACTGAACGGCAGCAATAATGCATGGAAGAGATGGAATAGATGATCAATGTTTATCTTAACGTACTAAAGTATGCCCCGGCAAGCCATCTAATCGTCTACGAATTAATCGTGGTGTGAACTCAGTGATCCATCGCCAATCTCACGTCTCGAAGGGATTGTTGATATCGCGTATCTGCCGCCGAAGTATGTGCATCTATTGCCTCCGTCGACATTGATGCTCATGCAAAAGTAGCGGAGGTATGTAAAGAGCCTCCATTCTCGTTAATAAAAACAAATCGAAGGCTTGAACTTACGAAACAAATATTAAATAAATCTGTTAACATTCAGTACCGCACAATACTTTTACCATTGGTTCTACTCCAAATTATTATGAACATTAAGTTGTGAGTATTTTACTTGTACATTTTAGAAGATGCACAAATATAAGATAATTGCCAAACCCTCAGCGCAAGGTTTAACTTCCCACCAACTTCAATCGCAATGAAGGCCAATCAATTTAAATAGGACGCGAATGTAAATTTAACTTTACGCATTTCTTTTATTTGTTTTTAATACATATTACCAAGCATATTACTTATGGGAAGTGACAATATGAAATAACCACCATCGAAATAATGAATAATGTGCTATTAATTATCAATCACAGCGTAAATTCATAATGAAAAATTAGAGCGCATTGCCGCGACGAAGCTACCACGGGCCCTCTTGGGCGTGAATACTCTCACGGACGCGGCTGTGAGAGTGACGTCACTAAAAAGTTTCAGAATCGCTCCAGCGTCAAAGCCGTGAATACATTGACGAAATCCGCTTGTGACGGCCATATCACATTTACAGAATCGAGCTGCTGGTGTCTTTTCCTGAGCACTTTGGCCCTGGTTCCTTCCGTTTGACGCCAGGTCACCGGGAGTCAGCGACTGGGGTTGCGTGAACTCCGCTATTTCACTCCACTCTGTGTGAACCACCTCGCTATCGTCCGCCAAATCGGCATATTCCGTGAAAATCGTAAAAATTGCGACGACGGCCACGCAAAGTCACGTCCGTTGCACTCACTTCGGGGGCGTATAGTCCGCCGGGGCGCTGAAAACTAAGTCGAGGGAAATGCATTTGGCCAACGCTCGCAATAAAGAACGGAGTGGGATAGTCCTTAAGGTTGAACCACCCTATCGCTTTATCGTCCGAGTGGTCTCCTGAATTTGGCGACGTTGGAAAGTATTTGAACAGTAAAGGAAGGAGTGCAATTTTTTTCTGGAAATTTGTAATCATCTACTTTCTGTTCTTGTAATGGCGCTTCAATGCTTTTTTTAATTGATATGATGTGTTCATAAACAAATCATTTTCATTGCAAAAAGCACCGATGAATGAAAAAAAAGTACCGAAGAGTTTGCTCAAATATTTTGCATATAAATCATAAAGACCTACACTCCATGACACTAATAAACATTAAAAATTTAAGTCAAGAGAAAGAAGGAAAACTCAATTTCTCTTCTTCCCTCCCGCTAATTCATTAAAATTTGTGTGGGCAGTTGCACTCCACGGATCGGAAACGTTTGGACCTCAGGAAAATCTTATCAGAAAATTCTTGACGTCATGTCAATGATAAATTTCAGTGGATACTGATTTCATAATTCTAAAAAAATATCTTCGAAGATAGAATCACCATGGGTTAACGTAGCTCTTAAATTATTTGAGCGGCGTCTTCATTCTCTTAAGACCGTTTTACACGGGGCACGTACTTGCACAGTCTGACGTATGTACGAAGGTGGAGTCAAAATTGCGCCGTGCAAAGCGGTGAATTACTATAACACATGCGAGAATGCGTGGACGTGAGATATCAAAATAGCCCCTGTTCTAATTTCTTTCATGCATTCGCGCAATATCACGCCATTTTAAAAATTAATGTACAGTTCTAACCTGCGCAATTTCGTACCCCGTGTAAAACGGCCTTAAGTTCAGGACTCATGTACCCCTGTCGGTCTTACACGAGGGCCGATTTTAACTTAGGGTTTTACGTGTCCCATATTACCACGACTTCCTAAAAAACAGAAAAGACTCATGATTGGTACGAAAGCTTATTAGTTCAACTGTAGTGTCTTTGAATAGTAACCATTGATGTGGAATATGGTTCGGTGAATTTTAGCCAGTACTGGACAACCGATAAACGTAATAATGAATTTAATTATGAGGCCATTCATATACAGCCACATGGATGATATTTTTTGCCCATTTTTTTGTTTCTTGTATCGTGCTCCATCTGCCTTTTAGTCCCCGTAGACTCTGAACGGAACCTAAAAAACAGAAAAGACTCATGATTGGTACGAAAGCTTATTAGTTCAACTGTAGTGTCTTTGAATAGTAACCATTGATGTGGAATATGGTTCGGTGAATTTTAGCCAGTACTGGACAACCGATAAACGTAATAATGAATTTAATTATGAGGCCATTCATATACAGCCACATGGATGATATTTTTTGCCCATTTTTTTGTTTCTTGTATCGTGCTCCATCTGCCTTTTAGTCCCCGTAGACTCTGAACGGGTACCCTCAGATTTTTTTACTACATATATATGCCCAGAAAATTGATTTATTGATTGAAAAAATAAATTTAAACATTTTTAAAGCTATAATAATAAGCACTATGTGTTGGACCACGGGAAAAGGTGATCATAAAACACTATATGCTTAAGACTATGACACTATGCTACAGACTTAATGCTGGTAGCGGGTAGGAAATGAAAATGAATTGGACGTATAAGGGGAGAAAAGAGGTGGCATATTGAAGAATAGGAAGCGAATAGCCCAGAGAAGTATCCGGTGGTTTGGCCACAAGACATGCTTAGTGGTAACGTGAGAAATATTTATAAAAGAGGGAAAAAGGAAAGTCAACCGAGGAAGAACACTCGATATGTAGTACTTGTGGATATTGGAATTGTGGAATTACACCCGTATAAACTTGAAATGAACTAGCTACGATATGGGAGGAATGAAGGCCTGTAGGATAGAGGATACTGAAGGTAAATTGGAGGTATAAGGTGCGATTTATTCATAGCACTGTAATCTTTCGGATTGCTGTACTGTGAATAAATGAACCTTTCGTCGGTTGGGCCCTAATATTAGTTTTTATTTTGTATTCATTCTCCAGCGATAGGTTTTAGTGCATCGATTTTTATTTTATTTTCGATTTCACATTCTACCATTCGAGGGAGAAGTGCCATAAATCAAGAGTTATAACATTTTCTTTCCCTTTTGTTTTACCGATTTGTGATCACGTAAGGGCTCGATATAGAGAGTTTTATACGCATTGAAGTAGAACAAATGCTACTTACTTACCGTTACTGCGGTTTTATGCCATTGAATACTAGAGATTGCTAGATTAATTACTTTATTTAGCATGTTTTAAGTCTAAATCCCATTTCTGGTGCTAAACTCTTACTTCACTGGTTGAACCGCCTTATCATATTATGAAAGGGAGAGAAATGAGCAAAACAAACTGGGGCATTAACTGAAAAATATTAACTATAGAATCAGTTTTAATTTGGTGCAACTTTACAATGATTCATGCATCCAAGAAGAAAACACAAACATATATTTATGGAAAATTTTGCAAACGTTATTTTCGTTATAAAGCGTTATTTTCAAGGCAGATTCGCGCAAATCTTGATAATAACGTCTTGCGAGTCCCTTTTGAATCTGGTGTTATCATCTGGCATACCTATAATACGAAGATTGTGCGTAGGTTTTCGCTCAGAGATGAGGTCATCTGGCGATGAACTTTTTAGCCATAAAAATTAAATGTGCCTTAAGGCTTGGTTTCTCGGAACTTAAAACATACCTACGACTTAATTTGTGAATGCATTTTGGTGAATCGGAACAGAACATGTACGAATGCATGAACCAAATTAGAAGGGGTACTATTTTCTGTTCATGCGCTCGCACAAGTTGGATCGTTACACGCTGCATTTTCGTGTTCGTTCACGCGTTCATATATTTAATACTTCATAATGTCTTCTTTATTTATTACATGTTGCGACAAGTAAGCTATTTCCTGGTGGTAGTATTATATTTAAATACATTGATACCTCCACTTCGCAAACGCTCAACAATCGCCCACCGAATCAAATCCGCTCATCTAGTGCTAATAGGGCTATTAGATGAGCTGATTAGATTTGTTGGGCGATTGTTGAGCGTTTATGCAGTTGAGGTATCGAAATGAATGACAAGTCTACCTAACTAAGAACAATGTAAAGAAATAAAATACACTTATGGTATATAAAATACATTAATTTTAATGTCATACATCTAACAAATGAAGATTGACCCAAATAACCAAATTTCTAACTCTCCAAAATAAACCAAAGGGGCATCAACCAAGTATTAATGAACATTTATTCTTAAAAATGTTAGAATTTGCGGGGATGGTCTTAAAAATATCTTCAGGTAGGTAGTTCCACTCCTTATTCCTCAACGTGGGAAGGATTTTTTTTCGAAATGTCCGTTTTCTGCTTCGTGAACTTAATTTTGAATTCACGATCGTTCCTTCCTATGTGGCAGGGTGAGCCCAGCTTTTGACGTATTTCCTTCCGACCCCGTTTTTTCGTAAAGGCTTCATAGAAAACGATACTGTAATTCAGGCTATACCAAAGAATGACACTATATAGGCGTTCGTTCGCGTTCTCTTCCCTCTGAAACACCTCTACCGCATAATCGGTCAAATGAGTTCGTATATTCTTTACGCGTATAAAATGTGATGGGTGGACAAAATCGAGACCAGCAACACATTAGGCTCAAGAGAAAATTTTCAAATGTATTTAATGTTTTCTTTCCACTTTTGGGTGTAGCTTTTCCAAATCTTCCTGCTTCTCCTTCCATTGCCCTTGTGTTCACCCTTGACCTCCCCTCCCACTTTCCTTTTGCCGCCACCTCTATTGATTCGCTCTTTCAAATGCTTTTCCCCTCCTGTTCACCTCGGCAGACATTCCCTTTGGCTACACTCTGAGGTTCCACGCCCACTGGAAGAGATCAAAGCCAGTTTAGGTGAATAAGACAACTAATTCAAAGATTGATGGTTATGAAACTTGGTGAAAGTGTTTCCTGTTCATTAAATTTCCATCCTGATCGTCGCCGGACCTAATTTTATTGAGTAGATAATTTTTTGACGATGTGCTGACCTAATAATTGCTATATTCAGAGCAGATAATTCCCTCTAGCTTGACGAGATTTCATAAAGTCTCATACTTCCTAAAATTTTTGTCACGCTGAAAATAGGAAAACGTGCCATTTTAACATCTTATGACATTATACCCTTTCGAGGGGAAGTCACCAAAGAATTAAGCTTTCCACTTGTTGGTGAAAGAAATTTGGTTCCACCACAATGAGAAACTTTGAATGGTCCTTTAAGCCGAATGATAATTCCTCTGTGGCATGTTCGCACTTCCAGTGCTCTTGCGATGTTATCCACATTGGTTTACCGTCACGCGGTCGGCGGTTTTCACAAAGAAGATAACACCTTCTTCTTTTGGAATATACAATTTAAAAAAATTCCATTTATAGTTACAGTTATTAAGTTTTACCCGTTATAGGAGTGCTTACCTTTCTAGGTGCATATAATTATTTGATTGAAAAAGCAATGATTTTTATTTTAATTCCATGTCTTATACTAATATCATTTTTCTTCAAAAGGAAAATTTTTTAAAATAAAAGGAAATAAAGTTTATTTTGAACTAAATTTATTTTCGCTTCTAGGGGGGGGGGGTCAGTTGTCCCCTCCTGCCCCCCGCTAGGTACGCCCATGTCTACTCCACATGTTATCGCAATTTCTGTATTTGTTTTAAATATTATTACTTTCGTTTTTCTGCCTATGTGTTGGCCCTATTGAATAGAATTAAGAACTATTATGGTAGTTATTCCCCTATTGATTCTGTAGTTGATCCCTTGATTACTGGTTGGTTATGTGTTGTGAATGTACGAATTTATTTGACTGATTCTGCAGCAGGGGTGTATCAGAAACAAGAGAACGCGAAAAAGTGTTGAAGGAAGGCCTATAGCTTTATTCATTGGCAACCCTGCGGGGCATTAAAATAAGTTGTTTTTTACTTCTATTCTATCCATGTCATAATCTTATGTATATGTTTTTTCAGGTAATAGGTTCGTATCTGGAAAAGCTTCTTTTTTTAAATTTATGGAAGTAATAATCATCATGTTGTTTTCCAAAAGAAGTTTAGTTATGAAACATTATGAAGAGCGATGAGAATAAATGACATAATCTCGATATAAATTAAATTATTTTTATCGTATGAAACTCGATGATTTTCTCCATGAAACCTTAATAAGAAAATTTTTACTCTCTGAGGAGAAGTAGGGTTCAACATTTATAATCATCCCACATCTATAACCCCAAAGACGTATTAATTTGTGTGGATTAATAAAAAGGTAGAAAACGGATGCAGCATTGAGGACATCAGGATAAGGATTGCGTTAGTAAAGGAACTTATGAGAGGACTGTTATGTAGGATTTTAAGGAAAATGTCAGTTCAGAGTCTGATACAGAGTTTAGCGCTTCACGGTGTGGAAACGTGGACACTTAGGAAGGAGGACGAGAGGAGACTGGAAGCGTTCGAGATTTGGGTGAGGAGAAGAACGGAGAAGGTGAAGTGGACGGAAAGGAAGAGGAATGAAGAAGTGCTGGACATGGTGGGTGAGGAGAGGCGGCTTTTAGATGGGATACGGAGGAGACAGAAGGTATGGGAAACGAGTAGGTACCTAGCGGGGATGGGATGCTGAAAACAGTATTAGAGGTAAGAATGTTAGGTAAACGAGGGAGAGGAAGGAAAATAATGGGATTTTTAGATAGAATTAAAGGGAGTGGGCCGTATAATGAATTAAAGAGGGAAGTCCATGACGGGATGGGGGGCTGCCGGAACACTTCGTGAAGCTCCATGCAAACCTATCTTAATCTGTATGATACTTTAAGCCTGAATCACACGATCATTTTTTTTCGTCGCCAAAGTGATCACTATCGCTATCACTAGAGTGATCACTCGCAAAATGGTCGTCGCCGGCAATTGTTTTTCGCGATCGCGATGAGGATTCCCATCGCTATTTTTCATCACTCGTCGTGACCGTATGGAGTGATCGCAGCGCAGCGTTTGACAATTGTGGGAACGAAAGAGATAAACAAACGCGCTATATATATTTTCGTGATGCGGGTCCCATGACAACGAGCTGTGAAAATGATGCGAAAAGCGGCGGCGGGAGTGACCGTGTGATTCAGAAAAATGATCACTCGAGCGATCGCTTTTTGTGACGAAAAAAATGATCGTGTGATTCAGGCTTTAATACATTATTGTTTCCTTGGTAGACTGCAGGCCTAGCTAATGTTTAAACATTTTCGTTAACTGACGACAAAATATGCGCTCTAAAAAACGTAAAAGCCATTTTATTGATCGTGTGATTCAGGCTTTAATACATTATTGTTTCCTTGGTAAACTGTACGACTAGCTAATGTTTAAACATTTTCGTTAACTGAAGACAAAATATGCGTTCAAAAAAATGTAAAAGCCATTTTCTTGATCTACATAAATGTTTGCAACTTAATGTGGAAAATGAATGTTGTAGACGTAGTAATTTTCCCTATGTTGAGTTACAAAGTTCATGAAGTTGACAAAACAACTAATTTTACGGTGCGCGAAGTCACTTATTGCACTAGTGTGTCTACATTTTTGATCTTTTCGTCAAAAAAATACATTGGAATTAAGAATAAAATTTTATTTAAAATGACAAATTTTCATAATTTTAACATGCGCATAAGCCCCTATATAAAAATGCGAAGTACAGTGGCATATCATTTCGACGCCGACAGTAATTGTTAGAATACTGTAATAATAATAATATAAATTTTTGTGCTAACTAAAGTATTCAATGCCTATCTTGGTTGATTTTCGTGGAATTTCTTCTCTAATGCTGACTGATGCGGATGAGGTTTAGTTTACGGCCCTTTCGGCAAACTAATCTCAGGAGTACCACGTCGAGCTTGTTATCCTTGTCGTACCCTTCATCGAAAATCAGGGTTCCTCCTTAAGTGTCTCCAAGTAAAGGTTTTCCTCGAGGGTAGGTATAATTAGTGGCGTGAAAATCCCTTACGCAAGAGGAAGGGGTGCGTGATCTGCTTTGGAATTTCCCATTATTGACGGTTTATCAACTCTCTAGACCTTCCTTGCCTCCTGACTTGTCGGAAGTTGACTGATTTTCCGGGTAGCGGCAGAGCTTATCAAGCTCATAATTTCTGGGTCCCTAGGTTCACCGCACGAAATTAACACTAAATTGGTATATGTGGGTTCAAACTCAATTTAATGGACGCTCATACCGCAGTTTTGGGCGACAAAGACCTCATGAAATCGATAATGTCCAAGGTTTGGTGTATCTCTGTTTAAATATTTGCCGTTTTTATCGATTTCCATGCATGCAACTGAAGCTCTATGGTAAGTTAAGCGTTCACCCTTTGTATTACCATTCACAGTTTTCCTTGTTCTTCCGATATTTTCCATATTAGTTTAAAATGATGTTGCTATTTTCTTAACCATCAGTGGCCATCCCATAATTTATATTAATTTTTCAATATTACTGTTCAAACACTATGTAAATATCTTCCACCTGAAATTCAATCTTTAATCGCGGGTTAAATACTCCATAAAATGTAAATTAACGCCTTTATTGGGCCGATATTGGAACTGTGAAGTACTTTCTTCCATCTATCCCCTTATTTATTGTCTCGCAAAGCTCAGAAATCCATTCTAGGCTTCTTTTATTTATTCGCAAAACCCCCAAAAGTTTCGGTTTAAAAAAATCTTTTCTCTGTTTTGACGAGCCATTGTTTACTTGGATACCTTATCTCGTGCCTAGCTCTCGTGGGCTCTGGGTGTGGAAAATTGTGTTTGTTGCGTTCTATTCTTTGTGCGAGTGCCTGTTTGATGAAAGTTTAGAATCAATCGATTAAAATCAATTGAATCATTACAGCTTTGCTATTCCATCGCCATGATAAAGGAGATGCGAAATTTTTTCGATTCCACGCTTTTGGAAATGATGACATAGCCATGAGTCCTACCAAAATACATAGATTGCATACGGAATGTATCATCTGTGATATTGTTTAATATTGTTCTGTAATGCATTATATAGTTTCCTGAAAATCCGTTCATAATGGACCTAATACATTCGTACCTTACTGGTTATTTAATGGTTTTATGATGAAATTGGATAAAAGACTATAAAGGCCTGGTTACACGGTACATTAACATGTACAAGTTAACGTACGTTTGCGTGAATGACTTCGGTGGACCGGAATGGAACATATACGAATGCATGAACCAAATTATAACAGGTTCTATTTTCTGTGCATGCATTCGCACAAGTTGGGTGGTTACACGGTGCATTTTGGCATTCATTCTCGCGTTCATACATTTAGACATTAACCGGTACGTGTTAATGTATCGTGTAACCAGGCCTTAAGCGATTGGGTACAAAGCCGAGTGAGTCGTTTCACATCCTTCAGTATTGAAAGAAATTTTAAAGGGACAATGTTGTTATTAGGATATATTCAGAAAACCCCTCACCCTTCGTAAGTCATCCTCCTGATCGTTTTGATCACCTTTTTATTGGCCTTTTCTGCCTTCTATACCTCCCGTTCTCCCTTTAAAATCTAAAAAAATAACATTTGTTGTCGTTTATCTTTCGAATTTTCGTAACCATTTAATCTTACTTCTTTTAATATTATCCCAAGTACCCTTTACGCCGTATAATTATCGTTTTTAGTTCGCAGCAACCTAACGTCCTGCTAATTTAATCTTTCGCTGAATCTTAGCACCTTGTCATGTGTAACAGTTATTGCCAAAGTTCCTGACTCGTAAGTTTCTACTAGCTGCCTGCTAGTTTTGTGCAACTTGACATTACGTTAATCTCTCAAGTGGAATTCTCCGACCATATTGTTGGCTGAATGTAGAAATAGCATCAGTGTTCCATGACCATATTTTCCTCAATTTCACTGAGAGTAGCATAATAAAAGAAACATTTAGCTCAAACTATTTTACCAAATCAAAGTCTTGTCATGCTATCCACCTTGTCTCTCTTATCCGAAAATATCTCACCCGATCCGACCTTTAACCACTTAGGCCCCGATCCCCTTGATCCTTGCTGCTTCACCTAACTGACAATTACATTTTTCCGAATCCTTGTACTCCTCTCGATTTATCGCCCTGAAAACTATTTAATTGCTCTTCATCTCCTGATTGATGTTTTTTTTAGAAAGTGTTAAAATTATGACTTAATACAATACAAATAACAATAAAACTTACCGAGACTTATCGGCTCACTTGATTTTTCACTTTTAAAATAATTTGTTCGTTCGACAAAGAACGGGAAGTATTTTCCTAGAAAAATCAACGAGCAAAAGGCATGAGGGGAAATTTGAATAAAAACTGTAATGTATTCACATCGAGCGTTCTAGTCCCGAAAGAAGGAAGAAGTCACGTGCTAGGGGAAGCTCACATCTGTTCCCAGAACGACCTTTGACATTCGCCTCATACTCTGTATTCTGCCGAACGAATGTCCGCATTTTAGCTCCCTTCGGGAAAATATTTCAAATCGACCTGTGGTTTTATGGAACTTTTGTCCCACCCAGTATTTTTTTTGGAAGCAGCGTTTCCCTTTATAGCCTTTCGGTTTTCTCTTGCCGCTTTCGTAATCAGAAATTCATTCTGTTCTAATCCCACCTTAAATCCATTTTTAATGGCATTTCGTGTTATTTTGCCTCTTTGAGTGCATTTTCCTTCACATTTCTTCTGCGTTTTTTTGTTGGGAAATTGCGATTATTTTTATATTTCAGTCATGTTCCAAAGGCACGTTGGGCATCTATGATATGGTGCTTTTTCTAATAATTTTTTTATTATTATGTCGGTAGGTACTTTGTGTGTTGTTTCTGTTGAAGTCATAATTTTAACACTTTCTAAACTATTACTCACCAGAAAAGCACTGAAGAAATAGTTTTCAGGACGGATATACATAAGAGTCATTATTTTCTTGGAGTCTTAGGGATGGTTTAGTGTTAAATATATTGACGCCACTAGCTGCCACTAACCAATCACCATAATTGCTCTCCTGCTATCATTTATCATCACCACGCTGATTCTTTCGTGAACTTCTATTGTAATATTACGAGTGAGTGTCGCAATCCAGAAGGGATTTTTTTTCGCTCAAATGTATTTTTTCCGTTTATGGAACACAGATATGGGATTGTAAAAATGTGAAGGAATTGATTAAAAACCCTAATTATAGCCTCTTTCCCAGTGAAACTCGGGTCGCTTTGCTGGTCAGCGACGCGAGTGGCGAATTTTGTAAATCTATTTGAATTCGATGAAGAAGCAGGAGCAACTCCCACAATTTTAAATTTATTGGTACTACCGGTTTCGCTTTACAGCATCATCAGGTCCAGTAGGTCCTTTACAGCACCTGATGATGCTGTAAAGCGAAACCGGTAGTACCAATAAATTTAAAATTGTGGAAATTGCTCCTGCTTCTTCATTATGTTCCGTTTCCACTCCATCTCGCCTGAAACCTCAGATTACATTCCTATTTGAATTCGCGGTGGGTGACAACCAAGGAGGTTGTAAATATCTGGAGGAGCTGTTTCCGAGTTTTTGGCGTTGTCAAAGTTCCGCCATCTTGGTTTGACAATTTTTGGACTTATTCTCCGACTGATGTTTTGAGGTGGCTAAGTTTTGTTCTGAAAATGAACTACATAAAGTGAAAATTGTAACTACAATCACTAGTATTTCGCTGGTGATTGTCATCAGATTTTCCCATCATTCGCGATGCATACTTCTATTAATGTATGAACTCTGTGTCTGTTAGCCACTTCATTGGTGGGAATATCCTTGAAAATATACTTTTTTACTGTAATTATTAGATTTCCGTTTCCTATAATAAAATTAAGTACACGTATAAGTGCAGGTAAATGACTAGTTTACTCTCGTAAAATTTTATTTTCAGCTGAGCTGGTTGTAGAACGTAACCGTGGAGATTGATAATAAGTTTTCCCTGAGAAAAGATGTTTGAGTCATAACTTCGCGAAGCATACCAATGAAGTAAGAAAAAAAAGGTTTACATTGTGCGTTACATAAGTTATTTTAATCTATTAACGAATAATGACATAAAATTTCATCAAATAGTAAGCATTGACCCTTATGGGATTGTCAATGTTTTGGTCAAAGTAGGCGTGACTACCGATTCTACCCAAGCACCCCCATTCCGGCCACACTTCGCTCCACACTCGGAACCAGTGGTGCCCCCTTCAGTATATTTACAACTTCATCAAGACACATCAAGAGGCAACAGATCAAGAGGCCGGCTTGAGGATCCTGTTTTGTTATATTCGTGCTCTAAGTCTTTGGGGATAAGCTATGGCATGTGAGGCGTAGAGAGAAAAGATTTAATCGACTGAGAAAATTTTACCAAAACAAATTGCGGAATTTCCAGGAATACATTATTCTTAACATTCGCAGGAATATAAGGACCATAAAGGGCATTCGTTCGTCGAAATTTAAATGGATTTAAGAGTAAGTGGGATAATTATTAGTCCTCACAGCTTCAGTTGTAAATGATTATTAAATGGCATTCACGAAAATAAAGAAGGGCAACTAATACACTCACCTGTCAGTATTAAAATACTGTTCGCTGGATATGTTGTCGGGAAAGAATTGTGGGAATGATTTTTCATTCTACGTATTGAAGTTTTTAACATAGAGTCAAATGGGCTAGGTTATTTTAATCACATCTTTAATAACTTAAATGACAGTCTGAGATAAAGCTTCATTTTATGTGCCAAACTCGCACTGGAAATTAAAGCGAAATTTGAAGCTTGTACGTGGTGGAAGGTCTCCATATATTATCGAAAACAGACACTTTATTAATTTTTTTTGTTTTTGACCGGATTCTGCTGTTACACCATTATCAAGTACATAAAATACTTTTGGACCATTATTAAGTTTAGGAAGTACTGTCTGTAGTTGATAATGAAAAAAATATTGTGGAAGTAAAAAAGTGTCTGTTATCGGCAACACATCTTTAATAATTTACTTTCTACACCCTCTTTCCTCTCAAATGCTTTCAAAACAATTTAAAAAGAGTGTAAAAACTTCACGAATAAAAAATAATACGAATTGCGAAATGTGTAGTAATAACGAATGCTTGACGTGTTCCATAGTGCAAAATGGGCACCAATTTGGCCAGCTGCTCCAAACTTTTTTTTATTCTTGTAGGATTCAAAGACCTTGGGAATCAATCAAATTAATGCAGAACTCGCCGCGTGTATCACAATACTTCGTTAATCATGTGTATAACTGAGGTTTTTTTATGTAAAACTTCATTTTAGAGTTTAAAATTAATGAGCCCGCCCCATTATTGCTGGAATGGCTGATTGTGCTAAGGGCTTCGAGAACTCGAGAACAAAAAAGTGAATTCCTCCTACTCATCAGGATAATCGCTTTAACTGAGGAGATTTGGAGCGTTGGAGCAATAAAATTGTCAGTTACGGATAGTTTTACTGCAGAGTTGCGACCTACATTCACGTTTCTAATCACCATTAATCTTCCATTCACAGAAATCCACCTCGATGGTTTGTGGAAGTGATTGGGTGAATTTTGTCGAGCTTGGTCTACGTCACGTATTATGGAAGTTTTTAAACTGCTTTGGAAGCACGTACGACGATAGAAGGCCCAGTAGTTTAAATGTTAAATATTTAACTAAAAAAGCGTAGCCCATTAAATTAAAGATTCAAAACTCCAATACTTAGAACGAAAAAAAAATTCCCCCAAATTCTCTCCCGACAGCATATCCAGCGTACAGAATTTTTATTCTAAGTTCATGTTAGTTGGGCTTCTTCATTTTCGCTTGAGCGATTTCGTTATTCGTTTCATTTGAGGTTGTGAGGATTAATATTTACCACGCTAACTGTCAAATATTGATAGACGAATGCTTTTTGTGGTCTTTATTTTACTGCGAATGTTAAAAATGATATATTCCTGGCAAAAACAAGTCGTGTGAGACAAGACAATCGTCTTTTAAAAAATTTTTAGATTTAAATAGCGTGATCCGCGAAATCCGCTTTAGTTTCACGGTTTATTTTTATTTTTACCTTCAGACCTTCCTTATCTCTGCTCATTGTGGTCCGTATCGGGTCATTTCAATACATTTTTGGTGTTTTGATAATATTTTCATGTTGACGGGTCGAATGCAGTTTCTCATTTTTATCCTTATATAGGATAAGTTATAAAGGATGTAAAAGAGAAGAAATATGTAGCTATGAAAAGATTAGCGGATAG